>NC_140593.1:269131121-269749020 GCF_964204655.1 Triturus cristatus | reverse complement strand
CATAAATGACAGATTCTCATTTGTCCAACCTCACATGCATCTTTTTATTATAATTGTGCGACATCACCTGATTTGTTACGTTCCAGATTTCGGAAGGTTGCTGTCACATTTGTTTGTCGGGGGGGTCAGGGGCGTGAAGGCGGAAAAGGGCCTGGTGGATGGGGATGTCGGGGCACTGTTAGGTGTCCGAGCTGCAAGATCGTTGGCTCCATTGCATCTGTTGTCGTTCAGGTGTGGCTGTGGGCTGGGCTCCCTTTCATGTTGCAGGTTGTAGTCAGACTTTACACCAGGTCAGAGCACGTCTAAACTTCTTGGTGCTAACGACCTTATCGCCTGTTTTGTACTCTCTTCGCCGATCTTGCTGGTGGTTGAGAAAGTTGCAAAGTGGTGTGTTCGCTGCTTTTTGCATGGGAACGCCTACTCTGCATCTCATTAGCAATATTTGCCAGGCTCATCCGGGACGATGCATTTTGAGGCTGAAATCGCTGGTAAACTGGTGATATGGGCTGTTTGCACCAGCTTGTGAATGGTGCGCTAAATTTATCACCATTTTGGCTGCGATAAAGTGCTGTTAACTCGGTGATGTGTTCTTGGGAATATGCTTCTCTGTGTTTTAAAGACCTGAGAAGTACTCGAGTGCCGCGCTGAGAGCCGCGCACCCAGGGCGTTCACAGTAGGGGGCCGTGCGGAGAGCTGCGCACTCTTCGTATTCACACTAAGGGGCTGCGCAGAGAGCCAGGCACCCTTTGTATTAACACTAGGGGGCCACTCTAGGGTCCCGACTTGAAAAATAAAAAGCGTTCACTTTCATTAATTTACATTTGCCTCGGGGACCCCATCACCCAAGGCATGCCCACATCTAAAAAAAATTTTATCCAAGGGGAGTGTGGCCATGTGGCCATGTGGCCCTCCTCCCAGGCCACTTCTGGCCCCGGGGACCCATCCCCTGGGGCCTGGCCTCTCTGTTGGTGACCGTGGGGGGAGCCCCAATGCCCCCACGGTCCCGCTGGCTCCCCGCCTTCTGCGGGAGTCGGCATTCCTTTTGGGCAACGGGACCTGCTAACATACCGATCCCCCTTGCCCAACAGCAATCCTGCTTTGTACCGAGAGCAGGTTTTCCTCCTCTCGCTCCAACGAAGGAACCAGGGTTTGCAATGACAGTGTGCGAGACATGCTTCCATCCTCTCATACCAAACAACAACGTCCCGGGGGTGAGCTCCCTGGGACATTTCAAGAGTCAGCCCTGGAGAGTGACGGTCCCCAGGGCCATCAAGGGCTCCAGCAGGGGAGCCGCACAGCACCCCTCCCTGTATTTTCAAAAGCCTGCACATTTAATTAAAGCCCCTGGGAGTGGTGATCCCCAGAGCTTGGGGGGCCTCGGGCACCCCCCAAAAATTACAAAACAAGCCCCAGGGAGGAGGCGGTCCTCAGTGCTGGGGGAGGGCTCATTTAAATGAAGAGGGGCAGCCCCCGCTTAGTTTTTTTTCCATCCGGATTCGCGCACCCAGCGCATATTCTGGCGTTTTTATTTTTAAATAAAAAACAATTTTTGGTCCTGGGGGTCCTACGGGACCGCCGTGAGCAGAACTAGGGGGTTAGGGTGTTTCTACCCTGCCCCCTTTTCTTCTCTTTTAATCTTTTTTCAACTGTTTTCTTGTGACTTGGTTTTACCGAGTCACAAGATGGCTGCCAATACTTCCTGGTTTGGAGTGTTGGCAGCCAATCATAGTGAAGCACATGGTCGGGGGGTGCGCGAACCCACCACTGGCCCAGATATCGAAACTTTTATTTTTTTAATTTCTCAGCAACTACTGAACGGCTTTACACCACTTTAAAAAAAAGGTCGCTTTCTGAACCAAGAGGTACCTTTCTACCAAATTTGGTGTAATTCCGTTCAGCAGTTTGGGCTGTAGCCTGTCTCAAAATTTCCTATGGAAATGAACACGCAAAAAACGCGTTTTGAGACCCCCCCCTTTTTTCTCAGCCCCCGCTTGACGAATCACCCCCAAACTTTCAGGATAGGAGCTGACCTGGATAGACTTTTTGGGGGGAGTATTTCGCGAAGATTTGTTAAATGACGCCAAAGTTATTAGCAAATCAAAAAACGCTTTTCCTATGGAAACTAGGTTCTAACTATAATTACCTACTGGCGACTGCCAGTAGGGTATATATATATATATATATATATATATATATATTATATATATACATATACATATACATATACTGTGTATCATCCACCCTGCACTCCTTTATATCAGGAACAGATGATGCGGACCCAGGTTATGGTGCAAGTCTTTTATTTAGTGCCCTGCTCCGCCTCCATAACGTGTTTCAGCCCTCATGGGTCCTTGATCACATGACATGCTGGTGGAGTGATTTTAACTTTTTAAAGTGACAGTGCTCAATAACGTGACCTCAAACACTCATAGACATAGAAGAGTTGTGGTCTAATATCATAATGTTAAAATTGAGTACAGAATTGGGAGAACCATCGTGCATGCATGTTTAAAAAATAAAACCAATGTAAACTTTTTTTATCTAAAACAACGAGATCCAGACATTGATAGGTTTGTAAAGAGTGTGACTAATCTTTGACCACTGTAGTCTCTTGTCGGATGGTTGAGTGATGAAGCCCAAGTGGGCCTGGACCGTTACTCCATGCCTAATATTAATAAAGTGACATTGCAAACTAAAGTGTCACCAAGAAGAACCATAAAAGGTTCTAATGTGAAAATGTGCATGTAAAATACATATAATGAAGTAAAAACAATACTGAGGCGGTGGCAAGTTAAACAATTTCATCAGTGCTAAAAAAACAGATTATTAAAGGCACGTAAAAAAATCCTAACTGAAATTGAGACCATTAGGTGTCTTGCAGTCCATTTCTAATATGTACCTGGTCTCAAGCCTCCTTAAAAGAGACTCCCGATCATCTCCCCTTCTCAGTGGGAGCACAGAGTCCACAACAAAATATATAAGCTCTTGTGATTTCTTTGCATGGAACTCATCGAAGTGCCTTGCAACGGGGTACGTCACATCATCATTGTTGATAGCCCTGATGTGCTGGAGTATCCTCTTGTGGACCTGTAGCTTGGTACTTCCCACGTACCACAGGCCACAGGGACACTCCAGCATATATACTGCATATTACAATTTGCAGGTCAATTTTTTGTATATACGTGTGGGCTCTGCATTGAATGGTGTGGCGTACTCCGTCTTGCTGACTCCATGCAAGCTTTGCATGTGGCACATTTGATGAACCTTTTGCTGGAGTCTAACCAGGATCTGTTAGTTCTCACTTCAGGACTGCTTTTAACTAAAGAATTACTCATGGAGCGGGCCTTTCTGAACGTGATGTTGGGTGATTTTGTCAAATTGGCACCCATAACAGGATCATTTTTCACCAATGCTCAATTCCTGTTGACAATCCTATATATTGCTTTATCATGATTGCTATAAGTGAGAATCAATCTAGATGGTTGTGTTAACTGTGAGAGTAATTCTTTTTGAGTGTTAGATCTAACAGCCAAAGCCTGGGATCTACCCATTTTGTTAGCTTTTGCTATGGCTTTGTCAAACTCACCCATGGAATAGCCCCTAGCCAGGAACCTGTCATGACATTCATTCTGAGCAATTTGACAGTCAGAATCTAAGCTACATATCCTCCGAATCCGCAGCATCTCCCCATAGGGGATGCTGCGGATCAAATGAGCAGGATGATGACTGGAGGCATGTAACAAGGTGTTCCCCGCCATAGGTTTTCTATACAACCTGGTTTGTAATCTATTCTGTGTAGCTGTGCTTTCAATGTCTAGAAAACAAATAGAGTCTTTGCTAATATGGCCAGAAAAGTGTAAATTAAGGTTATTCTCATTGATTTGCTGAATAAAGTGGAGAGCACTATCCTCTATGCCTCTCCAAAATATTACCAAATCATCAATGTATCTGTACCACCTTAGCACATGCTTGGTCATTGATTCATTGAAGGTGGTCCTGAGGACTTGTTCCTCTCACAGTCCCAAATGCAGACAGGCATAACTGGGGGAGAAACAAGCCCCCATAGCTACGCCCCTGACCTGCTGGAACACCTGATTCTGGAAGAGGAAAAAGTTATTTTCAAGACACATAGTGATCATAAACAGTAACATTTTGTTATGCTGGAAAAAACAAATAGATCTAGTATTCGAAAAGTGCTCAATTGCTTTTAAACCATCCCTGTGGTGAATACTCGTATAGAGATATGAGACATCTAACGTAATGAGCAAATATTCAGGGTCCCACTCAATATCAGATATTTTTCTAAGCAGGTCACCAGTATCCTGAATAAAGGAAGTAAGTCCCTTCACATGTTCCTGTAGATAGAAATCCACATATTTGCTCACATTCTCTATTAGGCTGTTACAGGCCGATATTATTGGCCTTCCAGGTGGTTTAACCAAGTCTTTGTGAATCTTCAGGATGAAATAAACCACAGGCATAACAGGGTGGTCATTCTTAAGAAACTTAAATTCATCTGTTGTTAGCAACCTTGCACTTTCCATGCCAAAAGTCTGGTGTAGAAGGTATTCCACGAAGCCTTAACAACTGCTATTGTGCTGCGCCTGTAACAATCCCTATCACAGATTTGTTTCATAGCCTCGTCCATGTACAATTCACATGGCCACAGCACCACGTTACCGCCCTTGTCAGATTGGCGGATAATTATGTCATCATTTGCTTGTAGTTTTTTTATTAGTTGAAAATATGCGTTGTCTTGTCTTGTGTGCTGTTTTGTAATACCTGATTGTTGCCAGTATAGACTTTTCAATTCCTGGGCCACCTTGTCAGTAAAAAAAATCTATGTTGTCCCGTAACATAATCGGACAAAAAGTAGATTTGGGTTTAAAGGGAGTCACAGTGGCACTCCCATATAGTACTGAGTCTTGACGCAGCTTTGCTTACCACTTTCATTCTCAAGCTGCAATTGTTGGAGATCGCGGAGCAATCCAACGTCACCAGCTGTCAAACCTGAGGGACTAGGAATTTGATTGGATGATGCTTCATTTTGTTTGGCCTTTGTTGGCCCTTGCAATAAATGGAATTTACGTAGTTTAAGTTTTCACACAAATTCGTACATGTCAATACAAGTTTCAGCATAATTAAAATCACTTTTTGGACTGAAGGATAACCCAAGCGACAGTATGTGCAGTTCACTTTCTGTGAGAGTCACTTCAGTCAGATTGATAACTGCTCTTGAATCACTAATCTTAACTTCTATTTGCGCTTCCATTGTTTCTTTGGTTTTCTGTTGGTTTGTTTTCCGTTTGTTGCTACATTGACGTCTCTCCCATCGCTTCTTGTTGCATTGTTGTTGGTGTTTGCACTGGGAGCACGAGGACGCAGTGTCTGTCTTCTGTCCTGGCGTAAGCAGTCTACTTCCTTGGCCAGGGAGAATTTGTGAAACCCCAAACGTTGATTTCTCATTTGTTCATTGTCAGATTCACTGTCAATTGCCGAGCTGAGGTCTGAAGCTGAGGCAGCTGTTGGCCCATTATTGCTTGTATCCGATACAACATGTGGGAGAGGTTCCACCTTTCTTGATGCTTTAATGGCATCGTATTTCTTGGAAAAGGTGAAAACTTGGCTGTGTTCATAGTCCAACTTATCGCATTGGAACTTTAATGCCTTTCTGTTTTTTGATAACATCCTCCTCACGCTGCAGACGTACCATCATATCGTCTTGGTATTTGTTGGTCAGAGACGTGACTTCCAATTTCTCAATGTCAGCATTTACAGCGTCAATCCTGGCTTGCAATGCTGCCCGATCGCTCTCGGTGTATTTAACAAGGATTTCTACTAGCAGGCGTGATGACTCTAAGTTACAATCTGCCCATTCAGCTAGCATACGGGGTCAGGGTTCTCATAACTGGGGGCAAGCATGATTCGTAACCCCCTTGGTATCCTCCCCACTTCCAAATATCTTGTGAGGGACTGATGCTCCCACCATTTAGACTGCTATGCTTTCATGAGCTTTTCCAGGTTTTTCAATAATTCTCTAGCAATAGGATTGCAATTGAGGGGGCTGCTAGAAGGTATGCTGTTTGCACTCTCTACCACTTGGGGAGTTGTCGAACATTTCACTCGCTGTCGCCTCACGGCTCCTTAGCGTGTCGGCGGACATGGTACTGTGTATTCAGGGCTAATGGCTTTTCAAAACACAGGCGCCCGGTTGAGTGCCAGCGTCTCGTTTTAGCATACTCTTTCTCCGCACTATCGACGAGTCCCTACCTCCATAAGGCGTCAGACGCTGATCGGGTCCTCCAACACCGGCTCTGCCTTCCACTTCGCTGTAGGGGCTGTTCCGCTGTCCGGGGGCTACCATGGCTGCTCCTTGCATGAGGAACTGGATATTCTGAAAACTTCCGGAATAGCTGCTTCCTGCCGCACGGCCCTTGCACAGAAGGAGGGATTTCGCTGATACCGAGGAAGCTGTCTCTGTAAAAAATGAACTGTGTATCATCCACCTTGCACTCCTTTACATCAGGAACAGATGATGCGGAACCAGGATATGGTGCAAATCTTTTATTTAGTGCCCTGCACCGCCGCCATAACGCGTTTCAGCCATCATAGGGCCTTGATCACATAAGACTCTGGTGAAGGGATTTCAACTTTTTAAAGTGACAGTGCTCAATAGCGTGACCTCAAACATTCATAGACATAGAAGAGTTGTGGTCTAACACTCAACTTTAACATAGATATCATAATGTTAAAATGTAAGAGAAATTGATACAGTACTTGATATCAAATATCAATAAATATGTAAATAAATAAATACATATTTAAATAAATACACAACTGTCATTTACAAAAATACCAAAAATTGAATACAGAATTGGGAGAACCATCGTGCTGGATAAAATGCATGTTAAAAAGTAAAACAAATGTAAAAGATTTTTTATGTAAAATAACGCGATCTAGACATGGATAGGTTTGTAAAGAGTGTGACTAATCTTTTACCACTGCAGTCTCTTGTCCGATGGTTGAGTGATATATATATTATTATTTGTTTAATATAGATATATTACCTAATGGCTTTCACCGGTAGGTAGTTATGGTTAGGACGGACCATGTTTCTATCGGAAAAGCGTTTTTTGACTTGCCTATATCTTTGGTGATGTTTGGAGCGGATCTTTACGAAATTTTCCTTGAAAACGTGCCAGTGATTCTTGTTGTGCATGGAAAGTTTTGAGGCAATCCGTCAAGCGGGGGCTGAGAAAAAATGGATGGTTCAAAAAAGTGTTTTTCCCATGTTAATTTCTATAAAGATTTTAGACATGTGTGCAGTCCAAACTGCTGGGCGGAATTAATCCAAATTTGGCAGGAAAGTAGCTTTTGGTCCAGAAAGACCTTTTAGGTC
The DNA here is from genome assembly GCF_964204655.1 of Triturus cristatus. Classification (NCBI taxonomy): domain Eukaryota; kingdom Metazoa; phylum Chordata; class Amphibia; order Caudata; family Salamandridae; genus Triturus; species Triturus cristatus. The sequence continues at coordinate 269,741,621 of NC_140593.1, read as the reverse complement.
TCGCCTACGCAGCGTGCATGCGCTGCATAGGAAGAGACCTTTAGAAATCGTCCGGTTTTGGAGGCAAAAACATGCACGCGTGGCATTGCTTTGAATGGCAACGCGTGCACGTTTGGGATTTCCTTGAGGGAGCGAGCGGTGCCATCTGGTAGCAATTATCGCGCTCGCTCCCGCAAGGGAAACGCTGCTTGCTCTCGGCTGGTCGTACACCCCCCCCTACTTGCGCGAGGCACATGCTTGTTGCACTTCCTACTTTATCCAGTGGGCGGGATCTAGTAACGTAAGCAGAGAGCTGCTGGCTTTACACTAGCGGAGGACAGCAGGTTTTACTGGGTTCTGTCTTCACTGGACTCTGCCACATGACTCTGTCTTACGCCATCAGCCACTCAGTCTGTACATTTTTAGAGACGCGTCACCTCCTGCTGCCTGCCTGCCTCTGCTCCTCCCTCCTGGAAGCCTTGGTTCCCCAATCAGTTCCCACCGTCTCCTGATGCTGCTGTGGTGGACAGCCCCTCGTACACAAGGTCTCAGGCCAACCAACCTCTGCTGCTCCCTCCTTGGGAGCTCCTCCTCCTCAAGCTTTTTTCTGTCCCACGCTGCCTCTCGGAGCCGCTATGAGTTTGGTGAGTGTGAAGTGCGGCTGTCATCTGTCATAGGTGCTGCCCACGCAATTACAGGGGGACAGGGGTATAACAAAAGCTGTCAGTTGGCCCACGGTATATGGTCTCTGAACGGTTCGCATATTGCGATCCGACTACAAGTCCCAGTATGCCTCCTTTTACATGGTTAAACAGGATAGGTTGAGTGCTACTCTCCCGCAAGGCTGGCAGATGACTCCAGACCCGGGCTTACTTTTCCGGTATTTCAAGTATGTTACTTCAGTTTGCTTAATTTAAGTGAGCCAAGAAGGCATCTCCAGACTTATAGAATGCCCCAGGTTGGTTGGTAACCGTGTCCTTGTGATAGTCAACGTTCGCGAAGGTTCAGACCTGTGAACAACTGTTCTTAGATTCATCTGAGTGAGAGCTGAACCTACTGAGCTATTTGACCAGCTACCTCTGATTTAAGCCACAGGCCTTACTTGCACCAGCAACATGGTCTCATGGAGCGATGGACGCGATGACCTGGAGGAGGTTAATAGGAGTTGGTAGTGGAGGATTATTGTCTGCAAGACCATATTATGGTTGTATCAAACAGGGCAGAGGGGTGGACGTTGGTTTAATGACTCGGATTACCGAGGGTAGAGAATTGCGGAGGCAAAAAAAGGACAGTGTTACAATACCATAGAAAATGAAGGGAGAAATTGTGTTACAAATGATAGTGGAATACAACCACCCTCCCTTCGCTAGTAAGCTAGTATTATTAGACTAATAGAAGGTCTCTAGGTTTGAATGGGGAACCCCATACCATAAATATCAGCTTAGGTGAATCACATCACAGGATCAGCTTTGCTCTGTGCCTGGAAAAGTTCTTCTCCAGAATGTGTATCTCATGCATGCAAATTGCAATATTAAAGGCACTCGAGTTTCAGATATTTGCAGCTGTGTGCGTGTTATGGCTAGAGCGTGGGCCGATCAACCCGAAATCAAAAGCTTACATTGTTTGTTGGCCCTGACTGTTTCTGCACACAATGTTCAGACCAAGGTCGCTGAGCACGTCTAGGGATGTGAACAACAGACCGTTCCCATGTGAAGCAAAGACAAGTAAGCAGTTTTCATATAATAACACCTATCTGCAGTGTCGTGTGCAAAAGCAGCAAAAGTGGCAAGATGGCGTTTTAACTACTAAGACGCTTATGCTAACATCGCAATGTGTGTACCTGAAACTCCGTCTTCACTACAAAGGTAAATTTTCAATATAGTGCCTAGTTATTTATGTGTGAGTAATGCTTATGTGTGTGTATACGTGTGCATTACTGTGGAGTGATTGTTTCGCATGTTTGTAGATTTGCTGGTAGGTCTGTGTTTATGTTTAAGGTGTTTGCCAGTGTGTATCTGGTTGCTTACATGTAACCCCCCCTGTATTGAGAGTCTGGATTCGGGCACCCCTGCTCCTGGCCTAACTAGTATCACGCATTAGGCGTGACTCCAACGCATTTCAGCGTGGTGTTCCACATCACCGCACTGAAATGCATTGTCATGTATTTTAATGCCACAGTACTGACTCTCTGCTGTCTGTACCAGCGCTGAGTAACTGGCCACTCCAGGCGTCTAGCGCGTGCGCCTGTTACACCTGCGCCGGCTCTGCTGCTCCCCCCACCAGCATGAGCACAGTTAATCAAGTTGTGCACTGCTGCTACAATGTAATAGGCTGCTGGAAAATCCCTGCCCGCGGCGCCGCCCAGTCACTCACTGATGACTACAGCCACGCCTGAGGTCACCCGGCCGAGGTACTAGTGTGCAAGACATCACAGCGAACTGCAAATGTGAGGCATGCGTGACCTCTACTAGACCACCGACCCACCACAGAAAACCTCAGACTCCAATTAGCCTGTTGTCTTTGAACAATCCCTGTGAGTGTAGCACGCTTGTAATAACTCTCTGTTTTATCGCTTTAATATCACCTCACTTTCCGCTGCCTGTGGCATCGGCCCCTGCCGCCGACCAGCCCCGCAGGATCTCCAATGCGTGCCCCGTACCCCGGCTGCCTCTCCATCTCTTATACTACACTGATACTTTGCCCCAGGGCTGCAGAGGCAGACAGCTCTGCTGCCTACACGCATGTGTTTCAGGATATGCCTCCTTCTGTGCACTGAGTCTGGTGGTGCGGATAGGCCTGCTGTTGAGGCTTGACGTGACTTGCTTTCCCCTGGCGTTCTGGTTGCCAGGCAGGAGGCTCCTGGCTTAACTCTTTTTTCTCGCTAGGCCCCCCATAATGCCCCTGCTATTACTGACTGAAGCTATTCTACAAATCGATGGGCCCTGAGACTCGGCCTTCGCTTCTTCTTTATGATACCTCCTGCCAGCATAGGCGGCCATTAACTGTTAGGATATAAGTAATACTTGTTTATTGACAGGGCAGGCTCCTTTCAATGCACTCATTCCTCCAAAGCCTGGCTGGCTCCCATCAGTGGATGGCACGCAATGTGACTAACTCTAGACAGGATCAGGTATTTTTAAGTCGAGCCTAGTACACTGGGGGTCTCTCAAAGGGGAGTGGCCGATATAATTAGGCCATGGCATAAAACACCTACGCTACAAATCTGTGCTTAGCATAGTGAGCCACTGGACTACTATTTTGCTGCTTCTGCCATTGCATCCAGATCTATAATACAACAAGTAACATTTATAACACGTATAAGGTCCCAAAGGCGAGACCTATTGGCTATGCCAATGCTTGCTTGTTATTTGGTGTAAATTAATTAATAAGTGTTGGACTTATTAAAAGAAATCCAAATTTGTACACTACCCTTTAGCACTGGTACTAGGGTCCCAAAGTAACCCCACCAGGGCAAAAAAGATTTTTTTTTATTTTTGCTGTTGAAATGCAACAGAGCCACAAATCCATGGCAAATAAAAAAAACAAGCACAGGCTCCCGCGCTGGTTTTGAATAGAGCCCCTGGGGACCCGCACCTCCCTAGGACTTTGTGTAGAATAACGGGGAGCGCACAGACCCGCCCCTTTAAGAAGCCCCTGGAACCATCACCTTCCCAGGGCAATGACATCTTTTTGCAGAGGCCATATGGACCCCTGGACCCTGGGGACCCCCTCTTGGGCCATTTAGGGCCCCTGGAACCACCACCACCCCAGGGCCGGCCTGTGCTCAGAGAACGAGGGGGGCTGTGCGGCCCCCTCCTGGAGCCATATACAGCCCAAGGGACCACCACCACAGAGGGCTGGCTCCTGCTATGTCCTGGGGTGCCCACCCCCTGGGCATAGCTGTTTGCTTTTGCTTGGCAGCTGACAGCTCCCACCAAGCAACACTCTGGTTCTAGCGGGTGGGAGTTGTTAAAGTGATCTCGCCAGCTGGAGGCGGAGATTTCATCTCTTTCCCTGCTGGCAGTCATACGGGCAGGGAATAGATGAAACTTTTGCTCTTGCACACATGGAGCTGCATTTCTAGCAGGTCCATGTGTGCAAAAGCAATGTTGGCTCCCGCAAGGGGGGGGGGGGGGGTGTGGGCAGACAGCTGGGACCACGGGGGCCTTGAGGCTCCCTTTATGGTCCCGATCCTGCACACTGGGTGCCCTGGTGCTCCAGGGCAGCCAGGAGACATGGCCGTGCCCCGGGGGATGGGGTCCTCAGGGCCGAAGTAGGCTAGAGGAGGGGGGCTGCATGGCTACCATCCCCCATGAAAAAAAAAATATTTTAAGTGCAGGCCCCACGGATGGGGTTCCCAGGGCAAAAATAGGCCTGGGGAGGGAGGCCCGCCTCTCCTATTCAATGAAGGCTGGGCCCCAGGGGATGGCACCCCTAGGGCCGTTCTGGCCATGAGGCTCAATTCACAGAAATTAAAACTCAGAATGAAGCACTTACAAACATAAACATAGCAGGTGTCCCCATTGAAGCTCTATTCCTGTAAAGGACAAATGATCTGTGAGGGGCTGCGTTCGGTGGCCAATTGGATGAATCAGAACTGTCTCCAATTGAACACCAAGAAGACTGAGGTGATGGTGTTTGGTACGCGTCCTGGCTGTTGGAAGGAAAGTTGGTGGCCTTCTGAGCTAGGTGGGATCCCCTCTCCTGTATTGGAGTTAAAGAACCTTGGGGTATGGCTTGATCCATCACTTAGTTTCACCTGCCATACGAAGAAGGTTGCTGCCTCTTGTTTTGGCATCATCAGGAGCATTAGGCCGGCGCTCAAATTTTTTGACGCCAGTACGAGACAGCTGGTGGTCCAGGCCTCGGTTCTTTCTAGAATAGACTACGCTAGTGCGTTGCTCGCTGGCACGAACAAGGCTGAAAATGCGCGGTTACAGAGAGTTCAGAATGCCGCTGCTAGAGCAATATTTGGGCTGCCCAAACGCTGTTCAGTGTCCGGAGTATTATATACTCTTCACTGGCTACCTGTTGTGCGGCGTATTGAGTTTAAGGTGTTGTGCCTGGCCTTCAAAATTTTGAAGGGCACGGCTCCTCCTATCCTTATGAATCTCCTTACTCCGTACGTTCCTTCTCGCTCGCTGAGATCTCTAGGCCAGAACTTGGCGGTTGTTCCTCGCTTTCGGTTGACCAGGACGGGTGGCCGCTCCTTTCGAGTGGTAGCTGCCCAGCTCTGGAATGCTCTTCCCGCTGAAATCCGTGCTGTGGATAATCTAACCAGGTTTAGAGGGGCTATTAAAACGTTTCTTTTTAATAAATCAAAGTAATCCCACTGCATACTGTGTTGTTGTGTTCACCTTTGGCGCCAGGACGCCCCTTTGCTGGGGCAGCTGTGCGCGGTATAAAACTTAGTAACATAACATAACATAACATCCCAACTCCTGGAGCTAATATATACGTTTACTACGCAGGCTTTACATCGAATGCTATTACAACGCGGTCGTTACAATGACCGCGTTGTTACAACGCAAACCATTACATCACAAGTCATTTCAATGACTTGCTGTAGGGGGCGCGCTGGCCCTAGGAATAGTATAATTTACTATTTCTACTCCAGTTTGTGCAACAGCAGGGAAAGTTTTGGATTGTAAATCCAACACCTTCTGCCCCCTACAGCAAGTCGTTTTAACAACTTCCGATGTAATGGTTCGCGTTGTAACAACGCGGTCATACTAACAACCACGTTGTAATAGCATGCGATGTAAAGCATGTAAATTAAAGGCTGTTTCCCCTCCTGGGCTTGAAGAAGGCAAAGCAAGTGTGTTTTCTCAGCAATCTGAAATCCTTTGCGGAGGTGACTGCATTGATGATCTGTATGTAACTGTGACCAGTGGGTTAATTGTTGTCCTGTCCTGGTGAGCGGAGAATCCATGGTTCTCCATTTAAATTGCTAGGAGAGTGCAAATGTGGAAATCACTTGGCTGCTTCCCTGTTTGGCCCTGCCCACTTTAGCAGTATCCAAAGGTCTTCCTACCTTTTGCCAGGGTGATGGAGGGCTTAACAAGCGACCTCCGCAGTGTGTTACCAGCTGATTTTGGTGAGGAGTTTTTGACGCAGAGGAATGGGAGGACATCTCCATCAAACAAAGAAGTACTTATTTCATATAGTTAAGAGGAAGGACCCTTGTTTGGTGGATATTTACGTCTTTGTAGTTTCGCTGTATTCTCTATAGGAGGATTCATCTTATCATATATTTCTGGATAAAAACGAACCAGGAACAATCATTTTGCCAAACGGCACACAAGGTCACTGGTGACCTTTGCGTGGTGCACGCATTGGTCACTTCCCAACTTTACTATGCGAATAGCCTTTACCTGGGGCTTCCTGAGTATTTGCTCAGAAGGCTGCAGATTAGTCAAAATGCGGTGGCTAGGCTTGTCTGGAATGTGCCAATGCGTCACCACATAACCCCACATCTGCTCACATTTTTCTGGTAATTCCACAATTTGTGAAGGCCAGAATTCGCGGCCGGGCCTTTGCGGTTAAAACCGCGACACTCTGGAACTCTATGCCTGAACATTTGAGGAAGATAAATTTGGAATCCATGTTCAGGAAGGCCTTAAAAACATGGCTCTTTGTACTTCCCTAAAGCTCTCGCTCTCTTGATTCCACAAATTGGTCATCTGCACAACTAGCACCGGTACACCTCCGTCGGAGGTAGCCATGCACTCTATAAGCTGCAATAATAATAATAATAATACATTAAACAGCTGTAGTGTATAATACGTCCTGGACATTTAACCAAGGAGGCAGAAATAACTCCACTTAGGTAGATATTTTGTGCAAAACTGTGGACTTTTGTAGGCCAAAATGGCAGGTGCGGTTTATTTGTGGCAGAGTCACTCACATAGCTACTGACACACCCAGACACACACACACCCACTCACAGTCGCACTCAAAGGCTCACTCAGACATGCATTCACCCACTCACAGATCTACAGAGCCACTCACAGAACCTTTTAGACACTCATGCATTTACTCGAAGACCCACTTCGACACATACACCCACCTACAGGTCCACTCAGATACTCATACACCTACTCACAGACCCATACAGTCACTCACACAGCCATTTGCAGACCTACTCAGACACTCACACACCCACTCACAGACCCACTCAGATACTCATGCACCCACTCACAGACCCAGTGAAACCCTTATGCTGGCACTCCAGACCCACAGACACTCACATACCCACTCACACACCCATTGTGACACTCACATACCCATTGAGACACTCACACACTCAGTCACACACCCACACAGACACTCATGCACTCACTTACTGTTACATTGTATACCAGGGTCTGGGCTCTAGTCAAGGCAACTCTCATACATACACAAGTAAGCCCCAACCACAAGTGTATCACCGTGTGACTGGTGTATGAATGTTGTCAGAATGTAAACAGCCACCAATGTTACACAGAACTTCCAGTCCCAGAAGACAACGGAAAGGTAACTGCTTTAGCTGCCATGACAACAGCAATCAGTATGACTCCCCCCGAATAGTCAAACGCTTGTCAATCTGTTTGGGGTGGTGTTCTATGTGGGTTGGAGTCCTGTTTCTGCTTACCCGAGCTCTGTTGTATTGGAGCTAATTCGCACTACACTTTGCACTCCCATCTCTGGAGGGGGAGTGCTTGTTACATCCATGGTTTGGGCATTCTTTTGATTCTATCAGTGCAGGCCACCATTCTGCAACCGGTGTTAATTTTTGCTGTCTATTGGAGCCGGATTTTGGAGCTCCTTATCTGCAACAGCTACTTGCCTGCCACAGACGCTTGCGAAGTGTAGGTGGAGAGGCAAGTTATTCCGGAGTCACTGTCTCTTCACTGTGAACTTAACAGTTGGGGGGGAAATTCTTGGATGTTTTGGTAATTCGACCTTTTGGAACAGATAAGTACATTTCGCAATTGCATGCTCTCTTAGTGCTTAAATCTACTCAGAACCCACAGAACTTTGTTTGTGCCATTAACTTTTGAGATGGATCAAAGTGAAGCCTGAAGGGGTGGGAGGGAATAATGTGCTTATAATGAATGGGAATAATTGAGGGGACTATTTGTACATTAACCCCTTGCCTACTGCTATTCCCTTTTTTACTGTAGCGTGGATTCTGCACATACACAGAACTATGCGCTGGAAAACAGGACCTCAGTGTATAGGGGTTGAACCTTCCTACCACCTCAGTATCCAAAATCCTAAAACCGACTAGCTATAGTGTCTCATTCGCTCTCCTACATAATCATGAAGCTAAAAATGATTAGACATCCCAGAACACAACACTCCCGACTCTCTCAGGAATTGAGGTAGCAAGACATACCCTTTCGCTCACTCACTCGTACCTGTCCACAATAAGAATTGCCAGAGTCACTGTTATAGTTCAAAATGTTTATTTTAACTATCGTGCACTATAATGCAGAATACGAGTCATTTCCAGAAGCGAAATGCATAAACCTAGAACAGTTAGCATTGTTACTATTCCATAGAATATAAAGGGGGATGTCATTGTATACAGACAGCTGATTAGGACTATAAGGCCTAATCACCCTCCCCCCTTGGTAAGGTGAAGTTTTATTATATAAAGGAAGATCTCTGGGCTTTGTCAGCAGACCCCATACCTTAGTGCCTAGATGATAGTTTTACATCATAGGAACAGCATAGCTCTTCTCCCTGGAAAGGTCCCTCTCCAAGTGTGCCTCTAGAACAACATGCATCCCTGTAATATGAAAGCATGAATTTTCAGCAGTGCAGCTGTGTTAGCATGTTTTTTGTAGGTGCTAGGGACCGACAAGAACAGAATAACAAGGGGCATTGTTTATCAACCTTTCACATCGTGTTCAGACTAAACTTCAGGAACAGGCAGAGAACGCCGATAGCAGACAGTTATCTTGTGAAAGGCACAAACAGAGTCTTGCAAAATGAAGTCATGTAGTAACGTGCGCAAAAGCAGTATCATAGCAGCAGAGCTCATGCTAACCTAGGAATGTCGACAATGACCCTAACAGCCATAAAACATTACCATGTAACACACAATGGGTTGGCTCGGTCATGAGACTGAAGCACTCTTATATACATTGAGGACACCACAGACGAGGCCTTTCAGATATCTTGGGCAGCCTTTGATATTTTATTCACTCCCCCTTTCCTCTGTGTGGTTTCTCTCAGGAAAGTGGTGTGTATTCGCTCCTTAGAGATAACACAAAGGGGAGTGGTTGGACAGGCTTCAGGTCATCGTCCCCGTTGGTCGTATATTTAAGGTCAATGGTTTTTTCAGTCTGACACATTTGAAACTCACACACTCATTTTCAAAGGTTACAGGTCACAGTTAGGAAATAATGTTTTTTTTAAAGTATATATGCACTTAAAAAACCAAAGGTTACAGAAACATTATAGTTAGGCAATAACAGTAAAAAGAATACATAGAAACTCACTAAAAAACCTAAAGGTTATAGGGATGTTATAGTTAGCAAATAACATTACAAAAACATTGCAATTCACTGAAAAAATACAAAGGTTACAGGGGCATTATAGTTATGAAATAGAATTTTTTTAAACTTAGAAATTCACTAAAAACACAGCGATTACAAGGACATTACAGTTAGGATATAGAATTAAAAACCCTTAGAAATTCACAGAAAAAACGAAAGGTTACAGGGATGTTATAGTTAGGCTCACATTTCACTCGTACAAACCCCGTAAAATTCAGCACTTATAGTTCCCCGAGCTAACTATAATTTATGCCCCCACAATGCACAGTTTATGACTTCACATATTACATCACTCATGACCTAGTCAATACCATCACTGGCTTTATTAAAGCATAACTTAGGTGTGCAGACTTTGACGGCATTTGCTGTTCACAATGGGGGAGGGGGCAATGGACCAGACTTGCATGGAGAGGTGGAAGACGAATTTGTGTCTGCCTTAAAAGCTCTGGGAGATAACTATCAGGAAAAAATAAGTGTTGTGGTAGAAAGACACAAGGTTTTCACTTCTTCACAGTTACCAGGTGAAACAATTGACCAGTACGTAGCAGTGTTGCGAACCCTGGCTGCAAAGTATAAATTTAAAGAGCTGCATGAAGAGATACATAGGGACCAGTTACTCTAACCTGAAAATACAGGAGAAGTGGTTAGATTTGAAGGAATCTACATTCGAAAAATTGATAAGGTGGACAAATGTATAGCAAATACTTTGCATTATGTAGACCAAGAAAAGGAAAAAGATAATGGGTGTAGAACCAAGGGAGAGTGCGTACAGTCCACACTATAAGTTGCCAAAAATCCCACAAAAAAGATAGAGACCAGGTTGAAAGCCACAGCTACGAATGGGAAAGGAGGCTGTTATATATGCAGAAGTTGCAACTTCTGGAAATTGTCCAGCAGTAAAGACAAAATGCTTTCGTTGCCAGAGAATTGGACACTTTTCCAGAGTGTGTAAGCAAGGGAGTGCAAATTCAAAGGATAGTGTGAGTGTGGTACAGGAGAGTAAGTTGGTTTCGAAGGAGTACGGGGGAGTAGAAACTGATGAGGAAGTGGATGCATTGGTGATCTGTGATATAACAGAAATGGTTGGGAAAACAGAAATTGAGCCATACCATCTGCCAAAGTGCATGGTGGAGATGGGTGGGATGGAAATTGCAACGTGGGTGAATTCTTGTTTGCCATACACTCTGATAGATGAGGAAATATGGAGCAAGCTAGATGGGGGACAAAATAGCGGGAAACTGTTGTGGAGCCCTAAGGGTATTGTGGAGCGCAATTGCCTGTTATTGAATACTTTGAAACTGAGTTAAGTTTGTTCTGGAAGAAAGATGCTACCCCAATGGTGTACAAAGTGAGTAATGTTCCATTGGCTCTGAGAGATGCTTTGAGATGTCAATTGAAGAAGTTGATCCAAAACAAAATTATGGAGCCTATAGAGGCCTCTGAATGGCTGATTCTGGTTTTCATTGAACGGAAACCTAATGGAAAAATTCAGATGTGTTTAGACTTAAGACACCTCAACAGAAATATTTAGGTAGATAGACATAATTTGTCCAATATAAATGAAATGTTGGCCAGTGTAAAGAATGGGAGATCTTATTCTACGCTGGACTGGTCTAATGCGTACCATCAAATTTGGTTGCACTCAGACTCGACACACCGAACCTCATTTATCACAACAGAAGGTGCATTCCGTTTTGTATGTATGCTTTTCAAACTAGCATCTTCCTCAGCTGTATTTCAAAGGATTATGCACCAGCTGTTTTGGAGAATGTGAGGTTCTTCCAGGATGATGTTTTGGTATTTTTAACAGACAAAGGAAGTCATGGTGAGTTGTTGGGAAGAGTGCTTGGCATTTTGGAAGGGCTGGATCTTACCGTGGAGAATGAGAAGTGTAAGTTTACTGTGGAAGAGGTGGAATATTTGGGACATAACATCTGCAAGGCTGGGGTAAGGCCTGAGGTCAAGCTGTTGGAGATCATTTAAGAATCACTTAGTCCCCTGTATAAGGATCAATTGAGATCTTTCTTGGGCTTTGCGGAATACTGCGCTAAGTTTGTTGACCATGTCTCAGACAAAGTTCAACCTATAAGTCTGTGGATGAAGAAGGGTCAGAAGCTTTAATGGTCTAGAGAATGCTAAATTTAAGAGCTGTATTGTGAATGCTGTAGAACTTTAACCTTTTAACGTCTATGATCATAACATAGTAGCAACTGATGCCAGTATGCATGGTCTAGGGCATGAGAGGGTGGTAGCCTTCACCTCGAGAACCTTGAGAGATGCTGAAATTAACTATTCTACGATAGAAAAAGAAGCGTTGGCTTGTTGGTTTGGGATACATCATTTTAGAAACTATGGGCCATATGCATGAACACTTTTTCTCATAGACACAGAATGGGCAAAACCCTTTGATGCATCTGGCCCAAAGTCTGGGGCATTGAATTTGAGTTAAGAACTGGCCATAAGCCCCGACTAGAATTGTTCACCACTAAGGGGCCAAGTAAAGCGACACCTCACGTTGCAAAATTGTTGTACAGTTTGCATGAGTATATCTTTGCCACCAAGGGCCAGATGTAAAACCATCACATTTTACGACTTGCAAATTGCGAAATTTTGCGACTCGCAAAATGGAATGTCTCAGACATCATTTGCGATTCCTAATGGGGTCGCTAAAGACCTACCTCATTAATATTAATGAGGTATGTCGCAATTTGCGACCCCTTAGGAATTTCGCATATCACAGGGATGGTGACCTGCTGGGGACACCAGACCACCATGTCTATGTTTGCTTTTTAAATAAAGCTACATTTTTTTTTTTAAATACAGCCCGTTTTCCTTAAAGGAAAACGGGATGTTTAAAAATGTTTTTTTATTTTTTTAAGGGCAGGCAGTGGTCCGTGGGACCACTGCCTGCTCTTAAAAAATATTTTCACAAACATTCACAAAGTGGGAAGGGGTGCCCTAGGGACCGCTTTCCATTTGCGACTGGCTTACCACCTGTTTGAAGTAGGTGGTAACTGCGATTGTTTTGCAACCGCATTTTCAGTCGCAAAGCAATCGTGCATAACAGTGTGACTCGCTATTAGGAAAGGGCGCCCTTGGCACGCCCCTTTCTAATAGCGACTCACAAACCCTATTTGTCGAGTCGGTAATAGGTTACTGACTCGCAAAATTGGGTTTGTATATACCACAACCCTTTTTAGCGGTCACAAATGGGCCGATTACCCATTTGCAACTGCTAAAAAGGGTCATACATCCGGCCCAGAGCATGTTCCGGTAATCTGCAATGTCTACGCCAAATACCTCTCAAGATTGCCAATGTGTTTGAAGACGAATGATGAGGAAGATGACTGAATGGTGGTAGTTATGAAGTGTGATGGGATGAAGGCTATATCTGAGGGGTGAACAGCCATTACAATGCGGCTGTTTCACCGCAAGTCATTACATGCGATCTAACAACGCGTAACCATTACTAAGCATACCATAACTTTGCATGCGCTTTTACAACGCATGCGATGTAATGGCTATGGTAGTGTTGTGGTGCTTGTGTAGGGTTGGGTAGTGTTTTAGGGTTTAGGGTAGTGTCGGGCGTGCAGGGTAGTATTGGAGTGTAGGGACTGGACTGGGGGTCGGGAGAGGGATGTGTCCTGGGGTAGTGGTTTAGGGTAGTGTTGTGGTGTTTGAGTAGGGTAGTGTTTTAGGGTTTAGGGTAGTGTTTGGGGTCGTGCAGGGTAGTGTTTGAGTGTAGGGACTGGACTGGGAGTCGGGAGAGGGACTTGCTGGGGGTAGCGTTTTAAGGTAGTGTTGTGGTGTTTGTGTAGTGTAGGGTAGTGTTTTAGGGTTTAGGGTAATGTCGGGGAGTCATGCAGGGTAGTGTTTCAGTGTAGGGACCGGACTGGGGGGCGGGGAGGGTCGTGCTGTGGGTAGTGTTTTAGGGTTTAGGGTAGTGTTGTGGTGTTTGTGTTGTAGTGTAGGGTAGTGTTTATAGTAGTGTTGGGGGGGTCGTGCTGGGTAGTGTTTGAGTGTAGGGACCGGACTGGGGGTCGTAGAAGGGACGTGCTGGGGATAGTGTTTTAGGGTAGTGTTGTGGTGTTTGTGTAGTGCAGGGTAGAGTTTTAGGGTAGTGTGGGGGGTCATGCAGGGTAGTGTAAGTGTAGGGAGAGGACTGGGGGTCAGGGGAGGGTCGTGCAGTGGTACTACATTAGGGTGTAGGGTAGGGTAGGGTAGGGCATGGTAGAGTCACTTACCTTTGAAACTTTTACCATGAGTATACCTTTACCATGCATGCCTTTGCGTTGTAATGGCATGCGTGGTAAAGGTATAGTAATGGTAAAAGTTTGCGATGTAATGGTATGTCGTTATCATTAATATTGCGTAATAATACCCGCGTTGTAATGGCACGCGTGGTATTGGTAGGCGGTGTAATGAGTCATATTCTGAGGGTGAGTGGAGACCGAGATTGCAGAGTGATCAGGTTATGCAAAGGATCACCACCAAGCTGTTATCCAGTAGGACATTTTTATCGAGAGGTGATGTTCCTGAAATAAGTGGTTATAGACCTATATGGCATGAACTGTCTCATGAAGTTGGTTCTTTCTTAATGGAGACCGAGTGCTACTGCTGGTGGTGTTGCATGAAAATATTTTGAAGATGTTTCATGAAGGGCATGGAGGAATGTCTGTCATGAAAAGAAGAGTGCGGGAAGTCATATGGTGGCCAGGCTTGAATCAAGATGTGGAAAGGTTTGTGAGGGGTTATGTATGTTGTCCGTGTAGTGACAAATCTCATAAGGTGGTGATAACCTTTGTAGTAACCATTGAATTTCCAGAGAGGGTGTGGCAAAAACTGGCCATGGTTGTGTGCTCCTTTTGAGTTGCTGAATACCTGTAGGAAGTAAGCAATCGTCCTCGTGGATTATTGTTCAAAGTGGCTATAGGTGAGTTTACATGTGACATGGGACTGCCCTGTGTTCCAGACCTATTGGACATAGACATAGAGCGCTACAAAGCAGGGATACAGACAGACAGCAGACCCCCAGATGTGCCTGCTTGGCGTCCTGAGAGAGCACATTAAAAATACAATGAGGAAAAGATGTGTGAACTTTAACTTCCTAGTGGCCAAAAGGAGGACGGCGACACACTGGATGAGTAACAAACCCTGCCAGTTGACAACTGGCTGAGAGATGCATGTGAATGGTGGGACGGCGGAAGAACTCCGGAGGATGCACACTGGATAAGGCGACAAATATCCAGATGAGTTGGAAACGTGGCGAGCCCTGCTACAGTGACCAGCCAGAATCTGTAGCCTACCCTCAGGGCACCACGGAGCACTTATGTTGAGAACGCGCACAGGGTTAATAACAGGCGGATCCCTCAGTGGTTACTGTAATGTAAAAATTCACAGGGAATGTAAATGATTTTTGCAGTTTGTTGACTGTTATTGCTATTTCAAAATCTTTGATTATGAGATGTTAAAAAAACTACTTGAGCCAGTACCATATCGAATACTGTGTGTAATGACACAGGCGTTTGTACTTAACCTTGTACTCCATGTGTAACCAGGGACTCCGGTGTGAGAACCGGTAACATGGTTTCGTGTCTTTAAGTTCCCGAGGAGTCGTACCACGGAATTTTGTGTCATCTGTACTTCAGCTTCTTGTTGACCTGCATCCAGGATGTTGGAGGGAACAGATTTAGAACCGTTCATTCTTTGAATACTTGCAATCGAGGCTTGGCTACCAACAGTGCAGAAGGCCGGGGCAGTGGCACCGGTGCACAGAGGTCGGAGGGGCCCACTGCGCCCCAATCATAGCTTTTTTTTTTTACTGCCAAACCGGACCCATCTGTCTTGTTTGCATAAGGGCCCGCGGCAGCCTTGCTATGCCTCTGCTTGAAACCGTAGCCTTTCAGCTGCTACCGCAATGTGGCTACTCGGTATAAGTTGTGGGTGACGCCGCACGACCCAAGATGCTTCGCCTTATAAATGTTGGCTCAAGAGACTGGGGAGAGAACCGTGCAGCCGGGCATTGTTGATTCCATTGTGCTGCTGAGGTGTATAATTTTAGTTTTCGAGCCATATAACTGGAGCCTTGTATGACGCGTCCAGGCCTCAATTTCTGTCAATAACTGGTCAGTTTTTGCAATGTCTAGAACAGCCGGTGTCACCGCCCTTAAAAGTTCGGTGTCGTGTGAGCATGATTGGTATTGTAGCCCTCTCTGCTTATTCCAACTGCAACTTTAATTTGGATTATTTAGTCAGGACGGATTTCATATTTATTGTATTTAGCTGCATTTAAAAGACACCGTATCTCAAGTGGACCTCGGCAGCACACATTACTACTGGCCAACAACCATTGTCCTGAATTCAGTTGCTATTATCCAGTTGAATGGATAGCAATGCATTTTCTTTTAAAGGATGAAGGACTAATTCGGCCATTCCAGAACTGGAAGCTCTGCCCAAATTAACCATCCGAAAATAGACGCATACCAAGAAGGCGTGAGCATTTGGGAGGGGCCACGTATTATGAGAAATAATGTATCTCCCAAAGTCCACAAAAAGATAGCAAGTGGTCACAGTTCCGAGATATTGTAAAGGAATTTGCAGGTCGTCGGTACTGCATAGAATACAGAATCCTAAGTCACTTACAATTTCCTATAGACCTTGGTGACGAGTGCCGTATTCCATGTATTAGAAGTACACACAAGCGCATTTGCCACATTTAAACTGGCAAGATCCTAAAGGAAATTCTTCGACTGGCAAAAATGTGTTTTCTGGCCCTCGGTTATCCACATGCGTGGTCCCTTTGGCAAGGCCAGACTGTTTACTCTTCGCCGCATTCTTTCCAGCTGAAAAAGGTGCTTTTTTACACCGCATTCCAGTGGCAATGCCAGCGAGGCACTGAAGCAGACTTTCCCACAAGAACTGGAACGGTGTGCGAGTTCAACCCCTATCAAACATTCTAGTATATACACGAGGAACACGTATGTTTACTCAGACATTAGTTACCATCTCCCTCGCTCTGAAGTTCACACACCATATTTATGTACCTTGCTAAATAAAACAAAAAAACACCTTAATGCGCCGTTCTCTGTATGTTCATCTAAAAGGCTCTGCCAAAGAGGCAATATTAAAAAAATACATGAACAGAATTTAACCAAGCATACCTTACACATGCACATTTAACAATTTGAAAGAATTAAGCGTTATTTAATTACTAACAATCTCTATTTTCGTGAGCTTTTCCATTTTGAAAAGTATCAAGACAGTCCATACATTATGAATACATTAGCTTCTAAGAACAGGTGGCTTTGCTAAACATGTTTTACGCATTATATTTTTCTGGTTTTGTATGGTTTGTACTGTATGCATGCTGCCACAGAAGTGTATAGTTGATGGGTGACAGAAAATGCACCAGATGCTTCCAGATGAGCAATGTACTTAACTTTGATAATGCTCTTCAATGTGGATACCGTATCTCACCACAGATTCATCACCTTCTGAATATTCCCCAGGTGCAGTGCTTAATTTGTAAATAAATAAGTGTCAGGGCCCTCGCCAGGAGGCCACTGCAGCTTACACCACACATTGCTGCTAATGGCAGTACTAATACAACTACTAACCATCATACACCTACGAGTGTGGAATTTTAGACTATTCCAGGCCCCCAAAGCAAAAAGAATGGCTTGGACAGAAGGTAGTAGTCATTTCAAAATATATCGAATTAATAAACAAATGTTGTTGTGCTGATCTCTAAATCAGACAAAACAGTGCCAAAATGTGGTAGAATGCCATAAGTAAACACAAGGAGATGCTGGACGGCATACTAAAACTTTTCTGACACTCACCCCCAGTCACAGATCTGGGTTGGATCCATCATCGTTCTTTAGCTTACTTCGCCACCCCAGTTCAAACCCAGCCATATGTATATCAGTCTTGACCCTGTTCCTCGTGGGAACAGTCCAGCCCGAGCTGCCAAGCTAGGTCTTACCTGCACCGTAAACAAGCATCTTGGGACCAGTTTCGGGGTAACACCCCTCATCAGCCAGACTAGCTTGAATCCAGTGGCAAAGTGAGCAAGGGGCCTAGGCACACCCTGCCAACTTAGGGCGAACAAAGCAAACACAAGGAGATGATGGACAGAGCGCTGAAACTTTTCAGACACTCACCCCTCAGTCACAGATCTGGGTTAGATCCATCCTCGTTCTTTAGCTCACTTCCCCACCCCAGTTCAGACCTGCCATATGTAAATCAGGCAGACCCAGCCACTTTGCCACTTAATTCAAGCTAGCCTGGCTGATGAGGGGTGTTACCCCGAAACCGGTCCCAGGATGCTTGTTTCCTTTCCAGGGAAGACCTGGTATGGCAGATGGGGATGGACTGTTCCTATGGTGAACATGGTCAAGAATTGATTTGCATATGGCTGACCCTGAATAGGGTGGCGAAGTAAGCTAAAGAACAATGCTGGATTCAACCCAGATCTGTAACTGGAGGTGAGTGTCTGAAAAGTTTCAGCGCTCCGTCCATCATTTCTTTTGTTTGCTCAGAATGCCATAAGTGCCTGTGTTGACAATTAAGTGCGGTGCTGAGCACCGGAAACCACAGGCTCCAAATAAGCACTGCCCCGGTGCCAGAGTACAGAGTAGATACAGTTTTTCTGTAGTAGTGCTCCTGCGCTCCACTAGGTGGCTCCACATTGGCTTTGTTCTGCCCCAGAAGAGATGGAGTGGAGCCACATATAAGGGCCGATCCTACATGCTGATGTCAGTTTCTTGCTCCACTCTTTCTGAACCTTCAGACACAGAGCCCAAAATAATTTGAGGTACCGTTGTGCAGAACTCCAATTTGGGATCTCTTTAATTATTAAAAAAGAAACCACAGAACAGTGAAGAGGGAGGGCAGTTAGGAATCTGTAGTTATATAGAGTATCCACCAGAAAGAGCATCACACAGGTGATTTAAACACAGATGGTTGGCTCACTAAACGCAGGAAGGCCAAAAGAGCAGACAAATTACCTTTAATAGTGCCCACCGCAGTTGTATGATGGAACACGTTCCTCAACCCAACATACCTAAACAACGCGGTCTGTATACGGACTGCATCTTAACAATGCATTGCTTTACCAAGCATGCCTTTAACATGAATTTTAGTTGTAAAGGCATGCATGGTAAAGGGGTATGTGTGGCTGAGGTTACTCTCCCCTAATACCTAAAAACTATCCCCTACCTGAGCCCTAAAAACAAACCCTTTATAAAAATACCTGTACCCCCCTTGAAAACTATCACAAACCCCCTCCACCCCTGAAAACTACCCCAAGCCCCCCACCCCTGAAAACTACCCCAAACACCCCACCCTTAAAAACGACCCTGAAACCCCTACCCCTAAAATCTACCCTGAACCCGCACCTCACGTAAAAACTACCCAAACCCCACCACCACTTAAAACTACCCCAAACCTCCTCACCACTAAAAACGACCCCAAACCCCCACCCCTAAAAACTACCCTGAACCCCCCCACTCTGTAAAATCTACCCCGAATCCCCCACCCCTAAAAACTACCTCGAATCCCCCACCCCTAAAAGCTACCCCGAATCCTCCACCCCTAAAACCTAGCTCAAACCCCCCTAAAAACTACCCTGAACCCCCACCACTAAAAACTACGCCAAACTCCCCCAGCCCCTGAAAACTACCCCAAAACCTCCCCACTCCTGAAAACTACCCTGGACCCCGACCACCCTTGAAAACTACCACAACCCCCCCCAGCCCAACTTGTCCTTGTCCTCTTGTAGAGCCAGCTGAGTTTGTCTACCCTTGAGTTCAATGATACCACCAGGTGGTTCACAACCAGGGAGATGCTCTGATGTTCTAACCACCTCCAAAGATGTAGAGCCTACTGGTGCAGGATCCAGGATCCCAACTATTCTCCGTTTGTTGCAGTACCCCATAATGGTGGTACTGTCTGTAAGAATCTGCCCCAACTGCTCCTTGATCAATGGTAGGAAGGCCTTCAACGTCAAGTGAATGGCCCACAACTTCACCCGGTTGATATGGAGCCGGGTTTCTGCTGGAGACTGGAGGCTTCCGATCTCAATCTCTTTCTGATGACCTCTCTAACCAAGCGTTCATCACACCATCAGTTCTTGGTGTGAAAGGCAGAGGTGTTTGCTGCTGGTCAGATTGTGGATGAGAGGCCCCCACTTGTACAGTGATACTCTTGTGCAGCCTACCCCAAAACCTGAATTTCATTTGACATTTTCTCTTGGTGCTGGGTCCACTGAGACTTCAGATGCCATTCCAGAACCTGCATATGCCACCTAAGGAAGTGGACCAGCAGGTTGAATGAAGGAGGCCAAGATTCCCCAGAGTTCTTCTCACCTAGATCCAGGACCAAGGCTGATACATCAGGATCAAAGCCCTAATAACCTCAAATACTGAAGGAAAGCCCCAACTGCACCGTATCCAAAACAGCTCCTAATAAAGAAAGTCTATGTGAAGGAGTCAGGAGATTCACTGTCGTCTAAGGGTGGTGTATGACTGGCTGTGGCAAGCCCACCTTCAAAAGCCAGTCGTTGAGGTAAGGGAAAACTGGTATCCCCAACCTTTGAAGATGGACGGCACCACCGTCATCACTTTTGTGAACTGCTGAGGCTGCACAGCAAACTGAAAGCATTCATTGCCAACCTTGAACTGCAGATTGTGTCAGTGAGACAGCAGGACAGGCACATTAAAGTATGTTTCCTGCAGGTCCAAGGCCACCATCCAGTTGCCCTGATCCAGAGTAGACAGAACCTGGGACAGTGAGCATTTTGAATTTGTTCTTCCTCAGAAAATGACACCATTCTATTCTATTCTATTCTATTCTATTCTATTCTATTTGACGTATAAAGTGCATGACTACCCGAATCTGGCCTCCTAGAGCTGGGCAAAATTCAGGCACAGAACTCACCAAGTTCTACAAATAGCCAAGCCTTAAGATGCTTCCTGAACCTGAGTTCATCTCCAGTCATTCGTACCCAAATGAGCTGAATGTTCCATAGCTTGGAAACCAGGTAACAAAAGATCACCCTCCAATACTAGTTTTACTGCTAGATGAGACGTGGAGGATCTCAAGATTCTTGATATAGGCTTGTATCCGATGCTGAGAAACAATAGGTCCTTTTTGTGACAAACTCAATGGGCAATACAAAGAGCTTTAAAATTAATCCTTTCTTTTAGAGGTAGCCAGGGCAGGGTGACCAGGAATCCAGAGACATAAATAGTGGGCATAACAACCTGTCACGATTTCCAAGTCCGGAACCCATTCCATAGCCCCTTTGGACATTAGTACTCGCACCTCTTGCAATAAAATTGGTAAATGCTCATCTGAAAGTCACCCGGATATGTGAGAAATGCACAAAAGGTTGGAAATAAATTAAAGGGTATAAACCCTGCTAGACTCGTGGAGTACCCATCTGTGAGATGTGAAAGAATGCCACCCCGGGAGAAAATGCTGAATAATGCATCCCCACAGGGAGGTTTGTTTGCTGCCAAGGGTGAACTAAAGCAGCTTAAATGCTGATGCCACAGGTGAGGAAAACTGGAGTCTGCCTTTTCACTGAATAGGCAGGATCCTTCAAAAGGTATATTTATTTGGTATGTGTGCACGTCACCTCAAAAACCTGTGGATCACATTCATGCATGGAGACTGTTAGAAATTGGGTTGACTGTGGTATGAGCCCTAGTCAAGCAGTAACCACAATCCTAGTCAGGGTAAGAAGCAGGCAAACCCTAAATTAACCTGTGCTCACCCTCTGGTAGCTTGGCACAGAGCAGTCAGGGTTAACTTCAAGGCAGTGTGTAAAGTATTTATTATTATTATTAAACACTTCAAACAGTAAAACAGTGGAAACATCACACAAAAAGATTCCACATCAGGTTAGAGAAGTAGAGCTCAATTAAAAAATAAAACAAGACCAAAAAGACAACAATCCAGTAAGTAGAATTTTAAAGGTTTAAGGTAAAAAATAGTGCCTAGAAGCAAAAATCGCTTTTTGGGATATCTGGTTGTGCTGCTGGTGTCTGAGGTCAAGGACTTATGCCCAGTTGTGCCTTTCAAGGGTGGGAGACTTCAAAGACATGCCTTTGAAATGCACAGACGTCCTCCCTTTCTGCCCTGGTTCCATATGCACTGCACGGAGGTATGCAGCCCTTTGTGTGTGGGGACAGATCACAGCCTATTCAGATGTAAGTGAGGCAGGGTCCAACTCTTCCCTTCTATCCTGCCTGGATTGCCCATCAAGTCACACCTAAGCTCCCATTGTGTGTGGCTGTCTAGGAATAATACATAAAGGCCAACCGTCACCCACCACAGGCATATGATCAGAGACAGGCGGCAGGCCCCAAATGGCTAAAGTAAGAAAATGGCAACTTTCTAAAATTAAATTTATTTAAATTGGAATTTAAAATCTGACTTCACCATAAAAATTGGACTTTAAATTGTTAAATTCCAGACACCAAACTTGAAAAGCCCATCTCTTCACAATTGGGAATTACACATATAAGATGCAATAAGATAATTGAAATGTTTCCTATGGGAGAGATAGGCCTTGCAGTAGTGATTTTGTTTAGAGTATTTCACTATCAGGACATGCAAAACTTAAAAATATGTGGCTTGCCGATAAAATACATTGCACCCTGCCCTCTGGGTTGTCTATGACCTACCTTACGGGTGACTTATATGTACACAAATGGAAGGTTTGGGCCTGGCAAGACATTTCACACAGGCTTTGCAATGGCAAGCCTCAGCCATGGTTAGAAGGCTACTTAAGTGGGTGGTACAATAAGTGATGCAGGCCCACTAGTAGCATTTGATTTACAGGCCCTGGGCACATACAGTGCACTTTGCTAAGGACTTATGAATAATATAAATATGCCAATTGGGGATGAGTCAATTTTACTATGTTTTAGAGAGAGAGTACATGCACTTTCGCACTGGTTAGCAGTGGCAAAGTCCTCAGAAACCTAATGTCAGCAAAAACAATGTCTGAATGAGTGGAGGAGGAAGGTAAAATGGTTGGGGGTGACCATGCAGACAGGCCATTTTCCAACAGAGATCAAGTACTACACTAGTGCCGACCAATCACCCCAAGCAATCAGTAGTACCCAGATAAGCATAAAACACATATTTAGCTGCATCTTGAACATTGTGAATAATTTGAGCAAAAGAGACTCTAAACTTTTCGGTGTCTGCCAGCAAGATCTTGATGGCCATGTCCCAGAGTGCATGCATGTAACGACCTAGAAGGCAAAACGTATTAAGCGACCTGAAAGCTAGGCTGCAAAGTAAACATTTGTTTCCCAAATGCCTAAATACTTTTTGACTCCCTGTCTGGGAAGGGGGGGTTTGGGTTGGGGGGAATGAATTAGGATTCATTTTGCTGTTGGAACCGTGGACCAACAAACTCTCAGGAGGAGGATGCTGCGTAAGAAAACCAGTGACACCAAGCGCCGGTCTTTGGCATCTGGTCACCTGCCTATTCACCAGAAACAACGCTTAGATCAAGAACCCATCAGAGTGTCACAGTTAGGGCCTTGGTGAAGGTAAATATGGGCTCTGAGGAAGTAGGCACAAGTTTCAGGACCTCTGCAAGGACAGTTGTCTGAAAGTCAGCCAAGAGACCTAGTTCTGTATCACTTGAAGTAAGCATCAGGAGTGCTGAGTTAAAACCCAGGGCCTTATCATATACAGTGACAACTGGGAGTGCAAAGGTAAGACCCTGGTGCCGTATCAAATACGGTGAGCAGTGAGAGCACTAACTTAAGAACCAGGGCTGTATCACATCCCATTACATACAGTGAGCACTGTGACCTTTAAATTAAAACAGAATGGTGTCCTATGTAGATAAAGAGCTAAAGCAGTGCTGTTGTAATAAATTAGACAGTGGTAAATAGTTACTTGTGAAAGGAAGGTTTAGGCATGTGCTGCTTTCGGCTGTATATATAACAGCATTTGTTCACATATCTAAAGTAAACAACTTGTTGTTGTGTTGCCGTCTACTTTGACTGTTTAACATAACTCCGGTGATACTGTTTAGATTTTTGTTGTTTTGGTCTGGTTTTATTTATTTAAAAATGACTATTTTTCTAATTCTGCTGTGTGCTCATTTTATTGTGTGTTTTCACTGTATTACTGTTTGAAGTATTGCACAAATGCTTTACACATTGCCACTGAGTTAAGCCTAACTGCTCTGTGCGAAGCTACCCAAGGGTTGAGCAGAGTTTAATTTGGGGGTTGCTGGTGACTTCACCCTGATTGAGGTTGCTGCTTGGGAAGGGGTTCACTCCCCTCAAACAGTAACCCAATTGCTTACAGCCAATTGCTGTGTAGCTTTATTTTGAAGCAACACAGTGACAAGCAATGTCTCTGATAATAATCTGCCCTCCTTCTCTGCTCACTCTCTTCTCCCTCTCTGATCACCTTCTCTCTACCTTTCCTCCCTCTCTTTCTCTAGAGACCGCTTTGTTTCTACTGAAATTAACCTCGGTGAGCTAGGGAAAGTGGCAAAAGTAGTAGGAATGACCCTTGGCTTTCAAACTTGGCCTCCAAGGGTTCCAGCACCGTGGAAATGCTTAGTGGAATATTAGGCCTGTCCAGCACTGGAAGCCAGGTTCATCTCAGGTTTTCTGGTTTCACATTCTGCAATTCAACCACTATAAGAATATATATTCCTCTCCATCATTATACATAAAAAAGGAATGCTTTGTCTTTTCTTGGCACACGAGGTTAGAGTGTAGCTGGCAGACAAAATCCCTATAAAGGCTTGGCTTGTTTTGGACTCTAATATCCAAGAGAGCCTAGAGTTGAGCCAGAGCCAGGCATATGGTGCAAGCTTAGCTCGAGCCATCAGTGGCTGTGGCTCGCCCACCTCTATCTTCCAACATCAACTAAGGGGATAAGGGCATAGGAAGGACATGATAAAGGATTTGGTGAAGCATGAGTACAAACACCACAGTACTGGATTCCCTGTTTAAATGTCAGTAAATTTCTCAATACACCACATTTTAGTGAGTGGACTATGAGACTGGTTGTTTTCTAGCTCATGGTTAAAATGAAAAAAATGTTGGGTTACAGAGATGGTTTTTATCAAATACTTAACACCAGTGTTGAGCGTGATTTAAGTTCTTCATATCTGTGCAAAAAAAGGAACACAGAAACCTGCTAAAAAAGTAATTGCCCAAGAGCACATGATTTGTCACAATGAGAGGTCAGGATTAATACAAACCATGTATTTTGGTTCCATAGTTTACATCTTGCTCATTACACAACAACTTGGGACAGAGTGGTTCCAATGGTGAGCCTCAGGAAGTACTCTCACCAAAAAATGCCACGGTATTGTGGATCCTGCCCAGGCGTTAGGTTCACAAACATCAGAATTTGGCAAAGTGATAAATCCAGGATTAAACATCAACTCTCCTACTGCAATGTCTCACAGTTTCCCACTGTACGACGTCTAGCGGCGGAGGTTGGATGACTTCCCTCCTCATTCAATTGCATACCTTGTTGGGAGGGGGTCTTCGTCAGGGATCTTTTTTTATGGAACTTGCTACCTTTCTAAGCAAGCCTAATGTTTACAGATATGAGACTAAAATCATGAAGAGATAGGGGGGCTACGATTCTATTTCATTTCAATTAAGTATTCAAGCCACTTCAGTTGTTCATTTGGCTCGCCAGAGGTTGCGATTGCAAGCAGAGAAGGCTTACTTCAGAGTGTAGTAGAGGGATAGAAACCCAGATACCGCATATCTGTCAAAAGGCTTGGATTGGCGCGAGCTGCTTTCTTTTCCTTGTATGCACTCTAGGCGCACGTTTCAGGAGAGGCCTGGCTCCTGCTCACAGCGCTGTCTTATTGGAAGGATGTTCCCCCTATTTTAATCAGTTTATCGTTTTTAGCCTTACTCACTTCTCAGTTAATTTTGCCCTTAGTCACCAGTAGCTTTCCGTCGCAG
The DNA here is from genome assembly GCF_964204655.1 of Triturus cristatus. Taxonomy (NCBI): domain Eukaryota; kingdom Metazoa; phylum Chordata; class Amphibia; order Caudata; family Salamandridae; genus Triturus; species Triturus cristatus. The sequence goes on along the minus strand of NC_140593.1, from coordinate 269,716,117 downwards.
GGATTGCTGGACCCCTGTTTGTTTTTCAATTTATCCACCTTTTTTACTTGACTTGCGCTTTAGAGCACTTGTATCTGGTCACACCACCCTTGCATGGAAGGATATTTAAATTGGCAGGATGAGCGCAGCAGGCGTGCATTGGGCATACCGAAGGCACACCTAAGGCAAGCCCATCTGCGCCCGTCCCCATCCTGACTACGCATGGCACCGCCCATTATGCCGGTTTTGATCCCCACCTTGCCCCCTCGAATAAATTACACAGCGGATACATTACATGCACTGAACCGGTAAGGGAGCCAGTGTGTCTTAGATCCATTGTTACTGGCTGATAGCCAGAGTATGACATGTCCCGATTGTAATTTACTCTCAACTAATTGTAAAAGGAGTGAGAGTGTCTCTCAAAAGCTAACTAACAACAAGAAAGTATAAACGTTGAATAGTAGGAGGGGCACCACACACAAAATACTGGCAGCTCTGGTAAACGCTAGATCATTAATCAAATACCTGCTAGAATTTGCTGACTTTGTAGACGACAAACAGGTGGATATAGTATTTGTGACTGAAACCTGGGCAGATCAGTCCTCACTTGACGTGGTAACGGCCTTACCTCCAAACTATGCTATATATCGCTTAGACAGGCCTCTTAAACGAGGTGGTGGTCTGGCAGTAATCTATAGGGATACCTTCACAGTCATCTTTGAGCCAGCTTCTACGTCAGAATGTGAAGCTCTGATTTTTAATATTGAACTCACTAAAACTCAATACTTTAAGGGGTTAATAATTTACTGTCCACCTGGCTATAGGAATAGTTTTGTTCCTTCAATAAGTGCTCTTTTGAAAGCGAGCCTATTGGCAAATAATGTGACAATTCTAGGAGATTTCGATTACCATCTTGAGCTCCCAGATGAAAAAGACACAAAGGAACTCACGAATACATTGGCTAGTTTTGGCCTGAACCAGCTAGTGGTTGGCCCCACCCATGAGTTCGGCCATATGCTGGATGGAATATTTTCAAACAATCCCTCCTTGGTACTGGTGGAATGCTGGCCACTGACGCAAGGTGAAAATGCCATATAATACTTGGCCAGAAAAAAAAATCTCCGGTAATGCAGTTAAAGCCAATCGCGTGCAACAATATTCAGTTGCAGCAAACAATTCAACTAAAGAACTCATTTGGGTAGTTTCTAAACTAGCTACAGTGCCTGAAACTAATAAATCAGATAGCCTTCAGGGTTTCTGTAATACTCCTGGAAAATATTTTCGTGAGAAAGTAGAGGAGATCTACAATAAGTTTGAGCATAATCACAACGATGTTCAGGATAATAATAAACAGATTACTAAGGAGGTAAATCAAGTTACTCACCCTGATTTCTCTACTCTGACCAAGTCTCAGGTCCTGAAGCTGATTCAAGGCGCCAAGTCGGGATCACCTTTTGATCCTTGTCCCCCCCCCGCTATAAACAAGTTAGCAGCAGAGACTTCAGCCCCTCATTTAACAGACATTTACTACACCTTTTTGTCTTGAGCTGTTGAGTTAGCCCCTTGACACCTTCCGGTATTTGTGCACGTAACAAATTCTATTAACATCACATAACACAATATTGTCGAATTAATTTCTTTTCTAGAGACATTGGGTTAGTTTAGAGGGCAGTATGGAATGAAATCCTCAAAATAACTCCATTACTCAGTCCACACCATTTACCTAATTTGTTTCCCCTATGCCCACCTTACCGCCTCCCCAATACCATGACTCCCTGCCTGCTGGTATCACTGCGGTCTTATGTCACAGCACAGACCACCTTTTTGGCCCCTGGGAAAATGCTTCCAAGTATCCCTGGTCAAGAGAGACAATAAGTCACTACATGTTCGGAGTGACTGGGAGCCCGATATCGAAGTATACCTTGTGTGCACTTTCGGAGCAGTAGAACAAACTCTCAATTATGATGAATGGAGCACATGGAGGTCAAACATAGCATTAGTGTTGTGGAGCACAAGCCCTCAAGCACCAATTGATGGCATGCTTAATCGTTGGGCTGTGCTGCTCCTCCGGCTGGCACTGCAATGCCCGACGGCCCCTGTGAAGGGGGTGCTTTGCCAGAGATCTTTTTCAAATTCAGCCTTTGAGTCCGAAATTTTGGACTTGATGTGTAAACAGAGTAAATTCTCGAAAGTGTTGAGTGAAGGCGATTATAGACTTCACTAAAGGATCCCCCTAAATACTTTGTTAAATCATGGTGGCCTTTGTTAAGGTTAAAAACAAATGGCGACCTGGGGGAAATAGTGTTCCATGAGATCTACTCTGGGGAGCCAGGTATGTCAGCAGGATCTCATCCCTTCATACAGGTTACCAATGGAAATACCGTTGGCATTCACAGAACATAAATACTTGGAGGTCCATACAGTTTACGCAACAGATTTACACTTTTACACTATGCAAGGGGAAGAAATGTAATCCTGTACTCCACTGCTTTTGGTTTTCATAAAAAGGGAAGTACATGAAGCGTGCAATGCTGGCAAGGGGATTTTTCTGTCCGCTATCAGTTCTGTGCAATGCCCATGTGCCTGCCTTGCCCCGAAAGAGGAATGGCGTAGGCAAATGGGATGTGCGACAAGCTAACAACCCATCTCGTTCCTTTATCAATCCGGGATGCTGGAGCTGATGCAGTTGGCACACTCTGGGATCCGACTCCAGTAGCACACTTTGCTCTATTAGTACCTGAGGAAGAAAGCAAATTGCAGATTTGCAGCACCTTTTATGCGTGTGCAGGTTTATTTTGTGAATTTGTGCACATACAAAATACACTTTTTCCCCTTTAGTCTGGCTCTTTAGGACCATGGCTGAAACAGATAAAATGCTCAAGGTAAATATTTCATCCAAAGTGGTAAACCATAAAACATTTAAAAAGGCTGTGTTCTATTTATTTTACATTTTAGGCATAAGTATTTTTTTTGTTGCTTATGAGCACAGAAATTATAAATCAGATGCACTGGGAGGAAAGTGTGAATATGACAACGGCAAATGGATTTAAAAAAATGCTACTTATATTATACGCTAAATGTTTACATTGAAATATTCTCTGGTAACAGACATTGCCTAATCTGTTATGTTGTTAGTAAACAGCTTTGTTTTTTCTCTTTCTTTGCGCAAACCACAACTTGTGATTCTAAGAATACAACCAGTTTTCTTGACGTTGTGACCACAAAATGGTATCTCCTCTACTTTGACTGTTGGAGCAGGAAGTGGGAAATACCAGCTGCAAAGTGTTTTTGAGCCTGGTACCAAAGGCTACCAACGTGCTAGAGGGCAAAAACAGAAATGTCAGCACCTGAGTTCCTTCAGTAGTGAGAGTGAGGGGAATTAAACTCATCCAGTTTGAGAAAGGGTAGACGTTCTTTTCTGTTCATATGCTACTATGCATTTGGAAGCAGTCAGTCAAATGATCGCTATTCAAGATCACACACACACACACGCACGCACACACACACCCACACACACACACCTCTCTCTCTCTATATACAGATATATATATATATATATATATATATATATATATATAGGTATATACACATACATATATATATGCACACCTACGCACACACACATGTATATATAGATTCACTTAAAAAACCATAGGTTTCACACAAGTTATAGTTAGCTGTACATTTCACTCGTAAAAAACCAATGAAATTCGACGTTATAGTTAGATCAGGTAACTATAACTTGCGCGCCCACAATAAACTGCTGATGACGTCACATATTATATCACTTATGACATGGTCAGTGACATCACTCATGACATCAATGATGACATCTGAAATGACACATTGTGCATTGCGGTCGCGCAAGTTATAGTTACCTGATCTAACTATAACGTGGAATTTCATTGGTTTTTTACGAGTGAAATGTACAGCTAACTATAACTTGTGTGAAACCTATGGTTTTTTAAGTGAATTTGCAAGGTTTTTTAAATGCTAATTCCTAACTATAACGTGTGTGAAACCTATGGTTTTTTCAGTGAATTTGTACGGTTTTTTAAATGCTAAGTTATGTATTTATTTTTAAGTTTTGCGCGCTCGGTGCGCTTCGCGCACCGAGCACCCACGTTGCGCATTATGAGCGCCCACGTTGCGCATTTCGTACCGTGCACGGTTCGCCATTTTTTACAAAATATCAATTGTTTTTTTCTCCCTTGGGGGTCCTCAGAATTATATATTAAATGTGATTGTTAATTCTTTTTTTTTTAATTTTTTTTTACCGTACGCGTACGGTAAGCTTACCATACGCGCACTCCGCGATTTTTTAAAAAAAATATTAAATTTATTTTTCATACTTTTTGGTCCTTCGTGAACCCCCTGACGAACGCTAGGGGGTCTGCAACTCTCTTCGTTGCCCCCTTTTCATGTTATCAACCTTTGTTTTTCAGTGCGAGAGACAGAAAATGGCGGCCGATACTTTCTGATTTCGACCGATTCGAATGTTTACAGTCATGTAACCACCAATCAGAATGGAGCTCGCGCACGGCACCGTACGCGTACGGTAAGCTTACCGTAAGCGCACGGAGCGTGCTTACAGATATATATATATATTGATTTAAATGCTATTTTCTCAGGACCTACTGAACAGATTTACACCAGACCTGCAAAAGGCACATCCCTGACCTGAGGACTACCTCTCTGCCCAATTTCAAGTAATTCTGTTCAGCCGTTCGGGCTGTAGCTCGGACTAAAGGTCCTATGGGAAAATGCATGGGGAAAACGCGTTTTGGGACCCCCCTTTTTTCTCAGCCCCCGCTTGACGAATCCCCCTGAGACTTTCAGGGTAGGAGCGGAGCGGAGCGCCCCATTAGTTTTGAAAAATTCGCGAGGATTCGTCAACCGGCGCCAAAGTTATTCCAAATAGAATGTTGCGGATTTCCTATGGAAACACGGTCCTAACTATAACTATCTACTGGCGACCGCCAGTAGATAATATATTTCTTAGCCGCTTCCACCAACATACAGCAGACTGCATCAAGCAGATGCCTCCATCAGTGAGGGGGCTCTCAAGCACAATTTCAAATATAACCACAAGAAGCGCGATGGGCACTCATGGGGTGAAAAAAAGATTCTTTTATTGTATCGTCAAAAAAACGTGTTTCAGCAAATCGCCTTTTTCAATCGCCAACATCAGTGACTGCTCTTGGTTTAATCTAAAAAGCAAGCCTCCATAGACATTGAAAACAAAAATGTAAAAATAAACAAATGACAAATAGGTCTCGGGTCCATCATAAAAAAATAACACTGCACTGCAGCCATATTTGTAGGGTCACCAAAAACATTAAGGCATCACTTGTGTATTATTACCCTTCGGCTGCCAAATTAAGTCTATTGTTGGCAACAGATAATTCTAACATAATTTTGTACATCAGAAGGATCAGGAAAATAAGATGCATCTTTCTGAACTCATGCGCTATCTCGCCCTGAATGGGGGATTGCATCAGTGCAACTGGATGCTGAAGTTCAATATCTCAATATGTATGAACATACTAGGCCTACATCCCTTTTATATTGTACATTTAAAGAATAAATCATTGCATGTAAATGCAATAATCAGATAACTTTAAGCATTTACATAATTCATGATCTCCAGGAAAATCAAAATGAATCAATTGATAGATGCATCCTTCTGAATCCATACACTGTCATCGGTAACGTATCCAGTGTACTCAATCTTAAAGTGCAGCTGCTGATTTACCTAAAGCTTCTAGGCATGACACTCACTCGACCTCCCAAAGAATGCATTTGAGCGTATTCTACCAATTTGATATACTCTCTTATTTTGAGGGGAACTGATATGTTTTCACCTACATGACATACACATCACTACTGAACATTTATGGGCCATTACTTAAATGTTAATCACTAAGTGACTGGCTAATTCTCCATCACTGTTTAAGCCTCTGGGTACCTTAGTTTGTAGATTGACAATATACTTTTATTCGGACTAACAGGGGCATGGCCAACCATCATGGCCGAACGGACGTGAATCTGTTCTGCTCCGCTCCCGGGTGATTAGGAGAATTCCACACTTGCTCTGCATCGCTCTTGAGCCCGGGAGTGGAGAAACTGAAATGAAGACTCCTGGTAGTGAGGCGAAAGCAACAAAGATGGCAGCCGCCTTGGAGAAGCAATCCCAGGACCGAGGTCTGGCCTCGTTATCGGGCGAGGGTCCGTAGGGTGTGGTTCCGCGGCTCGGGCTTCAGGAGACCTCCGCTCTCCGCTACGAAGGGAGCAGGAGAGATAACAGCTGGCCACGGTCCGAGGGAGCGAGCTCATTGGAGAGTCCCCCCCCTACCTCTGAGGTGGCGCGATCGAGATACAGAGCAGGCAGACGATGCACTCGGTGAGGAGAGGGGGGGAAGAGCTGATTAGTGCGGGGGCCGTCAGCCACATAATGGAAAAGGCACAATAGACTGTTGAGAAGCCTGGAGCTGGCCGAACTGCTGACAGGACCTCCATTGACTATTGTCTGACCTCAAGATGGCGTCGGCCAGGCAACCCTGTAGCCTCGTGGAAGCTTTGTGTGTGGACCTGAATCGCTGAGTGGGGGTAAATGTTAAAAGTCATTCTCTGGAGGGTGCTTGGATGCCTACCACAGGGCAGTGAACGAGAGCCTTGCCCCTCCAGATGGTCAAAAAGGGATCCTCGCCCTTGTTGCCTTGGCCCTGTGCCACAGTACCTCGGACCCCCAGTTGAAGGGCAGAGACCAGATCCTGGGACTGCTTGCTCGGGGTCCCGGTCTTGATCGCGTGTTCAGTTCCATATGCCACCCAAAAAGACCCAACCTTCCAAAGTCTCCAGCTACTTCACCCCAACGGGGGCAGGGGCAGACAAGGAGGGGAAGACACAGCCTCATAAAGACATTGCGCTAACAAGGGAGGACCTGATGGCGTTGCTGCAAGACTTTAGGAAGGAGCTTCAGGAACACATCAGGGCGGACATAGGGGCCTCCTTCGACGCATTCAAAGTGAAAATGGGGAGCAAGATGACGGCCCTTCAGGCAGACGTAGACTCGGTGGGGACTCGTATGTTAGACCTTGAGGCTAAATATCAAGAACTGGCCGACCGCGTAAAACTCCTTGAGGAGAAATCTGCCGACCTACACACCCAACTACGAGCTGTGGTACTCAAATGCGAGGACCTTGAAAATAGCTCCAGGAAGGACAATATTACGGTCAGGGGCCTGGAAGAGGGTTGCGAGGGGCCCGACCTAGAGGCGTTAATGGTGGGGCTCTTCTCCACGCTCCTGGGAGAGGAAAGTCCAGGGGTGCAACTGGAAAGGGTCCACAGAGTGGGACTGCGGCTCCCAGGAGGAAACAGGAGGCCCAGATACATTTTAGCAAAATTCAGCTCCTTCAAAGTAAAAGAACAAGTCCTACAGATAAAACAAGGTCGCAACAAAATCACATTCCAGAACACGACTTGCTCACTGTTCCAAGATGTCACCCAAGCCACCCTCACCCACCGGCAACAGTTTAGGCCAGTCACGGAAGTTCTAAGAGAGCCCCAAATAAAGTATTGCTGGACATACCCATTTGGTTTAGCTTTCACGAAAGACAACAAGCACCTTCACTGCATGGACCTGGAAGAGGCGGCTGGCCTGCTGGGTATCAAGATTTACCCACTCCCGAGCCAAGCGGCAGCCACAAGGGACGGGAGAGAGGTGCACCAAGGGGAGCGGCGTGCCGGAGGCACCTGGCAGAGGCAGAGATGTGAAAGCAAGAAATTAACGGCTTGACCAGCGGGGAGACAATGGACTTCGGACACTGAGCTACTCGGGCCAGGTAGGCTGGTAGTGAGTTTTAAACATATAAACTGCTATGATGATTGCCCCACCTGGAGACTCAGAAGTCGAATATCCAGAAAATGAAAGACTTGAGGGTGGTGGGCTGTGAAGGGGTAAAGTCTCTACTCGAGGTAGGAGATAATCATTTGTAAGCAGTCAAGCATTTAAACGATTACGTTAAGGGGGCGCTGGGAGCAGAAATGGGATTGCCCCTAGAGATGCTCCAAACGTGGCTCCCAAGGGGCAGTCGCAGAGCTCTAAGTTTTCACTTATATTTGTTAATCTGTTTTGCATCATGGTGTTCGCTTCTGGTTTGATTATGCGCAGTCAGTGGGGGAAGGAGGAGGGTGGGGAAATGTGTTATCTTGGGGAAAGTGAGGGCCGGGGAGCTATGAGATGTGGAGAGTGGCTACAGTTTGATTAATGGAAGTTAATTGTTTGTCTTGCAATGTAAGGGGACTCAATTCCCCTAATAAGACACATAGCCTTTGGAAATTTTTAGTCGACCACCATGTTATGATAGCAGCCTTGCAGGAAACCCACTTGAGGAAAAGTGACGAGTTGCATTTGAAGCACAAACTTTATCCACAGATTCTCCACTCTTTGGCCCTCATGAAGCAGAACCGGGTGGCCCTTCTCTTTCACTCCTAAGTCCCCTTCTGTCTTCATGCTACTACAACAGAGAAGGCAGGGCACTTCTTGATAGCGCAAGGAGACTTAAGGGCAAGACTTTGTACCATTGTCACAGTTTATGCTCCCAATACCAACAAACATGATTTCTTAGAGGCATTCTTATCAACGCTGGAAGGGTTTGCCATGGGAGAAATAATCCTACTAGGGGACTTTAATCTAATATGTGACCCGGCATTAGACACCGTGCACCCACACAGGACAGCAAGGGGGATATTTAACAAGAAGCTCAAAACTTCCCTTCAGCGCATGGGTCTGCTAGATTCTTGGAGGAGTGTTCACCCTACAACAAGGGATTACTCCTTCTCCCACGCCCATAGAACTTACTCTAGAATAGATCATACCTTCATCAGTCAATCTCTTTTCTATACAGTCTCGGGAGCTAGGTTCCACCCGATCTGCCTCTTGGACCATGCCCCCCTGGAGACAATATTTGACTGGCCGGCCCGTGCTCAAAACATGTGAGGTGGTACTTCCCTAACTTCCTAAGCAGGGACAGATTCCTTACGGATGAATTAAGAAAAGCGATCACAGACTATTTTCATACCAACGACCCAGCACTCACATCCTATACGAATAACTGGGATGCCTTTAAGGCGGTCTTAAGGGGCAAATGCATTGAGCTGGCCAACACACTCAAAAACCAGCAGAGGAGGGAGAGACTCCTGTTAGAGGAGGAACTGCAAAAAGGAGAAAAAGCACACAAAGATACCCCTTCAATCCAGAAATTGTTGAAAACCACTCCACTGAGGGGAAAGTTAAAGGCCATATACACCAAGAGAGCTGAGAAAACTATTTTGCTCCTCCAAGTCCGAGGCTATAATGGGGGGAACAAAATAGGTACCTTACTGGCACGACAGCTTAGGGCAAAGCAGGAGAAAGAGTATATCAAACATATTGTGGACGTCTCCCATTAAAGCGAAGAGGGAAAAGCCAGCGCCTTTGGGAAATGTTATCACATCTTATACACCGCCGACCCGTTAGAAGCCCAAACCAAGAGAGAGATCTTGGATCCCTTAACCTTCCATAGGTTTCGGCCTCTACGAATGAAGAACTAAGCCGGCCCATCTCAGGATACGAGGTTCAGAGGGCGAATGACGCGCTCAACCTGCAAAAAGCCCCGGCCCGGACGGGCTTAGATATCAATTCTACCGTACATTTGCACCTGAGCTGACTCCTCACTTGGTGACTCTTTTTAACAACATTGTAACTTCTCAGAGGGTAACTGATTCCATGGGGGAGACTCTAGTTAGCGTCATACCTAAACTGGGGAAACCCCCCAAAGCCTGTGCCTCATATCAGCCCATTGCTCTGCTAAATCTCGATGCAAAGCCATCCCTAATAGACGCGGACCAATAAGGATTTATCGAGGGTCGTCAGACACATGACAACCTGCGAAGAATAGTGCACATAATAGAAAAAGTGCAGAAAAAAGGCATTCCGGCGGCCATTCCTCTGCTGGACACGGAAAAGGCCTTTGATTGGGTTGCCTGATCGATTTTGATTCAAACGCTGAGAGGCTTTGAGTTCAGTGAAGCCTTTATTGGCATGGTAAGGGCAAACTATTATTCTCATAGGTCCAAAGTACAGGTAAATGAGGTGGCTTCGGAATCCTTCAATCTCTCGTGGGGAACGAGGCAGGGCTGCTTGCTTTCCCCCCTGCTTTTTGTCCTAAGTATAGAGTCCCTGGCGGAACGGATCAGGGCAAATTCAAATATTAGAGAGGTGACATTTGGCTCAGATCAGCATAAGATTTACCTCTTTGCGGATGATGTCCTCCTACCAGTCACCGATCCGCTGAATTCTCTGATGGCCATTCAGACAGAGCTCAAGTGTTTTGAAATAGTCTCAGGCTTCAAGGTGAACCTCTCTAAATCTTTCCTGCTCCTGCTCAATTTGACTCTGTCTCGAGAGAAGATGGGGTGCTGGCGGAGACCGCCCCCTTCTGCTGCACCCGCAAATAAATCACATACTTGGGGGTGAGACTTACTCCTAAAGTAACCGATCTCTATTTGGCCAATTATCCCCCTTGCTGCTACAGTTTAAGGCTGACCTGATTAGAAGGGGATCTGCCTTCATCTCACGGATAGGGAGAATCAACGCCCTTAAGATGAATGTCCTCCCTAGGTTGCTATATTTATTTCAAGAGTTACCGAAACCGGTGGACAGGGCACTCTTCACAGAACTGAAAAAGTTCAGTTCTAAATTAATATGGCAAGGGCAGAGAGTCTGTTTACCACATCGAGTTATAACCAGATCGCGTGGGGATGGGGGTTTGGCTCACCCGGATTTCCTGGGGTACTACAGAGTGGCCCAACTCCGGGTGATAACAGAATGGTCCCTTAGGGAATCCGAGAAACATTGGCTCCATATGGACCAACAGATCACAGGCAGGACTATCTGGGATCTATTATGGAAGAAGAAACTTCACAGGCCCCCAAATTATTATTATTATTATTTAGGGTTTTGTAAAGCGCGTAGTAACCCGTAAGCATCCCAGCGCTAAGATCAGGACAATCAAGAGGTTGACGTAAGGGAGGAGATTAGGGGGAACAGGTGAGTTTTCAGAAGTTTTCTGAACCGGAGGTAGTCTGGTTCCACCCTGAGATTACGGGGAGGGCATTCCACAGGCGGGCTGCGTTCACAGAAAAACGCCTTCCGCCAGTGCATGCCCTCTTCACTCTGAAAGTGGTGATAAGGTGTTCGTGGTCAGAGCGAAGGGATCTTGTGGCTTTATAGGGCCTGATGAATTTCTTGAGGATGGGGGGGCCTTTATCCTGCAAGAGTTTGTGGGACAGGCAAAGAGCCTTAAATTTGACTTGCTCTCTCACTGGGAGCCAGTGAAGATGCTTCAGAGCTAGCTTGGCCAATGATCTGGCCGGAGTGTTGGTAAGATTCCGAGCTGCGGCGTTTTGGATCCTTTGCAGTTTGTTGAGGGTTGCTTGGGGGGCCCCCAGATAGATGGCATTGCTATAGTCCAGCCTAGAAAGGATAAGGCCTTGGATGAGCAATTTCTGGGAGGCAGGAGGGAGCAGGGGCAGAATTTTCCCGATAGATTTAAGGAGCCCGAAGCAAGTCCCGGCGATTTTTTTGGCTTGGGTCTTGAAGGACAGATCTTTTTCTATCCAGAATCCCAGGCTCTTGATCTCGGTTTTGGGGACTGGAGGTTCACCCAAACAGGGAGGCCAGATGTTAGGGGGAAGGGAGAGGCCCTTTTGGCCAAGGAGTAGGATATCTGTTTTTGATCCGTTGAGTTTCAACGATGAACAGTTCATCCATACCTGAATTTCTGATAGGCAGCTGTGAAGGTTAGATGGTTCCTGGTTGGGATGTGATAGAGACACCACTAATTGCGTGTCATCCGCGTAGCTGATGATTTTTATTCCGAACGGGATGACCACCGTCTCCAGTGGGGACATGTAGACATTAAATAATGTCGGGCTTAATGACGAGCCCTGGGGCACTCCACACTGGAGGGGGGTTGCAGGGGAGCGGGAGTCGTTCTCCCAAACCTGGAAAGAGCGATGGTCTAGGAATGATGCGAACCAGGCCAGGGCAGTGCCATCCACACCGATGTTTTTGAACCGCTGGATTAAGACCTGGTGGTTAACAGTGTCAAAGGCCGCACTGAGGTCCAGGATGATCACTGCCACTGATCCTCCTGCGTCCAAAATGACTCTGGCCTCCTCCACTACCGCAAGCAGGGCGATGTCCGTGCCCTGACCTGGGCGGAATCCGGTTTGCGAGTTTCTGAGCAAGTTGTTGGACTCTAGGAACTGCGAAAGCTTTTTGTTGACTAGCTTTTCAATGATTTTACTGATTCCAGGGAGGAGGGAGATTGGCCTATAGTTGGCCATGTCCAGGGGGTCAAGTGAAGGTTTTTTAAGGAGCGCCTTTACGACGGCCGCTTTCCAGCTGGGGGGGGACTATTCCCTGGAGCAGTGATGAATTAATGAGGTCCGTTAAAGGAGGGGCGATCGTAGGGGCCACTTTTTTTAGAATGCGTAAGGGCACCGGGTCGCTAGGGGAACCGCTTTTGATTGTAGCTAGCGTCGTTAGAACCTCTTCAATAGTTACCGGGCCGAGAGAGTTTAGGTGGGTGGTGGCTGGGTGCAAATTAGTGCAGCCCTCATCGATGAGACTGAGGTCGACAGCAGGGAGGGAGGCGAGAATTTTCTGAATTTTCTCGTCAAAGAATTTGGCCAAATTGAGGCATTTATCTTCAGAGGTGTTGGCGTCTGGAAGTTTCTCTGGTTGCGGCTCTGTGACTTTGAGTAATTCTTTTAAAATGATAAAGGTTTCCCTGGCGGAGCAAGAGGAGTTTTTTATCCTTTCATCAAAGAATGTGCTTTTGGTATTGCGAAGTATTGTATTGTAGTTTTTTAAGGAGGTGCGAAACGCGGCTTTTTTTCCTATGGATTTGTCCTTTCTCCATGAGCGCTCTGTTCTTTTGCACTCCTTACGTAGGAGGTTAAGATTAAGATCAGGAGTGTACCAGGGAGCCGGGTTCACTCTTTTGACTCGTTTTAAACTGGTGGTTTTGGGGAGGAGTTCGTCCAGTGAGTGGGTGAGCCAGGTGTTGAACTGATTGTCCGCAGTGACTGGGTCGGAGGCCGGATGGGGAGGAGTAGCCCTGAGTGTAGCGGCCCATTCTTCTGGCGAACGTTTGTGCCAACGACGATCGGTGACCCGGGTTTTAGACGGCAGGGTGGGTGGGACAAAGAGATGCCAGTGAATGGGTATAAGGAAATGGTCTGTCCAGGGTAGGGGAAGAGGAGTGTGGGTTTTGAGGTCAGGGATGTTGGTGAGAATGGGGTGCAGGAGGTGTCCTTTGTTATGGGCGGGCTCTGAGTTCACTAGTCAGATGCCATAGGACATGAGGTCCAGGAGAAGTTCGGAAGCAGTTATGTTCTTGGGGTCTAGTAGGTGGAGATTCAAGTCCCCCAGGATTAGAAAGTTGGAAGTGGTGGTTGCCATATGGGTGACTGTGTCAGCAAGAGCACTAGAGAAATTTGGCTGGGGCTCCCGGCGGACGGTATATCAATAGACCAGAAAGGGAGGTTGCAGGGGAAATCTGTAGGGCAAAATGGCAACTTTCGCAGACGTCTATATTACCGTCATCGGTTCTGCAGAAGAATCGCTCTCTGTAGATTATTGCCAGGCCACCTCCTCTACCGAGGGGTCTATTCTGAGAGTGTATTTGGTAGGCAGGTGGTAGAGCGTTGACAATGTCAGAGTCAGAGCCGGGGGTGAGCCACGTTTCCGTGAGGAACAGAATGTCGATGGCATGATTGTGTACCAGAAGGTTAATTTCGTGGGAATGTTTAGGAAGGGACCTGCAGTTAAGAAGGCCGAGCTGTAGGCCGTGATGTTCTGCAACGGTAGGTGCCGGATTGCAGAGGTCACAGTTAATGAAGGGTTTTTCTCCTGAATAGATGTAGTTACACTTAGAGTTTTTCGAGGGGTTAAATGCAAGGAGCCTGTCTCTGGGGTAGGTAAGTAGGCCAGCAGTGGGAATGGGCATAGTGACTGGGCCTGGGGCCGGCTGGGCCCGGACGGGCTTGCCTTAGGCGCGCCTTTGGCGCGCAGACGGCGCGCCCACTGCGCCCGTCCGCTGCGCGTACGTGGAAAGCACATTGCTTATAGGCAGTGTTAGGGGCGTGGCCTAGTGCGAGTGGGCGTGGCCTGAGGTCAGGCTGGGTAATGGCGGCAAATGTGAATAATTGGTCACCCGCGGCAGCGTTTACCTCGGCTGCGCGGGGTCAGAAGATGAAGAGAGATGCCCAGGGGAGCACGAGACGAGGGAGGATTAGGTATTTGTTTTAAAAAGCGATTTGCTCTAAGTTAAAATAACAGCGTTCTGTGATACACACACAAACAAAGCTCCCGACTGTGCCTCAGGAGTGTCGCAATCTACTGGCGGGCTCGTAGTCAGTCCGTTAAGTAGGCGAAGGGGGCGTGGCCTAGTGCGAGTGGGCGTGGCCTGAGGTCAGGCTGGTTAGTGGTGGCAAATGTGAATAATCGGTCACCCGCGGCAGCGTTTACCTCGGCTGCGCGGGGTCAGAAGATGAAGAGAGATGCCCAGGGGAGCACGAGACGAGGTAGGATTAGGTAGTTGTTTTAAAAAGCGATTTGCTTCAAGTTAAAATAACAGCGTTCTGTGATACACACACAAACAAAGCTCCCGGCTGTGCCTCAGGAGTGTCGCAAATGCTTACATCAGCACCCCCACGGCTACCACTCTCCAGGTATGGGATGCGCATACACAGGATTTACACCTGACAACCATTCCATGCCCCCTCTTCCCCCATTCACTTTAATCCGGACTTTCCCCCGGTGCTTCAGGGGGGGCTGTTTAGGGGGTGGAGGGTGGGTGGCTGCCTTATGATAGAAGGCTACCATTACCTTCAGCTCATAAACTGGGTGAAGCAACCCCAGGTAAGGCTGGCTGCGACCAGGGACCTGCTCCCAATCGAAAAAAGTGCACAATCAGGGGCTTCTACCATGGGAACCATCTCCTTCCTGTATTCCCTCATTCTGGCATTGAGCCCGCAGGGGACCCCGAGATACTAAAAATGGTGGGATTCTGTCCTCGCCACTCCCATGGGGGAGAAACAATGGGGATCCATATACAAAGACATTGCCAAACATAATCACTATGTATCTGAGAGAGGCCCACTATAAAATTATGTATGACTGGTTCCTACAACCCCAGAAATCTCAACACCACGGACAGATGCTGGTGGGGTTGCGGGCTCCTGGCAGACGTTCGCCAAATCTGGTGGGACTGCCCCTCTATCCAGCCATTTTGGAAAGAGATTCTATCTCAAATCAAACTGATTCTAGGCTATCCGATTCCAGACACCGTAGAACATACCTTCCAGAGGATCCAGTACCCTAGCCTGAAGCGTCAAACATATGGGGACCGTTCCATTTTGTGGCTGTGCTTGGGTGCCGCCAAAATGGCAATAGCGGCCACCTGGAAGAGGGCGGAGGCCCCATCCCTCACGCAATGGCATACCAGGCTATTGCGAGCACTAGCATTGGAGCGAATGATAGACATAGCGGATGATGCACGAAGAGGGTTCGAGGATATTTGGTTCCCTCTGGTGGAATATTTATCAGAAGGTCTGCCCTTATCTGCATGTGGCCCCAGATTAAGGGCTCTCCATCTCTTTCATATTTAAGGGATTGGAGGCCTCTCACAAATAATGCTATGGAGGAGGGAGACTAGTATCCCGTCCACTAAACCCCACCACTAATCGACCAGAGACGCTATGTAACCACCATGATGCATTTGTTGTTTTTTGATCATATGTTGGTTTTCTTTTTTCTCTTTTTTCACCTTGCTTCGTTGTATTTTTCAATAGTTCAATGTTTGGGCAAGAAGCACAAGTGTCAATCAGCTACTGTCCCACCTCAGGGCACACCTGAGGTATGTTACACGTGAACGATTGGATGAACCAGGGAGGGACACAAATGTAAGATGTTTAGTGAGGCTAAGACCTTGGAAACAAGATGTGTGTGTTTTCTTCAATATCTTTAACTCTTGGCCTAGAAACAATGCTTGTCGCAATTGCAATCTTGTTGTTTTCATATAAAATCAATAAAAAAGATTTTGAAATATACTTTGATTTGACTTGTCTCAGAGTTAAAATTCTATTGCCTCCCCTTTCTAATATATATATTTATATATACAAATATATATATATATATATATATATATATTCAGTGAAAAAACCATAGGTTTCACACATGTTATAGTTAGCTGGACATTTTACTCGTAAAAAACCAATGAAATTCCCCCGTTATAGTTAGTTCAGCTAACTATAACTCGCGCGCCCGCAATGAACTGCTGATGACGTCACATATTACATCACTCATGACATGGTCAGTGACATCACTCATGACATCACTGATGACATCTCAAATGACATCACTGATGACCTCACTGATGACATCATCCAGTGAATGTGTGTTTTTCTGAAAATTAAATATGTTTTATATATGTATATCTCAAGGTTGATGGAAGAATAAATGGGTATATTACTGTCTAAATGGATGATTTCTTTTTGAAAAATTGATTATGTAACTGACTGATTAAGTGTATCATAGTGAATACATGGCTTAGTGAGTAATGTTTAAATATATAAATATCTGTATCATTTTTTCACTTTGTGTATAAGTGGCTGCATGGGTTGGTGAGTAGCTACATGGGTGTCTATATAGGTTATTAGTTGGTTTTTTGAGTATCAGTCTGAGTGTCTGCATGGTTCGGTGGGGGGTATGACGTAGTGCATAGGTGTATGAATGAGTGACTCACTGTTTGTATGTGTTGAACAGAGCATGTGTGCAGGACTGCATGGGTGGATGAGTGTGTGTATGGGTGTGTTAGTGAGTGAATGACTGTCTCAATAGTGTCTTTATGAGTAACTACATATGTTTAAAACTAGTATATGTGACTATTGGTTTATATATGTGAGTATATGTGAGAGTGAGAGATTGAAAGAGTTCCTGTATGAATAAGTATGTATTTCTATAAGTGATTGTTTAAAAGACTAAGTATGTGTAAGTTTCCGTAGAAGTAAGTGTGGTGGTGTGTGTATAACTGTATATGCAAGTAAATGTATGTTTGATTCTTTATTAGCATGAGTGACTATGTGTGTGAGTAGCTCTATGGATGAGTGGCATTGTGTAACAGGATGTATAGGTGTATGAGTACATATGATAAGTGAGTACATGTATGAGTGACTGTATTGGACTGTTGGTGAATGAGTGGATGTGTATGTGGATCTTAGAATTACTGAAGAGGTTGTTGTAACTGTTATTGGTATGTCCATTGTTTTGTAAATTTTAGTCTCTATTTTTGAATGTGTGTATCAAAGGTTTTATTAGGGGAAGAGGAGGTCTGCCACTCTATCACAAGGATGATGTCATCAGTGAGGTCATCAGTGATGTCACTGACCATGTCATGAGTGATGTAATATGTGACGTCATCAGCAGTTCATTGCGGGCGCGCGAGTTATAGTTAGCTGAACTAACTATAACGGGGGAATTTCATTGGTTTTTTACGAGTAAAATGTCCAGCTAACTATAACATGTGTGAAACCTATGGTTTTTTCACTGAATTTCTAAGGTTTTTTAAATGCTAATTCCGAACTATAACGTGTGTGAAACCTATGGTTTTTTCACTGAATTTCTAAGGTTTTTTAAATGCTAATTCCTAACTATAACGTGTGTGAAACCCATGGTTTTTTCAGTGAATTTGCAAGGTTTTTTAAATGCTAATTCCTAACTATAACGTGTGTGAAACCCATGGTTTTTTCAGTGAATTTGCAAGGTTTTTTAAATGCTAATTTTTTTTTTTCTTCTATTTTTTCTAACATATTTTTATTTTAATTTTCTTACCTTTTATAAAGACTATGATTAAATTTTTAAAATTCTTTAATATGTTTTTTTTTATATATTTTTTAAAATAAACATGTAAAATTTATTTGCAGTACTTTTTTTCTATTTTTTTTTAAAAATTTTTAGTACGCGTACCGTAAGCTCACGGTAAGCGTACGGTTTACGCAACGTCCGTAATTTTCCTACGCTGCTTGCGTATAGTTACGCAATTTGCGTAGCCACGCGTACTCCGCGTGGGACGCGTACGCGTGTACGCTACACGCGCACGTTACGCGGAAGTGCCGGGAGTGACTCTTATGCGCATGCACGCAAGCGCGTGTCTTTTTTACGCGCATGCGCACTTTTGACGTAAGCGTACCGTAAGCGCACCGTAAGCGTACGGTAGGTCATGTGATCATGAAACACAACTTTTGATTGGTTGAAACTACTTTCAGTTCTAGAACTCTCCTACACCACACCCATTCCCCTCATTTCTGCTTGTGATCCCTTGGGAGAAGGAGCTGGTTTGTCTTTGGGATACGATGGCAGAACAGCAGAGCTCTTCTGAAAGTGAGGCTAGCACTAGCAGCACTGTCTTGAGGCAGAGATCGAGGAAACAAAAGCCCTCTTATGTATGGGATTATTTTACTTTTCCTGAAGGCCAGCAAAAGGTAAATGCACCCTTAGTGACTTGTAAGCTGTGTAAGCGTGTACTTTCTAGAGGTAATCCTAACAGGAAGTATTCCTTTGGGAATCACACCATGAAGAGACACCTCAAGGATGTACACAGAAGGACACATGGTCATCTTTTTGGAGGTAACTCTTCAGAAAGACAAGCCAGTACATCCACAGCAGCTCAGCCTGAACCATCATCTGCAGGGCTGACTCCTTCTTCTGCAGGTCAGGTGAGCCCTTCATCTGTGGGGGGAGAATCTCCTTTTGCTGGCCCTCTGGAAATCAACCCTCGATTTCGGAAGGTTGATATTCGATGCACATTTTGTCAAGATCTAATTTGCTATAGGGAGACCAGTGTTTCCCTAGTGAACAACAAAATAGATCAGCACATTTGTCGCTTTGAATAATTTTCCCATGCTTCCTTTCCTCTGTCCCTGCATGAACACAACGGTTCTTTTAAGAGCCAACCTTATCTTTCATCTTTTTTTTACATATGTTTTTAAAAACTTTTTTTTATTTTTTTTTACCGTACGCGTACGGTGCGCGTACTTTTTTTTTTTTTTTTTTTAAAAAACACTAAAAATCAATAAACACATTACAAGGTCCTTGAGAGACTACAATTATTATTATTGACTTACCATACTCACTGAAAAAATATTTATTCATTTGTTTTTTTTAAAAATAGTTTTAAAAATGTTTGTAGTTTTCGAAAATTTTCTATATCTATCTGGAAAAAAAGAAAAAAGTATTAATATTTTTAAAACATTTTATAATACAGTACACATATTTACATTTTTTTCCATAAAATATTTTTGCCTTATTTTTGCTGTTTTCAGAATATATTGCATTTCACTATAAATTGTGAAAGCAATTGAAATTCATCATTTTACAGCGGGCAAAAAAAAATAACAATCACAAAGATTGTATTAAAAAAGCCCTGATTCTTTTTTTACTTAAACTTAACATTATAGAAATGCATAATATTCTAAAAAAATATAATCTAATACCAATACTTATTTCTTTAAAATATCGTCTGATATGTTTGTTTCAGAAGTATAATCACAATATTATATCTCAAATAACTCCAAAATACATCTGATTTCATTTCCTTTAGACCAAATAGTAATTTTAAAATTCTTTTTTGATTAAATTTCCAATGGTAATCCAATAAAATTCTAAAGTTTTATTTGTACAGATCTCACCGATTCTCTGTAACAATTCCTTTATTGTATTTAAATATATTACTACATTTCTTTTCACAATAGTCACAAAACGAAATTTCTATGCCAATTTGAATGCACACTAACTGCTCTTTTTTTTGGGCAAGTGAAAATCACTTTTACAAACTGTCACATTATGAAACCACTTTTCAGATTTTTTAAAAAGCCCATGTCCGGACTGCTACACTACAGCAAGGGCAACCAGCCTTAGTGATGCTGAATGTATTTGCATTACAGACTGAAACCTGAAAACCCCACTCGCTTGTAAATACTGTGCATGACTATACATGGCAAGCACATGGGTGTGTGCTAAGACTCTGCTTCTTCCCCCAAAAATTCGCTCCCCCTTTCCATCTAATGCAACTGTGAAATCACCAGAGCAAGACGCAATAAATCTCTGCCTATAATTCCTCTCTGCACACAGAGTCATGTTTTCACATTAGTCCCAAAACGAAATTTCTTTGCCAATTTGAAAGCACACTTACTGCTCTTTTTTTTTTCGGCGCAAGTGAAAATCACTTTTACAGACTGACACATTATGAAACCACTTTTTTTGATTTATTTAAATGCACATGTCCAAACTGTTTTTTCAGACCACCACCATGTGTATTCTCGGTGACTGCCTACACTCCAGCAAGGGCAACCAGCCTTAGTGATGCTGAATGTATTTGCATTACAGACTGAAACCTGAAAACCCCACTCGCTTGTAAATACTGTGCATGACTATACATGGCAAGCACATGGGTGTGTGCTAAGACTCTGCTTCTTCCCCCAAAAATTCGCTCCCCCTTTCCATCTAATGCAACTGTGAAATCACCAGAGCAATATGCAATAAATCTCTGCCTATAATTCCTCTCTGCACACAGAGTCATGTTTTCACATTAGTCCCAAAACGAAATTTCTTTGCCAATTTGAAAGCACACTTACTGCTCTTTTTTTTCGGGGCAAGTGAAAATCACTTTTACAGACTGACACATTATGAAACCACCATGTGTAACTACAACAAAAACAATTTCCATTTCTATTATTCATTTCTTAAGTTACCACATACATCCCCTCTCAAACTGTAAACTCACCTTTATAATTAGTTAGTTGTGAAAGAAATGTGACACTCAAACAGCAGATTATCAGAGCCAGGATCTCTGTTGTGTTCACCTCTCTCCTCTCAGCAGAACCAGATAATGGCAAACTTTCCCTATATTTTTCCACACATATACTTGTAAGTTTCAAATCTCAGTGCTTCCCCCTTTTTTTCAAATGTAATCACACATTTCTATTGGTTGAAAACCAACCCTTTTCCAAAAGTACCCTTCCCCCAACTTGACTTCTGCCTAGTACCCTTCCCCCAACTTGACTTCTGCCTGCTACCATAGCAACAGCTCATGGAACACTGCTGTGTTGAGTTAGGTCAGAAGTTCGCCAAACAATGTTTCAATTCCACAGAGCAAGAGTGCTTGACTTTTCAAACCTAACAGCAAATCCATAGTACTGTTCTTTGGTTACACATTTTTTTTTACCAATACAAAACATGCTTCTATTAATTTACACATACAGCCTAGTTTTTATTCTAGAATGGTATGAAACAGCCAATCAGTTCTTTTTGTTTTGAAAAAAATATGTATGCCTCCATTTCCAAACTGTCTTTCTTTTCATATTGCCATTCTACTGAAAGACACCTCCTGAGTGCATCCAGTTCTCCTTTGAAGATGTTCACAGTGTGGATTGTAGGGCACAGCTATGTCTTCTGGAGTGAAAAGTTTGCAGAGAAAACAGGTATGGTGAGAGACCTTGCTTTGCCAAATGTAGACATTAAATGGATTGGTCAGAGAGGGTTAAAGTGGCACCAATTGATGCCATTGGTGAAATCCTTCATTCAAATCCAACACCCTGACCTCATAATAGTGCACTGTGGTGGCAATGACCTAGGCACTTTGACTGGGGTAGGTCTGGAAATGCTTATGAAGGACACCTTTGCACAACTGTTTACACTTTTCCCTAAAACTGCCTTTGTGTTTTCCAACATATGCCAAAGGCAAAAATGGAACTGGTCCAATCATTTCTGTCCACAGATTGACAAAGCAAGAAAGCACGTCAACAAATCTGTTTCTGCTTTCCTCCGTGACTATGGTATGGGTGCCATTTACCACAACAACTTGCGTTATGACATGCAAGACATTTATAGAGGAGATGGTGTGCACTTCAATGATGAAGGGAACAGAGTCTTCCTCTTGAACCTTAGACTCTGCATCGGTACTTACTTGTAGGTACCACTAAAAAAATGACTTCATAAACACAACAGCTCTTTTTAGAGCTCCCTAATTTCTAAACTCTTAAATCTGCTTTTCATTTATTTATTTTAATTTTTTTTACCGTACGCTTACCGTAAGCTTACCGTACGCGTACCCCGTGATTTTTTTTAAAATCAATAAATGTTTTTTTTGTACTTTTCTGTCCTTCTTTGACCCCCTTACAAATGTTAGGGGGTCTGTAACTCTCCTCATTGCCCCCTTTCCTTGTTTTCACTCTTTTTTTTCAGAGTGAAATACACAAAATGGCGGCCGCCGCTTCCTGGTTTCGGCCGATTCGAATGTTTACTAAGATCTAAGAGCCAATCAGAATCGCGCTCGCGCACGCCACCGTACGCTTACCGTAAGCGTACGGTAAGCGTACCGTAAGCGGGCTCAGATATATATATTGATTTAAAGGCTATTTTCTCAGAATCTACTGAACAGATTTACACCAAACCTACAAAAGGCACTTCCTTGACCTAGGGACTACCTCTCTGCCAAATTTTGAGTAATTCTGTTCAGCCGTTCGGGCTGTAGCTCGTTCTAAAGGTCCTATGGAAAAATGCATGGGAAAAACGCGTTTTGGGACCCCCCTTTTATCTCAGCCCCCGCTTGACGGATCCCCCCGAGACTTTCAGGGTAGGAGCGGAGCGTAGCGCCCCACCTATTTTGAGAAATTCGCGAGGATTCGTCGACGGGCGCCAAAGTTATTCAAAATAGAATGTTGAGGTTTTCCTATGGAAACGTGGTCCTAACTATAACTACCTACTGGCGACCGCCAGTAGGTAATATATATATATATATTGGAAATAATTGTAGAGCCTAAAATATTATGAAGTATTTCAGCATTAAAGAACCTAGACCCAGCTAAACAACGTACTTTCTCCATAGACAAAATCTACAAAGTGTAAAGATCTAGGCCAAGGAACTAATTAACACTTTCTGATTAAAGCAACATAATGCAAAAAAATAAAATATTTATGCGTGCATTGTAGATTGGTCAGACACCTTTTCATACGGACAGGTGGGCATCCTACCTGGAGTAACCCATTCCTTGGGGAAGCTCAATAACTACAAATTATTCTAAAACGAAATTGTGTGCGAAGGAAACTAGACAGTGCATTAAGCCACCCAGGTAAAATAAGATTCCATTTCAGCTGTGGGCATGAGGGCAATAAAAGATCAAACCGAAGATTTTAGAAACTTGCTGCCCTCCTTGTGAACTTCTCAATGAGTGCAGTGCATCTCTTGGCCAAACCTTGCCCTTGTTAACTTTAGTATTTCATTTAAGAAATAGGTCAGGCCTGCCATATTCATAACATGAAGACATGATATATTCAAGCCAGGGAATCTCCTGATGGTCACCAAGCATCAGACTATCTAATATGATCTCTCTACTGAACTGGATCTCCAATCTTGCCCATGTGGAGATCAATAGCAACAGAAGAGACAATTTAAATCGGTCTTCCAAACAAGACAAACTAAATTGGGCATAACATATATAATGTGAGCTGCTGGAAGGTAGTACCTACAAAGTCTATACTCTGTTTACAAAATATCTTTATTTGCATTACCCCAAACTCTAGCACCAAATCTTGAAACACATTTACTGCTATAGATCTCAATCATGGGCTTTAAAGACATATGCGAAGTCTAGTTGCAAAACCAAAAATTGTGGCAACTGATTAAGAAATAGCTTCCTTCTTGCAGATAATTGGTTAGACCAGTGCCTCAGTGGCATAACAAATTCAAGGGGCTCCTCTGCAACAGACATGGTGGGGCCCCGTTCTGGATTTAATCCGGAGCGCCCGAGTACTGTGCTGAGGGGCCCCCCTGCAGCTCGATCCCCCCCCCGCACCGCAGGGGATGCGGGGGCCTGTGTTACGCCCCTGCAGTGCCTGACGTACCAAATGGGACCCCAATGTAAGAAAAGTACCTTCGTGGCAACCTTGTTTTTGATCATGTATGTGATTGATGTAATTCATTTAGGACCTATTGTCAATAAAAAGGTTTTAGAAAAGTTAGTTCTGAGATCAAGGTTGCCCAGAAAGAAAACAAACTCCAATTAGTTTTCGAGGTAATTTGCTAAACGTGCCATTGATACAGCATAATGAGCATAGAGCAAGGCAGGGGTGCGACAAAAGCCTAGCTGAGAAATATTCTGGCCTTGTGCCACTACAGTGTTTGTCAAGTTGCTGATGTACAGAATGGAGAGAAGCAGTGCCAGGATACAGCCTTAGCACACACCTCTCGCCAGACTGGTAGACTCACTGTATTCACCACCAACTCATACCTGACTGTGGCAAAAAACCCTCATGAAGGTGAAACAGGAAATTGAAAAGGTTAGTGTGAGCCTTCATTGAAGCTAAAGTGGACCAAAATTGGACCAATTTACACGCTCAAAAGCTGAACTAAGGTACATAAAAGCCAAATGCAAAAATTCTTGTTTGACAATGTTATATTTATTGATCAAGAGATGAAGATTCAATCATGTCCAACCCATTTCTAAAAACCCTACTAGATATCTTGTTGTCAGAGGCCCTGGGTAGATGTCTTTAAAGAATGACTCTAATTTCCCCCTTTGCTATCAAGTCTATAAGCGAAGTAGATTGAGAATAACATGGGTCACCTTCCTCTCCTTTTTTAAAGACAGATACAGTAATAGACTGGTACCAGGATATTGGAAGATCAGAACAAAGGGCTGTATATTTTAGATGTTGGAAAGAATAGGGGCATACGGATCAGTTTTAATTTTATACAAGTCCATTTGAACCCCAGCAAGTCACATTGCCTTACCAGTCATGCTATTCGCTATTAAAATTTAAATCCTCTTAGAGATTAAATTTCTCTTGTGGTGCAATCACCCCTATGTTTTTCCTGATTAGTATTGTTAGTTTCATGCTGTCCAGTCCCTAGTGCAGGTGCTCTGACCCCTAAAATATGGTAACATTGTCTCATCCCCATTTGGAATATTTACCTTTCCACTAAGGCAAACGCATAGGGTGCAGAAAAATGCACCAATGGCATGGAGAGTTAAATGTCCCTTGCGGACTGCAGCACATATTGCACCATCCACTAGGCCAACAAAAGAAACATGTCTTCAGGCAAAATGTGCAGCATGACGCCAGCAGCTTTTTAACATGTAGGCAAACCTGCCAAAATAAGCTTTTTGACAAGAAAGAATCCTACTTTTAAATATGAAATAATTCACCCCTAAGCAGGCCTTGTAGCTCACAAGGTAGGGTGCATAATAATTAAAAGTGGGACATGCAAGAACTTAGTGATGGCAGTCTACAGTGACTAGCCCCCAAAAGCTACTATCATTGAAAAGGGCTGCATATGTCCTATGGGAAAAACTAAAGTTCAGAATAAAGTATTATTTCTGCCAATATACGTTTGTGATAAGCTACTGGAATGGCTACATTACAATTTTTTAATATTTATTAAAAACCCAATTTACTGGTGAGGACAAATATTTGATGAATATTTAGTAAGGCTTTGTCTATCTGAACTTCCAGTAGGCTAACCAGCATTAGCCTGCTAGCAGCTAGCCTTTGTTGGTGTTTCCCCACAATGAGGTGTGCAAACAGTTCCCAGAGCAGAGACAAATAATTTTGACAGAAAGAAGCCAGTGTGAGTTATGTGACTCCTGTCAGCTAGGGACAGGTAGCTGTGGAGGGTCCAAGAACGTCATTAACTTAAAACAGACCAGGGGAGGCTTGACCATTCATAGTTAAGTGCAAAGGCAGCTCTGCGGAAAAGAAGCCTTTATTTTCAGGGCCAAATGTAGCCAGCTTGGCACTAGCTCAGTGGATGTTTGGGCGGGGGGAGGGGGGATTGATCCCAGAAATAGTTTGGTGGGGTTGAGGAGTAGATTATTCAGTTTCTTAAGCACCCCCGCACTGGCACTTCAGAAACCTCCAAAGGCAGAAGGGTGTTGCCATGATAGATTTTACTTAGAATAATGTGCTGCATGATTGTTACCAGTAAGACAAACAGGATGTGCTGTATAAGTAGGAAAGAGTGCCCCTGGGAACCTTTTCTCAGTGGTAAGAGTGTATCCAGGAGTCACCCACCCACTGACTTGTGAATTCTACAAAATTGGCACCTCAACTACAGCTCATCAGAATAGGACTGGACCTGCTGTCTGTCTCCTATGTGAAGCCCTGAAGGACTGGGCCTTTAGTCAATGGTTAGTTGCCTGATCCCTTGTTTATCTGCAGGGACACAAAGAGCTCGAAGAGGCCTTTTTCCCCGAAGTGATCAGCTGACCAGTGACAACTTGACCTGGACTGGACGGTGCTGGAGGTCTCTGCTGGCTCCCAAATGCTGTCCGTGAAGTCCTTAGAGCCTTAGAAGTAAGCAAGAGTAGCTGCTCTGGAAAATCTAAAAAATTGGAAATTAGAAGCTTTTGGATTTCCAAGACCGATGGACAATCAGTATGACCTTACGGCAAAGAGAACGTCATCAGCTACAGCTTCAGACTTGCCCCATTGGAGGATTTTAAGCTCCAAAAAAGAGACAAAGTCTGAAGTCATAAATATTGACCTGGCAAAGCCATGAAAAATATCTGCCTGATTAGAGGACTGTGGTGCTGCTAAATTAGAATATTCCCACCAAAACTAACAGCTTTAGTGGCACCTCAACCAACAGCTACCTGACTTAGAGAACTGCACCAGGTGCAGCCTGCAACCTTGCCCACTGGAAGATTTTAACTTTAATTTCAAAGACTAAGTGCCTTATTATGAGTTTGGCGGTCCCCTGTCAGCTCACCACTGCTGCATCGACAGAAGGACTGCCAAGCCCACGGAATTACGACTTTAATCCATGGTGGGCAGGAGTTGCTGGGGCGGGCTCTTGGCGGCGGCTGTTTCAGGCTCATAGGTAAGCCTTAACAGCAGACCATTGCTGTGCCTGCTGCATGTTCCTGTACAGTGTGGCATGCACCATGTTGTGCATGCCATACCGTGCAGGAATGAGGATGCAATTCCAGGGGCGTGCAACATGTGCCCCCCACATGCACCCAAAGGCCCATAAGCGACTCTTTTAGGGCCCCATTACTTTCGGGTCCGCCACTCTTTTCATGGGGGGGGGATCACTGCCATGAAAAGGGCTGTGTAAATGAAAGGCGGAATATGCTCGGCAGTGCCGCAGCCGCACCACCAGCAAACTCCTGGCGATTTCTGCTGCGCGACTGCAGCGCGACTACCGCAGGATTATGGATCCTGCAGAGGCGGAGATCCTGTGGCGGTCCAACCACCACACTCACAATACGGAGGACAGGCCTGCAGTGGTGGCAGTAGTCAGACCACCACCGCGAGTCTGGCCATCCTGAGGACTGCTGTACTCTTAATATGGCGCTAAATCAGAAGGTAAAATCTTTAACTGGATGACTCACTTTGGGTATCCAACCTACAATCCATTGCAACTAGCCTGAAA
The DNA here is from genome assembly GCF_964204655.1 of Triturus cristatus. Taxonomy (NCBI): domain Eukaryota; kingdom Metazoa; phylum Chordata; class Amphibia; order Caudata; family Salamandridae; genus Triturus; species Triturus cristatus. Next base: position 269,688,593 of record NC_140593.1, on the reverse strand, counting down.
TCGCACCTTGGTCCTGCTTCACCATGAACAATGATTTCTGAATGGCACTTTACTTGTTAGTTTATTTCTAAAGGTCAAGGGAAACCCATGGGTAATGAGGGACCAGGGGCATACGTATTTTTGAAGGAACTAGGGTCCCTTATGAAAGGATTGTAGAAAATCAAATATACGCAGAGATACAATAGGTACCCTAGTCGATGATGTTTCGATCACTAGTGTAATATTGAGATCATCATCAGGACATACAAAATTATGCCTGAGACAGTAGTGGGGTTACGGCATGCTTAACCCAATGCCAGAATGAAAGTAACCTCTAATAGCCCAGTAATGAGAGGAACGGCGTAGATATGCCTAGGGCCGGCGTCCCCAACCAACTTATCTCTGCACCAACAATATCGGAAATTATCCATTCGCTATATTTAAGGGCCCTCGACAGCGAGGCCAGGACCACTTTTCAGTCACAGGGCCTTATATCTTGAGGCTCAGGAATACTTCCATCTGACATGGCCCCTTCTTATCCCTGTCCGGTGCTCCACTAAGCCCCATTTGCACATATCCGCACCGTACCTCTCATTACAGTGTTTCCTTACATGATGCATTGGGTTACGTATGCTGTAACCCCACTACTGTCTCAGGCATAACTATGTATGTTCTGATGATGATTCCAATATTCCACTATGGATCGAAACGTCATTGACTACGGTAACTAAAACTCTTCATTATTATGTGTGAGCATCGGTGCTTGCAGTTTGTGACCTTATCACTGCGTGTTTATTTTTGTCTCATTGATATGCCTGAGTTTGGAAGCTTTATGGGACCCTCCTTGTGTTTAGCTTTGCACTGCAATGTCTTTTTTGTGCTTTAATAAATATTTATAACCACACCATTTGAATACCATATGTAGACCTCATTGTTGTTAGTTAGTCCCCAAGGCTTGACAGGATTTAAAAATTAGCACGTGGAATGGTAATGGTCTACTCAATAGTAAAAAGAAGAGAGTAGCAATACTGAATTGTTTAAAAGGGCCAGGTGTGGCTATAATATTGCTAGAGGAAACTCACATTCCAGCAGCTGAGGGTGTAAATTTCCTTTTGATATCAAGAGACGTTCAAACAAGTAAGATTAAGATCAAAATAGAACTTACATATTTTTCTGAGCATGCAGTATGAGGAGACACATTTTCTGTTGAGAAGAGTACACCTATAAGATGTTTTTTTAGAAAAACCTCTATTACGGATGAGGCTTTTAGTATACATTTAAAGTGAAAACATTTAGAATATTTTCAATTCAATAACGATTCTTCACATATATTTATATCTGAGATGCCTTTAACACACTCTTAAGAGGTCAAATCACAGAATACACTATTAGAAAGATTTGGATACAGTATGGAAAGAAAATAACATTGCAATGCTCCATCAACTAGAAAAGAAAGTGGTCCCTTTACCTAATCAAGAAGAGTGTTCTCATTGTAACATAATGAAACATGGTTAGAGACAAATATGAAGAGTTGTTGCTTATGGATATTATTAATAAATTAGCAAACATGAGAACAGAGATGGACACATTTTCAGAAAAATGTGGAAAGGTTTCGGCATAGCAAACAAACAATAAGGCTAGAAAGGCTAGTAAACATTGAATCGTTCAAATATTGCCAGAGGGAAGTGTAATACCAGAGGATACTATAATAAAAGAAGAATTTATTGCAAATATGGCTTGAAAGTAAATCATCCCGGGGGATTTAACTCAGATCTTTTTAAAAGAAATTTCCTAACAAGGATTATCTTCAGAGGACTGGGACTAGATCAACCTATTCAAGATAAAAACATATTGGACAATTTTTCACAGAATAAACCTTCAAAATGTCCTAGGGTGGATAGATTATCGAACGAGCTTTGGAAGATACTGACTCCTAAAATGTTATCTTCATTTCATCAACTTTGTCAAGAGATCAACACAGGAGGGTACACCCCACCATCATGACAGGAAGCTAAAACTGTACTTTTGTTAAAACTAGAGAAGGGTTCCGGTTTTCTCCATCGTATTGCCAAAATTCCCTGTTGAATTAACACAGTAAAATCCTAACCAGAAACATGGCTGGAAGGCTGTAGGAGTGAATAAGGCATATAATTCATCAAGTTCATCAAAGCTTTATATTATAGAATTTTTTAAAAAAATATTACTGTTTTTTGACTAGCATAAACAGTGCTATTATGAGGTCCTGTTCGTTATTAGCCCTGTTAAAAGATGCATAGAAAGCATTTGAGAGGGTTAACTGGGTCATTATTTGGTATATGTTAGGAAAATACTCCTTTCCCCTAGCTTCATCAGATCTGTACAGGCTTTTTTATTTTAATCCCTGCAGTAGACTGATTAATACTAAGAACCAAAGTAATTGTTTCCAGGCTTTTAAAGGCACCTGTCAAGAGTGTTAAATGTCTCCAGGACAGGCAACAAGACTTAAAAGACAAGATAACTGGCATATTGGAGGCCAGAGCCAGGAAGAGGTGGCAAGTGAGTAAAACAGCTCAATTCGAGTATGGGGAAAATTGTGGAGAATTGCTTGCCTGGAAAAGTAAATCGGACCAAATACGAAACTTAATTAAGGAGATAAAGTGCAGTGAATCAAGAGAGGTCTTAAGAAACAATAATGAAAATGATTTCAGAAATTCTTTGGAGATCTCTACGCAGAAAACTTAATTATAACGGAGGATAAGGTGAAGGAATGGAGAGCTGGAGAAAAGCTAGGTAAACTCAGTGAAAACAATAAGGCTCAACTTAATATCAGTAATAAATCTTGCACAGTTAAACAAGCAATTAGGTCTAGAAAACCAGAAAGGCAGCGGGTCCCAATGGGCTGCCAATGGAATTGTATAAAGCCCTAGGAGAAATATTACTCCCCGTAATAATGAGTTTGTTTAGGGAGATCTTCTAGGCAGGGTCAGCTTTGCCCCCTTGTGGAATGAGGAGGTTATCAATCTAGTTCTTAGACCCAGAAAAAAGCCTAATAATTGTGAGTCATACAGACCTATATCGCTCCTAAATTGTGGTCATAAAATATTTGACAAAGTTTTAGCCGAGAAGCTGAACAGAGTAATATGAGGTCTTTTACATGATGCTCAAAGTTTTTTTTAAAGGCGTAGAGCATTGCATGAACTAACGCATGGCCTCATTGGTGCTATAGATTTGGCTACTGCTTATAATGTACCTTTGGCAGTTGTAACACTGGATACTACAAAAGCATTTGAGAAAGTGATTTGGGCATATCTGCAAACTATGTTAAACTACTATAACCTGATAGATAAATTGTGTGGAGCTTCACACCAGATATATCAAAATCTGTCGGCTAGAATACTGGTAAATGGTAATTTTACTATAGCCTTCAAGATTTCTAGGGGCACGAGACAAGGATGCTCACTTTCTCCCCTATTATTACATTTATAAATCGCGCTGTTGGCATCCAAGATAAGAAACCAGAGTTCCATTTCTCTCTTTTCCTACAATAGCCGAGGGAAAAAGGCCTCCTTGTATGCGGATGACCTTATGGTTTTATAGGTCTGATGTACAGATTGCACTACTGACTATTGAACAGCTAACATTAAACTTTGGTCACGTGGCGGAGTACTTGGTCAAAACTTCCAAAACTGAAATTAGGGTTTGGAACTTACCGAGGGTTAACAGCTTAATTGAGGAGGAAATAAAATATCTAGGGATAAAGATCACACAAGATCTTAGGAAAATGTCAGCTTTACAAAAGTTCTAACAGAGGCAGTTAGACTGATGAAGGGTTGGTTGCACCTTCTGCTTACTGTTCTTGGAAGATCAAATCTGGTCAGAATGATGATGGTGCCTAAATATATGTTTTTATTTAATACAATCCCCTGGAGTTTCAAGAAGGAATGGCTGGATAGATTGCAAGGAATGATTAATAGCTTTATCTGGGCCTCAAAAGGTGCAGAAAATGCTGGAGGAAGCTGTGGAGAAAAATATAAAAGAGGGTTTGATACTAACTGATATGCAGTACTACGCGTGGGCATTACAATTAACAAATGGGAAAATGCTATTAAATAGCCAGGACAGTTCGGAGATAGGCATTTTGTATAAGGCCATGCTAAAAGACATTAGGGGTGCTGAGGCTCATTTTCTGCATGAATATGGAGGGTCAAAGTACTACAAGATGGTGAGACTTAAGAATTTACAAGCAATGGCGAAATATTGGTACCCAATCAGGAAAGCAACTAAACGTACATACTTTAGCAAATTTGCACCCATTTGTAACTCATCAGGTTCACCACAATGTGTCAATGACAAATTGGCACTTCCTAATAAAGCAGTGGTTATCCAGAGATGGTGCCAACTCATGCAGGATGGCAATTCATTTACCATGGGATGAAATTTATGTGATGGTGGAAGGGAACATATCAACATCTAAATGGTTACAATTATAGAGCTGGTCCCAGAGTTCGATGCAGGAGACTGGGGAAACAAATGAACTGGAGGAAAAGCTAATGTAAATAACGCTTAGGAGGAAGGAAGTCTCAAGTTGATAATGGTTATTGAAGGATTTAACTGATGGAGAGTTCACACTACCAGATGAGCTGTGGAGAGAATATTTGCTGAAGATGCAGTTAAAAGAATGATGGCAAGTATCAATGAGTATGTTATACAGTACTGTCAAACCTGTTAGTTTAAAGAGGAACCATTTTTTTCCCTTCACAGAGCATACTGGATGTCCTACAGGATACTGTAGATGGGGAAAGGGAGAGAAGCTAAATGCATGAAATGTGGACTAGAGAAGGCCAGTGATGTCCATATGTTTATGGAATGTCCCTGGATTGACAGTTTCTGGGAAAATGTGGGTAAGCCTATGAAAAGTATTCTTGGAATAGATATCAAGGTAAGCCTCTCCCTCATTATATATGGGATTTCAGAAGGGCTGATAAAGCGGAGTAAAGATGGAACAAAATTGCTGTTTTATTGAATATTTTTGGCACATAGAGAAATCTGTAGGAAGTGGATAATGTGGTTTCCATCAACGTATACGGAATGGCTCACCTCACTAAAGGATATACAGAAAATGGATACCATAGATTAGACTGTTAAAAGATATACGTTTTGGCTACCACTGATGAGTTGGTTGGACTAAATGAGACTAATGAGTGAACAGCATGAGGTTTTGTTTTGTTTTTTTTATATAATACAAACTTTGTCCTATGATAACACCCATACTTTTCTCTCTTTTTCAATACTTGTTTGTACACCGATGTACACCAAAAAAGAAACCAAACTAACCCTCAGGTTTTGGTACCCTTTAAGGACGACGGCGCAAATCTGGAAATTTTGGGGTGTAGGCCTGAGGTGAATGAGGACAAAAAAAAAAAAGAGTGCTCAAAGTCGCCTTTGGTGTTTGCACTACATATCAAACCTTTGGCAATTAAACTCATATGCAACCCTGAAATTTTACAGTATCAGTTATGTAATTTAAACTCAAGAACAGTCATGCACTTATGATTTACTTACTTTGTCGAAAGTGAAACAGCATATGACCTAATGTGAAGGATAATATGGAATCTGGATCTTTTTTAGCTTATAAAGAAAACGAGTATGGTACCAAGATGGAGCGGGTCTGTGAAATTGTAGGACAGATATTTAGGGGTACAAATTGTACAAGATATGGGAATTTAGTCAAGGCAAATTAATTTTCAAAATGGATTATACCAACATGGAAATTTTGCCTAAATTAATATTTCTAGTTCAGTACGTATCAGTGTGTGTCCCAACCCCCTTTTTCCATAAAGAAAAGTAGAGTTGAGAAACAATGCCTTTACTTGGGCTACTAAGAGCCCTCGTATTTCAAGAAAAAAATTGAATAGAAGAATAGGCATGTGTGGTCAGACCAGATTGTCAGGTTTATTATGGGGCAGCAAAGCTGCATCCAATCCAATTTCTTTTGATCCCTGACAGATAATTGACAATTTTGAGAGGCCTTAATTTCTCCAAAGGGGCTATTGAAGAAGTCTAACCAACTTTTAAAAAGTTAATTTGGAAGACTGCCCGTAATTGGTAAGACAATCATTGTTATTTGGTTCTTCCTCATTCTCACTTTTTTACTCATATTTGGTTCTAACCTCCATTCCTCTTCACTCAGATCCTTTAGAACTATTTGATCTGCAATAAGATATGTGTACTAAAGGATGTTTTAGATAAGGCAGATAATATAAAATCCTTTCAGGAGTTAAACAAAGGGGTAAATAAGGTGAAAGTCCTACTTTATGGACAAATTAAAGCAAGCATTGGCAAGAAGGAAAGTACAGATCAGTTAAGGAAACAATCACATTCTCTCTTCCAAGCTATATATACAGCAGAATATTCAGTCAATGTGACTTCTTAGTTGCATGTTAAACCACTGGATGGTGGGAGAAAGAAAATATTGATACTATCCAAATTCCTTGGCCCAAAATAATGTCTTTAAATCTCCATACTTTCTCTTCAGTGAAGTATGGGAGACTTTTCTTCCAGCTAATGCACCATTCTTATATGACACCTTCAAACATTGATGAATTATTCACTCACAATAACAGTCAATGTCTAAAATGCGGAGTAAAGAATGTGAATCACGTATATCTGTTTATTCGTTGCCCAGTGCTATATAATGCTTGAATTGAAATTAAGTAAAGCATTAGCAATAAATTCAAGAGAAATGTATACATGGTATCCTAAGTGCTGTTATTTGGATTAAATGAAAACTGTCCAGATCATTCACATATTTCCCGTATGTTTACAGTGCTCACAACCACAGCATATAAATTAAATTCATTAAACAATGGGACTCAGCAGCTCCTCTCAATGTTGGTCTTTGCTTGAAATAAATTAAACAGGTGGTGGGGAGAGAATTGGTATTAGCCAAATTGCAAATTAACATGAGGATTGTCATTGTATGCCAAAATATAAGTAATAGAATGTACCAATGATCACAGGTAGACCACTGCTAGACTAATCTAAGTAGTGCATTGTACTAACATATACTGTCAGTTAATTGAGTTATTTGTCTATTAAGGAATTCCAAAATTGAAGGATGCAGAGTAAGATTGGTTTGTTTTTTCACCACTTTGGAGTCCAAAGATTAAAAATCAGTATTGAGCCTACTAAACTTCAACTTCCAATGCTGGCGCGTATGGGTATTTGCTCAAACTATATGAGAATACCATCAAAAAGAATACGAAAAAAAAAGAAAATACCAAATCATCCAATTCCAGCATAGGTGATGATCCTTAAAGAATCCGGTGCCCAGCCTTGTGCCAATTTGTTAACTTCATCATAACAGACAATGCTTCTCCTTGATAAAATCATTTGGACTTTATTCGTAACCAATCATGGAAATCACAGCCCCACACGGTAAGATTAGCAATATTGGGACATAAACATGCATTAAATGCATTAGAATTCCCTGCCAACATAATGGACCCTTGATGAGCCCCAGTTTTAAAGTTTTGGGGAACATTAGATAGAACTTTCTGATTTATTTTATGGGGATACAGTTGTTGTAATACAAATTGACCAAAAGAAGTTTATAATCATTTCTCCTATAAACAAGGAATGTCTGCACATTTCAGCTTAGGCCATGTGCGAAATCAACATAATTTCCTTTGCAGAAATGATGTAAAATTCCAAAAAGATTCCACAAAATTAAGTAAAATGATACTTCTGCATGTTGCGCCATTTTTTGATTATGAAATGCGCCCTTACGACCATTTGGATGAGAGGACGCATTTTGCAGAAACAAAATAGCTAGCTGTATTAGGAATGTGATGGGATTGGTTATGATTTCTAGGCACATTCTCTTTTTCTGGGCAAGAGGAGGGGCTCCCCAGGAGCCTGAAGAAGGTGAAACATCTTCTGCGTCAGGTACTGTCATTTTGATTAATCAGGGTTCAGTAAGAAAACCAGGGCTGCTAACGACATTTATAGGTTCTGGGACAATAGCGGCAGAGGAGCTTGTGGTATTGTTATTGTTAGCCATAAGAGATACTCAGTCTTTGCTCAGCTGAAGAGATTTCATTATTAATAGCACCCATAACACTTGTTACAAAACTAGTATAGAAATCCTTGAAAAACATTCCTTGTCTGAAGAAGCAAAAGAAGAAACAGGAGCTTTTCCTTCACCCATACTGTGGAAAAATATAGTCTCTGTTGAGCTACAAACAAACCCCCACACTAGGCCACGCTCTGCGCTGTGAAAGAAACCCCAAATTTAAACATCAAGCAACAAACAGATGAGTTGAGGTCATGGACATGGTCAATCAAGATTAGCCAAAAAGTCCTAATGCTGAAAGTCTAAGGTGTCCTCATTCTCTATTTGTCCTAAAGTTTCACACAATACCACAAACCAGAACTTTCCAATAATAATAAATCGTACATAAAAGATAAAACAAAATTATTAAAGTTACTGTCTCTCAACTCCTCCCCTAATTCAAAGTCCATACATCTGACATTCAGCATGTTGCTGCTTCCACAACATCAATGAAAATTTTATTTGATTCAGTTCATTTTTCCAAGAACTTATAAATTAGATATATCTTGCCAAAATCTTGTTGAGGTTTTCCTTTCACGCAGAGCTCCCACCAAAACAGGCGCCTCTGCCAAAGGACTTAGCAAATGCTGTATACCCATTTACAGTGGTGAACATTTGTGGGTTAGAATGGCAGAAAAACACAGCAGCCAATCAACAATGGCCCAAAAACATCATCATTCCTAAAAAAAGATGTAACCAGTTTGCTTGGCAAATGCAAGAGAAGACTGCAGAGGAAGGATTCTCACACCACCTTGTGGGGATTCTTTGACGTCAAGAGTGTACACCAGATTATCTACCATCAACACTGGAGATAACTTTGCAAGGCTGAATAGCACACTATGGAGTAAAAAGGACACATTCTAGATTCGAGCTGTGTTTGAGCACTCTGACAGCTCAAAAGGAAGCACCCACATAGGCCAAAATCAGGTCTATGTAAACAGATATGAAAAAAACACATTGGGAATGAATGCAAATAGGTACCTTGTTAAAAATCAAATAGGTGAAACTATTCAAGTATCCTCCACATAGCTGACCTGGACCTAGGCACTTCAAATAGTAGATCCTCAGTTGTCCGCAGTTGGACTGGAGCAGACAGATTATGGGTTCAGCCAAGATTTGTACTTTTGGAAATTGTTTTGGAGTAATTGATATTAAGATGGACAAATCTCGAGACAGTATCGGAGAGGGCTCCAAATAGGAGAAGTGAGAGCACTTGAGGAGCATTTGGTGGAGGATAGAAACACCTCAGAGTGGCACACATAAGACGGGCCAGCCAAAAAGCATAGTATTTGTGGAGCACAGCACTGCAAAGAACAAAGTAATATCATTTTAGTAAAGTCCACTTAAATGATGCACGTTCAGCTGGCCATAATCCAAATCCAAGGGAAATACAAATTCAGACAACAAATAGGTTAAATGTTATGCAGATGAAATCCCTTAAAATGGTCCTCATTAAAATATAAAACTAGAGACATATGCATTTGCCTACATTTATCTTTCTTGGAAAAAATTCCCTAAAATCATTGGACGGGTACGTTTTCAGGCAGGAATTAAAAACAGTTAGAGCGGGAGAATGTGTAAATGCTCAGAGTAATTTTAATGGGAAGGTTTGAACTTTTCAGAATTGGGCTTTATTTCTAAAAGACAAAGCCTTGTGCTAGATACTATCATATCAGTTTATATTTTTTTGCCCCTGGTGCATTCTCTTTTTTTGTAGCTTTATAGTAGTGCTTCAGTTGAGGCCTCCAATCACCTATACTACCATTACTGTACTTACATTGCTTCCACAAATTATGTTAAAGATAACTTAATTTTTTGTCTTCAATTTCAAATTCCTTCACATTTACGAAGTGGGTTAAAATGTTTATTTTTACATTTTGCGTTTTTTTACATGTGTATAAACTGTATTATTCTACTAATATGATTTTAATTATCTAAATAGTTGCGAACTTCAACTTGTGACTTGGCTGCCATGTTACCATTTCATGCAGCTGATTAGGTTGCAAATGTTAAAATATTGTTAGAAAATTGAGGCGAAAGAGTTTACCCAGAAAAGTACATTTAATTTACAGATATTAAATGATAAACGTTTAGAATAAGTTATTCATATGTTCTTCCCTAGTTTATCATTTTTCATTGGCCCAGCAGTAACTTTTATTTTAAATTTTGTCCAAAGCAATTTTTCACGGGGCAGATACAGAATGGAAATCAGTTACCAGAAATGGACTGAAAATGAAAATGCTAATTTAAACAGTTTTTGATTTTTGGACAAAAAAAAAAAAGTCGTAGCCTTTATTTACTCTTGTTATACCGAGTTGAACCTTGCTTTTATATTATGCAGGCTATGTTCTTGTTGAACCTTGCTTTTATATTATGCAGGTTATGTTCTATCTGTAGGACTGCGATAACAGTTTTTAGAATATAATTCTAATCGAATTAGTTTATTTCAGATTTCTTTATTTATGGCTTACAAAAACCATGTACACAATAATAAACGTTAAAATATATTTCATTGAATTAACAGTGTCTACAAAGTATTCTGAAACTCAAAGAGGTCATCAGATTTTTTTAATATTCATAAGCCTGTCCAGTTACAGTGATCACAATGTGTCAAATCCAGCTTAGAGCGACCTGAACCCTTGCCTAAAATCAAAACAGCAACATGTGTTGAAAACTCAAATGCCCATCCAGAGACAGTAAAATCTAAGACAGACAGAAATAGTGCAGAAGACAACAAAGTAATAACTGTATTAAAAACATAACTTGTAAATGAGCATGAGCTACTATTGAGCACAATTAAAGCCAAAGCTTGGAAGACTCACCACTGAGGTAAGAGCCATCTGGAAACTGTAGATTCTTGCTAGGCCAAAGTCTGCCAACTTTATTTGTCCACCGCTGGTGACAAGTATATTCTGTGGCTTTAGATCTCGATGAACCACTCGGTGTGAGTGAAGGAAGTCAAGACCCTGGAGCAGCTGGAACATCATGTCCTGGACACAGGCAAGAAGTGAGAGGTAAATATTGCAATGCGTAAAGAAAATGTTTACTAGAAAAACTCAAAATAAGTTAATTACAAAACCACGCTCTATAAAGGATAATGTATACAATACCAATAAACCTGTCAATAAAAACAAACTCATTGAGAAACTTATAACTTAGTTAAACATTACTGAAGTGTCTAAAAAATGAGCGCCCCACTGCGCCTCGCAACTGAAGGAAAAGACAATCTTGAATAAGATAGTTACAGGTAACCAGAATGGGCACTAAAGTCTCAGCTTGATAAAAATAACAATGTAGAGAATCATATGGTTAATCGCTCTCTTCACTAATGTTATTCAATGGTGGAATATGGCCAAAACCAATATGCATTAACAACATCAGTCAAAGTAATATTTATTTAGACCATTGGTCTTTAAACAGTGCAAATACATATATTTTCCTTCTCCTTATATACATTTATCAATTTATACCAATCTAATAACAAATAATTTCGTCACAGTTTATGGCTAAAACAATATCACTTAAAAAATATCATTTAGTGACAAGGAACTTCATTGCACGTACTCAATAAAAAATGTAAGATTTAAAATTCCTACAAAGCTTTCCCGATCTCCATGGTCAAAATAAAATTCTACACCATTAATAAAATGCCCTACTTATTTTTATGTACTTCATTTCACACTATGGCTTCCAATCCGTATATACCCAAGTGTATATAATTCAGCTTGTTTTCTCCAAGCAAGATCTTTTTTGCGGCGGTCATGAACCATCTTTTTCTGGAAACCAAACAAATCACTGTAAAGCTCAATAGACAGTGCATTTCTCTCCATCAAAGCATACACAATCTACGAGGCTTAAAGCATAGCTGGGATAGGTCTGCAGACGAAGACTGCTCAACCGCTGACTTTAGCTTTCTTCAAAAGTTTATAGCAGTCACAGTTAGATCGAAGAAAAATCAGTTATACGTAACTCCTCAAAACAATGTGAGGAAACAAAGATCGACTTCTTTCAACTTTGGTCAACTCACATTCAAGCCAAGATAAAAGTGAGCTAAGTGCTGCATGAATATTTGAACATTACGAATTGAAAGTAGCCGTGAGAGCAAAAGCCCCAAGCACACATGCCAGGTTGGGCCCGCTGAAGAATTAACTGGGAAATTGGAAAGAAACGTGGACACCCAAAGATTACTAGTGAAGTACCTTCAGTTAAGTACAACGTCTCAAATGGTGCAACGAAGAATAGCCACAATGATTAAAAAAAAGGAGGTTTACCGCACTAACTTGCCACTATGTGGTGTGATCAGGTCTGAGTTGACAGTGTAGCTGTCCCCACACTTTACGGGATCAACAGAAAAATAGCTTTCAGAAATCCTACTGGCAGAGGGGTTTAGGCTCTGCCCAAAGAATGGTTGCCTTGAAAACAGCATTTGATTGGGCCGAAGTTGTTCGCTTCCATTGAAAACAAGTACTTTGGCTTGTGGGAAGGTTCATGCTCAGTACATCATGTATGAGTTGACTATGGTGGCAAACCACTAATCAAGGCAATGAGCATCATCTGTTTATTATGAAAAAATACTATAACGGCTGTAGGCCTGTCATATTTATTGTGAAAAGCATATACTAAAGTCAATAGGCATTTAAGAATGGATTGTCATTACTCTGTATGAAGTGTACAGAGATGCATTTAGTTACATGGAATTTCTCAGATTACCAGAGTAGGCAAAGTTTTGGCACTGGTGTCCCACTCGTACAAACTGTGGGAAGAGAAAATCTGCACTATGATAATCCTTATCAAACCATCCTTGTATAAATAGAAATCTAAGATCTGATTACCACAGCTGGAGCTGGCCGGAGGGTTGAATAACTGGGGTTGAGTTGTATTGTCTGATGTCCTTCAACGTGTGAATATGTGAGAAGTAAGAGCACGGGTGGGAGTTTATTTCATGTAATTTGTTTTTTTGCTTTTATAACATTGTATTTCAAGTAGTTCTTGAGGCATTCAGTGTTGCACATTATGGGAGTAATCATTATGGAACCCTACACAGCGACCCTGGTTATCCTGTGGAGATAGTTATGGACATAATGGCCAGTGTTACTATGCACACTCTGGCCATGTATACAACTAAACTATTCGACGAATACTTCACAACCTTAAAAGAACACATTCTCAACAGCCCTCCTTCAAGAACCCTGCCAAACAACCAACTCGCAAGCCGTCTCCCCACACATGAATCAATCTGCTAATGTAGAATCCATCACCGCTAAAGAGCCTCAGCGGACGAAACAGGAATCCAGAATACCCGAAGCTAAGATTAACAGCCCACATCTCTCTAAATTAACATTACCTCCCACTAACCCTTAGAGCCCCTAGCCCCAGGCCAAGCCCCAACACCAATCCATACCCTTTATTAGAAAAAGACGGTAGGAGGAAGTCAACAGTCATGGACCAGGACAATTTGAGTTGTACTCATATGGCTGACAATAAGAATCGCGAGATAACAGTAAGGTATAAAAAAGATATACAGAAAGGTCAAAAAGTAGCCCCAATCTCCCAGAGATAGCTTCCCCTAGCACCCCAACAGGGTCACCCATACAACCATCCGTCTCTCCTCATCCCAGTAGGGAGTTAGAAAATCTTCACTCTCAATCGAGCAAGACTTACAAGGCCCTGCAACTCGCTATCAGACATATGAAGAACTTGCGACTCCTATCAGAAAAATTTCTATCAACATAAGAGCTCCTTCAGAAATCAGTTCACAAACTTCATAATAAACTAAATACTAGCCCAATGTCATCGACAAACAGACTATACTCAGATCTCTGACAATGAGATACAAACCCTTTTGCTATCATAGTAATCATCCCCCAATCCTCCCACTAAGGTAGGCAAATATATCATTCAGTCAGTCCCAATTAACACAAGTAGAACTGCAAAGACTAACCACAGAATGCCGAACTTCACATTTTTCAGGTTGTTGATTTTAATTCCCAAAAAGCAAGACTCTATTAGGATCAAACCACAGAAACCTATACTGTGTCAACTACTTAACTGTTGTTCAGCAAAGAAACATGCCGCAGACATAGCCGACCTCATCTTAAACCAGGAAATCGACGTAACTATCCTAACAGAATTATGGCTACTGAATCATCCTCCCCATGCCTTGATCTCTTAGTCCCCCCGAACTACAGCATTGTGAGACTAGACAGGCTAAACGAAAAAGGGTGGCGGCATCGCCTATGTACATAGATCTGACATTGCCATTACGAAAGTACAATCAGAACCCCTTGAGTCATGTGAATACCTCAGTTTATCCTTAAGATCCATAGATAACCAAATTTGCAAACTTCAAACGTTTAATCACCCCCGGCAAAAACATCATGTTCATAGCCCAGCTGATAGAAATCATCACAGCAAACTCTACTCCCCAATTCAATCTTCACTAGGAAGATCACAATGATAATCAGATCAATTTGCTCAAAGCCTTCCTTGAAGATCAATCTCTGGTTCAAGAACGCCAGTTACCAGCCCATTCTAAATGCTCTACTTTAGACTGGATCATCTCTAAAGAAAAAGCTGTTGATACAATCGAGATCATCCCTTGCAACTGGTCTGATCATCACATCATTAACCTTCCAAATACCCTACATAAAAAGGAAAACCTCCTCACAATCAATAAATCCCATAAAATGGGTTTGTGACACCAGAGGGCTCAATATGGAGAATCTTGCAGTACGCTGTGAGAAAGAACTGCAACCTCCTAATAACCTGGTAGAAGTCAGTGAACTCACGGAATACTACAACAATACAATGACGAGTATATTTGAGGCCATAGCCCCTTTAAAACTCAAAAGGGCTCCCGACAAAGATAAAAACCCCAGGCTTAACAGGTCCCTCAACGAAGAAAGACGATTACTCAGACTCACAGAACGGAAATGTAGACAACACCCATCCTCACCCCATCTAATCCAACTAAGGCAGGCCAGAAACGCGTACAATAAAAGTCTTCTAAATTCAAAAAAAGACTTTTTTAGAAAGGAACTGGAGAATGCAAAGAACATACCGAAGAAACTCTTCGAACTGCTAAAAGATCAATCCAACAAAATGGCCAGATCCAGGCCAATAGCTACAAAATCGAACAACAGCAGTGCATAATTCTCTTCCTTCTTTACAGCCAAAGCTAAATCCATGGAGGTGGAGCTCAAACAGGTTGTGGAGATCCCTTTGATCAAAAAGAGCACTCCAGCTAAGCCTCATTATCAAACAGCTCTGAAAATGCCTAAAAATAATGCGTTGTGGTCAGAATTCAAGTCATATGATGACAAAGATATTGCTAAAATTATTTCGATCAGAAAACCAAACAATCTTTCCAACGATCCTCTACCTGTAAAATGCTGGTCTACAATAAACCATCTGCTCATTCCCTCTTGGACAAAGATTAATAATGCTTCGCTATCGCAAGGCTCACTACCTGACTGCCTAAAAAACATTGTAAGTCATTCCAAATGTTACAAAATCTACAGAGAACCCCTCAGACCGTAACAACTTCAGACCAGTAACAAACATTCCAATGCTAGCCAAAGTTTTATAAAAATGTGTACAACAACAACTGAGCCAGCACATCTCTGAATTCAAACTGCTGAATGAGTACCAATCAGGGTTTAGACCAAATCACAGTACTGAAACAGCAATTCTTCACATTGTGGACAACGCTCTACTTGCCCTTGACTGCAACGAAACCAGTCTCCCAATACTGCTCGAACTCTCAGCGGCATTCAACACTGTAAACCATGCCAAACTACTAGAACGCCTAAAAGAAAGAATGGGCTTAGAGGGTACAGTCCTATGGGATCTCCTTCTCAGTTAATGCCTTTTCTACATAAATTTAAATAGTGACTTAGAAGCAACTTGAGAAATAGCCTAATTATCTGTGGGCCGAGTTTTGCCTGATCTACAAGATTAATTGGCTTTGCTTTCGTCACCTACCTGCTGTGCTCTGATAGGCACACGAGTAAAGGACAACGGATGCATGTGCAGTGCCGCTCTATTCCTTGTTGTCGGTACTCTCTTTCTAGTGGGATTACTCTCCTTCTAGTGGGAGTCATGTCCCACTTTGATAATACACTGGCCTCCTGCTCTGTAGTGTTCTTTTCCTAATATTACTCCATGTTTAGTTCTAGAGACAGGAAGTGGGGTCAGGTGTCCCTATTCTATGTCCCATGTGACCAAGTTGCCCTATCAGGAATAATGCATCTATCTTGAGTGATAATAATATGCATCGACAATTAGATTTACTGTTTTTGGCATTGTTATGAGCATTAAGAGACCACAGGATTTATTCTCTGCGATATTCATGATATGGATGTCAGACAGTGCATTGAACAAGGTACTTTCCATTTTCAAATAAAAAAAAATATATATAGAGGCATCTAAACATGGAGTGATTAACACGAAGCTTGAAGAGCACTGGCTAGTGAATTCTTAAAGTGGGGGTACTCGAACTATTTGCAGAGCGCGAGTCAAACCCGCAAGCCATACTTTTAGCACAGCAGTTTCAAAAGCACTTCCAGGCTACCAACTTTTGGGTAAAAAATGAGTCTCGATGTGCATTTTACAGCAATTGTCGGGTAAGTTGGCTAAAAGGGCATTTCTGAAGAGACACTCGTGAAATATTCTTCTGCTTCCATTGAAGGTCAGTCAAGGTCGACCCTTTGTATTGGGCTCAACCCTCACCCTCAACCCTCACAATTAGTTAATAAGATAGGGCCCGATGTCCAAAGACCCCTTTGAATATCAGAGAATGTGCAATTTGCACACCAACTAGCTTTGCAAATGAGTATGCAATTTGCATTGCGACCTGTGTACTGGATTGCATCACAACGTGTACATTCACAGGGCGTTGCAAACTGAGCTACCTACTGAATCTCAATTACATAGGTCGCAATTTCCGACCTCAAGCGAGTGCAGCAGACCACCATCCTTGCAATAGCTCTCTTAAAAGGGAAACTTGAAAAAAACATCAGCCCAGGGTCTTGTACCTTTAATAAAGGTACAAGACCCTTCTTTGCCTGGGGTTGCTTACGACGATTCCCATGGAGATGCTTTGCAAATCCGACCTTGAAGCACTAATGCACTCTACTGCGACTCACAAATAGGAGGGGTACGCCCTTTTTATGACACACTCAATTTTCACTTTATAATGGGTCGTAAATTCCCATTTTTTGAACGCTCTGCGAGCAAAAAACAAACAAACATATAAACGAGTTTTGTACACAATGCCCATTTGCAGAAAACAATTTCCTCCTAAAAAGTGTCATGGGAAGTATTGGTGAGAGGAGTTGGCCTAACGGCTAGGGCGCTAGACCTCGGACCTGGGTCCGAGTCTCGGTAATGACGCTGAACATCCTGTGATTCTGGGCAAATCACTTAATCTCCCCGTGACTAACAACAAATGAATGTGTGTCCTCATGTAACGTAACTGGTGCTATGTAAAGCGCTCTGATACCCGATTCGGATTCGGGTCAAGTTCGCGCTATATAAAACTCTGCAACAAAAAAAGGTAGTTTAAATAATAGGAGAACGCCACTTGACTTCACTTTCTGTACTTCTTGTAAAGATGTAGATACCATCTGCTGTAACATCTTGCCTTTCACTTCTATTTTCATTCTGCCACTTCCAGGTAGATTCTCAATCATAAGCAACCCCCACCAAGTTTCAGCCAAGAAGCAGAAACCTGTTTAGGTCTGCTACTGTTCCCCTTAAAAGGGGAAGTGGACTGGCAGATGGTGCGCACTGTTCCTATTAGGGCACGGCCATTGCTGATTTAGACAAGTTTGGACCCTGTGTGGAGTGGCACAGTGAGAAAAAAAATGGGAACTGGAATGCAGCCCAGAGTAATTAACAGTGGCTAAGATGAATACAATAATTCCACCAAATATGTTTTTGTTTTTCTCAGAGTCACAGTTAAAAAATATGTATTGTTGATTACTAAATATGAGTATAATATCGCAATACATCACAATCAAAATATAAGCGTAAAATGGATCATCACAAAATGGAAAGACTCCATAAGAAGCTAAAATAATTAAAACATGTACCTTTATTTATTGCAATATAAGAAGAGAAATACAAGATATGTTATACCCAGGACATAGCAGCCCGAATAACAGACTCAAAATACTTGATTTATCTAAGCTCAGATTGGTTTTGGAAGAATTATAATTAAGGATGTCATAATACTTAGATAGAAAAATTAGAAGAATATTTTTGGACGATAATAAAAGTAAATTAGTGAAATATAAAGAGTTTGTAAATATTTACTAATGAGAGTGAGCCTCAGATCCCAGAATAATTACTGAGACGGACGATTTGGGTGAGTTAGTTGGTTATAGTTGGATTAAGAGAGCACACCATAAGAAGAAAGCCGCCTTCTGAATTTTTAGTTAAACATTGAAATCACTTACACACCTTGAGCGAACTGGTGAATTTAATTATGTTCCAGATTCCTGGATTCCATTGAGGTGAAGGGTGATGATTCCAATTCCCAAGGCAGGACAGCAGTGGGTTGACAGGTGTTCACAAGCAAAGATACCTGTTTTTTATGAACTGTCTTTGAGATAGTTGCAGCGCATCTATTGGATACCGGCTTGGAGACCCTGGCCTATACAACACGAGTCGAAGTCTAAAAAGACTTCAAGCTTTAGGATGATCCAGGTGCTGTCCACAAAGTTGCTGCAGGATAAGTCGAATGATTTGATGAGGTGCAATAGGGGGGTCTGGTATGTACTGAAGACTAGTAGACAAATGATGTAAACTTTTATTTGAAAGGGGCTGATGGAAATGGCAGAAGTTAGACAATTCTGAACCGTTTCGAAAGAGGTATGATGAGACCCGGCACAAGACTGTACCTTGAATAGAGAGGTCACTTTGTGTCTGAAGAAAGGTGTGGTGAGGCACTATGTCAAAAGCATAAGAGGTAGTCCACTTCATTAGGGCCACCAACGCACTTCAGCTCATCCATGAAAAAAATTGGTTATTAGTTGCGAAAGATGTGAATCCTTTGCAACTAATAGGTCCACAATTGTCTTATTACTAGGACCCAAGTACCCCATTGTAGAAATTGACACTGTCAGGGTAGCGAATACGAGCAGTTCAAGGCCTGCTCAGGAGCGGTGGTGTGGCCTAACAATCCCATTTTTCTGCCACGCAACAACAACATTCAATAAATTACTGTCCAGTCAGTGCTTTTTCTTTTATAAAACAAAAATGATTTTATTACACATATACACACACATACAGCTAAATACTATGCATTAAATTACAAATATATATACATACAGGTAGGTGAAAATACCTCTAGTGTATACCAAAAATCTAAAGCATAGTTGATAACACTACACCAGTCAGTCAGTTGTGGTCCAGATGCTTCATTTCACTACACCAGCTCACGCCCTTGCTGCCGAGTCATTTTGCACCATCTGTTACTAACTTTAACTTTCGGCCAATTTTTTACCCAGCTCCCGGATGCTTCCCAAGTTACTCCGGCAATGGGCTGACACATCCTCTTGTACGGGCTGTCCATGTGACAACACCGGTCTCTTCACAGGTGAGCGCCTTACCATACTCCACCCCTTGTCCCCGACTCTCTCCATACCACCTGCAAATGGGTTTTACTTCTGGCCATTTATTTCTACAGCCTCCGGATGCTTAACCTTGATGCTGGTAATTGGTTTTAAAACTTTTCACACACAGGATTTCCGTGTGTCGACACTTTTCTTTCCATACTCTGATGGACAGTAACTGCTCATAGAGATACCACACCCTGGCTGCTTCCTGGCGAGTCTACACCCTCATCCCCTCATAGTTTAATCCACACCCTAATGCATTTCCACCCAAGAGTTCTCCCTTCTTCCATGCAACTTGTTTTGACCCCAGTTCATTTCCCTTTCCCACAGCACACACCGCCAATGCACTCCGGCTGGCAGTACATGCTTACCTCTGGGCTTCCCGCCCACTCCTCGTGATTCAATTATCCGACCTTCTCCCACATCAGGTACCCTTCATAATTTTTTCCGGCTGCCTCTTCCCTTCCTTACCGCACTCCTTGCCTGGCCCCTACCTTACTCTTTCCTCCTTACGTCCTTTCTAGTACAGCACTAACAAAATGGTAACATGGTCTTCAAGATGACCCGAACCAACTACGGGTCGAAACGCCGTTGACCTTCCACCGCAACTTTCGGCACTATGCTCTGGTTCATAAAATGTTAATCCTTTGTAACTTTTATAAATATCTATTCATGAACCTAAAGTACCTTGTAAATATTGTCACTATTGCTCACTTTGCGCCTCTTTTCGCTGTTTCACTTGTCACTTGCGCCATCCACCTTGTGTGTCAGGAGCACTTATGTGCACAGTTTTTCGGGTTACACCCACATTTAGGGTAAACAGTGCTGATACAGTTGTATTCCTATACGTGTTCTAAATATATAGTGCCCTTGGCACATCCCTTAAGCTTGGAGTCTCCCTACTCTTCCTTTTTGCAACTAAATGTGCATGTTTATTTAATAGTCTATCAAATATTACCTGTTGACACATTGTTTTTATTACATACATTCATCACCCATGTCTCAACTGGTTATACGTTTGTACTCCTGACGTTTGATCTCTACACTTTGAACAACTGCTGGGTTGCGAGAGTGGGTCTCTTCAGACCCTTCCAATCTCTGTCATTTATTGGACACATAATGTCTAAATTATTTCTTCTAGGGAGACTCCCAATTACTCGGGTGACTATATCCAAAGAATTCTAAGTGGTCCCACTCTTCTATCTACTTCTTCCACCTCCACCCGCATCACCCGTGCAACAAAGACATCCGACTACTTCTGGATAGACTTGAGAAACTCAAGAAAAAGAAAATCAGAATTAATCTACATGCAGGCATGCAAACAGAGTATTTGAAATCTAATATAATTCCACTTGGTCTGCAGATCCGCATACCCCTACCATTTTCACACAAGATCCCAAATTTCATACTGGATTCAGCCATCTTGCAACAACTTGCTCACACCACTAGATGGTTTTGGGTATTGACACAGCCATTGAACATAGCCGTTAAGAATTAGAAGAAATCGCAGAACTTGAGAAACTCATCTTTGAAGACAGCATACTTACTTATGCAAAAAATCTCCATGAAAAGATCAATACAATAATCGCCACCTTCAACTCTTTCGAACTGAAGAAAAAGATCAATAAAATACAAAAGGACATTAAAAATTACGACAAAGAGAAAACATACCCCTACCTCCAGGATGAATTTTACAACACCCCGTACCAACCGCCAAGTTCACGTAACTTGGAGGAGATTTAGAAACAACCAAACTATTAATTTCTCTGACACTTCTAACACCTCAGTGTAGGACTCGTATCCTGTCTCAGGCAGCAGTATAACTAGGAACGCAAATAGATCCCCACCACCACTTCTACCTCCCCATTTTTTAGACGGGAACCGCGGATGCGGAAGAAGCAGTACAAGGACCACCTACCAATACCAATATCCCGGGGAACGTCAAACCTGCAGTAAGTTCTATTGCGATGTTTCATATAGGTACCCCAATATAGGCTCAGGTAGCAAACTAATCTCTCATCTAGATTTCCCTTGCCATTTCACTTCATAACGGTTCTTGGGATTGACCTTTTACCTAGTTAAGGTACTGTTAGCGGGACGTGGGGGTTTCCCTGAAAACTAGCCTCATCTATTATGCATGAGGATTCTTGGAAACTCAGCAGGATTACCATCTCCTGCATAATACCTATGTATAAGGGTCATTCCTTCCATCATCCTAAGTCCGACATGACACAGCAAGGTAGATCTCCTGAGGGCACCACTTTGGATTTATAAACACCATATCTTTGCTGAGGAGGACTTCCATGCGGACACACTGACGCAAGACGCTGAGGTTCCTGCTTGCAGACACTCCATCTCGCAGTGGTCTGACATCCCTCGCGGTGTGTCCATCTTGAGACCAAGACAGTCTCTCACTTCAGGTAATGGGGTTGACTTTATCATAGAGGGATTCTTGGCTTTACACCTACATACATGCTAGGTACACTTAGGTACATCTAGTTAGGGTCACGTCGTAGGAGTACGCATTTACCTGCCTGTATTCATCGTTTTAGCACTATGGTAGAAATCTACCATCCTTTTACTCTGTTGGTGCTTATAATCATTTATGTCCGTTTCTGTCTTATGGTTGTTTCAGCACACCTATTTTACACTAGAATGACGCTGGTTCAATAAATGCTTATTGAAAAACGTCCCCACCGTTTATTTTGTGTATCTCTCTGAGACAAAGTGAGCACGAGTGACTGAGCGAAAGATATCGCACTGTTTTCACGATCCGTGATGGGATATAGTGGTCATGTTCGATAATTGCCAAGAACTATTCTCTCCTTGGTAAGAGGGGTTTTCTAGTGGCACTGTGAGCTAGCTGATATACAGGCAAACATACCCGGTGGGGGGAATGTATGATTGAACAACTACTGCCTAAACCACGAATTCCTAAACCGCGTAGGCTAAACAACGAGCAATGCCAAACCACTACATTTATAACAACAAGTTCCTTAACCACGAAAAAAGCCACCTTGTGACTGGCCAATAGATGGCACTATTGTAATAACAATACTTTCACTAAATATTTTTATATTGCTCATTACCCATTTTCACCACTGTGTTCTTTTTAATCCACATATTTTTGTCATTTTAAATAAAATAAATATAATAATAGATGATTTGATTAATAATCAATTGTCATTTGATGATACTTAATTCAAGGTATATTTGAACACCTGTCATTCCCGCTCCAATGAGACGCTGACAGCCGTAAACACTGGGAATTAGCACTTTTGTTTTCATTTTCACTTTCCCCCCCAATTCTAGGGAATTCCATGCCTTGAGAACTCCCCTCCTAATAACAGACTTAGAGCCCCCACTAACCTGTTCAAATTAGCACTGGCGGAGAAGCTGTTGAAAATATGTCAATAATACGAACCTGGCTTTTTCTGGTGATATATGACGGAAAGCGCGCAGCTGCAACGCCCACATTGTGTCTCAGCAAGAAAGAGCCGACTCAAAGGAAAATAAACAGAAGATACTGGCACGTTACTACTCGCTTTGATGATCTGTCCGCACACTCCAATGGCTTCGTGCCTCGTGAAGGTACTCGGATGTGGATGTGTTGCCCAAGCTGTCCTTAGCAGAGGAGTTGCTGGCAATGCCGTAACCATAAATATTGGTTTTGCGTTGGCAGTGACAATGGCAGTATATGTTGCAGGTGGTGTTTCTGGTGGACATGTAAACCCTGCCATTTCCTTGGCATGTGCGCAACTGGGAGGATGGCCTGGTGTAAATTCCCTTTGTGTGTATGTGCGCAAATGCTGGGTGCCGTGGCTGGAGCAGCAGCGATTTTTGGAATTTATTATGTCACTGCCATTTCCAAGTTTCCTAAAGGGTTGGGGGGTGGAGAAGACTGACGTGCAACAAATTGTACCAGGGCCATTGCAGTCAGGGAATCGTCGTTAAGAAAAGTCGTGGTTTAGGCCGTCGTTGTTCAGGACTTCCGTTGTTCAGGTAAGTCGTAATTAAAACTTCGTTGTTTAGGATGTTTACACCGGTGGGGGTGTCTGGAATCAGTCTGGACACCACTCCCACAGTCTATGTTGTCTAAATGCGCAGATGCTATATAGGTTTATTGGAACTACACAACACTATCAATGGGGTCGCCCGCAATAACCAATACTGACAATCCCCCGGATCCTAATCAAAAAGTGATCCCCATTTTCAATCTCTCCTAACACACCTTGTCCTCACAAGAAACCTCCATTCTGAGTAAAGGTCTGTCATTCGTCTCTACAGACTGAAGCAATTTTTTTGACCTCCAAGAAAATCTCCTCCAACTTTTCAGAAGAATTCAGATCAGACAATGGTTTGCTGACAGACCACCTATTGATCACCTAACCCGTTCCCCCTTTCATCCCCCACTCACCTTTCACCCCCCAGCTGCCCTAATGCCACATGAAATACTCCAGGAAAATGCAGTCCTCAAAAATGAGTTTGAATATATTCCATACAATTTGACCTTTGCAGAGAAACAGGCACTTCACAACTTCAGAAACAACACAAATGTGGTGATCAGACCACCTTATAAAGGTGAAGCGATTGTAGTTATGGATTTAGACAAATACGACATTGGTATTACAAGACAGCTTTCCAAATGTTCCCACTATTGCCCACTGTCCAAGGACCCCTACCCGACATAAAATCTAAAATCCAAACCGTGACAAATCAAGCGAAATTACTAAACATAATATCTCAAAAAGAGTTCTCCTTCTTGGATAACCAATATCCCAGCACACCTGTCATCTATGCACTCCCAAAAATACATAAAGATGCCATCAACCCTCCTGGACGCCCCATTGTCTCTGGCTGTGGTTCAATTTTGGAACCATTGGGCAAATATATAGATGCAGTGATCAAAGAATTTGTCCTGCACACTGACACCTATGTGTGCGACAGGATGGACCTTATTAATGTAATTGAGGATAAACCATTTAACATTAACACAGAACGGATGGTCGGACTTGACATTGAGTACCTAAAAAAAACAATATCCCACATGATGAAGGCCTACTGATCATCCAACACCTTCTGTACACCAAACCTAAACCCACATGGTTACCAACTGAGTTCATCATGGACCTGCTCAGAATTACCCTTGCAACAACTACCTCTTGTACAAAGGCACGTTTTACCTACAAGTCAAGGGTATCTCCACTGGAGCTTGTTTTGCCCCTAACTTCGCTATTCTTTTTCTACATAATCTTGAAAAAACCCACATACTGACACCCAACAACCCATTCTTTGACCATATATGTGTCTGGCGAAGGCATTCCAACAACCACCACTTTTCTCCTAAAAAAGAGGCAGCAACCTGTCCAACCACCTAGTACATGCCAACACCTGGCCGAAGAAACCCAACAATACAGAATCCAGTACATCATCATGGGGCCACCCGCCAGTGGTTGGACACTACAAAGGTCAGAACTGTGTGGCTTGTTCACTCACGATCAACACCAAGGAATTTAAAACAAATGACAACACATATGTACTAAAGACCTTCACAAACTGTCGCTCTACCAATGTGATCTATGCAATACGATGCACTTTCAACCTCATATTCAATCCGTCAAGCCACACTAATGGTCAAACCGCGCATCATTCAACATAAAAGTTGCATCTATTGCCACGTTGCCAATGCTCCCTTGTTGCACACTACCTTGAAAAACAGCACAGTGAGCTTGACATGATCTGGCAAGTAATCGATCAACGTACACTACCCGCCAGGGACGTCAATCAACAACAACTCCTTAACAAGTGTGAATGTATGTGGATCACACGGTGCAACTCTGTTAATCAAGGTCTAAACACCCTTGATGAGTGGCACAACACGGTTAATCTCTAATGCTGCATTCCCAGTTCAATACACTTGACCTGATACACTTCTTGAATAGACCTCATGCTTGCCGTACCTTACCCCCTCTCCCCTACCCCTTACTGCATCCAACCAGTCTGCATACATTCCCTTACATATAACTGTTTCCCTCTGCATTATTCATTTTTCCATAGCGCATTGTCTACACTTCCTAGAGGGGTCCTCATTATATCCTCTAGCTGTTTACTACCTAGCCCCCTTCATCTGGGCTACATGTCGTCATAGCAAGCATTAATTGAGCAGCTACTTCACCATGGGCACTCTGACGACCTCAATTGAACAAATTGTTAATTCATGCATGGATCCTGTGCAAGTAAATTCATATTACATCATCCATGCATGCAACCACATGGATACACTGACAACCTCAATTTAATTATTCAAATTGTCTATTCATGCATGCAACCTATACAGCTGTATTCATATTACTTCATTCCTGCATGCAATCTAAGTGTATTCGTATTACATCTTGAATGTTCTCTTAAAGTGTCAAGTGTTAATACATTGCTATGCTGCCTGGCTACATCATCTTTATCAACTCTTTATCGATTGACCTATTGTCTTTTCAATCTCTTCTACAGACATCTGTGGTCACAACTAACTTTATTTAATCTCTGCCTTCACCCGGGGCTTGAGCCTCTCTGGTTTACTCTGGCCCTTTAACCACTTCTCCACAATCTCGCCCACTCCGACGTACACGCCTCACGCTGTGACGTTCATTCCGGCCGGTGGAAGGCAATTTCCTGGTTCCTTCCCCTTCGGCCTTAACGACTCAGACTCATGCCGATCCTGGTAGCCAGCCCCTAGAGGATCCCGCCTGGACCTCGCACGCAAACTATTGTTTTTCCCGACCGATCCCCCAGGTAAGCGCCACACCCGATCACTTCCTTGCTGCAGAGTCATTTTGCACCATCTGTTACTAACTTTGACTTTTCGGCCCAGCCCCCGGACACTTCCCAAGTGACACCCGCAGTGGGCTGACACATCCTCTTGTACTCGCTGTCCATGTGACAATACCGGTCTCTTCTCAGGAGAGCGCCTCACCGTACTCCTCCCTTTGTCCCCGACTCTCTCCATACCACCTGAAATTGCGCTTTACTCCTGGCAATTTATTTGTATAGCCTTAGGACGCTTATTCTTGACGCCAGTCATTGGCTTCAAAACTTTTCACACACAGGATTTCCATGTGTCGACACCGTTCTTTCTATACTCTGATGGACAGTAACTTCTCGTAAAGATACCACACCTTGGCTGCTTCCTGGTGAGTCTAAACCCTCACCCCCTCGTAGTTTAATCCGCATCCTTATCAATTTTTTCATACAACTTGATTTGACCCTAGTTCATTTCCCTTTCCCACAGCACACACCGCCAATGCACTCCAGCTGGCAGTATATCCTTACCTCTGGTCCTCCCGCCCACTCCTCGCGATTCAATTATCCCAACCTTCTCCCACATCAGGGACCCTTTCTTATTTTTTCCGGCTGTCTCTTGCACTCCTTGCCTGACCCCTACCTTACTCTTTCCTCCTTACGTCCTTTCTTGTACAGCACGAACAAAATGGTAACGTGGTCCTGAAGATGACCCTAACCAACTACGGGTCAAAACGCCGTTGGCCTTCCACCGCAACTTTCGGCGCTGTGCTCTGGTTCACAAAATGTTAATCCTTTGTAACTCTTGTAAATAACTATTCCTGAACCTAAATAGCTTGTAAATATTATGACTATTGTTCACTTTGTGCCGTTTTTCGCTGTGTCACTTGTCACTTGCGCCGTCCACCTTGTGTGTCACGAGCACTTATGTGCACAAAGTTTTTTCGGGTTGCACCCACATTCAGTGTAAACAGTGCTGATACAGTTGTATTCCTATACATGTTCTAAATATATAGTGCCCTTGGCACATTCCTTAACCTACTCTTCCTTTCTGCAACTATTTGTGCATTTTCATAGACCTGTTACAGCCAGCAGAACACCCTCCTTGCCACCCTTGCCAAGCCCCAGAGCCTCCTGTCATACTGAAAGGCACCTGAGTCCTTCTCCCAACTTGTCCTCAGAGGACATAAGGGGGCAGACTCCACTGGCCCTTGAGAGACCTAGCCTAGCCCTAGGGGTAAGCTGGTGTCAAAGTCATTAGTCCATCCTTGCAGGGCATCAGGTGGTTTCTCTTTCCAGCTATGCATCCTTTTTGCTGTTGCTGCTCCCAGGTCCAGGGTCTTCTCAAGTGTCTTTCCCGTATGCAGGTTTTTTTAAGTGGAGTAGGAAGCATTTAGGGGCCAGACACTATTGGCCAATCCTGCAATGCCACGTCTTCCCTACACACCTGTCCCAACCCTCCTGTACAGCATTCTGAGACAATCCAAATTAGTGCCTTTGAGTTACCTCTGGTAAGCGCTCTTCTTAAGCCTCAAATTCATCTCTTGATGCCATAGCTGCCTGATCTCTTCCTACCAAAATGTCTAAGGTGAGCCCCTCCTGTGGTGGCTTCAGGTGTGTGGGCGTCTTCATTTGTTCCTATGGGCCCTGGCCGTCGCCGCCCAGGTGCAGTGTGACAATCTAATTAGCAGATGCATATTTTTCCACAACCCCTTCCTTTAGTAAGAACTGAGTCATCCACTGTTGATTGCCCTTTTGTGTGGGGAGGCCTTTGCAGGGAGCAAAGTTATTAACTTGGCCCAGTACAGGGAACAAAGGTCTGGAATCTGATTCTGAGCCGAGCCTGAGAAATACGACAATTACTGAACTCTCATAAAATGAGGATTATTGGGAACTGCAAAATCAAATTTGGTGCCCTGATTTACCCCAGTTCGGTACATTTCTGGCTCCTGTAGCCTTAACCTGAGTGAAACTGTACTTTAGGGCAGATTTCACCTATGTGTATAATACAATGAAAACACCATAGGTTTTTCAGTATGCACTACAGACCCATACTGTGAATGTCCACTCATATTATAAGGCCTGCCCCAGGTCAGTACCAATCGTACCAGAGTCTCTTCTTCTACAGGCTACATGTGCACAGTTATGAGACTCAGGTAATGAGTTTACCACTCAGCACAAGTCCAAAAACTGGGTAATCCAATATGAACAATCCTATTGGACTACACAGGACTAAATGGGAAGAATCCATCTGCTACAACCCCAAATGGGGATCAAGACAAATTCCATCCTTCTACCTTGGCAAAAATCTGGTTGTGGTCTGAGAGAAGATAATTTTCTTCAAATAAAACAGAGGTCTGGAGGACACCTGATCTTTTGATGCAGTTGTGAGAAATGGACCATTGGTGATTGGACAAAAGCAGGATGAATCAGTCATAGTGATGCCTTGCTCTCCTATTGGCTCACCTTCAACATGCTCACCTTCCCGCTCTCCTGCATGCTCACCTTCCCGCTCTCCAGCATGCTCACCTTCCCGCTCTCCAACATGCTCACCTTCCCGCTTAAAACAGACAGTGGGTGACACATTAGCCTCGTTTTGGGATGGGCCCTCCAGAACATCCTCACTCACTGGGGCACTGACAAACTTCTGGCACACCTTGGGTTGCTCCATCGCCTATGGCATGTGCTGGGTATGTAGAAACTTATCCTAGTCCTCACTGCCCACGGCGACTTCTACAGGGAGCTCTGGCATCGCTACATCTCTCTCCTCTCCAAGGAGTTACGAGAACTGACTTGGCCCGAATACCTGCGACTGCTACATTTGGCAGATTTAGATGACCCCTTCTAGGCAGAGAGGGATACCCAAGGTGAACCCATAGATGCAGCTTAGTGTCCTATCCTACTGAAACTTCTGATGTTAGTACTTCCGGGAGCAGCGGGGGTCAGGGTTTGATTGCTGCTGTAATATGTTTTTCTGGTTACTTTCAGGAGCGATGTGACGCTCACTGTTGCTGCTTAGTCTTTGCTAATGTAATACTAAGAATTGAACCATAAAATATAGGCTTAAATCGATTGATGTTGCATGTCAAGTACAATCAAGACCCATCTCTCACTTCCCTGTTTCATACGTTATGTGTATAGTTAGCAATAATATCACACCCCCAAAAATAAGAGCAAAATGGTAAGCATGGAACTGCAAATCGAGCAGTTCAGACTCATAATTATCAGGAGCTGTCCGAAAAAGGTGTCTTTCAAATAATCACATCAGCAAAGAGCGTTTAACAATTCAACAAATTCCTTTCTTCAGTTTATTACAGTCAAACTAACAAAAACAGCTAATATTCTTCATTAATGTAACTAAGATCGAGCCCGACCAGCAAGTGACATCTAAGAATCTGTTATAGGTTTTGACCTTGATTAAGTTTCTTCGATTACTTGTTCGATTAAAGCAATTCTAAATCTGCCCTGGAGGAAATTAATGTAATCAACTGTCTGAATGAATCTTTGTACCTTTATAGTTTCTGCGGGCACTCCAGGCTCTGGAACTTTCTCCAAGTATGTGGTCAGGTCCTGGTCAACATGTTCAAATACAAGGGTTAGTTTTGTCTCTCTGTCGGTTCGTGACACTGTGCACACATCAAACAGCCTAGAAACAACAGATGAGAGAAAATAAATACGAGGGAAGATTGGTCAATGTACTAAGAAAGACGCTATTATGTGAAACAGCTCAAGATACTGTGGTTACAGGACAACTTCACTACATTTAGGCCCACCTTCTTTGGCAACATACTTGCAGCATGCAATTTTTCAATATCGAAAAAAAACCTGCACTTTCTCCTCATAATCTGTTGCTCTCTGCTCTGGGCAGAGCACGAAAGGGTCTGGAAGCCATGGCTCATTCTCAAAGCCGTAACTGCTAGTTGGAGCAATGACTTTACTTTGGGTAGAAGGAATATCTCCACAGCAGGAAACCCGGAAGGTGGACTCCGATGGAATGAACATTGCTGGAAAGTAATTGGACCATTAACACCTGGTTTTGTTTCCTCATCCACTTCCATGCTAAAAAAGTATGTGTATAGCATTATGGGCAGATCCTATTTGAAGTCCCGTCTCAAAATAATGCAAAAACAATAGATCTAAAAAAGCAGAAGCCAAGAACCTTGTACCATATTTTTACTCTCTCTTATCACCCACATGAACCCTGTACTTAAGAACATAAATGGAGAAAGCAGATCATGCTACTGCCGTAAATATACCTCCAACTGACACTTCTTGGGCCACTGCCATGAAGGCACCGATATTTCTTAGAAGACTTACACTGAATGAAAGACGGACACTACAAGTCCACTAGGGAATAACTTAAGTAGCAACTGAGGTTGGAAACTGGAGACCAGAAACATCTCCTAGCAGCCCCAAAATCTTCAAAGAGGAAATCAGAGCAATGTAAACCAGCTGTCATGGAACGATAAATTTAAGTGTCTCGCTGAACATCCATGGTCTCCTCTGCAAGAGGAAGGTTCTGGAAAAAAAGAGGAGATAACAATTTCTTGATCAAGACTAGCAGAGGAAATCACAAAGGGAAGGAAGATAGTCCACAACTTAAAAAACAAAGTCTAGAGCATTTTTGACATGGGGGAATATCAAACCAGTGACTCTGGTTCCCTAAGACACTAAGAACCCGATTACGAGTTTGGTGGTGCGGCAGCAGGACTGCTCCACGGCTGTACCGCCAAAACTGTATGCACACCACCCGCCTTATTGGCAGGTGGTTCTTTGGCATTCCCATGGTGGTGCCGGGAACATCAAAGACAGTACCTCCACAGCATTGACTGGTGCAGTCCATGCCATGCAGGTATGGAGGTGGTGCACACAACATGTGCCCCCCCTGCATCTACCCATGGCCCTGAGGCAACCTTTGTTTCCTCTCTGCCACATTTTTCATGGAGGAGGAACTGTCATGTAAACCGTGGTGGAGAGGAAACTTGTAATATTCTTGGCGGGACTGCGGCGGTCCCACTAAGCATATTGCAGCCTCAAGACTGCCACGCCACCACCAGGGATCTCTGATCCCTGGCGGTTGCAGCATTGCAATAGCAGCCCAACCATCCTACTTGTACTACTGCGGTCGGAAGACCACCACCGCTGCCCCCTGGGAGTCAAATACAAAAAGAACAGTTGATGGACAGAATGTTGAACAATGCCTAGTATAGGGAACTGAGCCTAAATCCATGGTGTTTTTGCTACCCATGCCATTCCAGTTAAAACCCAGCCATATGCAAATGAGTCTTGCCCCTGTGTAGTAACGAAGTACACACAGGTTGATGTAGATCAGGATGATTTATTGAAGTAGGTTACAGGATATGTAGATGAGCCCCACCAGGAGCAGCCAGCATGCTGCTCAGCCCAATCTCAACTGTGGCTTTTCTTCACTGACTCTCCCAACATTCCGTAATACATCTTCACTGTAACATTCCACTGGCTGAGCATGTGGTGGAAAATGGCATACATAACCATGGACAGGAAACTAGGATACTACATAACCCCCTTTCTTATATAACAAAAACAAATAAGATGGAAACCGTAAAGGGAGAACCATAAAAAAGGTGAAAAGAGAGAACCATGAATGAGGAAAGAAAAAGGGAAATACAGAAACAGCAAAAAGGAAGCAAAGAAATGAACTTCAAAGAAGGAACAGAAAGATAGGAGGTAGTAGGAGGAAACAACCAATAACAAACAGATAAATATAACCCATCCTTTTCTTATCTAAATATAACAACAGAAAAGAAAAGAAAGACACAGCGAAATAAGACAAGAAAAAGAAACAACGTGAAAGCACCAATCACAGCCCCTAAAACACACCTACTGACCAGGCAGACATGCGAGGAGGCAAAGCATAGCACAACACAACAAAACACTGGACTACATCCAGACATACAGAGAGTGGTGAAGAAAGAGTAACCAGAAGAGAGAGGAAGAACCCCAAAAAAATGCACTACGATAAGGGAAAGACAGAGAAGAAAGAAAGACTAACAACAAGAATCAAGAATCCACGAGTGACAAGAAGAAAAGACATCACTAAGAGAACAGAAAAAGCGAGAAAACAAAGAAGATGAGAGAAAAATACAATAAGTTCACTCATACTTCCCCGTTATGAAATAACATTGAAATATAAAAATATAAACATAACATTGCATTGCACGTGCTAACTCCAGAAGTGCAGGCAGTCAGAAAACAAAAAGGTGTGCCTGTCACCGAGATAAAGAGGACCAACTTCACACCGAGGTTAAGTGAGAGTAGAAATCCTTGGAAAGCGTCAACCAGTCAATTTCATCTCAAACACAAGATGCCAGCTGAAGGAAAAATTTTTTTTTAAAAAAAACAAGCTGTCACTCACCACAGAAATTAAAGGCAGTGTCCTCTGACCTCCATGCATTGAACCTCCAGTGTCAGAGATCGTAGTAAGAACCTCAAATGGAGCAGGAAAACAGATATAAACAAATCCAGCAGGGATGAGAAACGTTTCAAATGTGAGGCAAAAGAAGAATAGATCCTTACACGTGGAAACAAACACCACACTCGCAAAGAAAGACGTGGTTGGCAGAAGTCAATCGGAAGACTTCGTGGCTACAATTGTTCTGTGGATTGAAGACTGCACCAAGAACAAGATGGAGGCACGCTGGATGATGCAAACCGGATGGCTCACGGCACTTTACTGCAAGAAAGCATCTCTTAGCACCTGGGAGCGGCATGGCAACCAAAACAGAGGAGAAGGACCTCCACGCGACACAAAACAGAAGTTGAGACGCGTGTGGATTGTGTCTCATGGTCCTTTTTGAAAATACGTCACGCACTAGAAACGGCCATACTCCCAACCGCGCACCTTTTAAAACGAATTGACCAAATGTGACTCACCAAGAAAGTGTGTATATTACTTGAATCCAGGAATACGTCCCAATATTCGATTAGTAATACCCTGCCTTCGAGCGCATTGCTATACACAAACGCTATTCTTTGATTAGCGACCTTCTCGAGGGCTGATTGCCCTAGAATTGTGCTTTATTTTTAAACTTGCTGCTATTTTTCTATTTGCTGCTATTTTTTGTATTTTGCTGCTGAACTTTGTCGTTTTAAAAATGTTACCTTGTAAGACTTGTTGCATTCTTTTTAAAATCCATTCCGCCCTCTCACTCGTACTTTAAAAATTCAAGACATTCACTCGCGTTGCGAGACTCCTCCCCTCCTTTCCGGGCCTATCAACGGCCGCCATCTTAGATTGGGTTCCTGAAGGGGACTATTTCTATCAGGCCAATGCAAGCGCGCAGCGCGCGCGTGCAGCGCGCGCGCCAGTGGCGCGCCGGAAGCCCGTCTGCGCCCGTCCGCGCCAGGACGGGCCTATGGCTTGGACTCCCGTTTCCTATCGCGGAGAAGCGCCAGATTTATTCTCGGAAGGAAATCCTGGCATTGCGAGCCCCGAAAAGTAGTGCTTGTAAGTACATGTATAAGGGGGGCGGCCCTTTTTCCGCTTGCTTGACTTGCAACATCACACAACCTGACAGGGCCAAGTATACTCTGTCAATGGCCCTGCTAAACTGTCGCTCTTTGCCCTGCCATGCACTAGAGATCAATTACCTGATACAGGACCACGATCTGGACATCCTGTTCTTAACAGAAACATGGATTACCCCCAATTCAGGGGCGGACATGGTTCGTGCCCTCCCCCCAGGCTTTCTCATTTACAATTTAGATCGACCTTCAGGCCGAGGGGGAGGCATAGCCATCATCTATAGAGACATGTTTGTATGCAGGGCTCAAAATAGCGAGATACAGGACTGTGAAAGTTGCCAGTTCACTTTACGGATCTTCCCTATCACGACAGTTTCAGGTCTGCTAATCTATCGCCCTCCGGGTCCTCTGGGATATTTTTGTAACTCACTCATGGAAACTGTTACGCTGATGGCCTCTTCTTCCACCAATTTTATGGTACTGGGGGATTTAAACCTTCATTTTAACGATCCCTCAGACCCAATAGCCACAGACCTGGGTGGCCTTTGGGTGACCTTGGTACACTGCAGAGCTGCGCACCCTTAGGAGAAGCTGTAAGAAGCTGGAGAGGACTTGGAGAAGAGACTGGCAGGTGGCCAGCCGAGAGAATTACCGTGTAGCCATGAGGATATATAAGAAAGCCCTTCGCGTCTCGAAGGCCAAATTCTTCGAGGAAAAAATTACTAGCGCGTCCAACTCTTCTAGAGAGACCTTTAAAGTAGTTAAGGAGCTTCTTAAGATCCCTGAGCCATCAGTCATTTATGACAACCCAGCGGTGAAGTGTAGGGAACTCGCTGACTACTTCCATCTTAATATTGAGAATATTCTTTCTCTGCTACCTCGGGCCCCACAGAACATTGATGTAGCGAACCAAGGAAGAGTTGCTCACGTTCTATTTGACTCCTTTGACCTGATATCTGAGCCGGAAGTGACAAAGGAACTCTGCTCTATGAAGAGCGGATCGCCAGACGACCCTGCTCCTATGAGGTTCCTTAAACAAGTGGCCTCTGTCATCACGGCCCCTATCACGAACCTCATCAATCTCTCTCTCACTCAAGGGGTGGTTCCACCAGGTTGGAAAAGAGCTGTTGTGAAGGCTCTCCTGAAAAAGCCTAGTCTCGATCCCTCGGACTTGGCCAATTCCAGGCCTATTTCTCTGCTGCCGGGACTTGGTAAGATTGCAGAAAGGCTGGTCAACTATCAACTGTCCAGCTTTCTGGAGTCAAATGGGCTGCTTCGAGAGACTCAAACCGGCTTCCGCCCAGGTCATGGCACCGACACCGCCCTCCTGGCAGTTGTGGACGAAGCCAGATGCATGCTAGATTCGGGGGGTTCAGTGGCAGTGATCCTCCTGGATCTTAGCGCTGCCTTTGACACTGTTAATCATCAAGTGCTGATCCAACGGCTGTCCAATGTGGGAGTAAGTGGTGTTGTGTTGCAGTGGCTTCGTTCCTTTCTCACTGGCCGTTCCTATCAGGTCTGGGAAGGTAGTGCGCGGTCTTCTCCTATCCCCCTCCAGTGTGGGGTTCCACAGGGCTCTTCTCTGAGTCCCACTCTATTTAATGTGTATATGGCCCCCCTGGAGGATGTGGTGGCACCATTTGGGATAAAAATCGTCAGCTACGCTGATGATACCCAATTGGTGGTGGCTCTCTCCCAATTGGAGAAGAGCCCGGATGTATTGCACCAATGCTTGTCCCAGGTATACACCTGGATGTGCGACTCAGCGCTAAAACTCAATGGATCAAAAACTGAAATTATGCTATTAGGGCATAAGGCCCCCCCTCTTCCTATGTCCAGCTGGCCTATCTGCCTGGAAGACCTACCCTGCTCCAAACAGGAGATTAGGAGCCTGGGAGTCTGGCTGGAGCAGGACCTCTCTTTTAAGACGCAGGCAAAGAAGACGGCAGGGATCTGTTTTGGGCTTCTTCGCTCTGCCCGCAAAGTCCTGCCCCTCCTCCCCCCTACGTCCAGCAAGCTACTTATTCAGGGGCTGATCATATCAAGGCTAGACTATTGCAATGCGATCTTCCTTGGCGCCCCAGAAGCCACGCTGAGCAAGCTCCAAAAAGTGCAAAATGCCGCGGCCAGGTTACTGACCAACGCTCCTAGGAGGCAGTCAGTTAGACCAGCCTTGAAGACTTTGCATTGGCTCCCAGTGCGGGAGAGGGTCAAGTTCAAGTCCCTCTGTATAGCCCACAAAGTCTTGCAGGGTAAGGGCCCCCCTATTCTCTCTAAGCTGGTGGTACCCTATAAAGCTTCCAGAACCTTGCGTTCGGACCATAAATTTCTACTTAAGGTCCCCAGGGTGTGTAAGGCCCGTACGGGCGGCAGAAGATTCGCAGTACACACCGCTACCCTTTGGAATGCGCTCTTGGTTGAGCTGCGTTCAGAAACTGACACCCTGCGCTTCCCGAAAATGCTGAAAACTTATTTGTTCCGTCTTTGATGTGTCCTCTGCTGCTCCTGGTTAGGGTATGGCTGATCAAGCGCTGGGATGACCAAGGGTAACTACGCGCTATACAAAACCGACTACAATACAATACAATAACTTTAGCACAAATGGCCTTTTCACATCTCTTTTGACGATAAGAATGATACCAGCTTGATCCCCAGTGTGAGGAGACTTTAAACATAAGATAGTGGCAGGAAGGATGATCTTCTGGGTCCAGACTGACAAGACAATAAGAGTGTAGATTGGCTCCAAAATTGCAAACGAGTAAAATTAGCCCAGTAGAAACACACCAGCGACCAAATTCAACTTGCCCCAGACAAAGTTGTACACTGCTAGAAAGTCGTTATGTGCACACACACTTGTCACAGTGTACAAAAGCATGATGATCCAGAGCACAGCGAAAACACTTAGAAGAGCACTTCAGTGTAATGTCCTCTTCCCTTGCCCATGCGACAAGCACCACGAACCAGCTCAGTGGTAAAATAAACGTAAACACTCGATCCAGTGTGTGTTGAGCTGGTGAAATAATTACACTGAAAATACTGCTGGGGAGCTCTTTAAGTTGCACTTTCCACAGAGCCACTTCCCCACGCAAACAGAGCAAACTGCAGCTCCAGTACAGCTGAAACAGAAAAAGCAAGAACTGGCACACTTGGGTTGTGGACGACTGATGTCAAGGTCACTGGTGGGGCTCAGGGGTGCCAGTATGCTTTAAGATACGTAGTTGTTAGTTACAAAAGAAGTTCCTTTACCCAGAAGTTTTTCCAGGATTCAAATATTTTGTAGAAGATGATTTCAAATGTCCAAGCTTTGATCATCAGGGTGTAGCACACAGGTTGTTTCAAAACTCACCGCCATAAAATTGTATTAACAAAGTACACACAGGTTGATGTAGATCAGGATGATTTATTGAAGTAGGTTACAGGATATGTAGATGAGCCCCAGCAGGAGCAGCCAGCATGCTGATCAGCCCAATCTCAACTGTGGCTTTTCTTCACTGACTCTCCCAACATTCCGTAATACATCATCACTGTAACATTCCAGTGGCTGAGCATGTGGTGGGAAATGGCATACATAAACATGGACAGGAAACTAGGACACTACACCCTGCTTCCCAAGGTAACAGTCCAACCCGAACTACCAGGCCAAGTCCTCCCTGGACTGGAAACAATCCTCCAGGGAGGACCTGACTTGGCAGTTTGGGCTGGACTTTGGAAAAGGGTCAGGAATGATTTACATATGGCTGGGTGTAAACTGGGGTGGTGTGGTGAGCAAAAGAACTATGGATTTAGCACAGATCTCTTGACTGGGGCTGAAAGTTTTGATTTACTCTGCATTCCGTCCATCATTTGTTTGTCTTTTGCCCCCTGTGAGTCAGGCGATCTATGGCCTGCAAGACTCCTAATCAGCCACTAAGTTGCTATGAAAAACAACACTGTCAAAGAGAGGAACCTCAGGGACACAAAAACCAGAGCCTCAAAAGGAGCCTTATGAACAATCCGAGACACCAGGGTAATTCTATGAAAGGATGGGAGAATAGCACTATTGTCTGAACAATGCCACACCCCTAAGCAGATTAGAGGCATATAATTATAGGGGATAGTGATTACTGCATAACCCTCCAAAGATAATTGTTGGACCTACCAAACCCCCAAAGACAGAAATGCTAGACCCTAAGAAAACCTTTACTAAGGAAATAACATAGGCTCGAAGCTCCATCACAATCACAGGACAGTAGATCGCCTACTAATACACCATTTCTAAACATAAGCTCAATGATGGGCCTATACACTTAAAGTAAAACCTCTTCAGGAAAGGAGACTTTGAGGCAATTTCCTTGGGGAATCCCTTTTGGATAGGAAATGTATATGGACAATAGTTTCTTTATTTGGCTAAGCAAAGGAGACACTCTTGACAGACTTTTGACATGGCGCTACTCATGTGAACCCAATCTGCAGTTTATTTTGCACAGGAATGTAAATCTAAAAATCTAATGTTTTTATATACTGGAAATGCCCAACAGAGACACTGTGTTACCCGTAAACCTGTATACCAAACATACAGAAACAAATTCTCTGTTACATCTTTTGTACCACCGTGGAAAGAGAATGAAGGGTGTGCATGCCTCTTCAACTATTTTTGGCTGTATAAATAATAAAACCTTGACAGCTTGAAGTTTGAAAACTCTTCACATAAATATCAAAACCCTTGTTTGACTTAAAGATAGCATAACTAAAGGACAAGCAACCTGCTTTATAATCCATACGTTTCAGAGGGTGGTGCCAAAAACAATCATTCTTTATGTGCTTAACAGTAGAATAAAGGATCTTTGAAAAACTGTAGGGAAAGTGACAGGGGTGTAAACACAAATTTCTGCCGTGGAGGACCATATCCAGGACATGCACAGCAAAACTGTAAAATTAATAAGAAGGAAAAAGTACTTCGAGGACCAGGTGGAGGATGTAGAAGTAGATCTAGTTGTAAAATGTACAGATAGTTGGCATGCATGAAAGAGCTGAGGGCAAAATAATTAAATCTTTTCTGAGGACATGGCTGGCTACTTGGCTGCCGATGACAGAATTGTCATTTTGTTTTGTGGGTGGAAGGGCCCATTCTGCCCTGGTAGCAAGGCTCAATCAGTGGCACCCCCTTCATCCGAAAATGATGCACCCCCTCAATTAAAAAATACTGTGAGACCATACCTCTGACAGCACAGCAACTGGGTCCCATTCATTATGAAATTTATAAAATTATGATTTTTCCAAATTATACAAGGGTTATGCAACAACAGAGAAGCTCCTTCACTGAGGTCAAGCAGAAATTGTGTGAAATGCAGTTGGACGTCATGCTGCTGTTCCCCGCACAACTCAGAGCCGTCTTCTCTAGTAAAACCTTTAACTTCGACAACCCTGAGTCTACCTGTGAGTGGGTTGAGGACAGGAAGGTGCTACGCCTGTACCCCGAGGGAGCTGCAGCAGTGGTGACAACTTTGAAGGGCCGGGGTCACCCGAGCCAAGACAGAAAGAAGTTGTGCAGATGGCGACAATCCGTTTGCTATGATCACATGGGGGAGGAAAATAATGGTGAACTTCGTGACTCTACCGACTGAGGTTCTCACCCCAATGATGCTCAGATCCCACCTGAGTGAGCTAAGGGCGAAAGCTCTACTTTTAATTGCGATCAATGAACAAGATTTTTCATGGATGGGACTCCCTTTACCAGTTTGCACCACCATCATTCACACTCATTGATGGGGATAACTGGAGCTCAGAACACATACACTCATTGGATGATCATGAGATTGGGAGGCACACCAGTGGTTATTCCCTCCCCACTTTGGCTGTTTAATTTGGGAAATTTGGTTTATATAGGGCAACAGATGCTTCTGCGGAGGAAGTGAAACCCATTATGTGCCACCAAGAACCTTGAGGTCATCCACCTTGGGGCTGGCTTACGTTCCCAGAATACGACGCGCCCAGTCGGGTGGCTGCTCCTTTAGGTTCCAGGGAGCCCAAGCTTGGAACCTTCTTCATATTACTCTCAGAACTGTGTCTGACATAGCCGTTTTTAAAAGACTGCTTAAAACCTGGTTATTTCGCATCTGACCTAGCCATCTTTCTTTAAGAAGCAGCTTAAAACCTGGTTTCCCCACATACAGAGGCATCAGCAAGGTAGGTAGTCTTTTTTAGCGCTCTATAAAAGCCTTCATTTATGCAAGTGAGAGGAGGAGGAGTTAGGGGTATGGAAAGTTTACGGTTTTGATGTTTATTGTGCTGTTGTTTTTTCCCACTTGCACACATACACAGGCTCCTGGAGGACAGATGCTGAGACTAGAATACCATGCCCAGACGCTTTCTTGAGAAGAGCGTGACACTATCGTACATTACAGGCCCCTACTTGTATGACCCTACACCACACAGATGCCCTCAACTGGGGATGGCTTGCCCATCTTTAAGAGTACACTCTCTGCATTTCTGTGCTCCCGACATGGCCGTTAATACTAGTGTTAAGCAAGGCAGCTAAGTTTGCATTCTAACTTGGAATATGAATGGCATAAATGATAAAATCAAGAGAGGGGTTGTGATGCTATGTGAGAAGCGCCATGCCCCAGATGCTCTCCTACTTCAAGAAATGCACTTGCTAGGAACTAATTTTAAACACCTTGGCTATGAAGGCTAAATGAGGGTGTTTCATTTGGTGTTTGCCCGAGGCTCCAGGGGGTGGCTATTCTGCTACACAAGACCTTTACACTTACAATGACGAGCATGCAACTCAAACCCCTGGACAGCTATGTTATAGGTACTGGACTGCTGGAGGGCTATCCCTGGACTTTGATCAGTCTCTACCTTCCCCCAGGTCTTCAGTACACTACCCTGAACACGTGCTTACTGAACCTCCCTGTATGACGCTGATGAGGGGTGAGTTTCATTTAGTGATGGACCCTCATTTGGATGTCTACAGTGCTGCAACCCTGGCTAGGCTGTTGACACTCCCCAGGTGGGACTCCTCGCTAGGCATGGTGGATACATGGAGACACTGGCATGGTAACACTGCCCAATACACTGTTCCTACTCACGTATTGACTATCTCTTTGTCCCAGCAGCGGACATTGGCAGGATCTCTGAGGTGATCATTTTGCCACAGGGTATCTCAAATCATTGCCCAATGCAGATGTGCCTGTGGGAAAATAACAGGGGCCCATGTGATATTTAGTGATAAAATGCTTGGTGGCTCACGGATGAACACCTCTCTGACCTCCAACATGACGCAGTGATGGAACTTTTTATCATAATGTTGCTTTAGTGCCCAAGTGTGCTACTTTGTGGGAAGCGTTCAAGGCGGTGGTCAGCGGACATGCCATGACACATTGTAGGGGGCAGGGGCGTGATTGGGTGCACAACATGAACGTGATGGAGAGGCAGATTATATCACTGGAGAGGCTTTCAGTGTAGGAGTGTACGGAGGACCACTCTAGACAACTAGCAAGAGCTAAGCAGGCTCCTAGCGAACTACTGCTTGATACAGTGAGGTATACCTGGATGCGCACCCAGAATGGAATAAATGAATTGTGAGACAAAACTGGCAAATTCTTGTACTGTCTCCCTTACAGTGACGTAGGAACTCAGTTAATTCGATTCATATCGGATGAAGTGGGGCAAATGACGACAGGCCGAGTTGAGATTGCTAATGTCTTTTCCTGGTATGATTGAATTTCTATGCTGAGCCCTGACCCCATGCATAAAACAGGAACACCTAATAGCTTCAGATCTGTTGGTGACTAGACTCACTGCTGAGGATCAGGCCAAAATTGAACTAATAACGGTAGAAGAACTATACCAAGCCGCAATGACTATGCCCAGAAGAAAGTTGGCCAGTCCCAATTGAATCCAAGTAGAGTTTTATAAAATAAAAAACAGAACCCTCTGATTCTTCTGCATCTTCTTACACTGTACGGGGCTTGAGATTTGCATGGGGAGCGAAATGCAGTTATTCCCAAGGCAGAGAAATCAAGCACGCACCACTCTTCATACCGTCCAATTTCATTGAAAAACATCTAATTGACACTCATAGCTAAGATCCTGGCCACTAGACTGGCTAAGCTGATTCACAAGTTGGTCCATCGCGACCAAAATGGTTTCATGCCCTGGTGAGGAACTAGGCACTGCCTGCGGCATTTGCAGACTGCTGGTGCACCCCAGAGACCTCCAGGTCGAATGACTTTGAAAAGTCTTTCAATACAATTCATTGGCCTTTCATGCACCAAATACTGTGGAGGAGAGAATTTGGCTCCCACTTTCTGCGATACCTCACCTTGCTCTACACTGAGCCATGGGCAGAAGTTCAACTGAATGGGGTGCCAACT
The DNA here is from genome assembly GCF_964204655.1 of Triturus cristatus. Classification (NCBI taxonomy): domain Eukaryota; kingdom Metazoa; phylum Chordata; class Amphibia; order Caudata; family Salamandridae; genus Triturus; species Triturus cristatus. The sequence goes on along the minus strand of NC_140593.1, from coordinate 269,646,249 downwards.
TACACATTCCTGTTGGTGTGGGGAACGAGGCTGGAATGCCCATGCTCACCACTTTTGTTTGCATTAGTGATTGAGCCGCTTGCGTACTGGATCCACCATGATGTACAGCTGTCTGGTTTCCATAGTGGTCTTTGGGCAAAGAAGATAGGCTCTCATTTAATGCTGATGATCTTTTGATATCTGTACAGCACCCTGCCCCATCTCTACTGTGTGTGACTCATATGCTGAAGGTGTTTGGAGAAGCTTCCAGGCTCTGAACGTATTGGATTAAATCCATTTACTTTCCATTCAGGGGAGCGACCACTAGAGATAGTAGTGACCACTAGTCTGTGAGTAGCCATGGATCACTTTGGTTGCTTGGATGGGCCTGTGCTCAACCCTCTTGCAGATTGTTATATAAGCAGTCAGGCTTAGCTCAGAGGCAATGTGTAAAGTATTCATGCAGCACTTCAAAGAGGAATAAAGTGAAAACACAACACTAGAATAAGCCCACACCAATTTAGAAACAGAGTAAAATGTGATAAATTATTTGAGACCAAAACGACAAAAATCCTAACAGTAGAACCGGAGATATGCAATTTCAAAGTTCCAAGAAGAAATAGTGCCTTGAAGCACAAAGTGCCAACAGCAGTTATCTGGTCGCGCTGGACCTGGACAAAGTCACAAGTAGAGGTCAACTGCAGTGGAGTGCAGGCCGGATACAAGGACCAAGTTAGGCCTGCTGAGTAAAGTACCTTAAATCCTGATTTGTGGAATGTTGCGAAATCCTGTGTTGACAATGCTTTACACAGCACTTATTCCAAAGAAGCTATGGGGCTGCGATGCAAATTCCTGCATCCTCATCGAGGATGCAGTTGACTGGGGAATTGCAGCACAAAGGCCTGCGCCAAGAATATGTTGCGCAGCAGCTGTTTTTGAGGAGACTGCGCCTGCAATGCAAGATCAGGAATTGGGGATATGTCTTGCTGTGGCGTTTCCGAAGCTGAGCTTTGATAAGATGCATGGCACTACATCAGTTCTGCCCACATGACCACAGCTGGGCTAACAGAGCACCATCATCCAATTCCAAGGGTCCAGGACTGGGATGGCACCACTTGGGGTGGTTGGACTCACAGCAGATGGAGTCCAGGTCTTGGGTTCAAGGTGGTTAAAACCTTTTCTGTCCCTAAGGCTCTGATCAGGAGGCCAAACACTTAGCTCTTTGAGTCACTCTAGTGGTCCTGGGTTCAAGATACAGGTCCAGTCTTTCTTACTCAGACAGCATAGCAACAGAGTAGCAGTCCTTCTTGCAGAGCACCACAGCAGTCCTTCTGAGTTTTCAACAAGTCCAGAGTGCACTGAAGAGTTGGGTTTGAGGGTCCATTATTTACACCTGGTGCCCACTTTGAAGTAGGAGACGTTTCTAGAGACTTCCACCACCAGAGGTCCTTGGAATTTCATGCATCTCTGCCCTGGCCCCAGCTTGACTGGGGTCATAAAAGACTAGCGTCAAACCTTTTATGAGTGTGCTCAGGCAGAGCCTTTGTGTTTTCCAAGTGTGACAGCTCCTCCCACGCATCAAGTCAGAGATGGCCCATCCTGCAAAAACCAAGTCCCCTTTGTCTCACTGTCTGGGAGCAATACACAAAGACCAACTGCCAGCTACCCCATGTCATGTGACCCAGGATACAAGCAACAAATGGTTAGAACAATAAAATGCCAACTTTCTAAAAGTATATAAATTATTTCACATTAAAGACCATCAATACCAAAAATACAAAATGTATATAAAGTACCCTCACAAAGGTTCGGGATTTTAGAAATTAGTATTGTAAATATGTTTTACAAAAACCACAACAAAGACAGTACAATACATAAATACTTGTTGTTAAACATATTACACAATTGCACTGACGATTCATTCAGTGTGATTTGGGCTTGATAACCATTCAGGATAGTAAAATGTTCCATCGTGGTGATGCATTACCCCACCTAAGTTGTGTGAGTGGGTTGGATCACTGGGCCTAACAGTCTTCCTTCTTTGTAGGTGATGTATCGACTTCGACTCAAATTGATTTTGACTATCCTGAAAAAGCGGCGTGCTTTGTCACAGAATGTTTTCTGGACAGCTGATTTTCGATACAATCGTCTAGTCCCTAATTTTGATTGACAGTCTAGGCATTCTTTGGCTTTTGTCGTTCACAAAATTATTCTTTGTCCTGATGATCACCCTTTGATTCTTGGGGTCAAAACACAGTCGATCCATTACTGGCATTTGGGAAGGGATTGATACCTACAAACTTTCCATTTTTACTTATGGATCATTTGATTAAGCTATAGCCCTATTGCCTTCTACCTTTTTCTTTGTCAAACACTATGTAATGTCCAATAGTTTTTTCACTGTGTAATATGTTGAGCAAGAAGTATTTAAGTATTTTACTGTCTTTGCTGTGGCTCTTTTAAAACCTATTTACAATAATAATTTCGAAAATCCTGACCTTTTGTGTGGGGCACTTTATATAGTTTTTGCATTTGCATTCTTGGTATTGTCTTTAATGCGGGATAGTTATTTTTCCTGGAACCATTCTTGTTTATATACTTTTTACTGCCCCTGGATCTAGGTCAGTTGGTTGTGTTTAACTTTCTAAAAGTGTCATTTTCAAAATTGTCACTTAAAATTCAACTTTACCATTAAAGAACGTTTTAAATTACAATTCTATAGACACCTAACTAGACATTCCTACTTTCTCCCACTTGAAATTTAGCACTTATTAAATGTAATAAGGTAACTAAATCCTAACCTATGACAGAGGTAGGCCTTGTAGTAGTGAAAAACAAATGCAAGAGTTTTTCACTACCAAGACAGGTAAAACGTAAAAGTACATGTCCTACTTTTTAGATAAACTGTACCCCTGCCCTGGACTGTTTAGGGCAAAATATGGGTATTAAAGAGGAAGGTTTAGGCCTGGCAAGAGGTCTATTTTGCAAGGTTGAAATGGGATTTTAAAACTGCACAAACAGGCTGCAAATGCAGGCCTGAGACATATTTAAAGGGCTACTTAAACGGGTAGCTTAATAAGTGCAGCAGGCCCACTAGTAGCATTTAAGTTATAGGTTCTGGGTACATGTAGTACCACTGTACTTGGGACTTATAAGTAAATTAAAAGTGGCAATTACGTGGAAGCCAATTTTACCATTTTCTAGGGAGTAGATCAGCAAAAATGGAGGAGGTTGTCAGTAAGTTTGGGGGATGACGACCCTAAGGCTGACATGTCTAACAATGGGCAGCCTTGTTGTTATCCATAATGGGTTGTGGGGCACTGTTTAAAATTTTTGCACTCCTCCAGTTTTTTTATAACCTGCACAATTACCCCTATCCTATCCCAAATACGTTTTTCAATGCAGTACAAAACAATGCTAACATGGTTTCTCGGGGCCGGTGCCATGCAGTAAGTCAAATTTGACAAGTGCACACAACCTACGGTTGATGGTGGGCTCGGTATACTTGGCATATACATTAGTGACTGGGGGGCAGATGTACGACCATTCACTTTAGCGAGTCTCAAATTGTGCTGAATTACGACTCGCAATTTGCGACTCGCTAAAGTGAATGTACAACAGTGTCTCAGACACTGTTTTCTATTCCCAATGGGGTCGCTATTTGCATGCCTCTTCAATATTCATGAGGCAAGCGCAATTTGTGACCCCATTGGGAATGGCTAGCTCTCACAGGGATGGTGGCCTGCTGGGGTCAGCAGACCACCATGTTTGTGACTGCTTTTTCAATAAAGCAGTTTTTTTTTTCAATGCAGACCGTTTTCCTTTAAGGAAAATGGGATGCATTTAAAAAAGAAAAATGAAACTTTTCAGTTTCATTTTTAGGGGGAGGCAGTGGTCCCTGGGACCACTGCCTGCTCTTAAAAAATATTTTCGCACCCATTCACAAAGGGGAAGGGATCCTCTGGGGACCTCTTCCCATTTGCGAGTGGCTTACCACCTACTTGAAGTAGGTGGTAAACTGCGAGCGTTTTGCGACTGCAAACGTGGTCGCAAAAAAATCATACATTGGTGTTAGAGTCGCTATTAGGAAGGGACGCAATTGGCATGCCCCTTCCTAATAGTGAGTTGCAAACCATATTTTGAAAGTTGGTAATAGGTTACCGACTCGCAAAATCTGGTTTGTGCATGGGTCAGAAAATGTTTGCGGTCGCAAACGGACCGAATTCTCGTTTGTGGCCGCAAAATAGTCGCACATCTGCCCCTGGGTCTTCTGCGACAGAACTAAACCCGCAGTGCACTTAGAGTTAGCCCTCCTGAATCAATATGGTTTGGACAATATGCTGTATGAAGTGTCTGTATTGAGTGCATTACCATCCTCTACTAGGACTCCACTGTTGAGCTTAAACGCAGTGCTGAAAAGAATCCAGTGGCATAATAAACTCACTGGGGAGATGCCCTTGTGGCATGGCACAAGGCTCCCACAGGTCTCTGCTCTCCAAGGTCTTCACATGTGGGACCTGATCTGCATTTCTATGCTGGGAGATGTCTGGAATGGGAGCCACATAAAGACATTTGAGCAAGTGGCCAATGAGTTTGGGCTCCACGAAAAATAGTTTTACAAATATGCGAAAGTTGGGCATGCTCAAGACCCTTGTGAAGAACAACTACAGGCAATAACCGACTTTAAATTTAAATTTAAGGTCACAATGGAACACATAGGGCTTGACCATATCTCTAGACTATATGGGTCTATTTTGCTTAATACTCCAGACCTCCTTTGAGCACTCTAAGAGTGATGAGAGATATAGGCACACTGTTGGACGAGGAGTGGTTCAAAGCAAAGATGACCCCCCCTCACCTGGGTCATCTCTGCACATCTGCACCTCAAACAATTTACATACCTGCACGGAATATACGATCACCCTCTTCAATCATGCCACAAAGATAGAGCTCCCAACTCTGTGTCCACGCTGCAGTGGCCCCGATGGAATATTTTTCCATGTGGTCTGGAGCTGCCGTGCTTAATGGCTTACTGGCAGCTGATTCATTAGGAGTTAGTTGCGGTAGTGGACCATCGGATGACAATGGATCCCAAGGTTGTCATTCTCTTTGTTTTGGATCAATGAGATGGTAATAATTATAACAAGACTTTGGTGGGCATTGGTTTCATTTTAGCCAAATGGGATATTGCCACATCTTGGAGGAGCGGTAACCCTCCCACAGTGGAGGAGTCTCTAAGGGGCACAGACACTTGTACATTGGCAGAAAAAGCCACCTACAGAGCACGGGGATGTCTGCAGAAATATCAAAAAATATGGAATGCATGGACCATAGTGACCGTCCCTCTTACTGAATGATGGTAGTGCTGAGTTACTCTTGTCTTTGTGTATGGTTAATATGGGGCCTTAGGCTGTCAACGGCTCGGAGTCATATCTACAAGTGAAACTAATGATTTTCTCTTTAATCTGTCTGAATCAAAAATAATATCTGTATTATTTTCAGTTTTTACTGTTGTTTTTTTACTGGAAAACAAAATAGAAAAATATTATAAAAAACAAATACCAGCCTACAGTCATTTAAGGTAAGAGAAGCCCAAGTTTACAGCCAGAAGTTTATCGGCCAATACCAATCCAGAGAAATAAAATCATCTTGCTTTAGTTCAGTCAATGAAGAGGCTGACGGCTGCTTTGCGGAAGGCAGCTAAGTCAACTATGAGAAATGTTTTCATTTTTTAGACAAAAGGGTCAAGTTTGTGTAACACAAATCTCAGATCCAGGCAGAGCAGCTGAGACAGCCTTTGCCTAATACACTCTGGAAGCAGAGGAGACAGCTGTATCTCAGAAGTCAGTGGATAATCTTCTTACAGAACTAATTTGGTGGATCAAAGCAATAGTGCTCTTCTGGACTTGGGGTCCTCATTACCGTGGTTGATAAAACAAATATCTAGATAAACAAAAATGAGGCTTTCTCCAGAGAGTCCCCATACTGTCAAATTGGCTGACTGTGTGATTTGAATAGACAGTAGATCTTAAGTTTAATTTTTCTCCTATTTATGATAAGGCTATGATTTCTGCATACATCAGAGAAGTTAATCCCTTGGGGTTTTTAGGAGAAAAACTGCATAATCCACAAAAATATAACTTTCTAGTGGTTAGCAATGTTGTTGGGGCATTGTCAACCTTTTGGGTAAGGTAATTATTTATTAGTATCTGATAGCATTTAGTGTAGCATCTCTATTTTCACCAACCCTGGCAGCGGACTGCACTGGCAGCGGACTGCACCAGCAGCTTGAATGAAGGCTCAGTGAAATGCTGAGTGGGCACCAGATTGTTATGGCACCACTAAGCTGTTGTAGTTTTGAACCAGAAAAGAAGCCAGCTATAATTGGGAAGTTCCAGTCCCACTCTTCTTTTGTGAGACTTCATTCGAAGATGGCCACCAAATACAGACTCCCTAAAAACAAATTGATTTAACAAACCCACCTGGAAGACCATTATTTCCGGTTGTGGTTCACTCCTAGAAGCAATATCCAAATACATTGATTTTTTACTCAATCAATCAGTATTAATAGAGCATTGCAGTGTCACCCCTGGGGGGTATCTGAGCAGTGTGGTGCAAGGTCTCCGTCGAGCCAGCTCCCCCTGCAACAGGTCCTGAGGAAATGGCAGGAAGAGGGAAGAAAGTAGCAGAAAAGGCAAAACAGGGCAGAAAAATGAGCAGAACAGGCAAAACAGAGCAGAAGAGGACAAAACAGAGGCCACAAAGACAAGCAAAAAAGGCAAAACAAAGCAGGAAACGAGCAGAGGAGGCACAACAGAAGGCAGCAGGTAGACAGGCAGTAGACGGTAGCGGACAGCGGGCAAGCTGGACAGGAGAACTGTCACAGGGAGAACTGGCACAAGGACCCGATTAATGGCGTCGTGCCGCGCCCTCTATTAAGCAGGTCCTGGTAGGAGGGCGGGACGCTGGGTGGCAGAAGGAAGGAAATGACAAGAGGAGGGAAATGAGGGGATCAGGGAAGCAGCGGGAAGAGAGATGAAACTAGCAGAAGAGGCAAACAGAGGGCAAAAAACAAGCATATAAGGCAAAACAGAACAGAAGAAGGCAAAACAGGGAGCAGAGAAACAAGCAGAAAAGGCAAGGCAGAGAGTAGAAAACGATCAGAAAAGGCAAACAGAGCAGAAAAACAAGCAAAAAAAGGCAAAACAGAGGGCAGAAAATGAGCAGAACGGCAGAACAGAGCAGAAGAGGTCAAAACAGAGGGAAGAAAAATGGGCAGCAAAGGAAAAACCGAAGGAAGAAAAATGGGCAGAAAGGCAAAACGGAGGACAGAAAAACGAGCAAGAAATGCAAAACTGAGCAGAAAAGGCAAAACAGAGGGCAAAAAAACTAGCAGAAACAGGAAAAACAGAGAAACAGAGAAACAGAGGGGAGAACAATGAGGAGAAAGGAGCTATTTGTTCACCAGCAGTATCAATATTACAGAAGGGGCTGCACAAGCATCTGGGGACCCTTCTGCAATACCATTGTGCCATTGGGAGGCACATAGCATGCACACGTGTGACCCTCCCCCAGGCCGATATATGTAATACAGCTGTAGATCTTAATGAGAACAGAAACATTTTTGCCACAAACTGTATAGCATGTAATACCCCAGTATCCCACCCACAGAGATCCAGGGGAAAATAACCCAAGCCCCTAGATTTCCATGATCAGTCTCACTATTTTTATCAAATGCCCAGGCAATAGAGCAGCTATTGGCTACAATATGACACAAAGGACTGCAACGAAGGGCTATGAAGCAAAAACGTCACTCTCCTAGAAAAGACAGATATGGATTCTGCTGCAAATTATTACTTAACTACAAACTATTACCAAAGTACTTCCAGTGAAAGTAAGTTAATTTCCATTTACACTTAATAGATTACATTAATAGATTACATTCCATCGAGGTGCTGGCACAGAAAGGGCTAACAAAACCATCATTTTCTGCACGTAAAGAATGCAAATCCGAATTTAAGACAATTACAACAATCAGCATGATTAAGAATGTTTATTAGTTACGAACATATAGGCTAGATGCTGTAAAGGGTGCATATCAATATAAAATGAGCCAAACACAATTGTAAAACAATACCTTGTGGTTTAGTAAAGGCAGCAATACCAAGTAAGTGAAGTACAACAAAGGGTTCTTCAACCGCGTGCCACACCAGAAAGAGGTGTGACAAGAATGTTCAGGAAGCTCGCATATGTCACCAGCTTCGAATTACACCTCAACAGCAAGGGCACGTTTCATAGAAAGAGGGAAAGCTAGCTCGAGGGGTTTGTAAGGCTTGAGGGTAGCAGCAGCATCTGTTTACAACCCCACAAAGAGACTGGAAGAGAGAGTGAGCTGCCACGTCTCTCTAAACTACCCTGGACATAAAGAAAGGACTGAATTAACAGCTAGCCACATGAATTAGTTTAGTTTATACATTTATAGTTTAGCTTAGTTTATAAATTTATAATGCGCGACAGCTACCCAAAAAGGGTTTCCCGGCGCAGAAGCATGTCAAGGCGTGATAGACAGAAAGCATTCTATTTATCGAACAGGCAGGTTTTTAGCGACTTGCGGAACTTGATATAGATTGTCTCATTTCGAAGAGCAGTGGGAAGAGAATTCCAAAGTGAGGGGCCTAGGTGTGAGAAAGATTTGCCACCCATTCGGGCTAATTTGAATTTAGGGACAACAATCCTTCCTTGGGTGGCTGATCGAAGATTGCGGGAAGGAAGGTATGGCTTGGCCAGGGCCAGCAGGTAGCTGGGAGCATTGCGGGATTTAATTTTGTGCATATAGTTGAGTGCCTTGAATTTTATTCGACTCTCACTTTTCAGCAAATGTAATTTGCGTCAATAAGTCGAGATGGGGATGGACTTAGGGGCTCCACATAAAAGTCTAACTGCGGCATTTTGGGCCATCTGTAGTCTGTGAATTACCAATTTATTTGATCCCACATAGAGCACATTGCCGTAGTCAAGCCTTGATGTAATTAAGGGGTTTTGTTTTAGAGTGATCTATTATTCGTAAATTTCAATGATCTGAATCAATAAACATGTTAAGATGAAATAACATCACTGTGAAATCAATCAACTGATTGGGTGGTGTCAATCCGTCAGACCATCTTCAGGCCAGGCTGTTTCGATTCAGGCGGACCCCCATCTGCGTTCTGAAGACTAACGTCAGAAATCTATAAAATCACGGCAGGATTGACTCCCGTATAAATACGAATAGGCAACTGCAGGTGCCAAGTACTTCATGTGTAAATATCTCCATGATTTTAATCAAAGTTACGTGAGAACACTATTGAGACCTCGAAGAGTCTGTTTTATGCAATTATTGTCCTGAAGATGGTCTGACGGATTGACACCACCCAAGACCGAAACGTCGACTTTACCATCTAATTCCAGTTTAAATGTTATGTACAGTAGATTATATGCTCAAAAAGAGTTTGATCTCTGTTCAAACGAATCAGGAATAGATGTGTTTGTTAGATGAAATGAGGACTTAATTCCGTCCCCTGTTTTCATGATATATTGCTCCAATTTATGTCTCTTTTGTACTCTTTTTACTTTGGATGAAAATATAAAAATCATTGTGCTTAAATCACAAAAAGAACCCCCGTGTGTGTTGTTGTCATATATATTTTAGATGTTCATATCAGTTGATTGATTTCACAGTGATGTTATTTCATCTTAACATGTTTATTGATTCAGATCATTGAAATTTACGAATAATAGAAAACCCCTTGTTGGCATATTTACCCTTACGCATCTATTTGCCCAAGCCCTCAAGGGTATATTGGGTTTGACCCTTATTCAATCTCTCTTGATGTAATTAAGGCATTGACTACGGTTTTTCTAGTCGCTTCTGGTAGCATCCAACAACTTTTTCGCAGCTATTTAATGATGGTAAAGCAGGTTGCTGCAACTTTGACTGATTGAGGATGGAAACTAAGTGCATCGTCAATTATGATGCCTAAGTTTCGGACTTGTGGCGAGGGGGATGGGAGATCACCCATTTTGCATGGCCAGTGTTGCTGGTTCCAAAGGTCTTTCTGTTTTCCCAACACCAGTACCTCCGTTTTCTCGCCGTTTAATTAAAAAAATTATTTTGCATCCAAGATGCTATATTGTTTAGGCCAGTTTTTAGAGTAGAAGGGGTAGTTGTGTTATGTGAAGATAGGGAAAAAATAATTTGAGAATCATCGGCATAAGAAAACATGGATAAGTCGGATTTCTCTGCCATCTCAGCCAAAGGTCTTACATAAAGATTAAATATTAAAGGGCGGAGAATAGATCCCTGAGGCACCCCATGGGCAAAAGGGTGGACTTCAGAGCAGGCAGTTTGTGAGAAAACTTGCGGTTGGAGAGGAAGGCAGTGAGCCAATTTAGGGCGGTCCCTCCAATACCCTGTGTTTTGAGTGTATTTATAAGCACCGTGTAGGATACTGTGTCAAAAGCGGCGCTCAAATCCAAAAGAATGAGCGCCACTGTCTCTCCGTTGTCTAGATGGTGACGTATGCCTTCCATAACCCCGAGTAGGGTGGTTTCAGTCGAAAATCCTACTCTGAAGCCTGATTGAGAGGAATGGAGAAGTTTGTGTGTTGTGGCATACTGAGTTAGGTGACCGTGAATGTGTTTTTCTAAAGTTTTAGACAGCACGGGGAGCAGTGATATAGGACGGTAGTTGCTGGACAACTCTGGGTCCGCATTCGCCTTTTTAAGAAGGAGATGTATAATCGCATGTTTCCATGTTGCAGGGATCTTGGATTCCTCTATTGAAGCATTTAGAAGATGGGTTATCACAGATAGTGCTGAGGTGTTTAACTGTTTTAGTATGGATACGGGTAATGGGTCTTTTGGAGATCCAGATTTGATGTTCTTTAAAAGTATATTTACATTATATGTTGTAAGTAGAGGCCATGCCCTAAGAGAATGATCTGGGTCATAAAGTTTTTCAGTTTGGTTTTGGGAAGAATGTGCCATACCAAGAGGGTGGTGTGATAGATGGGTTATGGTGGAATGTGCTATCTCTTCCGATACAATATTTTGATATATTTTGTCAACTTTATGAATAAAAAAGACTCCTCACATTTAAACTGGGTCAGTGCAGGAGGCTGCATTAGGGTTTTAGATCCGGCTAAATCTTTTACCGTATTAAAAAGGGTTTTCGAGCAATTTGCCGCTTTGGAAATGGTTTCAGTGACAAAGTTTGCTCGTGCCTGTTTACAAAGTTTGTGGTATTTGTTTAAAGCAATTTTATAGACCAGTTTGGATGCAGAAGCGTAATCCTTTCTCCATTTTCTTTCTAGGATCTTACAATTAGTTTTTTCAATTTTAAGTGACTCATCGTACCATGGCGCAGAGGAACGATGGTTATTAGTTTTTTGATTGGTCAGAGGTAAACAGGTATCTATGGCATCAGTGAGCCAATTGTGCACTGAGGTTGAGAGATGATCGACATTTTGCTCATATGATGGTTTTTGGGCGTCTAAAAGATCATTGAGACTATCCATATCTAGTTTTTTCCAATTTTTTATCAGTGCCCCCAGTGAGCTGGTAGTGGCACCTTTGTTTATTGGCAATGTAAGGACAAATTTGATCAAATAATGGTCTGACCAACTAGTTGGAAGGGCCGATGAGCAGGAAATCGCTGTTAGGTTAGAAAAGATAAGATCAAAAAAAATGCCCAGCAACATGTGTCGGACCGGAGTTTAACAAGTGGAGATTCAGGAAGGCCATGTCAGAAATGGAATTGGAGCTTTTCTTACAAGCTGTGTTTTCTAGATGTAAGTTTATATCTCCTAGAAGGGTGAAATTAGCTGTTTTTATAGCATATGGGGCCATAAGACCAGGCTGAGGAGGAATCTGGTGGACGATAAACAAGTGTGACCGAAAATGTAAAATTGGGAGAGTTAGCTTAAAAAGGGCAGCTTCACAATTGAGAATGCAAAGATGTTCAAAGTCGCATTTGAATATATTCTTAAAAATAATCGCTAACCCTCCACCTGTTTTTAAATTTAAGATTTAAAGATGTTCTATCATGGAGTGGATAGTAGGAATATTATTGAGTATTGGCGGTAAGGCATGTGTACAACATCCTCATACACCATAGGAAAAAAGAGAAAACAAATACAATAAAATGAAAAGAATAAACTGAGTGGATTTTGTGCGGCTATGAACTAGCTCCAGTTATGCATCCCAGATGTACCATGGATTACAAAACGATGTCACATTATGGACATTTTACCATGACCAGAGAGACACAGAAGCCATGCGAGCTTAAAATATACTAGATACTCATCGCTACTAGATAGTCTATGCCTATTGAGAAAATGTATGCTAAGACATAAGCAAAACCACATAGTTAAAGAACGCTAAGTGCAATAAACATAGGGGAAATAAATAAATTAAGGTGAGCGTGATGCAAGCACCTCCGAAACCCTGAGGCCAATGATGAAACGTTTGGTCTCATCTGACGCCAATAGGAGCCTCAAAGTGTCCTTTTCAAAAGGTCCTCCCTGCCTGATGGATCCCAGAACATGAACATCGCTTCCACTACACACCCTGGCTCTTGAGGGCCTCAGCAGATACCACCAGCACTCGCAAGCGCACAGTAGAACAATATTCACCGAACTCAGCATAGTGAAGTGTCTGCAAGGCTAACCAGCTGCCACTCCAAGGACAAACGCACGCATTGTTTAACTAAGACAGCAGCTACTAAAGTCAAATTTAAAAAATGCTCAAGACCAGGAAAATATTAACTGATAGCTTCCACTTTATATTAATATTAGAATTTACTTCAGCTAATTTATGTATCACGCTCTGCCTTTGCTCAATGAGCGTGGCTTGCAACTTTGTATCTGCTTTGTGTAAACGCAACAAAAGAGAGCGAGTCATTATCAAAACCGATATGCCTGAGTGCAGTCCGACCTGAGCTGAGGAAGAGACTTGCAAGACGTTTCCATGAGACTTGTCTTTGAGGCCGATTTTATCCGAACTTTAACAATAAAATACACACTCCTCAAAGCCGCAGCGGCGCACAGTCACTCTCCTTGCATGAACCATTCCCAGTGAGCCTCTGCTGCTTGCAAACTGTCAGCATGGGTCTGGAAGGGTCATTAACATCAATTGAGTACTTTTGTGATTCGGATCATGGGTCACAATGTAAAGAATGGGAGGATTAACAGATTTGTGAAAATGAGTGAGGGTAAATTTTCTGCTTAGCACCAGCTCTATGATGTTGCTTTGCTCCTGCTCACAATGCCAATGGACCTGTTCGTACTACATAAACAAAGCATATACATAGTGCACCCTCCACTCATTTGCGTGCTGTCTCGCTGGCGGTAGGTCAGATTCTGATCAAATGATCTGCTGGATTCTTCCCTACCTTTACTTCACTTAATCTCTTCTCCAATGGCATTCACCTAAAGGCTGCAGAGGTTAATGGCGTTTTACTATGGCATCTTCTCAGTGTGCCCCAATTAGGGTCCGGAAAGACCCTGAGGCATTAAGACATGCCCTGTGGGCCATCTTGGTTCATTAAACCATTCCTCTTCTCCCTCCAATGCTCATCAATCCAAGTACAGCCCGTCAACTGGTTTTGCCGTATTTCACTAAACCAAGAGGTTGCACTTCCACCACTTTTAGATGGATCCATGTCCTTCTATCGAGGTGTATGCAGTGCTTAATTTGAGCCGGTGTTTTCCGGCGCTTGGCAGCAGCACTTTATTGTCAGCACCAGCACTCATGACAGTCAGTCTGCACATGGTGGCACAATTTGTCTAATTTAAGCATGAGCACAATCACAGTTGTGTATTGATTCTATATACATTGAAAATGACAAATACCTGATGTCCAAGCCATTCTTACAGCTTTGAGGGCATTTAATCGTAATAGTTTGAATTGTCACTCTTGTAGTAGTGTGATGGTTGGGAGCTGTGTTTGTACTGTCATTGGCAGCGGCTTCTTGACGAGGGCCCTGGCGCTTATATTTTGACAAATTAAGCATTGGGTGTATATGATAAGCCTTGGGTTTGGTCTCCACAGAACTTGGTGGTACAACATACACCATATAGTGATGTGTTTAGAAATCACCTGGGTTATGCATTGAATGCTTCTGGAATGTCCACCATCGACCAGCCAATAAGATGCGTGGGAAGTCCACTGACTGGCACCTTCCCCACTTCTGGGTAGCCTATGATAATCCTTGTATCCTTACTCGCCCCGATTTGAGAAGAATCCAGGCACCCACTACTGTGGCACGTGTGTGATTCGTTGGGTCTTCAATCCATAGTTCCTTGAATGGCTTCGCAAGAATGTATGCTATTTATACCAGCTGGCCATGTTTTGTTTGTCTGGATTCCCAAGTTTCTGTGGGTGGGCCTGCATTCCTGAGTGAGACCTTGGGGCGAGGCTACTTGTAACCAATGTGTGCTTGTGGATTATCACTCTTTGGCAGGTCCTAAAGAGCATTCACTGTGGCTGCAAGCTCACCGGTTACTTAGCAACACTCAACCACAGATACATTACATCATTTACAATGGCCGACTGCATCCAGTGCATGTCAGTGGTGAAATCCACAATTCTGCCTCGATGGACCATAAGGAGCATTTATACTGACTGCCTGTAGGTAGGATACTACAATAGATATCAAGAATTCCTTGGGGTAGTAATATATTTAGCATAGAGAACCCCAATCACTGTGTTAAGTTTATATACTGAGTTTGTGGGACATATTTATTAAAATTTTGCACAAGATTTTCATCACAAAAGTGAGTTAAACCTGGGGTAAAGTTTTGTTTTGGGATTTACTTCAAGCGCAAATCCCCTAAAAGTGTGTTAGAAGGTACCCATAAAGTAACGTGAAACAGCACTATGCTTTACTTACTGTGTTTCAAGGGGACAGATGATGGTTGGTAAATGCACCGTGCCATGCAACCACCCATGGATTTTAATGCTAATCCCTTTCTAGTATCATTGGTAGTAAGGGATTAGCATTACAAAATCACACGTCCTCGAAGCAGGCATAGCTGTTTAGCACATACGCAAAGTGGTAAAGTGTTAAACCTTTGCAAGCCATCAAAATTTGTAAGCATTGGGTACCCTTCCAGTACTAAACCAAAGGGTAGTCTTCTAATACAAAACCCATGCTTGGCATCACATGCGTACCCTTGCACTATTATTTAAGAGTGTGTGCATTGGTGCAAGGCAGTCTACGGTGAGACAGCGCATGAAGAAAGAGTAACAGCGCCATATCATGGCAGAGATGGCACTTTTGTGCTTTCTCCATTTCACACAACACAGAGGAGCAACTTTGAACAGTGCACTGTGCTGTGTGAAGACAGTCAATCTGCGCCTTCTTTTCTCCAGATTAAACACTTCTAACATTTAAAGTCTACTAGTATGAGTGATATGGGACTCCTAGACCTCGTGGCCCTCATTGCTTCATGTAACATTTCCTACACAATGATTTACACATTCATGCATTGCTTCTGTTTCATATGTGGGTGTGATACTACCATGGGTTGCTCCTCTGGGACATCTGGTTAGCTCTATACAGCAGCTCTCCTGGCTCCTGCAAGTACTGCATACTGCGGGGTGCTGCTAAGGTGCTCCTGGATGGACCTCTAGAGCTTCTATCCCTGTGTATTTAACCAGTGCTTTTCTGTGAGTTGCACCTTTGTCGCTCTGAGCAGCCCCTAATGGGAATTACAATAGCTGCATTTCTCCAGTGCACACATATGGTTTAGTCCTCATTGCTTCTGGATGAACTAATATCATTTACCATGGCTAGCTGTATTGAGTGCTTGCTGTCGGGTCACTCGACTGTCATATAGAGCATATACCATGACTCTGGGCAGCTAGGGACTACCTTCCGCTGCTCCTCTATTACTCGCAGGTGGATTCCGCAGGGACCCACACACTTGGGGACAAGAATGAAGTAATGTAAATGGCACGTGTTGCATCTCTTCCTCCTCCTCCAGCCATCACACTCCTAGCAGCAGCATCCTAAGGCAAGGTAAGAGCAACCCTCTGGTCACTCATGCATGAACACAAAACGATTACCACTGAGAGCACGCTGCATTCAACACCCTTCCAGACAAGCATGCAGTCGATTGAGTGTGCTACCGGTCTGCTAATGCACATGAGCGCCTCATCACAAGTATGAAGCGCTATATAGATAAACAACAAGAACACAGTGGTAGGGACAAACTGCGCAGGGAAGTGACAATGTAAGAAGAAAATATCAAAAATGAGCCACTGCTACGAGGTTAACAATACGACGACCACTTCACGTCGTAAGTGGTGAGCAAAGCCCACCTAGTACAATTGCAGAAATGATAACCGAGCAAAATGGTTCAATAGTAAAGCACAAATTAAAGTCCAATTTTCGATTCAGTGATGTAGTCTTCTTTTAATTCAAGTTTTTCATGTCTTTGTTTCTTATTCCAATGTACAGTCTTCAGAGTATGCCTTCAAGCCAAGTCAACACGTGTTTCGTCCTGACAATTATAGGTCATGGACTTCATCAGGGCTAGAGACAAAAGAAATAACTGGATGGAGGGCATATTTCCAAGTGTTGTACAATAGTTACATGTGATGGATTTATACAGTGTTCATCATTTTTAAAGGTCAGAGAAAAAAAGTGAAAAGAGGAAAAGATAAAACTAGAAGTAAGAAAGTGATCCCACATCTCAAAGGAAACAGAGAAAAAGGAATAAGGGAAATAATTTGACCTATAATTGTCAGGACGAAACACGTGTTGGCTTGGCTTGAAGGCATACTCTGAAGACTGTACATTGGAATAAGAAACAAAGACATGAAAAACTTGAATTAAAAGAAGACTACATCACTGAATCGAAAATGGGACTTTAATTTGTGCTTTACTATTGAACCATTTTGCTCGGTTATCATTTCTGCAAATGAAGCGCTATTTACACGCAGTTCCAATACAATGAACGCACTGCAGTGAGAGAAGTGTTCCAATACCTCAAGGTCAGCATACACAAGGCCTGGATCCGAGTATACGGAGACAGGAGGTATTGTCAAGGCACTGGTCTCTATAACCGATTTCGAGCACTGATGCACTGGATGGCACGTAAAGCAGGTCTGTGGTGCAAAGTAAAGAAACTGCTGCGCTTCAAAGATGGAGACATGGAAGATGGTGAAACACGTCATCTGCAGATGCATAGCGGTTTATCACACTTCGATCTCTCGGGAATGCACCTGGGCAGCCTATAAGCAATGAAAACAGACAGGAGCCAAGCATGCCTGAAGATCAACAGTGAAAAGTATTTCCAAATGTGGGATTCCTTTATGCCACCCTATATTTAGTAGTACAGAAAAAGAAAGACATTTTTATTGCCAGGTATTTCAGACACCAGCAAATTGCAATAAAACACTGCAGAATCCGCCCCTAATCAGTATTTTAGAAAATGCAAATAAAGAGGTTTGAAAAAACACTCTAGAATCATAACTTAACATATGTATATGCAATTTAAAAAGCTTAGTAAACATTTCAGAGAGAACAGAATGTGCTGGACCTGAGGTCCATAACCTTTTTGCTCTGTGAACAGCATCAGAATCATTACTGTAACCACACCTAAGCAATTTCTTCTATTTGAACCTCATACCAATAAACACGAATATATAAATAAGAAAGAATACATAGAACAAATACTCGCATTATGAAATACTTTATTTCTTTCATTAAGAAATAATACAAAAATTGAAATTTTACTGGGAAGGTTGGTGCTTTTCTAAATGTTGGTTTTATTTCCAAAAGATAGCAGAACATTCTAGACTCTAGGATATCACTTTTGTGCTCTGAATGTATGCTCTCTTTTTGTTAGTGCATGCTAGTACTTCAGTTGAGGCCACCAGCCATAAATATTATATTCTGGCTTTATAATTAAGCTGCTTACACTGGTCAAGGTGAAAAGCTCGTTTTCTAGCATTCAATATCAAATTGCTTCTCACTTACAGAGTGCTTTAAATTTTTCAGTAATATATTTTTCATTTTTTTGCATTTGTACTTTATTACAATGAACCTAAATGGAGGCTGTTCTCTAAATCCAGAGAAACATTTGACTCCTATTATATTTTTAAAAGAATTCACCAGATTTTCGAAGAAGTTCCTTCTAAGGACACAATACCATCACCCACATCTGCTGGATGGTCAGGGGTGGCTTTTGCGTTGGTGGAGCCCAGTGTGACAATTTTTTTTGCCACCTTCCAGACCCGGTGACATCCTTCTCCACAGATTGCCTCACTAACACCCTCCAATAGTGCCCCTCATCTGTGCTTAGCCACTCTTTTACAAATAATTAATTTCTTTTATAGCGCTACTCATACCAATGTAGGGTGTCAGAGCGCTTTATATCACACACACATATTATACAGAGACACTGAATGAATGTAGAAATCATTGTGTAGGAAATGTTACATAAAACAATGAGGGCGACAAGGTCTAGGAGTCACATATCACCCATACTGGTGTGCATTAAACATTAAGAGTGTTTCATCTGGAGAAACGAAGGGGCAGATTTACAAAGTTTTCACGCAACACAGCACAGTAACCAAAGTTAATGCACAGCGTTGTGTGAAAAGAAGAGAGCACAATAGCGCCACCTCTGCTAAGATATGGCGCTGTTGCTCTTTCTCCTCATGCTGTCTTACTTTAGGCCGCCTTGCACCAATGCACAATCCCTCGCTTAATAGTTCAAGGGTGTGCATGTGACATCAAGCATAGGTTTTGAAGTAGAGGAGTACTCTTCGGTGTAGTATGGAAGGGTACCCTACACTTACAAAATGTGATGCTTTGACAAGGTTCAACACATTACCACTGTGCATATGTTATGTCCTGCTTCGAGGAGGTGTAATTGTTTGAAGCAAATCCCTTACTACAATGATAGTAGATAACGAGTTTGCATCAAAATCCATGGGTTGTTGCATGGGAATGTCCATGTACCACCCATAGTATGTCTCTTTGACACAAAGTAGTGCAAAATAAGTGGAACATAGTGCTACTTCACGTTACTTTAGGGATACTTTCTAATACAATTCAGCATTTGAACTAAAAGTAAATCCCAAAACAACACTTCGCGCCAGGTTTATGTCACTTTTGTGATGCAAACCAGGGTGCAAAGTGTAATTAAATCTGCCCCACAAACTCAGGATATAAAACTTAGAACAGTGGCTGGGTTGACTATCCTAGAATAATTGTATTACTACCCTAAAGAATCCTTTTGTAGAAACCTTAGAATGATGAGCGACTGAAAAAAAGCAAACCTCTTCTAATACTACGTCTTGCAGTTTGTACGCAGCACTGTGATGCCAGTTCATAGCTCACTGTGCTACATTAGAAGGATGATGATAACTTATGAAGTGCAACTAAGAGAGTGAAGTCTTTGACAAAAGTAGAAAACCACTGAGCTATCAACAAAAAATGCAAATCTGTGACAAGCACGCTACACGCGCTTTGCAGCAGGAACGATAACCCTCTATGCTACTATAGCATGAGTCAAAGCTATCACTAAGGAAATAACAGATCTCTCCATCAAGTGCATTATTCACCAGAGTTAGCATGCTGTTGTTATCATCCCCTGAAAAATGCAGGGCACAAAAAGATCTTTGCAGGTTGATCTTATCTCACGCCCGTCTGTCATTCAAGTGGCGCCACCTCGACCTTGTAGCCCAGTGAGGTGGCACTGGTCCCACCACCCAAAAGACAACACTGGGCATAGTTCATCAATCGGTTTGCTCCTCATTGGGCAAGCTACTAATCTACTTATCCCAACAGGCTCTCATACCTAGGACCACTTGATGTAGATCTTTTTTACAAGGAGATTAGTCTGAGCTGAGGTCTCAAAGAAACTACTGGTGGGCCCCAAAATACTGATTAAAATTAACTGTACATGAACTGCAAACCTTTATTAAAAATCCCTACAGTAAGATTAAAAAATAAAGAAATGGACATTAAGCGTAATTATCCTCACTGATATCATATTGTGCAATCTGTAATTTTTAGCATCCAATTTCAAATTCCTTTGAATTTACAGTGTTTTCAAATGCTCAATATTGCTTTTTTATGTATATACTTTAGAAAAATAAACAATACTAACAGATTCATAAACAGTTGCGGACCCCTAGGGGACTGCGGACCCCATGTTTAGATCCGCTGCTCTAGACCTTACTATGATACAGGGGCTATTTAGAAATTATCCATAGCAAACTAAATCCCCTTTCTATGGTTTTTTTTCAACACACTTTGGGTTGGCTAAATCAAAAACATAAGGCATTGCCAAGACCAGCATACAAAGCAGAGAATTCACCCTGCCCAAAGGTAAAAGCTGACTGCAATGTGAAACAGAAAAAAAAAGTGCAATCCAAAAAGTAGAAACCTGCACACCTACCAAACTGTTGAGGTCCCAACATATTCGGATGAGCACCTACAGAAGGAATCTGTCATAGTACCATAGCACACCAGTGCTTAATGTGTAAAAACATAAGTGCCAGGGCTCTGGTCAGGAGGCCACTGCAGCTTGCACAACACATTGCCCCT
This sequence comes from Triturus cristatus, assembly GCF_964204655.1. Taxonomy (NCBI): domain Eukaryota; kingdom Metazoa; phylum Chordata; class Amphibia; order Caudata; family Salamandridae; genus Triturus; species Triturus cristatus. The sequence continues at coordinate 269,625,665 of NC_140593.1, read as the reverse complement.
GTCGTGCTGCCAATGATAGCAACAACACAATTACTAACCATCACACAAGTGTGACAACTAGGACTATTTTAGGCGCCCTAAGCTATAAGAATTGCTTGGGCAGCAGGTAACAGTAATGTTTAATGTATATTGAATTAATAATTACCCGTTAGTGTGGTCCTCTCTAAATGAGCTAGGCAGCGACACCTTGTGGCAGACTGTCACAAGCGCCGGTGTTGACAATGAAGTGTTGGTGCCGAGCACCGGAAACCACCATCTCAAATTAAGCACTGAAGCAAACAAGCACACAAGATGTGAGCCAACTGTCAGTCTTCATGTGAGCATCCAGTCAGTGAGCAGAGCACTGCATGCTGAAATAATTGCACACCATCCTCCAAATATGAACATACACATCCTTATGCGGTCAATAGTGGTGAGAAATGAGTAAACAATCGTGCTTGCAAGCTTAGAAAAACACCGAAGCACAACCCAATACAATTATGCTGACTAGAATGACACAATGTCAGAGAGTACCTCGAGAACAACCCAATAGGCCACAAAACAGAACAGTCAATGTTGTATATCTCCAGAAATCCATACACCAATTGAGGACATATCAAACATCCGAGTCCCGCATCCCATGGAATTTATCAGTGAAGACGCCACACCAGGAATTGTATTATACAAAAGGTGCACTATCCTGATTTGCACCTGTAACTAGGTACACTGGGGTCAAACAGGGACAGTGCGCCCTACTACTGATAATGCTCTGACCCAAGAGTAGCCACAAACTCTCACTGCCTTGGGGGCAGGACATTAGTGAAAGGTGGACGTGCTGTCTGAAGTAGCCAGTCTGTCTTTCTCAGTTCAGGCAGCACCTGGCCTGGACTTTCAAGGGGGACAGAGATTACCCTACAGACAGGTGCAGTGAATGACTGCTCCTGCCTGCATGGGTATGTCAGGGGTGCCCATATGACCCCCTTTCCGCCTTTCAAAGGGAGTCCTTGTAGCGCATCGACTGTGCGCCACCTTTTTGTGATGCACAATCAGTGTTCCTCCTGGTGTCCTCTTTACCTCTGCGACCACGTCCATAGTACAGCATAGGTGCAGAGGCAAAGTGTTTCCGTCACATGAAATGAGCCACACAACCATGCAAATCAGGGCATGCCCCACTAGGATCGCTACATGTGAACCGGCACTATCTGTATTACAGAAGAGGCTGTATAAGTGTCTGCCGCTCCTTCTGTAATACCAAAGTGTCCTGGGGGCGAAGAAAGCAGGTGTATACACCAGTTTCACTCCCAGGGCACTTGCTATAATACAGGCTCAGCTAGTACATAGTATAGCCCTCACAACACACTACTCAGGGACATTATGTTTGACCATCAGGGACATTATGTTTGACTATGACCATTAGAAACTCTTCTGTCAGCAGAGGAAGCAATACAAAATGGCTGTAAACGCAGTTGCTACATGGGACATGGATGACTCACTTTGCTTTATTGGAGGGAGCGGTTGAAAACTAGGTGAAGTGACCGAATGATTGGTCATGACCCCGTGAAACAAGTGTACATTTGGTATAATAAAGAAACAAAGGAGTGACAAAGACAATTAAGAACATTTTGGTACGGATAAGAAAACTGATAACAGAAGCCACAGTTAGGTAAGATCTGCAGGTGCATAAGAGATCTGAGTGTTGCAATCTACAAGACAGAATATATTAATTACTATTAATTACACACACATATTATATATATATATATATATATATATATATATGTGTGTATATATATTCACAGAAAAAACCATAGCTTTCAGGCCTGTTAAAGTTAGGAATTAGCATTTAAAAAAACCTTAGAAATTCACTGAAAAAACAATAGCTTTCAGGGGTGTTATAGTTAGCTGGACATTTCACTCGGACAAAACCATTGAAATTCCTCCGATATAGTTAGTTGTACTAACTACATCTCGCGCGCCCGCAATCCACTGCTGATGATGTCACATATTACATCATTCATGACATGGTCAGTGACATCACTGATGAGATCACTGATGACATCATCCAGTGAATGTGGTTTGGTTCATTATTTAAATATGTATTATATATATATATAGCAATTTGCATTGAAAAATGACTGTATATATATATATATATATATATATTAATTTCTGGATGGAGAATTTAGTAGCAGTGTGATTGACTGTTTACTTGACTAATTTATAGTGGCTTCCTAAATATATTGGATAGTGACTAAACTGTGTGAATATCTGTATCACTTTGTCAGTTGTTGTGTAAACTACTGCACCAGTTGGTTACTAGCTACGTAAAAATCTATATTAGTTATAGATTAGTTAACTGAGTATTTGTATGGGAGAGTGAATGTGTGTGTGGTTCGGTGGGGGGAGTGTGACAGCCCAAAGTTGTGTGAATAGCTGATTCATTAGGTATATGAAGTTAAAGCTACATGTTATAACACTTGTTAGGGTGAGTGAATATCTTTATGGGTGTGGTGATGAGCCAATATATGTCTCAATGGTACTTGTCCAACAAACTAGAAAAATAAAATCCAGTGTATGTGTCAGTTGTTGTATATAAATAAGTATACATAAGACTCAGTGATTGTATGAGTGACTGTATGGATAAGAGTATACTTGTAATAGTGTTTTTATAACACACTAAGTAGGAGTTATTATCTATATGAATAGATTAAGTGTTGTTTTTATAAGTGTATAGCTAAGTAAAAGTAAGTATGATCCATTGTTTGCATAAGTGAGTAGGATGACTTCATAAGTGATTAGGATGTGTGCTGGTGTGTAATGTCGATATAGGTGTATAAGTATATTTGATAGTGTTCTATTGATAATTGACAGCATGTATGAGTGAATCTATAGGTAAGTGATTAGATGTGTGTATAGATCTACGAATCACTGAGTGGGTGTTTAAAAACTTATATTGGTGTGTCAATGGTTTTAAATGTGGCACTCTGTATTTTACAGTGAGAGATGAAAGGTTATACTAGTGTATGATGAGGTGTATCTGATTGTCACGTGGATGATGTCATCAGTGATGTCATATAAGATGTCATCAGTGATGTCACTGACCATGTCATGAATGATGTAATATGTGACATCATCAGCAGTGGATTGCGGGCGCGCGAGATGTAGTTAGTACAACTAACTATATCGGAGGAATTTCAATGGTTTTGATCGAGTGAAATGTCCAGCTAACTAGAACACCCCTAAAAGCTATTATTTTTTCAGTGAATTTCTAAGGTTTTTTAAATGCTAATTCCTAATTATATCAGGCCTGAAACCTATGGTTTTTTCTGTGAATTTCAAAGGTTTTTTAAATGCTAATTCCCAACTATATCAGGCCTGAAACCTATGGTTTTTTTCAGTGAATTTCAAAGGTTTTTTAAATGCTAATTCCTAACTATATCAGGCCTGAAACTTATGTTTTTTTCAGTGAATTTCAAAGGTTTTGTAAATGACAATTTTTAATGTATTAATTGTTATACTGATTTTTTTTATACTGATTTACTACATTTTTTTAACTATTTATTTTTAGATATTTTTTTTTAAATTACATTATAATTACATTATACATTATATTACAAAATATACTTTCTCAGAATGAATTACTTTAGTTTAAATACTTTGCAAATAGGCAATAGACTTAAGTACAGTAGTTACAGTTGTTGCAATGGGCAACACAATTTCAAACACAATGCAACATTGAGCTCAATGTGAATTTCTAGTCAAATGCAATTAGTTACTTTATGGATTACTTTTCTAACCACAGGACTGGATCCTAGATTCAGTCCTTGAACATCTCCTGTAAACAGTTGAGTAAAAGCGTTTTGGTTACAGTAGTGATTTTTAAGGAATATTATTGTATTTTAAAAGGTGACACTTAGAAATTTTTTCACATAGAATCACCAATGTTATCCTAAGGCAGAAAATTCACTTAGCAGGTAAGTAGTGTTATCGTTACTTTTTCTTACTCAGTGGTGGATCCTGGATCCAGCACTGGTGAATCTCCTGTAAACAGTTTCAAGAATGTGTTTAAGTCATACAGATGATTTTTTAGGAATATTTTTAGTTTGTGAAAATAGACACTTAGAAACTTTTCTGGTGAAAACCACACAATGGATTCCTATGGAAGGAAATACAAGTTACTGGTAAGTACGCTTAGAATTACATTTCAGGGTCAGTGCTGGGCTAAAAGATGCAGCCCTGGGTTCTCTCCTGATAACAGGGGAGTAAATTGGAATTCGTAGTTCGGCTGATTTTAGAGGAATATTTGTACGTTTCAAAAATGGACACTTAGAAACTTTTCTGGTGAAAAACACACAATGGATTCCTACGGAAGGAAATACAAGTTACTGGTAAGTACGCTTAGGATTACTTTTCAGGGTCAGTGCTGGGCTAAAAGATGCATCACTGGCTTCTCTCCTGATAACAGGTGAGTAAATCGTAATTCGTAGTTCGGCTGATTTGAGAGGAATATTTGTACAATGTTGAAGGAAGGGGGCGATGCCTGAGGTGACGTGTGCAAACACGCCCTGTGGCGCGTTTTAAGTTGAGGAATTAATTCCTCTTCAATGCTGCGGTCCCCTGGGGGCCAACTAGCCCACCAGGTACCTCCAGTATGCGCCAGGGAGCTGCGTTGCAGAGAGGTGTTCAGAGGTCATGCCCCTTTTTACAACACTCTGCAACACAGCTCGTGCCTTTTGCTTAAATGGTGTAAATCCGTTCAGTAGTTCCTGAGGAAAAATTAGAGTTAAAAAAATAGATATATCTGGGCGGAGCCTAACCACTCATCTCATCGTGAGATCTGATTGGCTGTCAGTACTTCATCCAAGAAGTGTTGGCAGCCCTCTTGGGACCAATATACATGATAGCACCTCATTAAAACGCATTGCAGTTAATAGAAGGTTTTAAGACTTTAGTTACATTATAAATCATTTGTTGATGGTACCATACTCATTTTAGGAATTGTGGTGTGTTCTAAGGTGATTTTACCATGGGAAAAAGCCTTCTGCTGTGATATCATGAATCATGTTTGAGAGAAAACTATTTTCTCATGCTTTTCCCACAGAGGTTTGGAAGGTGATCTATAAGCTAAACTGAGAGCATATTTTCAGTAAATTCACATTATCTTTCTCAGTCATGTGAGAATGAAGTCTGACATTCTCAGTAAAACATGTACATCCAGCAAGGGCAGAGACTGTCAATTGATTCCTTTGTGTTCTACTGCAGCTTCCCAGAGTGTTCTAAAGAACAACTAGAGCGCTAACAGTCCTGCTTATGACAAACGTATTGCACACCTGAAGCGATCTTGATTGGAATAAAGTGGTAACTCTTAAAACATTTAATTTAAAAAGGAACAAAATGAGGGGGTTCATTTTGCCGTTGAAAGTATGATTAGTGCTGCAGAAAGAAAAAGTAGGTCACATATTGAGTGACTTCTCAAATCCTCTTCCATTTCATTAAAACATTCTGACATGCAGACTGAAACATGCACTTTCAATACCAGCAGAAGACTTCCCTGGTAAGCAGTAGCTTTACTATAGTGATCTAATGAGCAACTAGAGTGCTAACATTCTGAATTTATGGCAAATGTGTGAAATATCTGAATGCCTTCTTGATGGAATCAAAGTAAAAAACTGAAAGTATTTCCTACTGAGGAGACTGTAGTAAATGAGGAAATTAGGAAACTTCATAACAAATAAGTCTCCCAAAATGGCCACCAGAGACAAAAGAGCCCAAATGCAGCACAAATACCACCCACATGTAGCCCAATGACAGAAGTGTGCATTTGCAGTTTTATATAGTGCAGACCTGTCGGGTATTGGAGTGCTTTACCTGAGCATGGGTTACATCACACAAGATCAAATTCATGTTGGTTGTAGACATGGGGAGATTAAGTGATTTGACCAGAATCACAGAATGTTGAGCTGAAGCAGAAACTCCAACCTGGTTCCCCAGTTGCAAAGTCTGCAGCTCTGGAAGTAACACCACATCCTCTCCCCTAAGTGCAACATTTAATCAAGTGATCAACTGGATAAAAAAACATAAAGATTACAAATAATTTAAAAGTTCTTTGTCGCTTTTTGAAAACTCAGAAAATATGTCCTCATTTTAGATTTTTAGAGCACTAACCATAATTTTGATGCAAATAGGACCCTCTCATATATGTAATTTCTAAAGGAAATGCTCTAGGTATTACAGTTTTGATTACATCAAGATGACAACAGGCGTTCCACACTTTTGTAATAAATATAGAATGTTAGATATCTAGTTGTTCATTGGGATACTGTTGAGAGGCAGAGGCCAGGGGCACGGACTCTGAAAATTGAAGGCAGGTAGGAGAGTGCAGAGGCAACAATTTGACCCTACTGGGCAGGCAGGAAGGCCAGTGGCAGCACAACAGACTATGGAGGGCAGTGGAAAGGGGGGCAGGGGCAACAAACCAACAATACAGGACTGGCAAGAGAGGCTGTGGCAATATAATAGACCATTGTGGGCAGAAGGAAGAGGCAGTGGTAGTACAACCATACATGCCAACAGACCCGTTTCAGCCAGGAAACGTCCAATGTTTTTAAGCTCAAATGGGCTTTATTTGATCTCTCTCCTGTCTACAATCTCCTCTTTTTCAATGTAACTCAAAGGGGAAAATCAATACCCCAGTTTTTTCTCAAAATCTCCCTCTTACTAAAAGTTCAAAATGTTCGCAAGTTTGGTACATTGGATCATGGTAGGCAGGAGGAATTGGGGTAGGGACATGGACTCGGATAACAGAGGACAGGAGTGACATGGAGAGGTGCACCAAACTAACCCTACAGGGCAGGCATCAGGGTTTGCAGCAGCACAATACACCACACAGGGCATGCGGGACGGGAGTGCAGCACAACAATCCATAGAAAGCAATGGGGAGGGGACAGGACCATGCACATGGACAACAGAGGGGAAAGAGGCAATGGTAGCTAGCTGACCATAACGGACAGACAGGAGAGAAAGCTGCAGCATAACAGACCATAAAGAGCAGGAGGGACGACTCAGGCGCATTACAATGGAACAGACAAGCCAGGAGGGAGGGAATAGGGGTCTGCACATGGAAACAGTGGGCTGGGGGCAAGGGGGCAGGGCAGGAGCAGCAAGATGACCATGGAGGTCAGGCAGGATGGGCACTAGAAACAAGACACACCATGGAGAGCAACGGTGACACTATGATGGCATACACACAGACCATGGAGGGAAGGTGGGCGGGGGTCAGGGGCAGCTAGCTGACCACACATGGAAGGTGGGAGGGGCCATGGCAGCACAGAAGACCATGCATGGCAAGCGGGAGGGTTAGTGGCAGCACAATGGCTATGATGAGCAAGAAGGGGGGTGCAGGGGCATGCACAAAGGACCATGGAGGATAGAAGGGAGGGTCAGGACCTGGGCACAGACAAGAGAGTTCAGGGAAAGGGGCCTCACAACAGACCGCACGGGGCAGGCAGGACGAGCAGTTGCAGCACAACAGACCAGGGAGAGCAGAAGGGTGTGGCAGTAAAATGGACCATGGAGGACAGGAGGAACGGGATAGGGGCATAGCATGTGGACAGGCAGGGTGGAGGTGGCAGGGACAGGTTACAGTCATCTGACAATGCTAGGCAGGTGGGAGGGGAGTGGCAGCTCAACAGAACACTCAGAGTAGATAGGAGTGGCAGGTCCATGGAACATGGTGGGCAAAAAGGATGGAGCAGGGGCATGCACAAAGACATCGGAGGGCAGGGGGAAGGAGAATAGGGGCAGCAAGCTAAGCAAAGAGGCTAAGCAGGAGGTCAATGATGGGCCATAGAATTGGGCAATGGAGGGCAGGAGGAGTGGACTGGTACATCCTGCTAAATGGAGGGCAGTGGCAGCACATTAGACCATGCATGGCAGGAGGGAGGAGGCTAGTCCATGGATTCAGACAACAGAGGATAGGGAGGCGGTGGATGGGGCAGCAAGCTAACTGTTCAGAGAAGGTGGGTATTAGGAACTTTATTGTTTTTAAAATGTGTGTCTGCGAACTACTTAAAATATGAACAAGTATGCAGCATAATCTCACTTTTATTCAGGATGAAGAGGACGTTTGTGACTGTGACTCCGGGTTCACTTGGCAGAAACACCCCCTGACCCTCCACCCCCCATCGCAAAATGTAATGCCCGTGAAAAGGGTAGGTGGACGCAGTGTTATATAGAACATAGTCCTAAGAGCACGATTGAAAATGAAAACTAGATATAGTATATGGTATAAACTATGCACCAAAAAGTGTGATATAAGATGAACCGGGGCGTGAAATATAATATGCAATACATTGTGCGCAAAGACAGATTATTTGGAGAGCGCGAGATAGCAGAGGCACTAGCGCGTGCTATGCGATATGCGCCTTGGAGTGTAATATGCACAGGGCAGTGTTTAGAGACTAGTTAGGTTACACAACACTAAAGTTGTAATATAAAATATGTGCTGGGGAGTGTAACGTTGCATATGCACTGTGACAAAGATATGGATCCCAGATTGTAATATGTATGGCATAGCGCTGTGCCTTATAACATAGGCATCGAGGAAGGCACGTTAGATGGGGCAATATAACCTGTGCGAAGGCAAGTGTGGCATGACATATTCACGGGGTGGTGTTACAGTGCACATGGGCTAGAGTGTCATAGCATACGCACTAGCTGGTGGAATACAACACAGAGGTGTGTGGCACTCGGCGGGCACTGGTGGGTGTAACACAGCATTGGGCTCAGCCAGGAGCACGCTGTGACTCTCAAGTGAGGTTCATCTCCTTTCCAGAGAGTAAAATAAAAAGTATTACACATCCGGCGGTGGATGTGTGTTTTATTAACCGTGAGGGGGGTTTCTTGCATAGTGTGGTCGAATTTTTGTCGAATCCCCTTTGAATGGCTTGGTGTGCGTGTGTATTAAATGTGCCCTTCAATAGCTACCCATGTTTGTATAGATAAACGACAAGGGTGTCTACTTGGAGAGTACCCACCGGCGGGGGCGCCGGGATTAGGCATGGTAGGGCATCAGACACGTCAGAGCTTCACTAGCGGTGTAAATACATTCCACATGGATTCATTGTATGCATATTCGCCTTTTAATGAATATCACACAAATCGTCATGGTGATAGGTACATACGGTTTGTCCAGCATGTCCTAGGTGTTTCTATAAATATATATATTTTTTAAATAATAAAAAACAAGGGCCGGCCCCGGGGGATGGGGTCCCCGGGGCCATAAGTGGCCTGAGGAGGGGGGCAACGCGGCCCACTTCCAAATTTATTTGTTTCAACATAAAAAATTAGGGTGCAGGCCCTGGGGGATGGGGTCCCCAGGGCCAATAAATTAGAAAAGGAAGGGGGGCCACACAGCCCTCCTTCTTAAAAAAATTACATTAATAAAAGACCGGCATCGCGCCGGAGGCCACGCCCCCTCCTTGCAGCACTCTGCAAACACGCCCCCTGGCCAGTTGTAAATTGGGGAATGAATTCCCCTTCAATACTGAGGGACCCTGGGGGCCAACTAGCCCAACAGGTATCTCCAGTATGCGCCAGGGAGCTGTGTTGCAGACAGGTGTTCTGAGGCCACGCCTCTTTTTACGCTTCAATGCAACGCAGCTCTGTGGCGCTTACTGTTGGTACCTAGTGGGCTAGTTTGCCCCTAGGGATCCTCAGGATTCAAGGGGACTTAATCTCCCAACTTAAAAAACGGCCACAGGGCGTGTTTACACAGTGGGGAAGTGAGGGGACGGGGCCTGAGGTGACGTGTGCAAACACGCCCTATGGCGTGTTTTAAGTTGGGGAAATAATTCCCCTTCAATCCTGAGGGCCCCTGGGTGCTAACTAGCCCACCAGGTGCTTCCAGTAAGCGCCACTGAGCTGTGTTGCAGAGAGGTGGTCCAGGCCGTGCCACTTTTTACACCTCTCTGCAACGCAGCTCTGTGGTGCTTACTGGAGGTACCTAGTGGGCTAGTTGGACCCTAGGGACCCTCAGAATTCAAGGGGACTTAATCTCCCAACCTAAAATGGCCACAGGGTGTGTTTACACAGTGGGGAAGGGAGGGGACGGGGCCTAAGGTGACGTGTGCAAACACGCCTTGTGGCGCGTTTTAAGAGGTAGTTTTAATCCCCTGCCCTATTATATACTAGGGGCTTACAGAGGAGGTCATGCTAATCACAGTTGGACCCCAACGCATAGTGTTCCCTAGTGTATGTACGTGTTTTCACTGTATTCTGAGTGTCTTTTAACATAGCACTGGCTCTAGGACTGGTTAGTCAGACTCAGTTACCACAAGTATCCGTCTGAAAAAGTTGAGGGTACAGGATGATTTTGCAACAAGGCTTCTTTCTGCTCTTCTGTTTGTTCTTTCTGCACGTTTTCCTTCTTCCTGCACTTTTCTTAATCTTTGAGGACTTCTGTTGCTTCTTTCTGCATTTCTTTTTTTTTCTTTCTGTGCGTTTTTTCTTCTTTCTTCACATGTCCTATCTCTGTAGGCATAGTTAGAAATTAGCATTTAAAAATCCTTTGGAATTCACTGAAAAAACCATAGGTTGCAGGCACGTTATAGTTAGGAATTAGCATTTAAAAAACCTTAGAAATTCACTGAAGAGACCATAGGTTTCAGAGGCGTTATAGTTAGCTGGACTTTTCACTTGTACAGAACCATTGAAATTCCCCCGTTATAGTTAGAACAGCTAACTATAACTCGCGCGCCTGCAATGCACTGCTGATGATGTCACATATTACATCACTCATGCCCCAAAATTTCCAACTGTCAAGCAGCCAGTCAGACTGTATGAGGAACAGAATCTGCAAGACGCCTGCCTGTGGCCAAGACTGGGGGCTAAGGTCTGCCAGTCTCCCAGTTGGGTGAGGGGACATCACTCAGGGAAATCTAAGACCACCTGGAGCACCAGTGCCTGCCTGCTTACCAAGACCACAGTACCCTGTGAGGGAGATGAAAGCGCTTGGAAGGAGTGAGGTCCAGTGGAGGATCCTGGCGGGTGCATCTCTGTAGCTAGGTATGAAGAGACGGGTCCTGTACCGATCTGGTCATCTCCCATGTGATGGTTCAAGTTGGCAATCCAAGGGGGCTGCCATGAAGTTGGGCATGGGTGCACCAATCCACCATTCGCCCGTGTGCAGAGTAAAATTGGCGTCCCTGTGTGTCAAACTGGGCTGTTGTGAAGGTTACTGCAGTGCTGATTGGGCGGCAGTCATGTGCAGAGTGAAGTTTGCGACCCCGTATTCCAGATGGGGCTACCGTGAAGATTACTGCTGTGATGATCGGGGCCCAGCCCATATGCAAGTAGGGGACCAAGTAGGCCAGTAGGTGTCGTGAAGTGGAAATTACTGTCTTGTCGATCGGCCACCGCACGTGTGCAGAGTATGCTTGGTGCCCCCGTATGCCAGAAGAGGCCACTATGACGAACAAGAGACTTTGCCTGGTTCACCAATCATCAAGAGAAGAGGCCACTGTGGTGACCTGTGAATGCCCAAGCAATCATCCCCCTCACCTGTAAGAAGGATCAGAGGAACTTACGGTCTCACCAGAGGAAGCGCTGTGGATGCCCAGCCACTGCCCCTCCATAGCCATGAATGATACTCAACAGCCGCTGCAGCCATCCATGGCGTACGAGAGAGAAACACTCCTGGGAACTTCTAAAGCACAACTCCTGCAGGAGTGGGTAAGACTAATCACAGGGCCAGAAGACCTTGGGGGAAAACTGGTTCTGCCACATAGTGCTTCGAGAGCTGAAAGACTTTTCTCTTTTGGAAGAGTCAGAGTGCAACTCCTGAGACTCAAACTACTACTGGAGCTTAAACTGAATGCCACCTATAGTGAATGGGGAATAACCACTATCATTTGAGAGAAGGAAGTGGACTCTTCTTTAAATTTTTATTTTTAAGTATTTTTATTGGCGTTTGGCTAGTTATTACCTTACAATTCACTTTTCGTGCCATTTGCAATAATAGAACAATCTGGGTACCATAATACTCATACAGAGAGTATAGGAATAAAATAGCAGTAAACATATACATATTTAGGTTATATGCACATTTCCTTCTTATGCTTCTTACATATTAAAGTATTGTAATTTTCTTCTTTCTTAGGCAATCATATGCTCGTGGCTTAACAATGGTTTGTGTGGGGGAGTATGTTGCATTAGTTGCCAATATCTTATACCCATGTCTCTCTAGATAGTATGTACTTTGCTTACTATTTTTATTTAAGAAAATAATTTTTTTTTAAAACAGTAACCCCCCCACCAAAAAAACTAACAAAAAGAAAGCAACCAACTACTTCCACCTGGGGTCCTTACTCATTCTATTTACAGTTTCCTAATCTGTGCGAGGGTCTGTTCTAGTCATATATCCCAAATTAACAGGGGCTGGGGGGGGGGGGGGGTGTACCACCCCACTACTGACCTACTTACTCCCTTGTATACACTGTCCACTTATTATATCCTGTATCTGAACCCCCCTGTTAGTCAGGTTATTGGCTTGCATTGGCCCTTCCTTCTGTCACAGGCAGAGGGTCTCCGTTTTGGGAGTCTGCTTCCCCTGATCCTCTCGATTCCCATGCCCATAGTATTTCCACCCATGGTTCAGTCAGAATTTTGCCCCTTTTGGTGATTTTGTCTTCTCGCACTAGTGCTCGTTCCTCTGCCCTAGCCCAGATCGACCCATCCCTCTCCCAGTCCAGTGTTTTGGTGCCCACATTCACTCCCCAACTGAGGGCAACTCATTGCTTCCCAGCAACAAAGCTAGGTCAGCAAACCTATGTCCATTCGTCTCGCTTTCGGCCTCGGGAAGAGGCTGAGCAGGCAAACTTCCGAGCAGCATTTCATTGTACAAGCTAGAACTCCATTTGTGGTCTCTAGTATCGTTTCCCAATCCATCTTAAGTGCCAGACAGTTCCATATCATGTGTGCAAAATTGGCATCTGGTATCGCTCAACTGGCACATTTCTGTTCCTCTTTCCCATACATGACGTTTACCTGTGTGGTGTAAGATAGGTCATGTGTATTGTGTTAAATTGTATGAGTTTGAAGTTAGCGTGCCTCGATATTTGTTTGGGCTCCCTAAGACTTTCTTCCATTCCACCCCAATCAGGGTCCGCCCGACTAGGTCCCCCCATTTCTCCTGTAAGTGGGATAGGGGCATTTTTGCCAATTATTTTATTGCTGCATATATCCATTTCACTAAATGTCTCGCTGACCCCAGGGTCACTAGTGCTTAGAGACCTGTGTGGTGGGCTCGCATGAGTCCCGCCACCATAATGCAGACAGTATCCCCTGTACCGCATGGCAGCTTAAGAACTGTCCTGGCGATAGTTCGTGAAATTCTAGGAATTCCGCCAAAGGGAGCAGTTCACCATCCTGATAACAGTCCCGGACTGTGTCTGCCACAGCCTCCTCCCACACCGACAAGCAATTGGTCTTGAGTAAATGGGGGGGCCCATCCCCATCTGTGGAAGTCCCATTATGGGAAGGTCAGGTGCGTAAAGTGGTATTCATGCCGTTCGTTTTGTGCATCTATCCCAGCATGCAAATGTCACCTTAAACAGTAGTCCAATTTCTTGGATCTTTGGTTTGGGAGTTAACATCCTTGTAAGTAACGTCCCCCGAAGGACTTTTCTGGAAGTGCCAGTGTTTCTAACCCCCTCCCTTTCAGCCATTGGGCCAGCCACTGAAGCTGTGCTGCCAGATAGTACGCTTCAATATCTGGGGCACTCAGCTCACACTGACAAGGGTTGCCTCAAGATTTTTAGGGAGACCCTATTTCTTCCCCCCGCCCCATACCAGCTCCCTCAGTAAGGCATCCATATCGCTCAACCACCTTTTGGGGATTACCACAGAGAGGTTGACGAAGTAATATAGAAGCCGGGGCAGTACCACCATTTTGGAAAGTGCTATTCTGGCCATGGTCGAGAGTTTAAGTGCTCTCCAGAAAGTCACATTTGCCCTTAGTGCTCTAATGGCTTTGTCCTGATTTCATTCTAGTATTTCTATTTGTGTATGGAACACCTGAATGCCCAAGTATTTAAAGGAGCTCAGGGACCATGTGAGTCCCACTGGGAAGTCTATTGGTCTAGTCAGAGTGGGCCTCGCTGGGAATATGTGTGTCTTCTTAGCATTTACTTGGAGCCCCGATAGTTCAGCGAATTCCTCACATCTGCATCGCCTTCACTATTCCTCGTGTTCCATCTCAAATGTAAAGCAAAATATCATCCGCAGATAATGATATTATGTGCACTGTTCCATCTAGCCTCATCCCATGGTCTCTACCTTCCTGCCTAAAGCGTTCTGCTAACAGTTCAATCACCAGTGTGAAAAGCTGCAGTGATAGCAGACAAACCTGTTGTGTTCCTCTATATATGGGGTAGGGTGTTGACATCACCCCGCCCGTGCGGACCCTAGCTGTAGGGTCCAAGCACAATAGGGCGGACCCAGCACAGCCATTCATCTCCCAGACCCATTCCTCTCATCACCAGTAGCAAGAAGTTTCACCTTAATGAATTGAACACCTTTTCTAGGTCTACTGCCATTATCACTGTATCAGGGACCTTCATCAGTTCTTTGTGGAATAAAACATGATATAGCAGTCTCAGGTTGTTGGAGGTCAATCTTGTTGGACTAAACCCATTTTGGTCTGCGTGGACCAGCCGCTGCATGTGTGGTAAAAGTCTAGTCGCAAACACTTTGCTAAGTGTTTTAAAGTCAAGGTTCAGCATTGACAGTGGACTGAAGTCTGCCGTGCCCGCCAAATCTGATTTGGATTTGGGCAATGGGACCACGAGCGCCTCCCTAGAGGAGATCTGAAGAAGGCCCAACTGGAGGGCAGTTGCATACATCTTCTCTAGGCATGGGGCCAAAAGGTCTACATAGGTGTGATATAATTCAGCTGGGAGGCCGTCTGGCCCAGAGGTTTTCCCTCTGGCCATTACCTTAATTGCAGCACTGAGTTCCTGCGCTACAGTCGCCATTCCCAGGCTTTTCCTTGAATCCTGGTCTAGCTCTAGCAGTTCCAGGCCCTCCAGATAAGCCACCATCTTTTCTGTCTGCACTTCCTCTGGTCCCCTTACAACCCAACATAATGTCTTCTGAATGCATCATTTAGAATTAGGGGAGAAGATCATCTATCCTTCTGGAGCTATGATGCAATTTCTCGGGGACCCCCTGCCTCCCGGGCGAATTAGCCAGGCAAACAATTTCCACGCTTTTCCTCCCTCCACGTGCTGCCTCTCTTGGTATGTTCGGACATCTAACAGTCAACCATTCCCAGGTCTTGCTGTATTTACTCTTTGCATCAGATAGATGTTCCTTAGCCTCACCTCCTGCCCCTGCTTCCCTGTCGAGTGTCAGCATCTGGTCCTCTAGGGATCTGAGTTCTTGGTCATCTACCTTCTGGCACCAACCGCTTGTCCTATGCACAGTCCCCTGACCACCACCTTAAGGCGTCCCATTCCACCAGGGTGGAGCTAGCCATCCCCTTGTTTGTAGCAAAGTAGGTTGATATTGCCCCTGCCAGCAGTTGTCTGAAGCAGTCAATCGATCAATCAATCCGGGAATTGTGAAGCACGCTCCTCACCCGTGAGGAGCGGGGTCAGCAGCTTCGGTCAGTCGAAGAGCCAGGTCTTGAGAGTCTTCCTGAAGATGTGCAGAGTGGGTGTGTGTCTGATGTTGATCAGAAGCCTGTTCCAGGTCTTTGCTGCAATGTAGGAGAAGGATCTTCTACCTGTTCTGGCTCTGCGGATGCGTGGGGTATCAGCGAGGTCGGCCGATCGGAGGTTTCTCTTGGGTACGTGGAAGGCAATTCTTTTGTTGAGATATTGGGGTCTGATGTTGTAGAGGCATTTGTATGCGTGGGTGAGTATCTTGAAAGTTACTCTCTTCTCGATGGGGAGCCAGAGGAGGTCTCGCACTCATGATGTGTTCATGTCGGGAGACGCCGAGGAGGAGTCTGGCTGCGGTGTTCTGTATGGTCTGGAGCTTGTGGAGCAGGGATTTGTTGATCCTGGAGTAGAGCGCGTTTCCGTAGTCTAATCTGCTGGTTATGAGTGCGTGACGGCCTTTCTTGATTTGGGGGAGGTCCATTTGAAGGTCTTGCGGAAGGTGTTGAAGCAGGTGGAGGCAACGGCGTTGATCTGTCGGATCATGGAGAGGGAGGAGTTGAGTATGATGCTGAAGTTCTGGGAGTGGTCTGTGGGTGTAGGAAGGCTGCCGAGGGCGGTGGCCCACCAGGTGTAGTCCCATGCAGAAGGGGAGGGTCCAAGGATGAGGACTTCTGTCTTCTCCAAGTTGAGCCTCAGGCAGCTGCTGCTCATCCAGGTTGCGACGTTCTTCATTCCTTCTTGGAAGCGGAGTCTGGAGGTGAGGGGTCCTTGGTTAGGGAGAGGATGAGCTGGGTGTCGCTGGCATAGGATACTATGCTGCGTTCATGCTGTCTGACGATAGAGGAAAGGGGGGCCATGTAGATGTTGAAGAGCGTGGGGCCAAGGGATGATCCTCAGGGTACTCCGAAGCTGATCTCTGTGGGTTTGGAGAGAAAGGGAGGAAGTCTGATTCTTTGGGTTCTGCCGGTGAGGAAGGAGCGGAGCCAGTCGAGGGCAGTCCTCTGTATGTTGGCGCCGTGGAGTCTGGTGGTGAGAGTGCGGTGGGAGTGCGGTGGAAGCAGCCGTCCTTGAGAAGGTTGGGGTCTAATTGCCATAGTGGGATGGGGGCCCTTTTGGGGGTTGGAGCAAATCTTAGATGGAGAGGACTGTAGTCCGATATAGATTGCCCCAGGTATTCCGCACCCGACAGGGAGGGTGCCAGCCGATTGGAGCAAAGAAACATATCTAGCCTGGTATGCAGGCCATATAATGGGGAGTAAAAGGAGTATTCCCTCGTCCTTTCATTTTGCAACCTCCAAATATCCAGAAGTTCCCACCCGGAAGCCCACTCCCACAGGCCCCTGGCTGTAGAGGCCGCTATAGTACCCCATAGAGGGGGTGGATCTATCCAGTTCCTGATCAAATAAACAATTATAATCTCCCCCCCAGTTTTCAGCAAAAAGGGAATTTGAATTTGATCCTGGTTCGGGGCATATATACTGCCAAATGAAATCTCTCTCTCCTTCAATCTGCCCTTTGCTAACACATACCGCCCATCTGGATCAATATTCTTATGTGTTGTATGAAAAGGGGTGCCAGGCCTGAGCCACACAAGAGCCCCTCTAGCATAAGCTGAGTATGTTGTTGCATATAGTTGACTCCGCCATCTGTGCTTGAGCCTGGCAGCTTCCTCATTCGTGAGGTGAGTTTCCTGAAGCATCGCAATGTGCACGCCCCTTTGTCATATATAGTTATGGATGCTATGGCGTCTTGAGGGACAGCCCATGCCTCTAATGTTCCAGGTTAACAATATAAACTCTGGCTGTAGTGTGTCTGTTAGCCATGGTCCATGTCAGTCGTCAACACCTCTCCAAACTCCCCGACATCTGACTCTCACCTTTGTGACCTGTGGTGAACCCCATGAAGTAAAACCACAAACCCAACTAAGCAGACTGGCAATGGCCAGCTGCCCAAACCTGTTAATGAACATCTCTACAGATAGAACGCTGCCTTCGGTTCCTGTGGCGGTACACTCTGGGGGGGGGAGGGGGGACGACAAAAAGGTCAAGTAGCTGCCGAAGGGCTCCGCATTCTGTACCAGGTCAGACCTGCGCCCGCTTCCGGGGAGCATTTCAAACCCTGTCCGCAGGTCCAAGCTTCGCCCCCCATCCTGTTATCTGCGTGATCCTGACTTCAAATGATTTCATCAGCTGTTCGATGGGTGACTATTGGCAGGTCTGAGTCATTGCCTGTGTCATCCTCTGAGTACGATGTCCTTGCCAGGTGGTCTGAAGAAGAAACTATGTGATTGTCTGATTTTTGGGGTGACATCAATCGTGCCACTGCCTGTAGTGCCGCTTCCCTTTCTTGTTGGGTCTGGGAGGTTGTGGGCTTCTGCAGTGCTCTTGGTTTCTTGGGGCTACGTTGTCTGGTTCTAGCGATGCGTTTCTCTCCTTGAGGGCCTGATTGAGGTTTGGGCATGGGTGTGCCTTTTTTATATGCCTCCAGCCAGTTCCATTTTTCCTCTGGAGAATTACAGTAGTGCGTGGTGCCGTCCAGAATGATCCGGAGTTTCGCTGGGAATACCAGTGAGTATTGTAGGCCAGTTTCTCTGAGGGCCTTTTTAGCCTCTACGAATGATGCTTGTTGCGCCTGCACTCTTGCTGTGAAGTCAGGGAACATCAGTTTTATGTTGCCCTTAACATATGGGCCATGAGTTTGTGCTTGCTGCAGTATATTGTCCCTGTCTCTGTAATGTAGGAGTTTAGCAACCACCGGCCGAGGGGCCTCCTCGGTGCAGGAGCTCATCCTGGGACTCAGTGCTCCCTCTCCAAGGCGAAGAATCTAGATAGGGAGTCGGGCGGCATTACCTCTCTCAACCACTTTTCAAGAAATTACAACATATCTGAGTCCTCCGTTCCCTCAGGGATGCCCACTATCCTGATGTTGTTATGTCTATTCCGTCGTCCTGCATCTTCTGCCCTACTTTCCAGTTCCACCACTCTTGAGGTGAAGTCGTCCAGCCGTGAGGCCCCCTGCTTGTCTAGGTAGGAGTTCAGCGCCTTCTACTTCCTTGACCCTGTCTGCCAGCTTGCGATGCTCCACCTGCAGCAATCCCAGCCCCACAGATACCACTCCTATGTCTTGTTGCAGCAACGTTTTCGTGTCCGCTATCGCCACTAGTACCTTGTCTAGATGGAGGTGCAGCGACATTTCTTTGTCTACAGGCTCGCCTCTGTCTTGTTCGGTGTAAAGGGGATGGCTCCCCTGTGCTGGGCTGAGTGTTACCAGCTTTGCTCTTTGACTGTGGCATCTTGGCTTGCTGTATCGTGAGTAATGCTGTGTACAGGGGTGATTTGTGTACACAAGTCTCTGTGAGTCTTTTTTTGTGGTT
Organism: Triturus cristatus; assembly: GCF_964204655.1. Taxonomy (NCBI): domain Eukaryota; kingdom Metazoa; phylum Chordata; class Amphibia; order Caudata; family Salamandridae; genus Triturus; species Triturus cristatus. The sequence continues at coordinate 269,606,651 of NC_140593.1, read as the reverse complement.
GCCTAAATTGTCCGACTGCCCCTTAGATCTTACCAGCATCTCTCCTTTTTGTTTTCTTCTTGCGGGCCCCCATGAATCATTTGGGCTCGTGCAGGTCACTTCTTCTCTTTCCCCTTGGATGTCCTTTCTTCACCTGGGATCACTTCCCCTGCCTTGAGAGGCCATCTATTTTGCTCTCCCACTTCAGGGTGGCGCTTCTTGCTAGTATCCACAGACCCCTCCTTTGTGTAGGTTCCTGCCCCAAGAGCAGGCCAGCCCTCCGTCAGGGTCTCTTTTCCCCCTGGGTCTACTTTCAGGCCCATGATGCCCCTACAGCAGGAATCCAGGCCCCCTCTGACCATGGACACCCCTCCTTCGGAGCCCTCTTCTATCCTCTCAAGCTTGTCTTACAAGTGGCAGTTCTTATTCCACTGGCTTTGGCAGTCGATAGGTAGACTGGGTTATTATAAAGGTAGGCGATCAAACGAGTTAACAGGGGAGCAGAGCCAAGCCAAGGGTCAGCTCTGGCTCCAAGAACTTGTGCACTAGCCAAATATTTGGGATGTAAATCATACAATAAACATGTTGCTATAAGATAAGTTGCCTTCAAAACTGAAGAAAGTGTATTTCTTTAACACACAGACGCGTTTCACCTTAGTACATCAGATTATTTGAAAAGTAATTAGTAAAAGTGAGAGTTTTTAAACATGGAGTGAGATATATTCATGTCCCGACCTAATAACAATGCATACTAGTGAACTAAGAGGCAAGTCAATTGATAAAACAGCATTTACAACGCTGTCTCTACAACACGGTACCATTACAAAGCGGTTGTTACAAGATTGTTACGACTTGCTGTAGGGGGCGCACTGGTGTTGGATTTAAAATCCAACACCTCCCCTGCTGTTGCACAAACTGGAGTAGGAATAGTAAATAATACTATTCCTAAGTCCAGCACGCCCCCTACAGCAAGTCGTAGTAATGACTTGCGATGTAATGGTATGCGTTCTAACAACGCGATCATTGTAACGATCGTGTTGTAATGGCATGCAATGTATTTGCATCAGTTGTAAGGGTATATATTCGTCAATTGTCATGTAGTCCTTAAATGTTGCCTAGATTCTTATTACAGATGGAGCAACATTATAGACTATTAAATCAAACACAGAAGAGGTTTCTGTATAGCGCACATCCTCAACTCACATATTTTAAAGTGCTCTCATATGTACTTATGAACAAAAAGGAGTCTCTGTGAAATAAATTATTTGCCTAGGATCACACAATTTGGCCAGGGAGGAACTGATCCCAGATGTTCCAGTTTCACACAGTTCAAGTCTGCCCTATAGATGGGTATCTCTTTCTGACATCAAAGGTTAATGTTTTGTCCTTTATTCCTGGAGGATGAGTTCAGAATGTAGGTGACAGAATTCACTCTTCATTTTGGGCCGTTTTCCATAGCACACACCTTGTCCAAGGATATAGACGCACTTCACCACAAACTGCATTAAATTTCCTTTTCTACGACACAGGAGAATTTGTTGAGATTCACACGATGCTGAGCCGAGGTAGGGATTTAAACTCGGTTCCCATGTTACCAGATCGGCAGCTCTAGGTCACATAACCTCCCATTAAAGTATCAACTTTGCAGTGGTAGCAATGGATATTGTTAACCGCACATCACTAATTGTTGTGGCTGCATACAGATAAACAAGATTTTGGATGAAAAACGTATCTATGTGACCAGATGTGGCATCACGCCGCACCATGCTACCCAAGAAGGTGCAATCAGAGTGAATAAGGATATAGCACACAAAGCATCAGTTGACTGTCGGCTCTCATATAGACTATTGTACGGATGGATGCTCTTCACATTGGACATCACAAAACACGGTTCCACTTTCTATTGATTTTTCATTGAACTACCACTAATAATCCCTATACCTTATTGCTAATCATGCTATTGTGTTCTATTATGCATCACAGTAAATTTCCGGTATCTTTTAAAATATTATCTGAACAAATTAGCATTGACAAAGTTTTATTGACAAAACACATGTCGGCTGTAGTTGATGTCTACCATCTAAGCAGCAATTTATAATTGCTCGTCTTATCCCAAAGAAAAACTGTAAACAACTTACTTTCTGTATCTTTTTTGAATGCCATCAAGATATCAATTCTATAAAACTGAAAGACTGGATCACCATACTGGGTGGGATTTTACTAAAAACGTGCGCTATTTGTGATAAACAGAACTATATGTTTATTCATTCAACTTTGTGTTTCCAATCAATACAAATTATACCCGGTCTATAACAGATACATTTGGTGAGCTTCAGGAAGTTTTCCTTCAGCTTCCTATGAAATCTCGTTTAATTTTGGGCTCAAGGTTCCAAGAGGACCTTGATTTGAGCCTGAGCCAGGTATCTCGGTCGCGTCAGGCTCGAGCTGTCAGTGCCCCCGCCCCACCTCTAAGTTACTACATGTACAAAACAAATGAATGAACTTCGCAGTTCGTTCAGAGGATGGCAGAATTGATAAGCAAACTGGATTAGGAGAAGGCAGCTATTGGGGGTAGGATGGCAGGATTGATCAATTGGCACATAGTAGTTTTTGTAGCTCTGCCTCGTCCATCAGCCATTTTGTTCACCACAGTTGCACAGATCAAGAGTGGATCGGACCTCCCTTTCCCACATTTCTGTCAGCAATCTAAACATCAGCAGACAGCACCGGTAAGAACAAGCATTTACAATGCAATAGGTCTCACATTTACGAGAGTTTAAGCTATTGTCATTTACAATGGCAATAGCTCAAACTCTTGTAAATGCGAGAACTATTACACTTTAAAAAAGCGGCCACCTTTGTCTCGGGCTGCATGAAAGTGAAAGTGCGCATGGTGAGGAAAGCACTTTGTGCCTGCAGTAGGAGAAACTCATTTAAGAAAATAGTGCATACAGACTAAATAAGACATACCGTGTCGCAACAGAAGTAAAAGGGCCAGTCGCCATCAGAGGTTAAAAATGCAGACAAGGCGATACCACGGAGGGACAAGCGAGACTAATAATGACTTGGAATCCAGCGTTTACAAAGGACAATGACACAAGCAAATTACAAATATGGGTGGAGAGTGGGCGGGGCTTTAAAGGCATACTCCACTACTGCATGCCTTTCACCAGTTTTCCCAATCCCCTATTGCACATCTAGATCCCAAGAGCAGTTGTGCAGCTATTTTTGCAGAAAGGTGCAGGGAGTGATAGGGAGTGGAGATGCCCTAGAAGGAATTGCAAACATCTGCTGTGTGTGCCACCAGACCTATTGGCCTGCAAGCAGTGCTTAATTTGAGCCGGGGCTTTCCAGTGCTCAGCACCGGGACTTATCCGGCGCCGGTGCCGAGCACCGGAAACCAATTTTCAACACCATACATAGAACAGTCCACACATGGTGGCGCAGCTCATCTAATTTAGAGATGAGCAGAACAATGGTAGTTTAGGAATACAATATACATTAGAATTGCAAATACCTGCCTCCCGAGCCGCTCCTTCAGCTTTGGGGACCTGGAATAATCTGAACTGTCGTATTTACACGCGAGAGAGATGGTTAGCCGTTGTTTTGGCAGCGATGACAAGGGCGATGGGTGGTTCAAGATGCAGTGGCCTCCTGGTCAGAGCCCTGGCACTTAATATTTTACAAATCAAGCACTGCCTGCAAGAGCCAGCCTAACCACACAGCCTCCCTATCATAGCCAGCCACGATAAATTCTGTCGTTAATCTGGCCGATATGCAACACTACTCACAACAGACAGGGGAAAACCACTGGCAAAAGCCACCATCAATTCACAGAGCACGTCGTGTACACTTTCAGAATCACTCCACAAGCGCGCGCCATTAGTCATTCGCGCACGAGCAATTACACGAATCTGCATTCTAAAGGCTTCCATTCAGGTTGCTAGTGCGGTGTGGGTATTTTAGAGCGTTAATAAGAAGTAGAAATGCCTAAAAAAAAAAAAAGGCTCTCGGCAGAGACTACGATTAAAAAAATTAGACGCAAAACCAATCTTGTCATTATGAAGTGCAGGGGACTTTTGTGAGTAATACTGTGGTTTTTCTATTCCCGGGACGAGAGCGCAGAAAATATGTGCATTCTCAATTCCCCCTTCGAAGCGCAAATGAAACATTCTTACATTAGTAATCATCGAAGTGGTTTCATACGCGTTTTTCACAGTGCTTGTTAAAAACTGAACTCACGTGAAAAATCCACAGCATTGAGAAACCATTAAGTACAAACAGATGAACATAATACATAAAGCAGAATGCCCTGAAAGCTCCAACAACTACTCTGGCAGAACCATTAATTCAATTAACATCCTATTATCTTTAGGTAGGTTGTCCCCAACAACTTGGGGAAGACAGATGAAGTGCCGCCCCAATCGATTTTTTCCCCTTCATTAGGGACATTTATTTGTATCTTGCCCCAGTGTAGTGCTTAATTTGGGCAGATGTTTGCACTTTCTATGCCCATCTGGCTCTTTAATATTACACAAAGTGCCGCAGACACTTGCGCGGACCCTCCTATAATACAGATTGCGCTAACACAGTTATATAGCGCCAGTGCCCAAAGGGGGCGTTCATTCATTTACATGTGGACAAGGTCCCATGCAAATTAGGTAAACACTCTGCCTCTGCACACACGTCCATAATAGTGTGCAGGCACAAAGGTAAATAGGCGGTCACAAGGTCCACTGACTGTGCCACAATGAGTCAATTTACCCCCTGAAGATGACCGCTGCAAGGGGGAAATGGGGCTCCCAGGGATGCCCCAGACATTCCCCTACAGGCAGATGCAGTCACTCACTGAACCTATTTGTCGGGGATCTCTGCCCCCCACACCTTGTGAAGCAGTCCGCTGGCACTATGAACAAGCATTTTCAATGCAATAGGACTCGCATTTACAAGAGTTTGAGCTAGTGGCATTGCAAATGACAATGCCTTTTATTAAAGTGTTGTTTTTAAAACAGACAAATAAAAGGCATTGTCATTTACAATGCTAACAGCTTAAACTCTAGCAAAGGCGAGACCTATTGCATTGCATATGCATTTGTACTATACATTTTTTTAAAGGGTAAGGAGAGAGCGTGTCCTGCCTGCTGCTATTTCAGAAAATAGTGCTCAGAGGCTGTAATTAAAGCCTACCGAGTAACAACACTCGTAACGGGGGTGTCGCCATGGGAGATTAAAAAATGAGACAAGGCGGTACTGAGGAGAAACTACTAAGCCTATTGACCAATGAACAGCCACAGTTTACAGTGGGCAATGACTCAAGCCAATGAAAAATATGGACAGAGTGTGGGTGGGGCTTCAAGTTTCTACCCGAACACAGCATGCCTCGCAGAGCAGCGCATGCACTGCCCATGCGCTGCCGATGCTCGACCTAAAAAGTATGTCAATTTTCTAGTGAGAAAGAAATGTATCTGTTCAAGATCAAGTATACAAAAACATGGGCATTCAGTGGATTTCTCATCTCCCCACAAACCTCTTGGACACAGTCTTTGCACTGAGCCCACCACCTCGATACAGTACCATCCTTCGCCTCTCCTCCTGGTTGTTTGCATCCTGTGCTCTATATTTATGTTCTGTGTGTTCAGTGTAATTATTGATTCTTATGTAATGTTCTATATCTTTTGGAAAGCGCTCTAATACCTCTGGGTAGTGAAGAAAGAAAGGAGGAAAGAAAGCAAGAAAGGAGGAAAGACAGAAAGAAAACAAGAAAGAAAAAAAGAAAAAACGAGAGAAAACAAGAAAGAAGGAAAGAAAGAAGGAAAGAAGGAAAGAATCAAAGCAGAGGCTACATAAAAAAACATTTGCAGGCATCTTCCTTTTGGCACCACCACGGTTACCAAAAGACGGCACCAGAATGTAACAAACAGCCTATAAAATATCCTTGCAGCTAGGGGAAACTGAATGCTGAATGCCTAAACTTCAAAATAACACTGGTGCAGGGACGCAGAGGTCTCTACAGCTGGAGGTGCTGGTCTAGCCTATATTTTGAGAATTTTTAAGCTCCTACCTCACAGGAAGGAGTTTTTTTTTTCCATATTCAACCAATGGAGTCCGTGGGAGGTACCTTTTGTGCAATTATTTTATATACTATGGTTTGAATTGCTCTGGGGTGTCATTTTAAATTGCTGTTAACAATGTGATTCCTTCTGCCGGATAATTGTGTAAAGCTAGAGTTTAATTAATTAAGTAATAAAATTGATTAAAACAAGCCAAGTAAAAAGATGCTCCACAATTACAGAAAATACAACCAGACCAGCACTGAGCATCATTTAATGTGCATGTGGCATCATGCAGGCAACTGCTCTGTGTGTTGATGCCAGGGGGACATTTGCAGTGATCATAATAATCATAACAGAACAATACTAAAACACACAGCGCTTGTTGCCATATTTGTGTCATTTCTAAGCCCAGTAAGCAACAAATGCTACTATTGCCCAGTTTAAAGGTGCCCGTGATGAGGGTGATGAGTCCATCTCACGCAAAATACTCTGTGTCATTTATTCTGTGAGGCACCTCGCAGAATAAATGACACGCAGAGTATTGCACTTTATGGTCTGTTTAGTCAGTTTCTCATCTCTCCTGGTTTTGCCAAATAAAGAACCCGGAGAAGATTTTTTTGCCCAGGATCACATAGTTCAGCCAAGCGTCGGAGTCGGGACTGGAACCCCGTTTTCTTGACTCTACTCAACAGCTAGACAAATCCGCCCCATTTGTGGGAAAAAAGGAAGAGGATCTGGTGGGCTGAAAGCATCGGCAATGACCGGCGCCCCCCACGCCTAGAGGAGGGGCGCCCTTAGTAGCGCCACGGGACTGGACCTTCCCCAGGGCCGAAAAGGGGGCTGAATGAGGTGACGTCATCGGGGTGCACTGAAGGTTATTTAAATCCGCGCCCTGCGATCTTCAGCCTCTTTGTCCCTTTGAACCTCCGGCAAGCTGCAGGGGCACATCGTCGACGAGGAGAGAGTTCGAGTCGGCGGTGTGCTGAGTGTGGCACAGGAGGTTTGAGGGGGCCTAGGCGTAGCTCGTAGGGGGTTGTTCAGTTTTGGATACATTACGATCGTGTATTTCATGATATCCGCTGCCAAATGCGGGGGACGCGCCTTTATTTAATGATATTTCCTTTGTAGTTCGTCCCGCTGCCATATGCGGGGGACGCGCCTTTATTTAATGACATTTCCTTTGTAGTTCGTCCCGCTGCCATATGCGGGGGACGCGCCTTTATTTCACGATATTTCCTTTGTAGTTCGTCCCGCTGCCATATGCGGGGGACGCGCCTTTATTTCATAGTATTTCCCCTCGCGCTGACTGTGCAGCGGACATCGGGGGTGGAGAGGCACAGTCACGGGCCACGTGGGTCGTGATTAGGAGGTGAGCGTGGGGTGTTGGGTCCGGTGCACAGGGCCTCTGCCCAACACCCTTCGATGTCCATGGTTTCGGGTGGGGCGCAGGATTGGAGTTGTTTGGGGCAGGATTTCCTGTTTGTAGAGACGCCTGTTGACTAGCACTGTGGACATGTATAGGTGGCGGGTGCTTGTTCTGCTGAGCTAGTTAGTGCCAGTGGTCAATTGAGGCCGCGGGCGATCGCCCCCTTTTCGGAGGGGGCCACTTGGCCTACACCGGTGAGTTTGGGGAGGTTGCCGTGTGTGCAGGTCCTGTGCGATCCGCTCATTGCAATGGTTCGCTTGTAAATTCAAAGGTTGCGAGTCCAACGCGGGTTGATTGAGGCGCTGCACATATGCCGTTGGATCTCGCACTTCGACACATAGAGTTCGGAGTCAGTCGCATGTCAGCGGCAGTTGTTACAGTCACTGGAGTAGTTCCATGCTGATTTTATGCCTTTCAGGGCCCTTGGGTAGGCCTGGTTGGTGAGGCTCGCACATACCATTTTATTGTTGGATGCGCTGCAATGGTGGCACCGCTGCGGGGGTAGGCCAATGACTGCATGGCATACACATCTTTGTAGTGAATTGAATGGCTGAGCTGAACGAGTAAGAGCAGGTTTATGTGTTTTTGTGGTTTGGGGTTAATTTGTTGTCTGTGTGAACGGGGCCTCTGTCCTCTCACCGCGTGGAGGACCGCACCGGGCGTCGCGAAGTTACGGAGCCGAGTGGACGGTGCCGGTGTGATCTGTGAGGTGAGAGGGCCTCACTGGCGGAGTGGATTCTCGTTGGATCTGCGTGTCAAGGTGGGTAGTAGTACGGCTGGCTGCGGTCGTCAGCAATCTGTTTAAAAAATGTATATGGTGGGTAGCGGGCCGTAAGGCGGACGTTGTGGGTGCAGCGCGAGGGAGGAAATCTGGGTGCCATTGGAAAGTCATTTCATCTCTCCGTGCCGGAATGCGTAATGTAAATGTGTAAATTTGTGAAGCAACCCCAGTACCGTCGAGTCGAGTTCGCGCATTATAAATATGTTCGAGGCCCGGGGGTGCGTACACATCCTGGGATGCGGGCTTATACGGTGATGCGGGACAGACCATTTATTCTCCCCGTGCCTCCACGGGTAATGTAAATACAGCGCAGTGTAAAGAGTGTCGATACAAGGCTTCGGGTGCAGGCGAGGTCGATTAATGTCGCTGGGGTTACAGGCGAGGCCCGAGGAGGTGTACATAGCCTGGGATGCGAGGCAAATCATTTATTCTCTCCGTGCCTGCAGGTATAAAGTGAATACGGTGCTACGTAAGTACTCCAATACCTGCGGGGAAAAGGCAGGGGGCGTAGGTATTTAACGTCTGGCGGTCCGTTAATAATTTCGTTACTAGAATGAAGTGTGGGACGGGCCGCGAGATACGGCAGATCGTGGGGATAAAGCCCGTTAGAGAAGCTCAGGGTTCTGTTGAGATTACTGTACAACATCGAGGGCATTGGTGCAAACGCAGTTGATATTATGGCCGAGATAATAAAAAGAGCAATTTGTTAGACTTGCGTCATAAGAGCACTATTTTAGCTCAATGTGTTATCACAACTACACTGTTTTAAAATGCATGTTATGGGAAGGGCTGCGGCCTTGCACATCCTAAATAAGGGGTGATCTTTGCCCTCCAGGCGACAGTTACGAACATTATTTTATTTTCTCGAATAAGAATGCGTTGTAATGTATAGGGGGTCGTTGCCCCGGAATCCCCAGTTAAGATGTTGGTGGGATTTTTCTCAATACAACATTGGTTGTAAATGGGACTGGACTTGCATTCCTACCACGTGCAAGTGTGTTTTCAGGCCTGGGCTATGCTGAGGTATGCTGTGACTCCTTGCACAAAGGTGGACAATTCATGTCAGATGGTGCAGAAACACACCGTCGCGTACAGCAACCGCACGCTAGTAGCGGGCATTCTTTCTGGGGGCGTGTATAATTCATGCTAAATGGCGCTGAAACACACCGATGCATACAGAAGCCGCATGCTAATAGCGGGTATTCTTACTGTGTGGGTGTACAATTCATGCCAAATGGCGCGGAAGCACACCGCTGCGCACAGCATCTGCACGCTAGTAGTGGGCATTGCTTCCGGGTGGGCGTACGCTTATTACCACTCTCGGTACATTGCAATAAGACAGTGGGTTAGGGGCTGCACGTGGAAATACTGGGAGCTGATCCAGCCCAGTTTCAATAGGCGCCGGATGTGTACCTGAATCCACACGCTTTTGCTGTAGTGGGGTAGTAGTTATGGAGCTTATGTTAAATAGGATGATAGGCCGAGCGTTTGCTGTGTGAAACATTCTAAACGTTCCGAGCCAGGCGCCCCCATGTGCGGCATTACGTTGCTCGGCTATAGGTCACCTGGTACTATGCATATACAAGTTCTCTAAACAGCAGGATGTGCGGACTGGCTTTCCTTCATTGATAAGGTACACGTTGGAATAGGTTCTTGCAGGCACAGCTGAGCAGAACTTTGCGTATTCGGGCTAGCTCCCATTACACCAACTCCAGTAAGGTTATGTAGTCCAGTAGGAACTCTGTAGATCTAAAACCGGACAATGCTGTTATTATAACGGCAGCACATACTCATTTCTGTTTTATGTTACCAGCAATAAGGAAATCAGCCATTGGTCTCAGTCACAATTAGTACGTTTGGTCCCAATACTCCCGTCAGTGGCAATAACCAAGTTTCCTGGGGGTAACACGGTACGGTTAAAATTGCCAGCCATAATGGTCCTGGTGGCTAAGTCTCTGAGGAATGTAAAGCAGCTTGTTTTACCTTATAATCTCTTGAATTACCAAATGAAAAGACACCACACAGGTATTTATGTCAAATATATATGTATTTATTTCTAGATATACTCTACTAATCTCTTTATGAGAGTAGTAGATGAGCCGCTAGTGCGTGGGAACCAATTCTGGCATGGATGGAGTTTCTTGTTATGTTTTCACGGTGATGCCAATAAGTGTGAGGAGACAGTGCAAAAACATTCTCAAGGCTTTGTTGCAGGCGGACCCCTTCCAAAACCCAAGTTTACAATCACCAGTTTGTGCTGATATGGACCCGTATTTATTCCCTTCACGTAGGGGGTCTTTTGCGAGGGACATAATAACCGTTAGGGTAGTAGTCAGTTTGGGGCTGAACGGTGAGTATTGTTGCGTGGGCTACCGGGTCTGGCTAGTTACCAGGCAATATATTAAATCATCCAGCCGCTGCTTCCCTCGACCAAGGGCAACGCCATCTTCACATAGTGCTGGCCATGCGGGGGTGGGAGGATTGATAATAAAGAGGCACATAGCAGAGGATACGGTAACCGGAGGCTCCCTGGTAAAGGTGGTTATGGAGTACAATTTACAAACTTCACCTCAGGCACAGGGTAATTACCCGGCAGGTGCTACATGATCATGGTAACCCAGCCATTTATACCCCTGTGGCGGCCTATAACCACAGGTCCTAACCAGTAAGGGGCAAAGCAACACCTCTCACAAAGGGAGCAGTCTTGTCAGTGGGTGGAGCAATAGCTCAGAGGGTGGCAGTGCAGGAGTCCAGGCCAGTGTAAATCCGGCTCAAGAGGGTCTTTTGATGGACACAAAATATGTAGCATAGCTGAGTGGTTTCTAGGCACAAGGAGGTGCCTGGTTGGTAAGTTAACTATGACTGATGTCAGCATGTAACGGTATTTATTTTATTTATTATTTATTTTATAACACTTGTAAGGCGCACAGCTACCCACAAAGGGTTTCCCGGCGCCGGACCAGCGAATCGCACAAACCAACTGTATAGAAAACAATTTAAGCACTTATTTGTCGAACAACCAGGTTTTTACACTTTTTCTAAAAGTCATGAAGTTTTCCTCCTTGCGTATATGGATGGGTAAAGTGTTCCACAGAGTTGGGCCCAAATAGGAAAATGATCTTCCGCCTATTCTAGCCCGTTTGAACCTTGGTACCACAAGATTCGCAGCAGTACCAGAACGGAGGCTGCGATTGGGGAGGTAGGGTTTAACAAGGTCCTGTAGATATTTAGGGGCAGTACCAGCTTTGATTTTAAATAGGTAGGTCAGGGTTTTGAAACGGATCCGGTTTTCGACCCTGAGCCAATGCAGGTCCCTAAGATGTTTGGTGATCCTAACGGATCTAGGGATTCTGCAAAGCAGTCTGGCAGCAGCGTTTTGCACCAATTGCAGACGTCTTATTACCGCTTTGTTTGAGCCCAGATACAAGATGTTTCCGTAATCAAGCCGAGATGTCACTAAGGCATTGACTACGGTCTTCTGGGTGGTAGGAGGTAACATCCAGGCAATTTTGCGAAGCCATTTAAGAATGGCAAAATATGTGCCTGCCACTCCGTTGGCTTGCTGAGTCATAGATAAACTATCATCTATGATGACCCCAAGGTTTCTAACCTGAGAGGCTGGAGGTGGAAGTTTACCAAATGATGATGGCCAATGGGGATCACTCCAGAGATCTTTACTGTTTCCTAAAAGGAGAACCTCTGTTTTCTCCCCATTTAATTTAAGTTGGTTAGCTGACATCCAATTAAATATTTCCTGAAGGCCTATTTTCAATGCAGATGGAGCAGATGAGTCAGATTTAGAAAGTGAGAACAGAATTTGAGAGTCATCTGCATAAGTCATTAAAGTAAGACCAAAATTTTCTACAAGGTTGGCTAATGGACGTAGGTACAAATTAAAAAACAAAGGGCTCAGGATCGATCCCTGTGGCACACCATGAGGAGAGTGGAATATCTCAGAGCCTGCCTCCGAGGAGGAGATCTGGAAAGTGCGGAGGGATAAGTATGATCTAATCCACTCCAGTGCCTTGCCTTCGACACCATTCTCCCCCAACCTGTCAAGCAGTATGGAGTGAGAGATGGTGTCGAAGGCCGCACTTAAGTCCAACAAGACCAATGCTACCGTTTGGCCGTCATCCATGAGCTCCCTGATTTTTTCTGTGACCCCAAGTAGGGCCGTCTCGGTGGAATAACCACTCCTAAATCCAGATTGGGACGAGTGAAGAAGCTCGTTATTTTCCACATAGAATGAGAGCGCTTGGGTCTCATTCTTGGGCCTGCTGTGCACAATGTGCACAGCAGAGTGGGGGCTTGGTGGGCCGAGACGGCCAAGTTCAAGTGTATGGCCAAGTTCAAGAGTTCAAATGTAATGTGGTGCATATCTTCTTTACGGTATGGGGCAGTAGTTCTTCAGGAATGAGGCTGCGTGGAGATGGGTCACAACATAGGCATCCACACATGCTGTGGGTTATAGGGATTCCCAGAGGTTCTGGTGAAGTTGCCTAAGGCTGTCATCAGCCGGGACTTAGCTTCTGGGGCATCTGGCTGGCGACAGAAGGGACTGACCTGCCGGTGGTCCCGGACGTCACCTGGCTGGTGACAGAGTTCGGACCTGCTGGGGGTCCTAGACTTCATGGGCATACCGAAGAGGCATACCGGAGAGGCTCGGGAGAGTACACTTAGGGTTGCACTAAGGTTGCAGGCATCCCGGTGGGCAGAATTGCTATTGGAGGCCCTAAGGGATTAGTTTCCTTGGGGAGGGAGGTGGATGTCATAAAGTAAAAACGGGAGATAGTGTTGGGCCTTCCCAACTCGGTGGGCATTAAGAGAGGCTTCTGGACAATGTGCCAGCTACTGAGGTTAGTGGCCAAGATATTTTGTCTAACGCATTCTTGGGCCTGGTAAATTATCACAAGGCTGTAGGAGGGTGCGTTATTACACCACCGCTCAATGACCGATGGTCTGAAGGGAAGTTTCTATATGTGGTCGGTAGGATAACGCAGGCAGTATAAGCTAAGGGGGTTCTGGTTAAGGCCAAGGACAAGCTGGGGAAGAAAGTGATACAGGCGACCAGTAAGAGGAAGGCAGTGGGTCCAACACGTCCTCCGCTGTCCCAGGAGACCAGGGGAGTCTAATTGGGTTGTGCTAGCATCTAGGCACCCGTACGGGCGGAAATTTTATGGAGGGCCTGGGGTAGTAGTTCCCTTTAGGCTAGCGTTGGTGGAAATACAGCTAGTGACAGGTTCCTGGCAGGGGGTCATGGATTAATTCAGGGGAAACAGGAGATGGTGTAAACTAGGGTCTTCACAACTCGATGGCCACTGAAAGGGGGCAGGTAATGTATCACAGGACGGCCCAGATAACAAAAGGGAGAGGTGGAATCAGGATGGAGGGCATAATTTTGGTAGACGGGCAGTGGCTCATACAAAGAATACTAGGGGCCATTTGGGAGCACAGTTAGCGCGGGGGAGGGCGAGCGCGCCAGGGAGCTTCTCGCCCTGTGGCGGTTCAACAACTGGATGGCCCCCAGAAAGGGGTAGGAGCCACGTGTGCAGAGGGTAGGCGGAAGGGGGGACTGGCCTGCTGGTGGTCCCTGACTCTTCTGCCCTAACCCACAACCTATGGACTGAGGTGAACCCTGGGAAGGCTGCCTGAGTGCAGGTACCCCGGTGGGCATGCCAGTGTGCCATGCGGGGCCCTGGTTTACAAGTAGTGCAACTGTTCACTGTAGCGCGTTGGGGCCTGCTGGCACAATGTGCACAGCAGAGTGGGGGCTTGGTGGGCCGAGACGGCCAAGTTCAAGTGTATGGCCAAGTTCAAGAGTTCAAATGTAATGTGGTGCATATCTTCTTTACTGCCTTTGACAGGCCAAGGCCACTAAGGTGTACGGCCAAGCTCAAGTTCAAGTGTAATGTTGTGCCTAATTGCCTGGCAGCCTTCGTCAAGTTAATACCGCTAAAGAGTGATGCTTTGATAATTTTATATCCAAAAGGGATACTGTTACTCTCGTGTTGGTCACTGGTGAATTACCTGTTTCGTGAATAAAAAGGCTACGCCATGAACAACACGCTCTGCTTCTGAGAGTTCTTGGGCAAATGGGAAGAGTGAATGTCGCATTGTGCGCCTACTATGACTGGCGCCCCCCGCGCCTCGAGGAGGGGCGCCCTTAGTAGCGCCACGGGACTGGACCTTCCCCAGGGCCGAAAAGGGGGCTGAATGAGGTGACGTCATCGGGGTGCGCTGAAGGTTATTTAAATCCGCGCCCTGCGATCTTCAGCCTCTTTGTCCCTTTGAACCTCCGGCAAGCTGCAGGGGCACATCGTCAACCACCCACCCACCCGGCAAGAGAGCGAGGGCGGAACGGTGACATTAACAACATGCAAGCACAACAATGGCGGTTCAACAACTGGATGGCCCCCAGAAAGGGGTGGGAGCCACGTGTGCAGAGGGTAGGCGGAAGGGGGGACTGGCCTGCTGGTGGTCCCTGACTCTTCTGCCCTAACCCACAACCTATGGACTGAGGTGAACCCTGGGGAGGCTGCTTGAGTGCAGGTACCCCGGTGGGCATGCCAGTGTGCCATGCGGGGCCCTGGTTTACAAGTAGTGCAACTGTTCGCTGTAGCGCGTTGGGGCCTGCTGGCACAATGTGCACAGCAGAGTGGGGGCTTGGTGGGCCGAGACGGCCAAGTTCAAGTGTATGGCCAAGTTCAAGAGTTCAAATGTAATGTGGTGCATATCTTCTTTACTGCCTTTGACAGGCCAAGGCCACTAAAGTGTACGGCCAAGCTCAAGTTCAAGTGTAATGTTGTGCCTAATTGCCTGGCAGCCTTCGTCAAGTTAATACCGCTAAAGAGTGATGCTTTGATAATTTTATATCCAAAAGGGATACTGTTACTCTCGTGTTGGTCACTGGTGAATTACCTGTTTCGTGAATAAAAAGGCTACGCCATGAACAACACGCTCTGCTTCTGAGAGTTCTTGGGCAAATGGGAAGAGTGAATGTCGCGTTGTGCGCCTACTATGCAGTTAGCCAAGGAAAAAGATGTTACAAATACATGAACACAACCAGAAAAGCATGGAGCATTATTTAATATGCACGCGGCATCATGCAGGATACTGCTCTGTGTGGGAGGCCAGGGTGGCATTTGTAGTGATCATAATAATTATAACAGAGAAATACTAAATTCCTAAGGTGGAATTATGTGGTTTGAAATGGAATGGTTAGTTGTGGAATTGTGTGGGGTATGGTACGGCCGGTCACTGTATAGTATGGTATTGGATAGCATGGTACGTTTGGTGTTTTGCTGTTGATTTTTATGAGTTAATATTGTGTGGCATTTGCGGAGTCAATAAAGGGCATTCAAATAACTGGGATACCAGAATTTATTTTCGAAATGTGTAATTTATTCAATATCCCAAGCAGTTCACAAACAAATGGCAAATCTGGCCATATGGACTTCACTGTACCAGTAATACATGGTCGCCTCTTGGCACTTGCATAGTAGATGTTTTATTTATCCAATGCATTGACGCTCCTGGAATTTCTCTTGTAAAGATGTGAGACTGAATCAGCAGAGGTCCAGAGGTGGTTCTACAGACAGAGTTTAACCCACTGAGCTACTACTGTAAGTATCTATCGCTATCAATGTCTGTTATAGCCTACTCTCATTGCACACACCTCTCGTCTGATGAGGCACTAGGTGGCCCTGTGGGCAGTGGATCGAGCGCCGGCACACTCCCGGGAGTAGCCACACGCTTAATAAATGCCTGTTAACATAACATAACATCGATTTAAACCCGGCCAGATATCGCTCAGGTGGAACAGCTGAAGCAGTGGCAGCAGGACTGGGCTGAATCCTGGGGGTGCCGAGCAGAGTCCTAGCCACATACTGTCACCTCCATATCCAAGATGGACCAGCAGACGCACAACTACTAAGAAGGACGCTGCCGCACTCCCAGTGCAGGCACTACTACTTGTTAGATAGATAGCTCAGTGGGTTAAGGTGCACACTGCTGAGACATGAATGTGACCTGAAGGACGGTGCCGCACTTCCAGTGCGGGCACTACTGCTTGTGAGATAGTTCATTGGGTTAACACACACACACTGCCGAGACACGAGTCCGACCAAAAGGATGCTGCTGTGTTCCTAATGCAGACACTACTGCCTGTGAGATAGATATCTCCATAGGTCAAGGTGCACACTGCTGAGATATGAATGTGACCTCAAGGATGCTGCTGCGCTCCCACTGCAGGCACTACTGTTTGTTAAATAGATACACACTTCCAAGACATGATTGCAGCTTAAATAAAGGTTATTTTGTCTACGCATTTGTTGACTTGTTTTTCTAAACTGAATAATTTGAGCAACACCTCCATGCCATTTTTTAAATAACATATTTTTAAAAAATGTAAAAAAAAATTTTTTTAAGTATATTTTTTTTTTTTTTTTTTTTTTTTTTACACCATATAACATGTAATAGGCCTCGCTTTGTTGTTGCAGGCTAGTAGCCCAAACTGGCCGTGTTGGTTGCGGTACATATCTGGTTTACGTATGTTTGGGTGTTCCCCCTATCCACTGTCACAGTATGAGGAAGGGAAAGGGTGAAAGGGGGCGGGAAAGAAATTAAGGTAGAGAGAGAGAGGTAGCATACAGGAAGTTTTACCATTTTTCTCGTTTATTTCTTGTTCCGGCAGTGGTATGCTTAAGCTACGAATGGTTTGTTATGAAGGGCCTTTTCACGGTGGGTCGTAAGGGCCTAGGAATTTGTCCAGAGACTCCCACATTCCCCTGTACGGTTGTCTCCATGGAGAGATTCGCAGGGCAATTGTATCAGCGCCTCTAAGGTATGTCACCCAATTGATCCAGCTGAGCCTTTCACCCTACATCGAGGGACAAGACAGGGATGCTCTCTGTCCCCCTCGCTGTTTCTCCTGGCATTAGAACTGCTGATCAGGGATATTGGTGCTAATGATGATATGCGAGGTTTCACCATCAATGAGACTTCAGTCAAGCTAGCGGCGTATGCGGACGTCATTCTCATAGTCACCGAGACCCCAAAGACCTCCATCGCGGCCCTTATGGACACCATAGACAAATACTCAGTCCACTCCGGCTACAACCTAAACAAAGACAAGTCGGAATGCAAGCCACTTAACATACACACCACTAGAGACATACTGGGGAACTACGGCCTAGCCTGCCAAACCGGGTATATCAAATACTTAGGTATCCACTTCGGCAAGGATCTCAAAAGCACGCTCGATCAAAATGAAAAACTAATGATAGAAAAGACAAAGACGCTGCTGGAGACCTGGTCACCCACATTTATAACATGGTGGGGCAGGATAGAGACAATAAAGATGATGATCACACCAATGGTCAACTACCTGGCAAGTATGATCCCGCTTGTACTCACGGACGAGTTCCATCGCAGAATAGACAAGCAGATAAACAAATTCCTATGGCGGAATAAAAAATCAAGAATAAGCCTTAAAAAATTAAAAGAGATTGTTGATCTGAACATGTGTCTCCACAACTGGAGTGTTACTAAAACAGCAAAGAATACCAAATTGTCTTTTTAGCCGTGAACTACCAGGCTGCAGTTAGAGCTTCTTTGGAAATTAAGGATGGCAAAGTACTCCGAGACTCCAGGGGTAACTTGCAAGATTGGGCATCTATTTGTTTTTGTGTTTTATAGAGGACCAACAGAGCAGTTGGGGAGTGGGTGGGGGTGTATGGAATTTACTAGAGGGGTGAAGTGTATACATATTCCATGTACGCACTAACCTGCCTACTTAACTGGTCGAATTAATTTACTTAGAAGTAAACCTAGAACTGAACTGGCCTCAAGCACTCTTGTATATTTAACTGGTGACAAGGACAGCTCAGATGTATAATGGTCCATCTGTTCTACAGCACTCACAAGTGTAGGCGCCACCAAATGGTGAACACATCTGACTTTATTGCCTCGATTCCAGGAACAAGGAAAGGTTTACTTGGAGGGGAAATACTGAGTAGCAGCAGACTAGTTACAACCTTTAAAAAGAAAAGCCACGCTAAACGGTTATGGCACTTGCTGCAAAGTGCATAGGATAGAGATCACAGGATTAATTCCTGGAGCATAGGCTCCGCATTTCAACCAGAAGTGAATATTGTTTTGAATGGCAGGACAATGGAGGGCCGAGAGCACTCTGTGGGGTAACTATTAAAACGTTCAAAACGTTATAATCTCCCGAGCACTTAAGAGCGCATGTCTTGTGATTCCAGCTGCCCCCGTTCACAAAATTTGCTGGCAGGATATATTTAGTCAAATGATCTGCGCCACTGAAACACAGTGTACTGGTCACGGGTGTGAATCCTTGTGAGGCCAAATCAGCCTTCCATCCTGCCGAGGGCAGTCAGTGAGTGCCATTAAACTGGTTAACATTTACACCATTATAAAATATGTAAGTGAAGCAAGAAGCGCAAATAGTTAAATCAAACTACTACTGCTTCGTTTAGGCAAGGTGGAGTTCTGCAATGACCGGCAGTGACCACACCTAGTCCATTATTCCTCAGGTATGCCCAACGTCATACAAAGAAGTACACAATAAGCCTTTAACCTAGAAAAAGAAATGCGAAACGCGTACCCCCAAAACAAAGCTATTATGAAACTAAAGGCAATTAACTACCCCTGCTCCCGCTTCCGAGGCAGTTTACCTGCCTTGTCTGTGCCCAAGGGAGGGTTTCTGCGACTTCCTGTCTTTGTTGTACTGTCATTGCTAAAGGGAAAGCACACATGTCACGTGGAAGGGAGGCTCTAAATTCGAAGCAGCAGGGGGGGGTAACTTCAAGGAGCATGCCGCAGCATGCAAAATGCTCTTAATATGAAGCGGTGTGCGAAAGAAATCCCGACGGGGTGGGGAGGGGAGGGGAGGAGGGGTGCTGAAGCAACGTGCAAAACAAATAAAAGGCGGCACCTACGTCGTGCCGGGTGAAAGTAAAGTATGTCCTGAACCAAAAAAAAAGTAGTCCCCAAAGAACACAAAACACTTAAGAGTGTAAGTAAACTATAATTCACCGCTGCTCCTTGCCTGAAACCGGAAATGATGCATCGGCGCAGGAACAAATAAAAAGCCAGGAAACAAAAGCAATGCAGGAGTAAGCCAATTGCAATAGCAGGCGGGATTACACTCAGTACGAGTGTTTACTGCAGGTCTTGCAGACAGTGCATGCGCACTGATCGAAGCTAGACCTAAAAATGGAGCAGTTGCTTCAGACAGCCAATCCACTTTTAAAAAGCACGGCCCCTGGGGCAGCTCAGAGTTAACGTCTGCCCTGAGGGCAGTGCATTATGAGTAATAGGTAACAATGATCATGTTTGCAACTGATACAGCTAAAGGTATGCTGCAGCACAAACAAGAAGAGTGAGCCTGTTACATAATGCGGTCCCAGGTCTTATAGTAACCACATTCATAACTGCGCTGATTTTGCAGTGGAAGTCGGTGGTTAGGTTTGTACAAAAGAACCAGAGCTACTGTAGGATAAGTGCTAATAGTAAATGGCTCCTGGACATTTTTTAGGTCTGGATTGACAATGCCGCAGTCTTCCTGATGCATTGTTAGCAATACTTAAATGTATACACACTGGGCTTTGACTCCTCCCCAGCAGAGTAACACTCTCTCACCACATGCTAATGAGTGTTTGATGTATCATTCCGCCTCCTACAGAGTGCTTACATTGTAATTCACAAGGGACTATTTTTCATCTTCAATTTCACTACAGTAGCTTGGTGTACTTTAAATGCTGCCCATGCACAACCCTTCCCACTCCTGTAGCCGTACTTTCTATACATACAGACAGCAGCTTAAAAGCCTATGGTGGTTTCCTTTCTCCTTTCACAACTGCTTTCTTCACACATGCCTGGTGCTTTCCTTAATCGTTTGCCGGGTTGCTCTTCCCCAGTTCAGAGCACCTAGTGGTTCCTTTCTCCTAGGCCTGGCTGCTCTCTTCACGTGTGTGGCACTTTCCCTGCTCCGTTGCCAGGCCAAAATCTCTCTGGTAACCACCTGGTGCTCTGAACATTCTATAACACAGGACACTCTTTTTCACTGCTTTTCTTTGCTGCCCACCAAGCCGCTATCCCCCTTTTAGGAGTGCTCAGCAGTTTTCTTTCTTTATTACTACCCTCTCTTCACACACGTTTATCCATTTTCCCTTTTACTCTGCTGAGCTGCTCCCTCCCTTTTCACAGAGGCTGGTGGTTTCCTTTCTCCTACACACAGCAGGAGATGGGGCAATGCTTGCAAATAGTCTAAGCTACTGGCAATCGCTCTGGTTAGTATTCCAATCTATACTTCTTTGCCCAGTGTGCTTGCCTAATGCAAATCAGTACTTATCTCCTCATGGGAACAGTTCATCTGCCACACAATGCCCCCCTCTTGTAATTGAGACGCTCTCTTCTTAAAAAAATAGCCAACAGTATTCTATCTCCTATGCTGGGCCTCTCTCTCCCTCTTAAGAATGCAAAGCAACTTCCTTTTTTCTACATTGGCCTTCTATTCACATGTGCTTCTCACTACTTCTGGTTTGGGCCTACTTTCCAAACAATGCCTCACCAAACCACACAATATCGCTCTAGTCCACTCCACACACCACAATGCCACTCCACTCCATGCCTCAAAATGCCACTCCATGCTATATAACACCATTCCACTCCATGCCACACAATGCCACTCCACACCATACGGTTGGCCTTGCCAATGCTTGTCTGCACTGTTCTGCTCACAGTCAGTTCCTGAGAATGATCAGATAAGTGTGGCACAACCAGACACTGCCTATCTAGAACGTCCGTGGTCTTTAGCTGCCTATTTGTTGATAACAGCCAGGCCGAGTGGTGACGCAAACCACAAGATGAGAATTGCGAGAGAGGCACACCTTAGGCGCACAAAACGGCGCTGGGCTCCGCAGCACGTTTTTATTATGGAGAACTCTATGGCCCCTTCCCAATGCTGGTGCAGCAGATTCAGTCTGGCACCCAGCAAAATGTCACAATTTTGTACAGCATTGCTGGGCCTGGTGTAGACCAGTATCTTACTGGTATTTTCTTCAAATTGCCACAAACTGGAGAAATCAAAGCTACAAGAGCAAGTAGACCGTGAGGAGTTTCCAGGGTTTAAAATGATTGGCTATGCCAAGACACCTGATGGGTATTCACCAGAGTCACCACTTATCTTTGTCATGAAAATTGAGGATGATAACGACAATGCAACAAAAAAAAAATCCACCCTACCCATAATGCATTGCATGCAAGACAGTATCACAGTACATTCAATATGTGCAATTAGTAGCCTTGAAATGTGACAAAACAATTATTATATTAATTCCGATTAGGTTGTACTCTATGTGAAACTGATGAAGGGACATTTATAGAAGCTCTAATATAAATGTGAGATGGGTAGGTGCAGTACCGCAAGCTGCACCTAGAGGTCCCTCATGAGCATCATAAACTTTGAAGATAGCAATAGTCCATGGCCACAGGTGACTCCTCAGGCAGCTGATGATTTCATTTAACCACCATTGGACCTACATTCCCCTTCGCTTCACCCTATCGCTGATGTCCATATAATCCCTCTTTTTGACACCACAGTTGCTAAATGGTGGCAGCATTAGACCCCCTCCTCCCCTCAGTTTGTGCCACACTTGGGGATGGTCTCATGGCCCCCCCCACATCCAAAGGTGGTCCTCTTCTGCACCTGCCGCCTCCCTGCAGCACCGTTACCCAGGCGCCCACTATATCCGACCCTCTACGATCCCATTCCAGACCCAGAACTCCTTGGCAACCTATCACACCCATTCCACGCGTTCGGGGTTATTATTATGTGATTTGGACGATGAGCATGTCGCCTGTAGTATTTTTGCAGGCGGTTGCCCAGTTGATATCCAGTTGGTTTGTTCACAAGGTTGTTATGGCACACACCTCTACCCCCCAACAACGTCCTCCACCCTGAATACACTGTACACTCCTTAACCCCTCATGGGATCTCACAGGGCTGGTCTTCTATAATGCCTACACCACACACCTTTAAGATTATTTCTTCGAATATTCAGTGTATGCAAACACCTGCATGGCGCTATAGAATACATTCACTCCTTAAGCGTAGAGCAGTTGACAATGCACTCTTGCAGGAATCGTACATTACACACACAGAGTCATAGCAACTCCAGAGATGATCAAGAGGAGAGGTTTACTCCACCTATTGCTCACCATATGCCCGGGGCAAACTTGATGGCGGGTATTCCCCAGCAGGTCCAGGCTCAGGAAATAGACCCAGACGGCTGTTTCATTTCTCTAGATGCCAGATTAGATGGCACACTCTTACTGTTGGGCAGCATATATGCCTTCAGTATCAAACAGCCTACTTTCTTCCACCATCTCTAAGCCCTTTTGACATGCTGGGTGCACTAGCCCTGGGTTTTGGGATGCCACTTTAACTGTACCCATTTCTAGACCAATCCGACCCTCAATTGCTGGTGGTCCGCACATCCACGGCCCGTAGATTGTATGCATGGCATCTCCAATGGTCACTCTCAGATGTTTGGCGCCACCTCAATCCACACATTCCACTCTACTCACATTACTCTATGGTTCACAACCTTTATGTTTCCTGGGACTATATAGTATGTTCTAGTTCTCTCAATCCTTTTCTCCGGATTATCTTGGCAAGGAGCAATATCTGACCACAACCCCCTGCTGATGGGTCTAAGCTGAGGACGTACACGTTCCCTGGTCCCCACATAAAAATTGCAGCCTCTAGCCCTGGAAACCTGATTTTCAATGCTATGATCTCAGATCAGATAACGTAGTATTTTGAACACAATGAGGGGTCAACAACCTCCATCTCCATGGAATGGGAAGCTATTAAACTTGTCATTAGGGGTGACTGTATCCATGCCACTTGTGGCAAGCGCTGCACTCTGTCGGATGCCTTAGACTGAGCAGAGTGAGCATACATAGCTGCACACTGACAGGAGATCGAAGATCCAGGGTGGTGACCCTCTCTTACACTCCTCTGGGAGCGAGTTACCTGGATACTTGAGCATATATGCCGCCTGGACTACTGAGTGTATGTAGCCAAATCCCATTCCGAAGGAGGCAAGTCAGGTTGATTGTTGGCCTGGTTGATTAGGCAGGACTCACAACAGACCCCAGTGCCACAAATCCGGTGGGCAGATGGCATGAGCCTATACTCCCAAGGGGATATCCATGAGTCATTCATCTTCTATGCCTTGCTATACTCCTCATTTTTGCGTACTACAGCAGTGGAGGTTCAATGGTTTCTGGCCGAGGCCCCCATACCAGTCCTCTCCACTACCAATTGAGTGGAAACGGATGCACCTATAACAGAGGCAGAGGTCATGGCAGCAAAGTTATGTTACATTATAGACATTTCTAAAGCGCAACGATTACCCGAAGGTGTCCTGGCGCTTGCTACTGTCCTCTGAGCAATGAATGTTGTAGACAAGTTTACATGTCATAGAGCCAGGTTTTTAATCTTTCCTAAATGCCAGGAGGTCAGTGGCATTTCTCAAATGGAAAGGAATGTCATTCCAGGCCTTTGCAACGCAGGAAATAAAGATGCTCCCGCCCCACATAGCTTTTTTAGTGGGTGGTACTGTCATCAATTTGGCTCCTAGAGAGTGAAGTGTTCTTTTAGGCATATACCACTGAAACTGTCGCTTCAGGTGGTCAGGTCCTGTTCCTTGTAGGGCCTAATAAACGGTGCACAAAGATTTAAAATGCACTGATTCCTAACAGGTAACTAGTGCAGTCTTTTGATTTCCATGGAAATTGATGGCAATTTAGATGTGCCGGTAAGCAGTTGCGGCCGCGTTTTTGCAACAGTTGAAGTTCATTCAGAAAATGTTCTTAGATATTCAAGTAAAGACTGTTACAGTAGTCCAGCCTTGACAAGATAAGTGCTGTAACAACTGTCTGCCGACTGTCAGCCGGCAACAAGGGCAGTATTTTCTTAATCGTTTTGAGAACGTACGAGGTGGCAGATGCCACTGCATTAACTTGGTCACCAAAGTTGAGCTTATCATCTATTATGACTCCTAACTTTTTATTTATTTGGTGGGTGTAGGAAGAGTGCCCAGAGTATCTGGCCACCAATTTGGGGTCCAGAAGTTGGCATCGTTTCCAAATAGGAGGACCTCAGTTTTGCCCGAACTGAGCTTCAGGCAATTCTGTGACATCCACCTCCCGACCGCTTCCATACAGTCATAGAACCATTTGCCTATTCCCAATTCCTGTCCTGGCACCAGGGACATGACAATTTGTGTGTCATCTGCACACGAGGTAAGGCAAAAGCCAAAGTAGCTGATCAGGGAGGCCAAAGACGATACATACACATTAAAAAGTGTGAGGTTTAGCGACGACCCCTGCGGAACTCCACAAGGCAGGGAAAAAGGTTTGGAGTAGAATTCGCCCAATTTTATAAGTAGTAAGCCACGGCTCTGGCCTTCTGACCGGCCAAATTATATGAATCAGTCCTGGATTCGGGTTGCCTCCCAGACACAAAGCTCAAAGCACACTTGGTTTCTCTGCTTGAGCCGAGTAAGGATCCCATAGACCTGTCCTCCTCTCACCCCATTGCTATTTTAAATACAGATTACAATCCTAATGAAAATCTTGGCCTCCAGAATTCAACAGATTCTGCTGAGCCTAGTGCATAGCAATCAATCCGTTTTTGGCTCAGGGCTGCAGTACATCGTTTAACATCGGCAGTTCTTTTGTGTGCAGCAGTAGGTGCGCCTAGGCTGGCCTTGTGCGACTGCCCTAGTCCTGGACCTAGAGAAAGACTTTGACTATCTGGGCTGGGAATACTCATTCGCAGTGTTTAGCTGCTAGGAGTTCGAGGACCAAACCCTTAAGTTCATCTGCTTGTTATACACGGCCCCAAATGTGTGGGTTCACACAGGAGGACTCATATCCTGGGCCATCATGGTGGGGCGGGGCACCCACCTGGTTTCCCCCTGTCCCCACTACTGTTTGCTCTGGCGTTAGAACCCTTGGATGCATACGCTTGTCATATTGGGGACGCATTGGGCATTCCCTTGCTGGATTGTGCTCACGTCATTTCACTATAGGAGGATGACGCTCTATTTTATATTAAAGAAGTCACAGCAGACCTTTCTAGTCTGGCTGATCTCCAGTCTACCTTTGGGGCTCCAAATAAGTTGGATGAAATCTTGTATTTACGCTTTGAAGCCCAGGATACCCCATTCCCTTGTGGCTCTAGGTGGTGTGACTTTAAGGTGGGACACCTGCTCCTTTAGATATTTGGACATCAACGTTTACCACAGTGACTCCAAACTTCTTGATGGTAACCTAACCAAAACAGTGTCTTCCCTCCGGACCCAGATCACTTTTGGAAAACCCTCCCCCTCTTTGTAGGCGGGCATATAGCCCTGATGAAAATGATAATGCTTCCTCATCTGCTCTATCACTTTACCACCCTCCTAATCTTCCAGTGCCAATCGGACTACACGAATTACTGGGAGACCTTATTTGGCATCGCAGCAGATACAGAGTATCTATGGATAAACTGCAACTCCAAAGGAGGGGATAGGCCTTGGAGCCCCTAATTTCGAACTGTATTTTTTAGCGGCCCACCTGAAATGACTCGCTCATTGGGTGGTGGACCTGGATTTGGCACATATTAGAGCGGCTACATCAACTATGATTGGGGTGGGGGGGGGGGGGGGGGAGTGTCTTACCCTCCTGATTCCTAGGGTGAAGAATCACAGTACACTCCAGTGACTCGTGCACGTGGTGCTCTGGTGCCTCTGGAGGAGCTGCTGGCTCACTCGTGGGACTCCCTTATGTGCTCCCTCTATATCACTACTAAACCTCCCTGGGGTCAGCAGGATTATCACTCATAGTGATGTTTGAGCTTGGTACGAGTCTGGTTTGTCAACACTTTGGCATCTATTCACCAATGGCCAGCACATCCCTTTTTGGGAATTGGTGGAGCAACACGGATTACACCAGGGTCAGTTTTTGATGTATGGCGACTTTCGCACTCTCCTGAGGCAGAAGTGGTGGATGGCTGGTTCTGAGCCACCCACTAACAATTTAATGGATAGCCTGTATACCAAAGGGGATGGGTTACGGTTGATGATGTGGCTAAGAAAGGCTATGACTTCACTTACGCAGCACCCCTTACAAACACTCTGTGATACATGGGAGGCTGAATTTGGTTGGGCTCTACATGACAAGGAGTGCTAGAGAGCACTGATATACCACAAAAGATCGCCAGCAATGCTAGTCTGCAATTACTTCAATTCGATATCTTACATAAAGCATAGCTGTTACATACAGAGCACATCCACCGCATCTTCCCTGCGACCCCAAACACATGTGCCAGATGCAGAGCTCTGAAGGCTGGCCTCTGGCACATTCTCTGGTACTGCCCTCAAATTACCCAATTTTATCATGTAGTCCACTCAGCCATAGCCTCAGACACAGGTCCTCCAACTTTAGACTCCTGGGCGGTCAGTGCAATGGGCATTTATCAACACCTGGAAAAAAAAAACTGCGTCTCAATTTGCCGATTTGGCCCTAGCCCTGGCAATTCACTCTGTGACTATGTGATGGCAGAGTGGGACCCCCCCAGTGGTGAGACCTGGAGAGCGGTGATGGTACGCTGGGCAGAGGCTGAGGTGAGAGCACTGCAAAGGGAGAAAGTCAGGAGTCTCCGCTGACACCCTATTGTCCCACTATGGGACCAGTTGTCACATTTTTTAGGAATGGATGGAGAGGCCTCCTCTGAGTTCTCCACGTATATATGTGATGATCAAGGCCCAAGGAGGGCTGAAACGCGTCATGGCTGTAAAGGTCCTGGAGCGATAAACTGGAGCGATAAACTACAAATCCAGTTGCACAACGTCGTGGTCCGTGCCCGTTTTTTCCAAACAGGAGCAAGTTAAACGGAGAGAAACATGTATATATCCTACTGTTAGTCGCCAGTAGGTAGTTATAGTTGGGACCTATTTTCTATAGGAAATCCGCAACATTCTATTTGGAATAACGTTGGCGCCGATTGACGAAGCTTCGCGAAATTTTCCAAACTTTTGGCCAGCTCCGGTTCGCTCCTATCCTGAAAATTTCATGGTGATTCGTCAAGCAGGGGCCGAGAAAAAAGGGGGGTCCCAAAACGCATTTTCTCCATGCATTTTTCCATAGGACCTTTTGCTTAAATGGTGTAAATCCGTTCAGTAGCTCCTGAGCAAATTAGAGTTAAAAAGATAGATATATCTGGGCGGAGCCTAACCACACATCTCATCGTGAGATCTGATTGGCTGTCAGTACTTCATCCAAGAAGTGTTGGCAGCCATCTTGGGACCAATATACATGATAGCACCTCATTAAAAAGCATTGCAGTTAATAGAAGGTTTTAAGACTTTAGTTACATTATAAATCATTTGTTGATGGTACCATACTCATTTTAGGAATTGTGGTGTGTTCTAAGGTGATTTTACCATGTGAAAAAGCCTTCTGCTGTGATATCATGAATCATGTTTGAGAGGAAACTATTTTCTAATGCTTTTCCCAGAGGTTTGGAAGGTGATCTATAAGCTAAACTGATTGCATATTTTCTGTAAATTCACATTATCTATCTCAGTCATGTGAGAATGAAGTCGGACATTCTCAGTAAAACATGTACATCCAACAAGGGCAGAGACTGTCATATGATTCCTTTGTGTTCTACTGCAGCTTCCCAGAGTGTTCTAAAGAACAACTAGAGCGCTAACAGTCCTACTTATGACAAACGTATGGCACACCTGAAGCCATCTTGGTTGGAATAAAGTGGTAACTCTTAAAACATTTAATTTAAAAAGGAACAAAATGAGGGGGTTCATTTTGCCATAGAAAGTATGATTAGTGCTGCAGAAAGAAAAATTAGGGCACATTTTGACTTCTCAAGTCCTCTTCTACTTCATTAAAAAATTCTGACATGCAGACTGAAACATGCACTTTGAATACCAGCAGCAGACTTCCCTGGTGAGCAGTAGCTTTACTACAGTGATCTAATGAGCAACTAGAGTGCCAACATTCAGAATTTATGGCAAAATGTGTGACACATCCGAATGTCTTCTTGATGGAAACAAAGTAAAAAACTGAAAGTATTTCCTATGAGGAGACTGCAGTAAATGAGGAAATTAGGAAACTTCATAACAAATAAATCTCCCAAGATGGCCACCAGAGACAAAAGATCCCAAATGTAGCCCACATATCACCCAGATGTAGCCCAAGTATAGCCTAATGACAGAATGTCCTAGAGTGTTCTAACGAACAACTAGAGCGCTTACTGTCTTACTTGTGACAAAAGTATGGCACACCTGAAGCCATCTTGATTGGAATAAACTGGTAACACTTAAAACATTTCATTTAAAAAGGAACACAATGAGGGGGTTCATTTTGCCATAGAAATTATGATTAGTGTTGAAGAAAGAAAAATGAGGGCACATTTTGAGTGACTTCTCAAATCCTCTTCTATTTCATTAAAATATTCTGACATGCAGACTGAAACATGCACTTTTAATACCAGCAACAGACTTCCGTGGTGAGCAGTAGCTTTACTACAGTGATCTAATGAGCAACTAGAGTGCTAACATTCAGAATTTATGGCAAATGTGTGACATATCTGAATACCTTCTTGATGGAATCAAAGTAAAAAAAACTGAAAGCATTTCCTACTGAGGAGACTGCAGTAAATTAGGAAACTTCATAACAAATAAACCTCCCAAGATGGCCACCAGAGACAAAAGAGCCCAAATGCAGCACAAATATCACCTAGATGTAGCCCACATGTAGCCCAATGACAGAAGTGTGCAAAACACTTATTTTTTGTGTATTTGCAGTTTTATATAGTGCAGACTTGTCAGGTATTGGAGTGCTTTACATGGGCATTGGTTACATCACACAAGATCAAATTCATTTTCGTTCTAGACATGGGGATATTAAGTGATTTGACCAGAATCACAGAATGTTGAGCTGAAGCAGAAACTCCAACCTGGTTCCCCAGTTGCAAAGTCTGCAGCTCTGGAAGTAAAACCACATCCTCTCCCCTAAGCGCAACATTTAATCAAGTGGTCAACTGGATAAAAAAACATAAAGATTACAAATAATTTAAAAGTTCTTCGTCGCTATTTGAAATCTCAGAAAATATGTCCTCATTTTAGTTTTTTAGAGCACTAACCATAATTGTGATGCAAATAAGACCCTCTCATATATGTAATTTCTAAAGGAAATGCTCTAGGTATTACAGTTTTGATTACATCGAGATGACGTCAGGCGTTCCACACTTTTGTAATAAATATAGAATGTTAGCAATCTAGTTGTTCATTGGGATACTGTTGGGAGGCAGAGGCCAGGGGCACGGACTCTGAAAATTGAAGGCAGGTAGGAGAGTGCAGAGGCAACAATTTGACCACACTGGGCAGGCAGGAAGGGCAGTGGCAGCACAACAGACTATGGAGGGCAGTGGAAAGGGGGGCAGGGGCAACAAACCAACAATACAGGACTGGCAAGAGAGGCTGTGGCAATATAATAGACCATTGTGGGCAGAAGGAAGCGGCAGTGGTAGTACAACCATACATGCCAACAGACCCGTTTCAGCTAGGAAACGTCCAATGTTTTTAAATTCAAATTGGCTTTATTTGATCTGTCTCCGGTCTACGCGAACAAAAGAGAAAGCTCCGCTACCTCGAAAGATGCTGGAGGAAATCTAAAAGGGCTACCGATAGGGAATCATATCGAACGTCGTTCCAAGCATATAAAAAGCTTATTACATCAGCCAAGAAGGAGTATTACGAGACGCGTATCAATAACGCCACAAACATACAGAGAGAGACCTTTCAAATATTGAAAGAGTTAAGTAAGAAAGAGGAAAAGACAGATATCACGATCGATTGCGATACCTTTCAAGGATATTTCCTGGGAAAGGTAGCGACTATCTTGTCCGACATCAAGACGAACAACCCAGTCCCTTATATCGAACAATCGCCCCTCCCAGACTCTCCTACTCCAACTTTTACCAGTTTTCCCTACATTGACTCTAGCACTCTGAGGAAACTCGTAGTGTCTACCAAATCTGGCTCCCCCGCTGACCCCTGCCCGCCTGACATCTTTCGGATGGCAATACCGCTTCTAGAAGACCAGATCCTAGACCTTTTAAACATCTCATTAGTCACTGGATCTTTACCATCTACCTTCAAAGAGGCATGTGTCAGACCTTTGATAAAAAAGCCTGGAGCCGACCCAACTAGCCTGAAGAACTATAGGCCAATTTCCCAGCTGCCATTCCTGTCAAAGGTACTGGAACAGCACGTACTCAAGTCCCTGTCAGCCCTCCTGGAATCTCACCATCTTCTCCAGGAGCGGCAAGCTGGTTTCCGTGCCCACCATAGCACGGAACTAGTAATGCTGTCGGTACTGGATGAGCTAAGATGCATGGCTGACAGTAAAAGGCCAAGCGCGCTGATATTATTAGATCTTTCAGCAGCGTTTGATACTGTCAGCCATGCACTGCTCTTGGACAGACTGGCTGGGTTCGGGATAGGAGGGCAGGCTCTTAAATGGCTCACAGCCTTCTTAACAAGAAGGACACAGAAGATCCAGTTGGCAGACCAGGTCTCAGAGGTGGGCATGTTAGTCTGTGGGGTCCCGCAGGGGTCAGCACTCTCGCCACTTTTATTCAACCTCTACTTGCAACCACTGATAGAGTCACTGGCAAACATGAAGTGTAAAGTATTTAACTATGCCGACGACACTCAGCTATTGCTGAGTATCGATAATACACCATCGGCACAATCAGTGGCTCAAGACATCCTACGTTTTACAGTGAACTGGATGTCATCTAACTTGTTGAAGATCAATCCGGATAAAACGGAAGTCCTTGTCATCTCGACTTCTGTTTCCCCCTGGAGCGATTTGTTCTGGCCACAAGAACTAGGCCCTACTCCAAAACCATGCCCCAATGTCAAGAGTCTTGGGATGAAAATCGATCAGGAACTCTCAATGGTCAATCAAGTCTCCGCTGTAGTTAGCTGCTGTACTAACCTGATCAGGCAATTACGTAAACTCGCCCCCCTGCTCTCGAGAAATATGCTGCAAACTATTGACTCAGCCACAATAGTGTCTCGAATAGACTATGGAAACGCGCTGTATCTCGGCCTTCCAAAGAATTCCATCAACCGTCTTCAGGTCATTCTAAACGATGCAGCACGCCTGATCTTTGGAGTGCTGAGGAGGACCCATGCTTCCCCCCTGCTCCACCGATTACATTGGCTGCCCGTGGTGCAGAGAATGGAGTTCAAAAGCATGTGTATCTGCCACAAAGCAATCCACGGACAGGCGCCAGCTTATATAAAAGAAAGGCTTGAACTCTACGAACCTAAACGTATCTTGCGATCGTCTGGATCTTTCTTACTGTCTCAACCACGCTTCAAGCTAACAACCAAAGGAGGCAGATCCTTCTCAGTGCAGGCCCCCATTAGTTGGAATAAGCTACCGGAGGTGCTTCGGAGAGAGCCCAACCTTCTCCGCTTTCGGAAGTCTTTGAAGACCTTACTCTTCAAAGACGCATTCCCGCTTCTATAGGCGATTGTTAGACCTGAGACCCATACTTCCTCTTTCCATCTTTGTTCTGTACTTGGTCAGTAGCGCTTTGAGACCTGTTGGTGAGTTGGCGCGATATAAAACCCAGTTACAATTACAATTACAATCTCCTCTTTTTCAATGTAACTCAAAGGGGAAAATCAATACCCCAGTTTTTTTTCAAAATCTCCCTTTTATCAAGTTCAAAATGTTCGCAAGTATGGTACATTGGATCATGGTAGGCAGGAGGAATTGGGGTAGGGACATGGACTTGGATAACAGAGGACAGGAGGGACATGGAGAGGTGCACCAAACTGACCCTACAGGGCAGGCATCAGGGTTTGCAGCAGCACAATACACCACACAGGGCAGGCGGGACGGGAGTGCAGCACAACAATCCATAGAAAGCAATAGGGAGAGGGACAGGACCATGCACATGGACAACAGAGAACAGAGGGGAACGAGGCAATGGTAGCTAGCTGACCATAATGGACAGACAGGAGAGAAAGCTGCAGCATAACAGACCATAAAGGGCAGGAGGGACGGATTAGGGCCATTACAATGGAACAGACAAGCCAGGAGGGAGGGAATAGGGGTCTGCACATGGAAACAGAGGGCTGGGGGCAAGGGGGCAGGGCAGGAGCAGCAAGATGACCATGGAGGTCAGGCAGGATGGGCGCTAGAAACAAGACACACCATGGAGAGCAACATGCATGGTAAGCGGGAGGGTTAGTGGCAGCACAATGGCTATGATGGGCAAGAAGGAGGGTGCAGGGGCATGCACAAAGGACCATGGAGGATAGAAGGAAGGGTCAGGAGCTGGGCACAGACAAGAGAGTTCAGGGGAAGGGGACTCACAACAGACCGCGCGGGGCAGGCAGGAGGAGCAGTTGCAGCACAACAGACCAGGGAGGGCAGAAGGGTGTGGCAGTAAAATGGACCATGGAGGACAGGTGGAAGGGGATAGGGGCATGGCATGTGGACAGGCAGGGTGGAGGTGGCAGGGACAGGTTACAGTCATCTGACAATGCTAGGAAGGTGGGAGGGGAGTGGCAGCTCAACAGAACACTCAGAGTAGATAGGAGTGGCAGGTCCATGGACCATGGTGGGCAAAAAGGATGGAGCAGGGGCATGCACAAAGACATCAGAGAGCTGGGGGAAAGGAGAATAAGGGCAGCAAGCTAAGCACAGAGGCTAAGCAGGAGGTCAATGATGGGCCATAGAATTGGGCAATGGAGGGCAGGAGGAGTGGACTGGTACATCATGCTAAATGGAGGGCAGTGGCAGCACATCAGACCATGCATGGCAGGAGGGAGGAGGCTAGTCCATGGATTCAGACAACAGAGGATAGGGAGGAGGTGGATGGGGCAGCAAGCTAACTGTTCAGAGGAGGTGGGTATTAGGAACTTTATCGTTTTTAAAATGTGTGTCTGCGAACTACTTAAAATATGAACAAGTATGCAGCATAATCTCACTTTTATTCAGGATGAAGAGGACGTTTGTGACTGTGACTCCGACTCCGGGTTCACTTGGCAGAAACACCCCCTGACCTTCCACCCCCCATCGCAAAATGTAATGCCCGTGAAAAGGGTAGGTGGACGCAGTGTTATATAGAACATAGTCCTGAGAGCACAATTGAAAATGAAAACTAGATATAGTATATGGTATAAACTATGCACCAAAAAGTGTGATATAAGATGAACTGGGGCGTGAAATATAATATGCAATACATTGCGCGCAATGACAGATTCATTGGAGAGCACGAGATAGCACAGGCACTAGCGCTTGCTATGCGATATGCGCCTTGGAGTGTAATATGCACAGGACATTGTTGAGTAACCTAACTAGTCTCTAAAGTTGTAATATAAAATATGTGCTGGGGAGTGTAACGTTGCATATGCACGGTGACAAAAATATGGATCCCAGATTGTAATATGTATGGCATAGCGCTGTGTGTTATAACATAGGCATCGAGGAAGGCACGTTAGATGGGGCAATATAACCCGTGCTAAGGCAAGTGTGGCATGACATATTCACGGGGTGGTGTTACAGTGCACATGGGCTAGAGAGTGTCATAGCATATGCACTAGCTGGTGGAATACAACACAGAGGTGTGTGGCACTCGGCGGGCGATGAAGGGGGTGTAACACAGCATTGGGCTCAGCCAGGAGCACGCTGTGACTCAAGTGAGGTTCGTTTCCTTTCCAGAGAGTAAAATAAAAAAGTATTACACATCCGGCGGTGGATGTGTGCTTTATTGACCGTGAGGGGGGTTTCTTGCATAGTTTGGTCAAATTTTTGTCGAATCCCCTTTGAATGGCTTGGTGTGCGTGTGTATTAAATGTGCCCGTCAATAGCTACCCATGTTTGTATAAATAAACGACAAGGGTGTCTACTTGGAGAGTACCCAACGGCGGGGGCACCGTGATTAGGCACGGTAGGGCGTCAGACACGTCAGAGCTTCACTAGCGGTGTAAATACATTCCACGTGGACTCATTGTATGCATAGTCGCCTTTTAATGAATATCACGCAAATCGTCATGGTGATAGGTACATACGGTTTGTCCAGCATGTCCTAGGTGTTTCTATAAATATATATATTTTTTTAAATAATAAAAAACAAAGGCCGGTCCCTCCTTGCAGCACTCTGCAAACGTGCCCCCTGGCCAGTTGTAAGTTGGGGAATTAATTCACAACTATGTGTGTGAGTAACTCTATGGATGAGTGGCGTTGTGAAACAGGATGTATAGGTGTATGAGTACATATGATGAGTGAGTACATGTATGAGTGACTGTATAGGACTGTTGGTGAATGAGTGGATGTGTATGTGGATCTTAGAATTACTGAATAGGTTGTTGTAACTGGTATTGGTATGTCCATTGTTTTGAAAATTTTAGTTTCTATTTTTGAATGTGTGTATCAAAGGTTATATTAGGGGGAGAGGCGGTCTGCCACTCTATCACAAGGATGATGTCATCAGTGATGTAATATGTGACGTCATCAGCAGTGCATTGCGGGCGCGCGAGTTATAGTTAGCTGAACTAACAAAAACCGGGGGATTTCAATTGTTTTGTACGAGTGAAAAGTCCAGCTAACTATAACGCCCCTGAAACCTATGGTTTTTTCAGTGAATTTTTAAGGTTTTTTAAATGCTAATTCCTAACTATAACGTGCCTGAAACCTATGTTTTTTTCAGTGAATATATATCTCCACACCACTTTTCTGCGTGCTGGTAATTTTCTTTATTTTTCAAACGTGCTAATCCGCCATGACGCGTTTCAGCCCCTTGAGGCCTTGATCACATGGCGTACTACTGTTTCCCAAATAATTTGACGTGCCAAGTGCTAAGAGAAACAGAGAACAGACTGCCCGTCTGTTCTCTTTACAGCAGTGTTGGAGTTTTTTCATCAACTGTATAAGCTATATATTCCATGTGCAAAAATGCGCAAAACTGTAAACATTACAATATGCAGTTACATCACTGCAAGTGCAAAATACACAATACTAACTGTATAAATACATTCCTAATACATTGCGAACTTCATTCAATGTGCAAAATGCGCAATACTGTTTACATGTGAACATTCCAATATGCAGATAGGCAACTGTGACTGCAAAATATGTTATAATAGTTGAATAAAATACAATGGCAGTTAATAATGTTTTTGTAATTTCAACCTGATACTTTGGGCTGAGCTTGTGTAAGAACCGCTCTGATAACTGTATAAAATACAAGTGCGGTAAAAATTCTTAGTAAAAACATTATTGAAAAAGCAATTTTAGCTCCTCGATATAGATATTTACTTCACTTGGCACAAGTACTACGCCCTATTGGAGAATCTAATTGATGCGGTTCTACTTGCCTAATATTGGAAGGGACGGCAGCTTACTTTTTGGATGGTGTGATCTTACACACGATGTTTTGACTCTGGACCTCGTGTTTATGAACTACAGGACTTGGAACATAATCTACTACTTTATTCATTTTATTGCCTTGAAAAAGTATTTTGTAAGACGAAACACGTGTCGGCTGGTCCGTGTATTGGAACTTGCAATCCTGCTTTAATAAATAAACGATGAAAAGAAACTAATATCCAAGGGGTCTTGGATTTGTTATCAGACAACACAACTATTCAAAGGAATTGACCCTATCATCTCTGTAACGGACAGGCATATGTGACTTGAATAAGAACTGACAATTTATATCAGTGGGGTATTTAACCCGTATATTGTGTGGGAGTGCCATTTAAGTCTTCTAAACTTGCAATAATCAATGTATGTATGTCTTGCACATATGGATGATGTCCTTAGGTAGTGGACATTAATTGAAGCTGTGAGCACCCTACAACCACTATTGATTTTCTTATGCTTTTAACGCCTTAACTTTATGTACTTTAGTTATTACTTATAAATCAGTGTGGTGTGGCGTTCTTCCCTATTTTTAGGGACACTACTACCTATTTTTTTCTTTTGTGGACACCACTTTTCTGCGGGCTGGTAATTTTCTTTATTTTTCAAACGTGCTAATCCGCCATGACGCGTTTCAGTCCCTATATATATATTTTAAATATGTTTTAGTTAGCGTATCCAGGCTTCAGTTGACATCACTAGGCCAAGTCAACCTACATTGACATTAATTTTAACGAATGGAAAGAACGTGGTTTGAAAGTACAGGAAAGAAAGAGTTTCCTACATGCAGGTTTCTCTTCCTTGTTGTTTCATTTCAGAAAAATAAGCAAAATATTATTCATTTCACAGTGCTGTTTACTTGTCAATCTGAAATGTATTAATATCTTGTGACAGTAGGCAAGGATCAGACTGTACACGGGGACTAGCAAGACTTGGTTTTATTGTAAATACTCTTCTCTTGCTGGATGCCAGAATTAATGGTGCACAATGACGGTCGTCAGTCCTGTTACACTTCACAGGAACTGTATTTGGTCCGGTTATCTTCCAGAGACCTCTTCCGTCTGCTTTCTTCTACATAAGGGTTCTTACTCTACAGGTATCCCAGGGCACTCAGGAAAAGAAAGAGAAAAGGAAGGGATCGTGAGAGCTATGCTCACATCTCAAAACAAATAAGGGAGGGCGTGAGGGAGGACTGGTGCGCAAACAAACTCTTTTAGTGAGAGAAAAACCGTGCTGAGAACTGGGTAGACGAGAGGGGATAACAGGAGGTGACTATCTGTTGGCTTGCACTCTCCTCCCCATCTACCCTGTGACACGCTCCTGTACCTGTTGGAGCCACGCTCCTCAGGAAGCGTGTCGGGGCGGTGCGCATTGACGTTGGTCTCCAGGCTCTGCTGTAACGTCTTCGTCTCCTCCTGTGGTCAGTAGTAGCACCACTGGGCTCTCCTTTTCGCCGACTGCCTCTCTTCCGGGTCTACCCGCTTCCTCGTCACGATGCCGTTCCGCTTTCAGTGGTTGGTTGGCGATGTCGTCATGGTGGTAGGCAGTGCTGTCCTCGGCTTCTCCGCAGTTAAAGGGACCTGGTCTATAATAAACGGTGTTCTCTTCGCCACTCAGATTTCCCCAGACATTCCAGTCTTCCGGCTGGAAAGAGGGGAAAGAACCGGGTTCAGGGGGAACAGTCTATCAGTCGCGTTTGCGCTCTTGTTCCACCCCAGCCCGGCAGGAATCGTGACATATGTGTTCCTCATGCAGAATGTTTTTGAATTCAGAACAAATTCAAGGGTCTTTTTCCCAAGTCTGCTCTAGGAATCAATCATGAGTTGTACAGCCCATTATTTTTATTTGTTGCACAATAGTCATTTACTTCCTTCATTTCCAGTGTACGCCTTATTAAAATTATGCACGAGAGTAGGGGTACCTCAATGTTTTTTATTTGAGGTATCATAATTTCTTGAAAAGCCATTAATTTATGTGTTTGTACATTTATTATGTCGGACTTATTATATCCCTTTTTTGGAGAGGTGCCATATATTTTTGCTTACTTTCTCAGCAACTCCACGTCAGTATGTCTATACTTAGATCTATTTCGCTTTTCTAAATGAGCAGACTCTGCGTTAGTCTGTCTATTGACTGAATACTTAAACTGTTTGAGCAGATTCTATGTTTGTCCTTTTGCTGAACTATACTTTGGTTCTTCCTATTTGCTTGCTTTGGAGATAGACCTTATGTGGATCGTTTTGCATTTGCATTATTTGATGCACTAGGGATGCTGATTTGAATTCGATCAACTACTTTTTGCCCTTTATAGTTATTTTAAAACTTGAATAAGCCTTATTGGTTTTAATTTTGTCCTCTGAAGGTTTCTTTTATTTGCACAAGGGTCATCGTCATATGAGACTCACAAGGCCCCGGTCCTAGACCTCAACCTATTTGATTTCTTAATTAAAAGCATTGACCTATGCATCAAATTATGCATGTCATGTCCTATTTACATGTTTCAATTCAGTAGAGGAGGTATTTATTGAACCTGGTAATAAACAGACTAGCCCTCAGTATTTACCTGGTCCGTAAATTAGTCCTGCCCTTGTAACCACTTTTGAACAGAGCCGTAGTTGTGTGAAATTCACAGAAACTGGGCTTACTATTCATAATCAATGCTCCCCGTTTATGTGCTGGTTTAATAACCACAGAACAATCTTTCTGAAAATGTAGGTTTATGAATTTCTGACCAACATATTGTTCGTCTTATTAGTGGATATATATATATACATACATACATACATACATACATACACACACATATATACACATACACAGTGGAAAAGGCGCAATGCCGAAACACGTCCTGTCCCGCTTTATGGTATTCAGTCCTGAATAAAAAGAACTGAATTTTCCCCTGAAAGTTGTGTGCGGTCATCCTTGTTTCCGGGAGACGAGGTGGGAGCTGATATATATATATATATATATATTATCTACTGGCGGTCGCCAGTAGATAGTTATAGTTAGGACCAAGTTCCCATAGGAAATCTGAAAATTCTATTTTGAATAACTTTGGCGCCGGTTGACTTATCTTCGTGAAATTTTCAGAACTAATGGGGCGGTCCGCTCAGCTCCTACCCTGAAAGTCTCGGGGTGATTCGTCAAGCGGGGGCTGAGAAAAAAGGGGGGTCCCAAAACACGTTTTCCCCATGCATTTTCCCATAGGACCTTTAGTCGAAGGTACAGCCCGAACGGCTGAACAGAATTACTTGAAATTTGGCAAAGAGGTAGTCCTCAGGTCAGGCAACGTTATAGTTAGAAATTAGCATTTAAAAAACCTTGCAAATTCACTTAAAAAACCATAGGTTTCACACACGTTATAGTTAGGAATTAGCATTTTAAAAACCTTGCAAATTCATTGAAAAACCATAGGTTTCACACACGTTATAGTTAGCTGGACATTTCACTCGTACAAAACCATTGAAATTCCCCCGTTATAGTTAGTTCAGCTAACTATAACTCGCACGACCGCAATCCATTGCTGATGACGTCACATATTACATCACTGATGACATCATCCTTGTGTAAGAGTGGCAGACCTCCTCTTATCCTAATATAAACTTTGATACACACATTGAAAAATACAAACTAAAGTTTTGAAAACTATAGAGATACCAATACCAGTTAGAACAACCTATTCAGTAATTCCAAAATCTACATACGCATCCACTCATTCATCAACACTTCTATATAGTCACTCATACATGTACTCAGTCATCATATGTACTCATACACCTATACATCCTGTTACACACCTACACTCATACATAGAGTTACTCACACACATACTCACACATGCAAATAAACATCCATTTACTTGCATATACAGCTATACACACACCACTACACTTACTTCTACAGAAACGTACACATACTTACTCTCTTAAACAATCACTTATAGAAACGCATACTTATTTATACAGGAACTCTTCCAATCTCTCACTCTCATATATCCTCACTTATATACATCAATACTCACATATACTAGTTTAAAACATATGGACTTCCTCATAAAGACACTATTGAGACAGTCATTCACTCTCTTACTCACCCATACACACACTCATCCACCCATACTGTCCTGCTCACATACTGTCTTCGAAACACATACAAACAGTGAGTCACTCATTCATGCATCTATATGCTAAGTAACATCCCCAACTGAACCATACAGACACTCATACTGATACTCTAAAAACAAACTAATAACCCATATACACACTCATGTAGCTACTCACCAACCCATGCAGCCACTTATACACAAAGTGAGACACTGATACAGATATTTAAATATTTAATCATTACTCACTAATACTTGTATTCACTAAGATACTGTTAATAAGTCAGTTATACAATTAATTTTACAAAACAAACATCCATTTAGACACTTATTTACCCATTTATTCTTCCATTAACCTTTAGATATACATATATAAAAATATTTATTTTTCAGAAAGACACATATTCACTGGATGATGTCATCAAAGATGTCATCAGTGATGTCATTTGAGATGTCATCAGTGATGTCATGAGTGATGTCACTGACCATGTCATGTCATCAGTGATTTAATATGTGACGTCATCAGCAGTGGATTGCGGTCGCGCGAGTTATAGTTAGCTGAACTAACTATAACGGGAGAATTTCAATGGTTTTGTACGAGTGAAATGTCCAGCTAACTAGAACATGTGTGAAACCTATGGTTTTTTCAGTGAATTTGCAAGGTTTTTTAAATGCTAATTCCTAACTATAACGTGTGTGAAACCTATGGTCTTTTAAGTGAATATATATATATATATATCAATTTGATTGCACCACATTGTTCACAGTTATCAGTTATTTCACCAAAACGCAGTTCCAATT
Organism: Triturus cristatus; assembly: GCF_964204655.1. Lineage (NCBI taxonomy): Eukaryota > Metazoa > Chordata > Amphibia > Caudata > Salamandridae > Triturus > Triturus cristatus. Next base: position 269,565,957 of record NC_140593.1, on the reverse strand, counting down.
TTTAGGCATCGTTCATAATTAGATGGACAGAAAAGAGGCCTTCCAGAGATCTGGTGAAAGAGATAAAGTTAGATGAGACAGTGACATAGTTGTGGGTGATGGGATTTTCGGATTATGGTCCACATGTACTTGGAATTTTTCCGGTCTCAAGCGACCCAATTCGCAGAATCAGGCCATTTGTGAACGGAAAAATTTATTTTCCTATGTACCAAACCCATTTTGCGATTCGGTGACCTTTCACTGAATCGCGAAATGGGTTAGCGATTTGGTATTAGGAAAGGGCATGTTAAAGGGCATTTCTTCATAATAGCGACTTGCAGTGCTATGTGCAAATGTTTTCTGATAGAAATACGGTCGCAAACATACGCATTTTACTGCATACTTCAAGTAGGTGGAAACCCATTCCGTACCCCTTTCCCTTTGTAAATGCATGCAAAAACGTTTTTTACGAGCAGGCAGTGATCCCACAGACCACTGCCGTCTCTTAAAAAATTAAACTGAAACGTTTCATTTTTCTTTTTGAAACGCATCTCATTTTCCTTTAAGGAAAACGGGCTGCATTTAAAAAAATGTTTTGCTTCATTTAAAAGCAAACACAGACATGGTGGTCTGCTGTTCCCAGCAGGCCACCTTCCCTGTGTTTTTAGCAATTCCAAATAGGTTGCAAATTGTGACATACCTCATGAATATTAATGAGGTAGGTCAATTGCGACCCCATTCGGAATTGCTAAATGTGTCACCGGCACATTAGCACACAGGTGTTTGCGATTTCCTAATAGCGAATCACAAAAATTAGCTATTAGGAAATTGCAAAATAAAACTTACGTACATGTGGCCCCAAGTTCGTATAAGCTAGTGAAGACAAATTGGAAACTGTATTGGACCACTCCTAGGATCTGCCAAGTCACAGGGTTAATTGACCAGAACAACACACAAAAGTACACGGACCATTCTGCGGAGATCCACAATTTCAAATTGTGTCAAATAGTTCCTATCACTTTCGTGTGGGGTCGGGCACCTTCGGGCTGAGCTGCAGAAACAATGCATAATACTAGAAGGCTACTGTCACTGTCCAGACGTCTGATGGACCTTGGGATTGCCTTGTCCTTAACACACCTACATGGATGATGGTCATTGTTTTATGACTCCCTTCATTACCATGAGGGCAAGGTGTCAAGAGATAAACCTGAGAGGAATGCAGGAAAAGAGAACCAATGACCAAAAGAGGAGTGGCGAGATTCACCATGAAGCTTTCATTTAAGTGGTGTGAAGTTGACTGGCCCCTCATGGTGTGTTGGGAAATAGACCAATATATACAAGACAGGTGTGTCATTCTTAAAGAAGGGTTACCTTATTAGTATATTGTTTTCAGTGGCAGCTCCTCTGCTAATGCGGAGGGGCATTGCCCCACTGCGCAAACAGGAAAAATAGAATGACAATAACGTATCGTTATTGTCATTTTATTTTTCCTATTGCCTGTGTGCAGTGTGGGGTGGGGCGGTGCTGGCCAGAGCATGGGAGGAGTGCTGTGCACTCCCTAAGTGCACATGAACTGTTTGGATGGCCCTCTTTAGCCGACCAAAGAGTTCATGAGCACTTTGCATGTTCATACCAGGCTGCATTACACAGCCTGGTCAGGAACATGCGCAGGCTCCCTGTTTGAGTCTCAGCGCCGATCCACAGCGCTTAGACCAATCACAACGCTGCATTGCAGAGTTGTGATTGGCTCAGGGGAGCCTGTGTGCCCTGGTGCTTCCTGCTGCTGCTGGCCGGGACAGATGAGGACGGAGTAGAGGTGGCGGCCGGCCGTTAAAGGCAAGTCCTTTTTTTTATTAATAAGATTCGTCCCCCCTCCCACACCCCTGTCACAGCCGCTATGGATTGTTTTTCATGGATGTAGATGGATGCACCCTGACAGCCTTCCTTCCTTCTTCTAAAGAGGCAAACCTCATGAAAGTTAAGTCCTCAGTTTGTTAGATATAAAAAATTATAGCTGATGATTTTTTTTGGTTTTAGGGTGTGGTCACCTTCATCCTTCAGGTATTAAAGTAATGAGAAGGACTCCAACAACTCCCGACTTTATGAGTAAAAACTAAAAAACACGAACATTTTTCAGTTCCAGTTAACTATGTGACCTTATCATCCTCGGTGCACTGTTCATGAATACATCATAAATTACATCATCAATTGACAAAGTGCACATTTCTAAGTACAATGGTACATTCTAGGCATATGCCTGACCTTTTCAGTATATGACAGCATTTACTGTACCAGTTTATAGGAAACATATTTATTTTAAAAAAGTCTGAGACTGTACAGAATCCATATATATTTTCAGCCCTATTAAGGTGTAGTCTCCTCTGATTTGTAATTTTGTCACATACATTGTTCATGGTTATAAGCTCAGAGCAAAAAGATAGAAAGTGTTTCTACTTTAAATACAAAAATGGTTGGACAATGTTGCAGTGCCTGCATTTAACATGTACCAGTTCTGCAAATTGATTATTTTTATTTTGTTAATGAAGGGTCCAAAAGTCGTGGCTATATAATCTATTTCCTTGTTATTTTGGTTTTGAGTTAAATATGCACAGCATCCACTAATTTCACAATGGCTTGTCTTCTTCACCTGAAATCATGTGTCCAAGATACTCCACCTCATTAATAGCAAACTTACAATTCCTAATGTTGACAGTCAATGGAGCACACTTCAGTCCTCCCAACAAATGTCTTTGATTCTCTTCAAGATCATTCTAATCGATTTTCACAATTCAGTATAACATCCTGAAAGTATATATATATGTTATTCTAGGAATGTCCCCTACATGGTAAATAAGTATGTACCGTGCCATGTAAAACTGTTATCCTGAGTTTTGCTTTGACCCAGCTAAATGTCAATCTAGCATGGGTGCCAAAACATAGGCCTGTTTGTGATGATTCTGAGTTCCAAAACCCATTCTGTGATTCAGAGGGGAGTAGCAAGTGTGACCTCTCTCCTGACATGGTACTAATGTCATTGTCCTGAGTTGTTGACATAACGTTGTGGTGGCAGCATACACGTTTTTGTGGGGGATTACAGTGTGAACAGACCTTTTTCCAGGTTAAGGTGAAGAATGGTGTAAAGTTTAACTTAGATTTGACACCCAGACCCTTGTGATGAGATCCAGTCTGCATGTCAAGCCCATGTGAGTGAAGATTCACTGGTAATGAATATTTATGTTGTGGTTAGAGTATTGTAGCTAAGACCGGTGGGATCCATTTTGGATCACAAGTGGTTTGATATGGAACAAGATGGAGGAGGGAGGACATCTTCCCCAGACAGTGGAAGTGTAATTCATGCATTGGTGGAGATGCAGGGAGTTTAGACTCTGAACTGTGGGAGGATGAAAGCAGAACTACTTTTAGAAATTCTTGGAAGACATTTTAGCAAGGGAATGCTGATTAGTCTTTGAGCACTGTCCTTTGGTTTCTGGTCAACGAATGAGACTGAGTCTACAGATCCTGTTAGATGTAGGGATGTTTCTAGGCATGGCCAGCCCTCTTGCCTATCCTTGAATGCTATTTCATGAAGACTGATGACAGCCTAACTGGGGGCCTACTATGTTGTTCTTCCCCAGCTGCAGGATCCAAAAGGCGTGGCTGCAGCCCGCACCTGCTGGCCGAGGTACTGACTGTGAGACTGTGTAGGGCACACTACCAATCCCGCTCCAAAACACATCTTAGCCAATAGGTAACAAGAGGCCTGAAATGAGAGACTGTGTCTTGAACTCAGAAAGATAATCCTGCATGTTAGGGACATTAACAAATGCCAGCATAAACTTTTTTGATCATGATACATATAGAATTGATCTAAGGGTTACTGAGTATAATAACTGCTCATCAAAGTCTAATTGTGATCTCACACTTGTGCACGATTTATGCTTTTTGACTGCAACAAGAGCTCAATAGTTCGTATGAGAACTGTAGAGCTGAGCTAGGACCCTGTAGTTGCACTACATATAGTAACAGGGGTTTAACCACAGGGTTCTGCAATGTACAACATTTTGCGGTGTTGTTTGGTTGATTGTTGAGTTCTGTGTCTTTACCATCTACACTATCTTCCTAAGAAACCGACTGCTCACCCTTGCTACCCTGAGAGTCAAGTGCTGAAGGGAATATAGTTGGCCCAGGTTGCAGAGCTATTGTAGGATGGACCCCCGGACAACAGAGGCAAAAATCTATAACCACTATGGTTGTTGGCAAGAAGCCCCTGCCTGCTGTTTGGCCCTCCCGAATGGAGTTTTACAATATAACTTACAACTGACCCTCATTTAACTTCTGATTGCTCTCTGAAAAAATGTAGATGCAGAAAACACTCCAAACAACATCTTTAAAAATTAGTAGGAACCTTCAAATGTGAATTATTAAGCCAAATGTCAGTTTTGAAGATATAAGGCAATCTGATAAGTATTAGACAGATAAATAGTTGAAAACAATTGTATTTTACAATCCATGGCTAACATCTCATTAATTTTTGGTAAGGGATTTCAGTCCACCCAAATGCACTTGCTGGGATCAATAAACCAACACATAATCTCACAGTGGTATTGAGTTTGCGTCGCAAGACTATTGATCTTAACTAGACAGATGCTGCTATGGGCTAGCTGTTTTCTGCATCATAATACCTAGGTACCTATGCATGCTAACCAGTGCTCACAGCCAACCATAGTATGCAATCAGGAAATAACCCCGTCCCTTAAAACAATCCAGTGGGCGAATCCCTTCCAACAACCAGGTTTCTTAGAGAACACCTCTGAGAATTCTATGTTCCCCCTCTCCATACTAACACACCCTGTTACTAGAACCTAATCAGGATGGTTAAGATTGAGGACAATGGACAGTTTCTTTTGTCCCCTACATCTAGCCCGGGACCAGGGTTCAATTCCCCGCCTCGGCGGGTCTTGGGCTAAAAAATTCCACGGACCTGATAATTCTCGCCTCGGTGCCTATTCCAATCATGGAGTCCCACTCTGCAACTCTGGGCAATAGCTTGCTTAATCTCCACAACGGCCCCCACAACGCTAAGGATGCCTGGCCTCCACCTTGGGGGTGCCCAGGAGTGGACGCCTCACAGGGAAAGCCAGAATGGGTTCCACAGCGGTATTCGTACAAGCGCCTTGAGACCCTTGCGGGTGAGTAGTGCGCTATACAAGTATCAAATTTACATTTTACATTACATTTACATCCCAATAGGACCTTTCTATCACTCACCACATGAATCTTACCAAAGGCTTTCCGTCCCTAGAATACAAGCTCTATCTTGAAAGACTTTGTAATGGGCAATTTAACTCCACAATAACCCTCTGAACTAACATTTGGCTTGCTTAAAAAATGTTAAAGTTCTATGATAAATTATATTATAGAGCAAGCACAAGTCTGCCCCTTTTCATATCTTTCTAACAAGTAACAATAACTGTCAAAACATATAACTACCAACCACATTATCTGTCACTTTTAACATTATATCCTCCTCACTACCACTAGTACTCTTGCCCACCACATTGTTAATACTGTTGGAGATCTTCCCATTTTTCATCTCGGTTTTACAAACACAAGAAAAATGTCAATTTTTTGGCATTTATAACTTTTAACCTTCAGTGCCGGACAGAATTCACAAGGTGTCAAATGCCCTAAACTTTCACATCTACAACACTTTATACCTTTGTTCACCATAAACTTTCCTTCGGTACTTTTATGCCCTCCACACTCAGCTTTTCCTTTATTAATTTTTGCTGCTTTGTACGGCACTTAAACTGGCACCGTGGCACCACCTAACATCTCTCTCACTTAATTCTCTTACATATTTTGCCATGTTCTCAATTCTATTGGCAATATATAAAATTGCTTTATTCATACCGGATTCCTCCACATTCAAAAGCGTGTCCTGTACTCGAATAGCGATGATATGATTTATCAAATGACCTCATAATTTCTTCCTGCAAGTCCTTGAACTTGTATGCAGCTGCCAGGATTTAGTTTACAGAACTATATTGTTCCCTGCTTTCTGTGATTGTGCTCTTTAGAAAGATGTCTTTCAACAACAGTAAAAAGTAAATAAAAGAAGCACGTTACTTTATATGTTTGGAGAATAGTTAATAAAGTTAAGAATGCAAAAAAAAAGGATGATAATGGTGTTAGTGTTGCTGTTGTTCTCAAATTGTTTTAAATGTTGTAATCACAAGCTAGGTCCATCATACTGATTCCAGGAAGATTATGTACATTTTAAGTCCTGAACAAGGTAAAGTGATTAATTTAGACCACCAAAATACATCGACAATATTTTCGGTCCACAACCAGCCTTGCAGTAGATAAGTGTACACGAAATATGGATTCATAAATGTACAGGAAAAATATTGGCTAGGTGTCAATTATTTTAAAAGACTGGTGGGTGTGACTGTTTTTGATTCTTCCGATTATCATTTGTGCTGTGTAATATGTTAATGTATTTGTGTTTATATTTATGAAAATAACTTTTAATAAATTGATACATTTGGCATATCTGGTTTGAGGACTTTTTTTGGCACAGTAACAAACAGAAGCGTTGATTTGTTTCGCTTTGTTATGTTCACTATGTTGGACCTATGCTCCTTCTTGGTCAATAACCTGCAGAAATGTATTCGTTTTTCAGCTGTGTTTAACCCACTCCCCTTGTTATAAGGGTCTACTCTCTTTTGATTTTTCTTTCCCAGCAACAGTATTCACTTTAGCTTTGCAACTGTCCCTCAATGTTCTCATAACTAAGACATACTCATAGCGATTTTCTCCAACCACATCCAGATCACCATTCTCGAGTTCTACTCTACTCACAATAGGTCATTTTTTCAACATTTTCCATAACAGAAACATTATCCGAAAAGAAAAAAATAGGCTATTTACTTGAAGACCTAGCTGGATAATGAGTTATTTTCGATATTTTCAATACTTAGTAAGAATGTTACAGTGTAGCTTGCCTCGGATTACATCTTTCTTATTTTCTAATAGGTCAATCTCATTTATGAATATTTGTGATGGATATTATTGGCATTCCCAGCAGCATAAGTGTCACTGATTATAGTAGTAATAGAATCCTCAACATACAATATTGTGTCTCTTTCAGACGCCAGAACCTGCGTCACAGAGGAGGCTTCTTACAAATAGTATTGCAAGGTCATGGTCCCAAAAACAAATGAAGTATAGATGGTAAGAGCCCTTTTCAAGAGACGTGATTGCAGTCACACCTAATGAGCGTAAATCTGTGAAACTAACGGGCTGCTTGGTATGTCTAGAGCACTAGGTAAATCACATAACAGGTGTGCCTTCTGTACAGAAAATATTATGCAATATCTTAACAGGATATTATTTTGTCAGTCGGGGTGGATTAGTATCCACCATAAGAAATAAAGCCTCCCGTTAGGTTCAGTCAAAAGTTTCAGTAACTTAAACCTGAGCTCAACACCTGGTAGCTATGAAACAGAACTGACAGGCTTAGCCTATTGAAAATGTGTAAAGCACTTAAAAGTACCAAAACAAGACAACAGTCAAAAGCACAACACACTAAACATTCCACTGACATTTATAAAAATAGAGAAAAAACATAAAAAGCAAAATTACAACAAAATACCAAAAATCCAACAGAAGGAAACAGAGATGTTTCTTTTTAAAGATTCAAGTGAAAATAGCTCTAAAAAGAGCAAAGCACCAATGGTAGAACATGGTTGCTCTAGACCAGGATGTAGGCACAATTTTAGGCAAACAACGATGTTGTTTGCCTCAAATTCACCGGATACATCAAATAGATTGGGACTGCTAGGGCCTGGATTTAGAGAAGTTTGAAAAAGTCCCAATCCAAAGGGGGTCTGTAGGAAAGTAGTTTATTAGTTGTGCAGAATGTGCAGTCTCTGCAAGTAATAGGTCCACAGTTTTCTCCTTACTGGGAACCAAGCAGCCCATTGTAGCGCTTGACTATCAGGGTGGCAAAGCAGAGCAGTCCAATGCCTACTCAAGGGAGGTGGTGAGGGCTATTAATCATTGCTCATTGACATAGAATATTAATGCTCAAAAAATTATTGTCCAGTTTGTACTTTTTCTTTTCAAAAGGAAAAGTACATTTATTACACACACACACTACTAAATATTACTCATTAATTTACAAATATGTACATAAGGATGATAAAAAATAAGGGGTCATGAAACTCTACGTCACAGTGCTCCCCCACTTATACCAGAGAACACATCACAAAATGAGGGGTGTATCACTTTCGATAAAACAGGCCTATTGGCATTATTAAGGGATCATCATATTACAAGAACAAACCACAGGTTCCAAACAATCATTTTGTGGATAAATGCAATGGTCAAGAATAACCATGTGTTATGCAATTATTTATGTCAATAAAGCATATCAACCTTTATCAGTAGGCACTGTCTGCATTATCATTTCAATAAAATGTTTAAAAAAATGAACATAACATGTTTGTGTGCTTTTTTTAATATAATTTCAGGTCACATATAATACAACCATAAAGATAGTCCCTAGTGGACACCAATTTCAGACCACAACAAATGCAGCCATACAACCAGCCTCTCGAGGAGTGATGCATTCCCAGCTGTAGAGGAAAGGCTCCAGCCTTGGAAATACTTATATAATGATGAAAATTCAGGGGGGTCATAATTTTGTGGATCCCTCCAATATAGGCGCAGCTTTTAGAAGTCAAGGGAAGGGGACTGTGGCCCTCCTGCAGCCCCCATGCACATTTTTAGTGTGGTTAGTAGTGCCTCCGTCCTCCTTGGATTACCTAAGAAGTTAAACATTATGTATATTAGCCTTTCCTGAGACCTTATGGGGTTTGCCGGCTAACAGCAGTACATTTTTGATAAGCAGCTCTCCTGCTGTGCCGAGGCAATCCGCTTCGCTTTTTTTTATGGTATGTGGCCTCCATCACATGCCTCTTTTTGTTTTTTCATTTTCTTGGGGGCGTCCAGTCCAACCCAGGTAGACCACATCTCTCCATTTGTTGGGGGCAACTGGGGAGCCCATCCCCGGGAGCTCCGGCCGGCTCCCTGCGTGAGCAGGACCTTCTTTGCTGCTGTGTGAGCAGGCAACTCTTCTCCCCTGCCTGCTTTGGAAGGCAGGGAGTTACTTTATGGTGGCCGCCCATGCCCCCCCTCCCAAGATTAAGGCACAGGAAGCAGCCGCCCCCCTGCTCCAACTTGTGTCTAGTCACGGTGAGGAGATGGGGACCGGAGTCCATTCTCCTCTTGAGGAAGCGTGACACGCTCCCCCCTCCACGGCAGCATTAGGGATCCAGAGCCCCTTTTCTCTCTGCTGGGAGGGTGTGATGGTGCTCTCCTGTCATCTTGCGTTGGCCCCTGGGGAGATGGAGCCCTTGGGGGCAGGAATGAGCTTTGGAAACGGGCCCCATGCACGCCCCTCCATGGGAGGAAAGATAAGATACTCCTTGCGTCGAACGACAGCCCACCCCAGAGGTAGTTTTCATGCAGTCCCACAAGCTACATTGCTTGTAAAAGTTAAATGTTGCAGGATTTCAAAAGCCCTGTTGGGCCGTTTATGGTGATTCTGGGCTTGTTTTACTCCTGGTGGCAAGCTCTAGTTACCAGGAGTAGTTCCAGCAGAATTCCTGGCCTACAAAGGCAGTCTACCTAAAGGGAGCTGGTTCCACTGGCTCACTGCATTAGCTTTCCTCCTAGTCTATCTCTCGGCACAGAAGTCCAGGGCTTTCGCCAACTGGCCCTAAGGGGGGGAATAAGAGGGCTAGTTGCACTGGCACTTCGAGAGACCCACTGGTCATGAGGTCATCTGGGGGCAGAGTCATTAGTCGTTTTGGGAATCAGGTGATTTGTCCTACCAGTTTTCCAAGGATGCTGCAGTCCCAGGGTCCACTAATAAATAGCACAGAAGCACCAAAAGCCTTTTCTGTCTGTTGTGCAAGAGTTTTTAAAGGGAAGTGAAAGGTTCTAGAAGCCAGGCACCCCATGTCAATTCTAAATTACCACATCACCTCTCTACTCCTGTCCCAGCCCTTCTGCACAGCATGCTGAGACAGTTCAAGATGGCGATAACCAGGAGTCATTGGTCACATCTGCTCCTGGGTTCTCAGTTCCATCCCACACAAATATTACTGTCAGGACCATTCCAATCAAAACTTCAAAGAGGAGTCCCCGCCTGTATTGGCTACAGTTATCTGGGCTTTGCCCTTTAAGTGGGCCTGGGCTGTCCCCAGTCCTGGTACAGTGTTACAGGTAATTAATAGATGCAGATTTTCATCGCCACCCCTTCCTCCTCAGGAGCTGAGGGAAGGCCTGTTAATTACGTCTTGTGCGTGGGGCAATTTTTATTTTCTCCGCTGGGGAGAAATGTAATTAACTTAGCCCACTAGGTCAACAAATGGCCTGGGCTCTGATCTGGAGTTTAGCCAGAGAAATATGGCAATTTTGGAAGACCCATAAGATGTACAAGTGTGCTCACGAGACCTGAGAATATGGCGGGCGCACCTTTTCCACCTCAGTTTAATACCTTACTGTACTTTGGAGGCCTGAGGGAAGTAAAACTGCACTCTAAGGCATATTTGCCCCTATGTATATAATAAAGTGTCACTGCAGAAAACAGTAATTAACACTGACTTTACCTTAAGTGCCCACTAATATTACAAGTTACAGAAACACCAGAGAAGCCATAGCTATATATGGAAATTGGGGTAAATAATGATTTAAAAGGAGCAAAGGTCCCTAAACCAAACATATATAAATTATTAATGAGTGAAACATTTATATCCAGACGCAATGTTTATTTGACAAATTAAAATCACATTTATTTAAGAAATAAATCAAAATTGGTGGGTAGAGACACAAAACACACACAATTAAATAAACAAGAGGACTAAGGCAATAATCTGAGACATAAATCAAAAAATTGGTTAGTAACAAATACATTTACAGCAGCACTTTTGCGCCATTTCCATTATTTTATACATTTAATAGGGTCAGTGCACGAACATCGACCAAGTTTTACTCAGTGGTATGAATGAATGGTACTTCAAAAGCTCACTGTTACTCAAAACATGTGTGTCCTGGAGCTAAAAAGAACTCATCAAGTGCCCACATCACAACTGTTAAAACAGCCAAGTTTTAAAGTTCTTCCTGACAGAAGAATAGTCGGATGTCATCTCAAGGTGACAGCCAGGGAGTTCCACATCTTGGCATGGTAATACATAAAAATGAACACCCTCCATTAAGGCAAAGCCTAAATTTAGGTACCTGAAAGAATCTGGGTCCAGAACAATGAATAATGCATGCAGGCAAGTACAGACAAATCTTTATTTACAGGTGTGCAGAACCAATATCTTTAATAGCTTTAAAAGCTAGCTAAAATGTTCTGCGAGAGCGATTAAGAATGAGACATGCCACAGTATTCTGTGATATCTAAAGTCAAGCAAGAAGATAAGCAGGCAAACCTTAATAACAGAGCATTAGTATTAGCAAGGCAAGTAGATATGAGGGTCTGAACTGTGGTTTTGAGAGCAAAAATGGGTAAAGATGGAAGAATTTTACGAATGGCTCGAAGTATATCACGTTACGTGTATTTGTATAACAAACGACTAATCTGAGAAGTTATACTGGCGCTGAAGCAGGAGCTGTATGGGCCAAGCCAGGGTCAGAACTAAGTGGTAAGCCAGGCCTTCAGTTTCTTGCGACATTCAAGATGCGGCTCCGACCTGTAGGAGCAGGTTGTCCCAGGCTTCAGAAACAATGTAGGCAAAGGCATGACCGCCGGATATGGTTCTACATATGCAAGGGAATGTGCAAGTAGGAGTTCGGCACAGAGTAGGTGTCTGGGAGGGCAAAGCACTTGGAAGCTACCACAATAATATGTGCTATAATTGAAAGATCAATATCAAATAGTATGCCAAGATTTCTGGCACAAAATGTGGGATTAGGTAAGGGACCGAGCTCGAGGCCACCATTTAGAGCACCAGCTGGAACACCTGGCTCCAAAGAGTAGTAATGCACTGTGTCAGGGCAAATCCCCGACAGCGAAGGTCTTTGGCCTCACCAACATGGGCTCTGAGGTCAGGGTGTGAGCGGGGAAGAGTACATCTTTGTGTCCTCACACATTTAACACTAAAATCCAGTTTGAAGCAGGCACTGATCCACTTCAAACCTAGAGACAGAAAACTGGTAGGACAAAAGCAGGGTCCTTCCGCAACCAGATGGGGCGAGACCTGTCCTGGCCTCCTGTTTGCTCTATTTGGAGGATGCAAAACGTTTAGATATGCTTCAGGCGATCCGATCAGGAAGGATTCAACACAATAAAGTCAACATTCCATAGTCTATTGAGCTCAGAGGAGTCATATCCGCCCATTCAAGTCAGCCTATTGTGTGCTAATACAAGGGATTTCAAACCTCTTTCACATTCCACATTGCAAAGTGCGAACTTATCACCCTAAGGGTATCGAGGTGCAGGGGGGGTCTTTGGGAGATTAAGTGAGCTATTACCTAGAGTCACATGATCTGCTGCTGGTGCCGGGGATTGAACCGTGAGCCCCGCGCTCCAGAGTCAGCCACTCTTGTCGCTGCCCCATACCTCTCCCACCAAGAGTTGGCAGAGGCTAATGCTATTTAGCCTTCTGACAGCTTAGTCAAGAAAAAGGTAACTTTCTAAAAGTTACTTTCCTTAATATTTATTACAAATCCAATCTCGCTACCGAACTGGATTTTAAATATTAAAATACTGGCTCATTATTTTTCTAGCTGGTCTCATTCCCGAGATACTGTATTAGTATTCTAATCTGTACTCTGGTTTTCTACATAATACAGCTAAGCCAGACACAATGAAAACATCTTTTAGGTCCTAGTCACTGTAGGGATATTTTAGCATTATTATTTTACATGTTCTTCTTTCAAAAATACTATGCACCCTCCCTTGTGGCCTACAAGGCTTACATAGTAATAACTTACTGATATGTAAAAGGTAGAAGTTTTAACTTTGTAGGACATAGGTGTATTGTCTGCTGTGTACTCTATGACTTAATGAGAAATATTTATTAGCCAATTTATACATAATTTAGGTGTCCAAACACATGCACTGGGAACTTGACAGCAGTGCCCCACTCCTTTATGCAGAGTCTAAAAACCAGCAATAAAATTCAGCAAAAAACATAGGATGATCACACAAAAAGGGCCATTTTCTAACACTGACCTTTAGCCAAAAAGAGAATATTTCCTCTTTTCTGCACTAAAGTTACAATAAATTATGATTCCAGGGTCTTACCCTTTTTCGTAGATTTAGAGCATTGCTAGGTTTCATTATGTCAATACATCCAACAAATGATGCATAGTATAGTAATTAGAAAGAAGTTACTCAAGGAAAACCTGTTATCACCAATCAGTCCCCAAATAGGAATCTTAGGAATTTTAAAAGAAAGGCTAGCTTAATAAAGGAGTTATTCAATTAATCATCATAAATGTATTCAAATCATTTAGTTATATACTTGCATCTGTATCCGTGATAACAGTGTTGTTCTTGCATCTTATTTTATCCAGTTGTTGCTCTATTGAAATATAAACTAAAGACCTCTTTGCCTTATCTATTCTTTCTCCTTGGTGCATGGGAATGGAAGAACTTAATCCTGATCGAGTGTAAATCTTTTTTTTCTGTTTCGATAATGACTATTACAAATAATAAATTTAATGAATCAAATGTTCGTAGACTGTATACGTTCACCACAAATCGATACACCGTTAAATAAAGTTAAATGAACAATGTGTTAATATATATACTTATCTTGGTATCTAGATACCGAATGGGATACAAAGCTGACTGGCTCTATTTTGATTTTTCATCATTGTATAAAACACCTTGAAGTACACACTTCCCCACCACGAGTCAGTCTGGCAACTTATCTCATATTTATATGCCTATGTGCTATTGTTAACAGGTCCTTTTTTACTATAACAGAATCTTTAAACAGATTGCTAGTTTGTAATTATGATAACTATTGTGTGTGTGTATATATATATATATATATATATATATATATATATATATATATATATATATATATATATACACACACACTTCTTAAAACCTGATAATACATTTGAATATATGTTTTTTGGCCATTAGCATGTAAAGATGTATGCATAAAAATATTTTATATACAGTATCAAAGACTTTGTCAAATTTCTAATGCTTTTACATTTCAGGATATGCAAAACCATAGGTTTTGTGTTAGTTTAATTTACTCAGGTATCCCACATTTAAAGGCCAGTCTTGACACTTTCATAGGTGGAAAATCGAAGGCACACCTCTAGGTTGATCTTGGTTGTAGTAAATACGCTATGGCCTTGGTTGGTATTTATTCACCCTACAAATGTGGTCTCTGATTTATTTTTTTACTTTCCATCACAATACATGTAGTACATATGAGATTATGGTTCTTTGCTGTATGGTATGTGTCCAAAGTACTGTACACAACAAGAAACAGTAAGTACAATTTACAAGGACTGATAAAAAAAATACATCTTTATGTTTAGTTGTATTTCATTCACCACCTACAGACCTTAATAGGATGGAAATAAAATAAGTTGTTTCAGTAATGTTTAAAAATAGAAAAAATTGAAAGCAGATCTAATCAAAAGGGAGAGTTCATATGAAGGTTTGAGAGACAGCTAAACAAATTAAAGAAATCAATAAGGGCAAAAGGAACACATAAGAGAAACAGGGGGAAAAAGGCCAGGAGGTGCATAAAGTGAAATAAAAGAACAAAAATAAGTGTGAGCAGGCAGGTGAAGGGATTTGAAAACCATACAGAGAAAATAAAACTCAAGTCAGCAGTGGGAGATTTTAATTGTCATCTGTGTCCCAACTTAGCTATGAACCCCCAAGATTGGTCGACCTGCTCTATTAGCGAGGGACCGCACATGGAACATACCACGGAAGGGCGGGATTTGGATGCCCTCCTTAATAACAATGGTTTATCATACACAATGGACTTGCATGCTATTCTCTCAAGATTGTCCTTCCCCCTGACATATGAAGGTAGGGGCTGCTCAAAAATCATTGATTTTATTTTTGTGCCATCCTCCTTGAGGAGGGTTATATCCTCTTTCAATATCCAGCACAGCCCATTCAATGACCACAACCCTCTAATTCTGGAGCTTGAAGTCTCAGGGCGACAGCCTGCATTGGGCAGAATAACTGATGGTATGATATTTGCCACATACCAAGGAAGGCGTTTAAGGTGGTCACAAGTGAACTTATTGATTTTAACAGATCTTTGTTCAGCAATAGCCAGCAGGAGATCTTGACCTGTTTAGATACACAAGCTTCCAGGGAAGAAACCATTAAGGCATTCACCGTCCTTTCCAATTCAATCAACGCTCTGCTAACAGTCCGGTAGCCTATTCCCATGCGGTAGCCACGAGATGGTTTGACAGTGAGTGCTCCCGGGTGCATAGAGACCTGAGGATGATATTGAAGCAGATTCCGCTTCAAGCCCGGGTGGCGGCTTGCCGTAGTACCTACAAGAGGGGGGTTAAGGGGTGCTAACGTCAGTTGCACAAATTAGCTTGGGAAGAATTAGCAGAGGCATGTAAACAAAGGTACAGCACCAGTTTCTGTAGGGTCATTAATAACCCTTGTTTTTCCGGTGCTATGTCATAATATCCCCACAGATATATGGAAGAATCACTTTGAAGCAGTTTACAATTATGGCTCTAGTAAGTCAAATCCACAGAACCCAATTCCCCTCTATAGGGCGGAACATATCAGTTTCACTTTGGCAGAAGTCAGCATAGGCATTGAAGGATTGTGCCGGAATAAGGCCCGGGGCCCGACGCAATTGCCCCCGATGTTTTTTGTCATAATCCGGAAATATGGCCTCCACTCTTAACCAGGGTTCTAAATGCAGCAGCTTCATCATCTATCCCCACTTCTGGGTCCTCCGCCATTATCGTCATGATCTTTAAGAAGGAACACCGGAACAGTCCCATATCCCCCATTGATTCCACAGTGAAAGTTCTGGGGCGGGTCCTCCTCAATAGGCTGTCAGATTGGGCAGATGCCAACCGAATAATTTCAGAGGTGCAGTATGGGTTTCAGGTCGGAAAATCCACCACAGACCAGTGTCTCAACCTTTACCTTCTAATGGCAAAATATACACTCGCCAAACCAGGTGCAATGTTCCTGGGTTTTATAAACTTCACCGCAGCTTTTGATAGGGTGAACGTAGTAAGGTATGGAAATTACTTGGGGATTTGTGGGTTG
Source organism: Triturus cristatus (assembly GCF_964204655.1). NCBI lineage: Eukaryota > Metazoa > Chordata > Amphibia > Caudata > Salamandridae > Triturus > Triturus cristatus. Next base: position 269,549,657 of record NC_140593.1, on the reverse strand, counting down.
ATGTGGCGATAATTAATGTGTTAATGTCCTTAGGCTCCAATACCTCTGCTGTAATCAGATACACCCAGGAAGGGAATACCACTGATCACTTTAAATGTTCAAGCAGGGTCAGGCAAGGTTGTATATTAGCTCCTTTTTCTGTTTACATTATATATCAATGGCCTAGATGCTTCCCTGATGACCTTTCAGGCTGATACTCCCAGGATAGGGGCGAGGCTGGTCCCTGTTCTAATATACGCTGATGATACGGTTCTTCTCTTATGTACACCAAGGAGTTTACAGATCCTACTGGACAGGTTCATGTCTTTTATGAGTGCGATGGATTTGTCACCGAACTTGTCTAAATCTCATCTCAAGGAAGTAGGTAAACAGGGTACTAGACATAATTCTTATAAACTTTGCTTACATAACGTAGCAAAAGTCTCTGCCTTCTCTTACCTGGGCATATCATTTGACAAGAAACTTAGTTTTTACAACCTACAGAAGGGAAGGCTTACAGGAATGGCAAAATTATCAGGAGCAATTGCAAATTAAGCCTATAGATTGGGAAGTTGGTCACCGGAGTTCATTTTAAAACTATATAACTCTTATTGTATTTCAAAAGCTCTATATGGCAGTGAGGTCTGGGGTTTCATGGTGGCTTGCAAACTCCAAACTGTAGAAAATAAATATTTAAGACGTATTTTACGAGTCCAACCGAGCACCCCCTCGTATTCCATTCATGAGTAAGTAGGGACCTAGTTGCGGTTAAACCCCTGTTATGCTGGGTGAAGATTTGGTCAAATGAGGAGGCAGGATTTAACAGATTTGTAATTCAGGACTGCCTCTCTCTCGACCATGCACTCAAAATACCCTGGTTAAAATATATTACGGATACCCTTACTGCCCTAGGAAGACCAGATATGTTTACCAGACATGATATCATGAAGCCTCAGGTTAAGAATACCATCAAAGAGTCGTTTTTGAAACATGCAGCAGCTCACCGTGAGGCACATGGACTCAGAAAACCCTTGGTAAGAGCTCATGTCATGGTAATGTCGGTGCAAGGTATGGAGCGCTATTTATCTGTTTTAACAAGTGCGCATGACAGATTTTTAATAACCCGCTTTAGACAATCAAATTCACCATCTACTGGCTTCTCCTCTGGGCTTCATTCCACACACAGATGATAGAGGTGCCTGTGGCGGCGACTCTATGTCTCCATGGGGTACTCTCCATTTTATCTTTTTTTGTAAATATTTCTCGTACCCTAGAAGAGCGTTTCTGAAAGAGCTTTTAAAAGATCTGAGGTATAGACAGATTTGTGTTGTCTTACTGTTTTAACAGCTTTAACCCAACGCTCATACACTTTTTTGTGTTAGTGACTTTTTACGGTCTGCCTGAAATGAGCCTGCGAGTGCCCCATATCGTACTGTAGTTGCTGTGTAGCAAGAGTGAGGTCCCACCCTGACTGAAGGGAGATAGCACCCGCCCTGAGTTCGGAGTTTGAGGTGGGAGTCGTATGGTGAATTTTGGTCGAACTCCTGAACCGCCGCCGATGGGTTGTTCCGGTCGACGAAGGAGTCGCAAGTTATTCAAACTTGGGGATGCCAGTTATTGGTCTGACACCTGCTGAGAAAATATAATATCAAATCCAGCGGCCGTGGCGAAGGACATGGGCAATGGAAATTGCGATGAAAGCAATTGGACATTGGCCAAACAGAACATCAGAGCCCTCCAATTGGCCCGGTATTATCCAATGGCTGAAGTGGACACAGTATAATTGTCCAATCTCATACTGTGTACCATGGACAAGCTTCACAGCATTGAAAAGGCGATGAACGCCGAAACGCATCTGCTGTTAACAAATAAAGCCTGAAATGTGCCTGCGAGTGCCCCATATCGTATCGTAATTGCTGTGTAGCAAGAGTGAGGTCCCACCCTCACTGAAGGGAAATAGCACCCGCCCCGAGTTCGGAGTTTGAGGTGGGAGTCGTATGGTGAATATATTATCTACTGGCGGTCGCCAGTAGATAGTTCTAGTTAGGACCGAGTTCCCATAGGAAATCTGAAAATTCTATTTTGAATAACTTTGGCGCCGGTTGACTTATCTTCGTGAAATTTTCAAAACTAATGGGGCGCTCCGCTCAGCTCCTACCCTGAAAGTCTCGGGGTGATTCGTCAAGCGGGGGAAAAAAGGGGGGTCCCAAAACGCGTTTTCCCCATGCATTTTCCCATAGGACCTTTAGTCGAAGGTACATCCCGAACGGCTGAACAGAATTACTTGAAATTTGGCAAAGAGGTAGTCCTCAGTTCAGACTCGTGCCTTATGCTTAAATGGTGTAAATCCGTTCAGTAGTTCCTGAGAAAATCAAAAGTAAAATGACATATATATCTGGGCGGAGCCTAACCACACATCTCATCGTGAGATCTGATTGGCTGTCAGCACTTCATCCAAGAAGTGTTGGCAGCCATCTTGGGACCAATATACAGGATAGCACCTCATTAAAAAGCATTGCAGTTAATAGAAGGTTTTAAGACTTTAGTTACATTATAAATCATTTGTTGATGGTACCATACTCATTTTAGGAATTGTGGTGTGTTCTAAGGTGATTTTACCATGTGAAAAAGCCTTCTGCTGTGATATCATGAACCATGTTTGAGAGAAAACTATTTTCTCATGCTTTTCCCACAGAGGTTTGGAAGGTGATCTATAAGCTAAACTGAGAGCATATTTTCTGTAAATTCACATTATCTTTCTCAGTCATGTGAGAATGAAGTCTGACATTCCCAGTAAAACATGTACATCCAACAAGGGCAGAGACTGTCAGTTGATTCCTGTGTTCTACTGCAGCTTCCCAGAGTGTTCTAAAGAACAACTAGAGCGCTAACAGTCCTACTTATGACAAACGTATGGCACACCTGAAGCCATCTTGGTTGGAATAAAGTGGTAACTCTTAAAACATTTAATTTAAAAAGGAACAAAATGAGGGGGTTCATTTTGCCATAGAAAGTATGATTAGTGCTGCAGAAAGAAAAATTAGGGCACATTTTGAGAGACTTCTCAAATCCTCTTCTATTTCATAAAAGAATTCTGACATGCAGACTGAAACATGCACTTTCAATACCAGCAGCAGACTTCCCTGGTGAGCAGTAGCTTTACTACAGTGATCTAATAAGCAGCTAGAGTGCTAACATTCTGAATTTATGGCAAATGTGTGACACATCTGAATGCCTTCTTGATGGAATCAAAGTAAAAAACAAGTATTTCCTACTGAGGAGACTGCAGTAAATGAGGAAATTAGGAAACTTCATAACAAATAAATCTCCCAAGATGGCCACCAGAGACAAAAGAGCCCAAATGTAGCCCAAATATCACCCAGATGTAGCCCAAGTATAGCCCAATGACAGAATGTCCCAGAGTGTTCTAACGAACAACTAGAGCGCTAACAGCCTTACTTATGACAAAAGTATGGCACACCTGAAGCCACCTTGATTGGAATAAAGTGGTAACACTTAAAACATTTAATTTACAAAGGAACAAAATGAGGGGGTTCATTTTGCCATAGATAATATGATTAGTTCTGCAGAAAGAAAAATTAGGGCACATTTTGACTTCTCAAATCCTCTTCTAGTTCATAAAAAAATTCTGACATGCAGACTGAAACATGCAATTTGAATACCAGCAGCAGACTTCCCTGGTGAGCAGTAGTTTTACTACAGTGATCTAATGAGCAACTAGAGTGCTAACATTCAGAACTTATGGAAAATGTGTGACACATCTGAATGCCTTCTTGATGGAACCAAAATAAAAAACTGAAAGTATTCCCACTGAGGAGGCTGCAGTAAATGAGGAAATTAGGAAACTTCATAACAAATAAATCTCCCAAGATAGCCACCAGAGACAAAAGAGCCCAAATGTAGCCCACATATCACCCAGATGTAGCCCAAGTATAGCCCAATGGCAGAATGTCCCAGGGTGTTCTTAAGAACAACTAGAGCGCTTACTGTCTTACTTATGACAAAAGTATGGCACACCTGAAGCCATCTTGATTGGAATAAACTGGTAACACTTAAAACATTTAATTTAAAAAGGAACACAATGAGGGGGTTCATTTTGCCATAGAAATTATGATTAGGGCTGAAGAAAGAAAAATTAGGGCACATTTTGAGTGACTTCTCAAATCCTCTTCTATTTCATTAAAAAATTCTGATATTCAGACTGAAACATGCACTTTTAATACCAGCAGCAGACTTCCGTGGTGAGCAGTAGCTTTACTACAGTGATCTAATGAGCAACTAGAGTGCTGACATTCAGAATTTATGGCAAATGTGTGACATATCTGAATACCTTCTTGATGGAATCAAAGTAAAAAACTGAAAGCATTTCCTACTGAGGAGACTGCAGTAAATGTGGAAATTAGGAAACTTCTAACAAATAAATCTCCCAAGATGGCCACCAGAGACAAAAGAGCCCAAATGCAGCACAAATATCACCCAGATGTAGCCCACATGTAGCCCAATGACAGAAGTGTGCAAAACACTTATTTTTTGAGTATTTGCAGTTTTATATAGTGCAGACTTGTCAGGTATTGGAGTGCTTTACATGAGCATTGGTTACATCACACAAGATCAAATTCATTTTGGTTGTAGACATGGGGAGATTAAGTGATTTGGCCAGAATCACAGAATGCTGGGCTGAAGCAGAAACTCCAACCTGGTTCCCCAGTTGCAAAGTCTGCAGCTCTGGAAGTAACACCACATCCTCTCCCCTAAGTGCAACATTTAATCAAGTGGTCAACTGGATAAAAAACCATAAAGATTACAAATAATTTAAAAGTTCTTTGTCGCTATTTGAAAACTCAGAAAATATGTCCTCATTTTAGTTTTTAGAGCACTAACCATAATTTTGATGCAAATAAGACCCTCTCGTATATGTAATTTCTAAAGGAAATACTCTAGGTATTACAGTTTTGATTACATCAAGATGCCGTCAGGCGTTCCACACTTTTGTAATAAATATAGAATGTTAGCAATCTAGTTGTTCATTGGGATACTGTTGAGAGGCAGAGGCCAGGGGCACGGACTCTGAAAATTGAAGGCAGGTAGGAGAGTGCAGATGCAACAATTTGACCACACTGGGCAGGAAGGAAGGGCAGTGGCAACACAACAGACTATGGAGGGCAGTGGAAAGGGGGGCAGAGGCAACAAACCAACAATACAGGACTGGCAAGAGAGGCTGTGGCAATATAATAGACCATTGTGGGCAGAAGGAAGAGACAGTGGTAGTACAACCATACATGCCAACAGAACCGTTTCAGCCAGAAAACGTCCAATTTTTTTAAGCTTTAATGGGCTTTATTTGATCTGTCTCCTATCTACAATCTCCTCTTTTTCAATGTAACTCAAAGGGGAAAATCAATACCCCAGTTTTTTTCAAAACCTCCCTCTTACCAAGTTTAAAATGTTCGCAAGTATGGTACATTGGATCATGGTAGGCAGGAGGAATTGGGGTAGGGACATGGACTCGGATAACAGAGGACAGGAGGGACATGGAGAGGTGCACCAAACTGACCCTACAGGGCAGGCATCAGGGTTTGCAGCAGCACAATACACCACACAGCGCATGCGGGACGGGAGTGCAGCACAACAATCCATAGAAAGCATTAGGGAGGGGACAGGACCATGCACATGGACAACAGAGAACAGAGGGGAAAGAGGCAATGGTAGCTAGCTGACCATAATGGACAGACAGGAGAGAAAGCTGCAGCATAACAGACGATAAAGGGCAGGAGGGACGGATCAGGGGCATTACAATGGAACAGACAAGCCAGGAGGGAGGGAATAGGGGTCTGCACATGGAAACAGAGGGCTGGGGGCAAGGCAGGAGCAGCAAGATGACCATGGAGGTCAGGCAGGATGGGCACTAGAAACAAGACACACCATGGAGAGCAACAATGAGACTATGATGGCATACACACAGACCATGGAGGGAAGGTGGGAGGGGGTCAGGGGCAGCTAGCTGACCACACAGGGAAGGTGGGAGGGGCCATGGCAGCACAGAAGACCATGCATGGCAAGCGGGAGGGTTAGTGGCAGCACAATGGATATGATGGGCGAGAAGGAGGGTGCAGGGGCATGCACAAAGGACCATGGAGGATAGAAGGGAGGGTCAGGACCTGGGTTCAGGGGAAGGGGCCTCACAACAGACCGCGCGGGGCAGGCAGGAGGAGCAATTGCAGCACAACAGACTAGGGAGGGCAGAAGGGTGTGGCAGTAAAATGGACCATGGAGGACAGGAGGAAGGGGATAGGGGCATGGCATGTGGACAGGCAGGGTGGAGGTGGCAGGGACAGGTTACAGTCATTTGACAATGCTAGGCAGGTGGGAGGGGAGTGGCAGCTCAACAGAACACTCAGAGTAGATAGGAGTGGCAGGTCCATGGAACATGGTGGGCAAAAAGGATGGAGCAGGGGCATGCACAAAGACATCGGAGGGCAGGGGGTAGGAGAATAGGGGCAGCAAGCTAAGCACAGAGGCTAAGCAGGAGGTCAATGATGGGCCATAGAATTGGGCAATGGAGGGCAGGAGGAGTGGACTGGTACATCATGCTAAATGGAGGGCAGTGGCAGCACATCAGACCATGCATGGCAGGAGGGAGGAGGCTAGTCCATGGATTCAGACAACAGAGGATAGGGAAATGGTGGATGGGGCAGCAAGCTAACTGTTCAGAGAAGGTGGGTATTAGGAACTTTATTGTTTTTAAAATGTGTGTCTGTGCGAACTACTTAAAACTTACTGGACGTACCTAGTGGGCTATTTTGCCCCTAGGGACCCTCAGGATTCAAATGAACTTAATCTCCCAACTAAAAATGGCCACAGGGCGTGTTTACACAGTGGTGAAGGGAGGGGACGGGGCCTGAGTTAACGTGTGCAAACAACCCCTGTGGCGCGTTTTAAGTTGGGGAAATAATTCCCCTTCAATCCTGAGGGACCCTGGGGGCCAACTAGCCCACCAGGTGCTTCCAGTAAGCGCCACTGCGCTGCGTTGCAGAGAGGTGGTCTGGGCCATGCCCCTTTTTACATCTCTCGGCAACGCAGCTCTGTGGCGCTTACTGGAGGTACCTAGTGGTCTAGTTGGACCCTAGGCACCCTCAGGATTCAAGGGGACTTAATCTCCCAACTTAAAACGGCCACAGGGCGTGTTTACACAGTGGGGAAGTGAGGGGACGGGGCCTGAGGTGACGTGTGCAAACACGCCCTGTGGCGCGTTTTAAGAGGTAGTTTTAATCCCCTGCCCTATTATATACTAGGGGCTTACAGAGGAGGTCATGCTGATCACAGGGGGACCCCAACGCATAGTGTTCCTAGGGTATGTAGGTGTTTTCACTGTATTCTGAGTGTCTTTTAACATAGCACTGGCTCTAGGACTGGTTAGTCAGACTCGGTTACCACCAGTATCCGTCTGAAAATGTTGAGGGTACAGGATGATTTTGCAACAAGGCTTCTTTCTGCTCTTCTGTTTGTTCTTTCTGCATGTTATCCTTCTTCCTGCACTTTTCTTCGTCTTTGAGGACTTCTGTTGCTTCTTTCTGCATTTCTTTTTTTTCTTTCTGTGCGTTTTTTCTTCTTTCTTCACATGTCCTATCTCTGTAGGCATAGTTAGAAATTAGCATTTAAAAAACATTTGAAATTCACTGAAAAAACCATAGGTTTCAGGCACGTTATAGTTAGGAATTAGCATTTAAAAAACCTTAGAAATTCACTGAAAAAACCATAGGTTTCAGGGGCGTTAGAGTTAGCTGGACTTTTCACTCGTACAAAACCATTGAAATTCCCCAGTTATAGTTAGTTCAGCTAACTATAACTCGTGCGCCCGCAATGCACTGCTGATGACGTCACATATTACCTCACTCATGACATGGTCAGTGACATCACTCATGACATCACTGATGACATCTCAAATGACATCACTGATGACATCATCCTTGTGATAGAGTGGCAGACCTCCTCTCCCCCTAATATAATCTTTGATATACACATTAAAAAATAGAAACTAAAATTTTCAAAACAATGGACATACCAATATCAGTTATAACAACCTATTCAGTAATTCTAAGCTCTACATACACATCCACTCATTCACCAACAGTCCTATACAGTCACTCATACAAGTACTCACTCATCATATGTACTCATACACCTATACACCCTGTTACACAACGCCACTCATCCATAGTTATTCACACACAGTCACTCATGCTAATGAAGAATTAAACATTCATTTACTTGCATATACAGTTATACACACACCACCACACTTACTTTTACAGAAACTTACACATACTTAGTCTTTTAAACAATCACTTATAGAAACACATACTTATTCATAGAGGAACTCTTTCAATCTCTCACATATACTCACTTATATACACCAATAGTCACATATACTAGTTTAAAACATATGTAGTTACTCATATAGACACTATTGAGACAGTCATTCACTCACTAACACACCCATGCACACACTCATCCACCCATACAGTCCTGCACATATGCTGTCTTCAGCACATACAAACAGTGAGTCACTCATTCAGGCACCTATGCACTATGTAATACCCCCACCGAACCATACAGACACTCAGACACTCATACTGATACTCAACAAAACAACTAATAACCTATATAGACACTCATGTAGCTACTCACAACCCATGCAGCCACTTCTACATAAAGTGAGAGACTGATACAGATATTTACATATTTAAACATTACTCACTAAGCCATGTATTCACTAAGATACACTTAATCAGTCAGTTAAATCCATTTTTCAAAAACAAATCATCCATTTAGACACTTATATACCCATTTATTCTTCCATCGACCCCGAGATATACATATATAAAACATATGTAATTTTCAGAAAAACACACATTCACTGGATGATGTCATCAGTGATGTCATCAGTGATATCATTTGATATGTCATCAGTGATGTCATGAGTGATGTCACTGACCATGCCATGAGTGATGTAATATGTGACGTCATCAGCAGTGCATTGCGGGCGCACAAGTTATAGTTAGCTGAACTAACTATAACAGGGGAATTTCAATGGTTTTGTACGAAGGAAATGTCCAGCTAACTATAACACCCCTGAAACCTATGGTTTTTTCAGTGAATTTCAAAGGTTTTTTAAATGCCAATTCCTAACTCTAACGTGCCTGAAACCTATGGTTTTTTCAGTGAATATATATATATTCACTGAAAAAACCATAGGTTTCAGGCACGTTATAGTTAGGAATTGGCATTTAAAAAACCTTTGAAATTCACTGAAAAAACCATAGGTTTCGGGGGGTGTTATAGTTAGCTGGACATTTCCTTCGTACAAAACCATTGAAATTCCCCTGTTATAGTTAGTTCAGCTAACTATAACTCGCGCCCCCGCAATGCACTGCTGATGACGTCACATATTACATCCCTCATGACATGGTCAGTGACATCCCTGATGACATCACTGATGACATCTCAAATTCCATCACTGATGACATCATCCATGTGATAAATTACTGCATCTTCTCACACCCTAATTTAACCGTTGATACACGAACTCAAAATTTCAGACGTCCATTCTCAAAACCATAGATACTCCAATACCAATAACTCTATACCCACTTATTAACTCTTCGGTCTACATACACCTCCACTCATTCACATGTACAGTCACTCATACTTACAGTCACTCCGTACAAGACTATCATATGCATTTATACACCTACATCGACACTCACACACCACCAATCATCCATAGAGGTACTGTCACACCTAGTCAGTCATGCAAATAATTAATCACACTCCCATTTACTCACCTATGCAGTTATACACACTCAAGTTCACTTACTCATAAAAATAGTACCACATTCTTACGCTCTTATACAATCATTGATACAAGCACACACTCATCCATACAGCCACTCTCACAATCACACACTCTCACATATACCCACTTATATACTCTTACACGCATATATACTGCCTTTCACATATGTAGTTAGTCACAAATGTACCACTGAGATATACATTCAATCCCTAACACACCCATACATACACTCACTCAACCATACAGTTCATCACAGATGCACTCTTAAAACCATGCACCCATAGAATCACCAACTCACACATCTATGCACAGAGTCACACACAGCCTACCCACACAAACACTCAGGCACCCATACAGATACTCAGACAACCAATCGATAACCCATATAGACACTCATATAGCTATTCACAAAACCATGTAGCCACTTATACACCAACAGACAGAAACATACAGACATTCACACAGTTTAGTCACTAGTCTGCAGTAAGATACATTTAATGACTCACTTATAGAGTCAGTTGCGCACCTAGAAAATCCTCCATTCACACACTTGTACAGCCACTCATTCTTCCACAGGCCTTTCACTATAAATATATAAAACATATTTAAAATCTACAGAAACACACAGTCACTGTATGATGTCATCAGTGATGTCATCAGTGATGTCATTTGAGATGTCATCACTGATGTCATCAGTGATGTCACTGAACATGTCATGAGTGATGTAATATGTGACGTCATCAGCAGTGCATTGCGAGGGCGCGAGTTATAGTTAGCTGAACTAACTATAACGGGGGAATTTCAATGGTTTTGTACGAGGGAAATGTCCAGCTAACTATAACACCCCTGAAACCTATGGTTTTTTCAGTGAATGTCTAAGGTTTTTTAAATGCCAATTCCTAACTATAATGCCCCTGAAACCTTTGGTTTTTTCAGTGAATTTCAAAGGTTTTTTAAATGCCAATTCCTAACTATAACGTGCATGAAACCTATGTTTTTTTCAGTGAATATATATATATACACACACACACGTATGTATGTATGTATATATATATATATATATATATATATATATATATATATATATATATATATATATATATATATATATATATATATTCACTGAAAAAACCATAGGTTTCACACGTTACAGTTAGCAGGACATTTCACTTGTGAAAAACCAATGAAATTCCCCCGTTATAGTCAGTGCAGGCAACTATAACTCACGCGACCGCAATCCTCTGCTGATGATGTCAAATATTACATCACTGTATTTAGACACTTATTTACCCATGTCTTCTTCCATTAATTTTTAGCTATACATATATTACAAATATTTTTTTTTCATAAAGACACATATGTCATCAGTGATGTAATATTTGACATCATCAGCAGAGGATTGCGGTCGCGTGAATTATAGTTGCCTGCACTAACTATAACGGGGGAATTTCATTGGTTTTTCACGAGTGAAATGTCCTGCTAACTATAACATGTGTGAAACCTATGGTTTTTTCAGTGAATTTGCAAGGTTTTTTAAATGCTAATTCCTAACTATAACGTGTGTGAAACCTATGGTTTTTTCAGTGAATTTGTACAGTTTTCTAAATGCAAATTGTTTTTTGAAATTTTTGATAAAAAATAATATCCAACCTATGTATAAAAAAATACTTATTAAGTGGGACAATGGCGTGATGTTCCAATCCAGATTTTACCTGTCTCCCTCTCCCATGATATATATAAATAACCTATGTATAAAATAATATATGTACTATATCTTGCATTATGGAATGGTTAATTTTTTTAAAATTAATGTTTACATACAGTTGTACATCACAGTTATCTTCTACAACTCTTGAAACTTGTATTTATTTTTTTTTATGCATTTTTTGCCGTGCACGTACGGTAAGCTGACGCTACGCGCTCCGTACGTCATAAGTACGGTGCGCTTACGTGATACGATGCGCGTACGGTAAGCTGACGCTACGCGCTCCGTACGTCATAAGTACGGTGCGCTTACGTGATACGTATGTGACGTACGCGTACACGCATGCACGTTGCGCGGAAGCCACGTCGCGGTTACGCAGGGGCGTGTAATACGCATGCGCGAGTGCGTCCTACGTACGCGCACCGTAAGCGCTCCGCAAGCGTCACGTTTGCGCATGCGTACTTGTTTACGAGCGCGTACCGTAAGCTTACGGAGCGCGCACGGTAGGTCATGTGATCCACAAAGAACACTTTATTGGTTGAAACTACTTTCAGTTGCATAAACGTCCCACACCACACCCATTCCCCTCATTACTGCTTGAGATCCCCTAGGAGAAGGAGCTGAATTGACATTGAGATACAATGGCAGAGCAGCAGACCTCTTCTGAGAGTGAGCCTAGCAGCACCATCATCAGACAGAGAAGGAGGAAACAAAAGGATTCTTTTGTGTTGGAGTATTTTACTTTTCCAGAGGGGCAGAAAAAGGTCAATGCTCCATTGGTCACTTGCAGACTTTGTGAGCGTGTTTTATCTAGAGGAGATCCAAGGAAGAAGTATTCCTTTGGAAATCACTCTATGATGAGACACCTTAGGGATAAACATCCCAGGACCTTTGCTCGACATACTGAAGAAAACTCTTCAGTAAGTCACCGGAGCACAACCTCAGAAGCTCAGCCGAGTACATCATCGGCAGCTCAGCTGAGCCCTTCCTCTGAGGTGGGAGCATCACCTTCTTCAGCTCCTCTGGACATTAACCCTCGATTTCGGAGGGTTTCAATGAGGTGTACAACGTGTTGTGGTCTTATTGTTTTTGGGGAGACCAGTGTTTCCCTTATTAACAATAAGATAGACCAGCACGTTTGTAGACGTTCATAATATTCCCATTCTTTCTTTCCTCTATCCCTGTATTAACCCAACGGCTCTTTTAAGAGCCAACCTTACCTCACAATTTTTTTTATTGTTTTTTAAGCTTTCCTTTTTGAAATTTTTTTTTGCCGTGCGCGTTTGGTACGCGTAATTGCGGAATAGTTACGCGAAGTTCGCGGAATTTTTCTCGCGGAATTCTCCCGTTTACGCCGTGCGCGTACGCTGCGCGCATACCGCGATTTTTTGATAAAAAATTAAAATTCATTTTTGCCCTTGGGGGTCCTTCTGGGACCCCCTGACAAAGGCTAGGGGGTCAGGAACTGTCCACCCTGCCCCCTTTTCACGTTATCCACCTTTGTTTTTCACCCCCTCAGACTGCGAGAGACAAAATGGCGGCCGACACTTCCTGGTTTCGACCGATTCGAAGTTTACTAAGATCTAACAACCAATCAGAATCGCGCTCGTGCACGGCGGCGTGCGCGTACGGTAAGCTTACGGTACGCGCTCGGAGCGCGCCTATAGATATTTATATTGATTTAAATGCTATTTTCTCAGGAAATACTGAACAGATTTACAGGAGACCTTCAAAAGGCACATCCCTGACCTGAGGGCTACCTCTCCGCCAAATTTCAAATAATTCTTTTCAGCCGTTCGGGCTGTAGCTGTGTCTAAAGGTCCTATGGGAAAATGCATGGGGAAAACGCGTTTTGGGACCCCCTTTTTTCTCAGCCCCTGCTTGACGAATCACCCCGAGACTTTCAGGGTAGGAGCTGAGCGGAGCGCCCCATTAGTTTTGAAAATTTCGCGAGGATTCGTCAACCGGCACCAAAGTTATTCAAAATAGAATTTTCAGATTGCCTATGGAAACACGGTCCTAACTATAACTATCTACTGGCGACCGCCAGTAGATAATATATATATATATATATATATATATATATATATATATATTTATTCATTCACTTAAAAAACCATAGGTTTCACACATGTTATAGTTAGGTGGATATTTCACTCGTAAAAAAACAATGAAATTCCCCCGTTATAGTTAGTTCAGATAACTATAACTCGCGCGCCCGCAATGCACTGCTGATGACGTCACATATTACATCACTCATGACATGGTCAGTGACATCACTCATGACATCACTGATGACATCATCCTTGTGATAGAGTGGCAGTCGCGCGAGTTATAGTTATCTGAACTAACTATAACGGGGGAATTTCATTGTTTTTTACGAGTGAAATATCCACCTAACTATAACATGTGTGAAACCTATGGTTTTTTAAGTGAATTTGCAAGGTTTTTTAAATGCTAATTCCTAACTATAACGTGTATGAAACCTATGGTTTTTTCAGTGAATTTGTACGTTTTTTTAAATGCTAAGTTATGTATCTATTATTATTTTTTTATATGTTTATTTTACAATAAACTACATATAAAATGTTTTTGTTTTTTTTGTTTTTGGTTTTACACCGTGCGCGCACGGTACGCGCACCCCTGCGATTTTTTTAAAAAAAAAAATGTAAAAAAATAATTCTGCCTTCGGGGTCCTTCAGGGACCCCCTGACAAAGGCTAGGGGGTCAGGAACTCTCTACCCTGCCCCCTTTTCACGTTCGCCACCTTCCTTTTTCACTCTCGCACTGAAAACAAACAAAATGGCGGCCGACACTTCCTGATTTCGACCGATTCGAACGTTGACTAACATGTAACCACCAATCAGAATTACACTCGCGCACGTTAGGGTGCTCGCACGGTGCGAGCACGGTACGCGCTTATAGATATTTATATGCTTTTAAATGCTATTTTCTCAGGAACTACTGAACAGATTGACACCAGACCTGCAAAATGCACTTCCCTGACCTGAGGACGCCAAATTTCAAGTAATTCTGTTCAGCCGTTCGGGCTGTACCTTCGACTAAAGGTCCTATGGGAAAATGCATGGGGAAAATGCATGGGGAAAACGTGTTTTGGAACCCCCCCTTTTTTCTTCAGCCCCCACTTGACGAATCGCCCCGAGACTTTCAGGGTAGGAGCTGAGCGGAGTGCCCCATTAGTTTTGAAAATTTCGTGAAGATTTGTCAACCGGCGCCAAAGTTATTCAAAATAGAATTTTCAGATTTCCTATGGAAACACGGTCCTAACTATAACTATCTACTGGCGACCGCCAGTAGATATAATATATATACGCTCCGCTCCTACCCTGAAAGTCTCGGGGGGATTCGTCAAGCGGGGGCTGAGATAAAAGGGGGGTCCCAAAACGCGTTTTTCCCATGCATTTTTCCATAGGACCTTTAGACAGGGCTACAGCCCGAACGGCTGAACAGAATTACTAGAAATTTGGCAGAGAGGTAGTCCTCAGGTCAAGGAAGTGCCTTTTGTAGGTTTGGTGTAAATCTGTTCAGTAGATTCTGAGAAAATAGCCTTTAAATCAATATATATATCTGAGCCAGCTTACGGTGCGCTTACGGTACGCTTACCGTACGCGTACGGTGGCGTGCGCGAGCGCGATTCTGATTGGCTCTTAGATCTTAGTAAACATTCGAATCGGCCGAAACCAGGAAGCGGCGGCCGCCATTTTCTCTCTCGCACTGAGAGTGATTTCTAAAATATAAAGCCCAAAAACATGTAAAGGGGCTGTTTAGACAGCTCCCACACACATAGCCATGTTGAGGGAGTCCCCAAAGATCCCCCAAGGCCAAAAACGGAATTTTTATTTTTTCGGTAATTTCGCCGATTACGCTTACCGTACGCGTACGGTAAAATTTTTAAAAAAAAAAAACAAATTATCCACACTCTCTCCACCCCGTGTGCAATTGGTGCCCGCATGGCACCAATTGTGCATGGCTTATTAGAGATGAGATAAACTAAAATATTTTAAAAAAAAATAATAAAAAAAAATATTATCCACACTCTCTCCACCCCGTGTGCAAATGGTGCCCGAAGGGCACCATTTGTGCATGGCTTATAAAATATACGAAAAATTAAAATATTACCTTTCAAAATGAAGTGCATCATATGTCCTCCATGTGCGCACGGTGCGCGAAGCGCATCGTGCGTACATGGCCCATCTAGCGTAACAGGGGCACGCGGTGCGCATAGCGCACCGCGTGCCCACCGTGCGTGCACGGCACTAACTGCGTAAAGTGGGCGCGCGGTGCGCGAAGCGCACCATGCGCGCACGGAACGAACTGCGTTAAGTGGGCGCGCACGCCACGAATGGCGTAAAGTAACTTAGCATTTAAAAAACCTTACAAATTCACTGAAAAAACCATAGGTTTCACACACGTTATAGTTAGGAATTAGCATTTAAAAAACCTTGCAAATTCACTGAAAAAACCATAGGTTTCACACATGTTATAGTTAGCGGAAATTTTACTGATAAAAAACCAATGAAATTCCCCCGTTATAGTTAGTGCAGGCAACTATAACTCACGCGACCGCAATCTTCTGCTGATGACATATGTGTCTTTATGAAAAAAAAATATTTGTAATATATGTATAGCTAAAATTTAATGGAAGAAGACATGGGCAAATAAGTGTCTAAATACAGTATTAGCATCAGCAGAGGATTGCGGTCGCGTGAGTTATAGTTGCCTGCACTAACTATAACGGGGGAATTTCATTGGTTTTTTATCAGTAAAATTTCCGTTAACTATAACATGTGTGAAACCTATGGTTTTTTCAGTGAATTTATATATATATATATATGATATATAGATATATTCATATTCAGTGCATGAAAGAGGGCATCAATTATAGTTAATGTAGTGTGGGGAGTGAGCTGAAAAGACTGTTTGGGGGTACAAGACTTATAGTAGTTTGAAGGTGGTGCATACATTGAAGTTATAATTAGAACTTTTCGATTTTTATTATTTTTGCATTTTTAATTGGGTTTGTATAGAAAGAACGAATACATTATTTCTCACCATAAATTAGCCTTAACCTCTGCTTTTTCATAGTATGTTAATGCATGGTATGGTAAATGGTTGTAAAGTGGAGTACTGTGAAGGAGGGTGTGGTAGAGTCTGGCGCTGTAGGATAGAGTGGAGTGACGTAGCATACAGTGGAGTAAAGTGTTATATAGTGGAGTGGTGTGTCGTATAGTAAAGTGGAACTGCGTGTTGTACAGTGTAGTGTCATTGACTGCAGTGTCATAAAATGGAGTGTCATCGAGTAGAATGTCGTATAGTGGTACAGAGTGGAGTTCATTGGAGTAGAGTGGCATACAGTTCAGTGTGGTTGAGTGCAGTTTCAGTGCCAGAGATTCTCATACAGTTTAGTGTCGTGCAAAGGAGTATCATTATTTGTGAGAACAAAATGCTGACTTGAAGAGGTTAGGCCTCCGCCAGAGTGTTGTTGGCCCCATGCTTGTGGCTGGTTGTACCCTAGACCTAATTTGTGGCAATTCCACACTCCACATGTTTTTTTAGTTCAAAACTTTTATGTTATTACTGACCTATTCGCCTAACTATTAGAACGTCACTTTAACCTTTGGTTTTTCAGTGAATCTCTAGGGGATTTTAAAACAAAAAAAGCTTTTTTTAATCACACCTACCTATAACTTTACTTTGACCTTTTTTTTTGTAAATGAATTACCCTTGATCACTGGCTTCGGGCTCCAGGAGTTCGACAGAGTTACCTTAGCGCACCAGCATGCTTTTAAGTGCTCCGCCCCATTGGCTAAGCATTCTTGTTGATGTAATACATCAGTAAATATTGCCCATAGTGGGTGTGGAGCAATTTTCTTTTGGATGGATATATATATATGTGAACAAGGCTCAATTGGAGCCGAAACGTTATGGCGACTAACCAGCGAAAAAGCTAATAAACATTTGCACTCAAGGAACTGGTCCGTGTCTGTACTTTCAGGAGCAGGAGCCACGAGAAGGCAGTTCCGACTGAAAAGCGGAATCGAAGGATATATATATCTATATATGTTCACTGAAAAAAACATAGGTTTCAGGGACATTATAGTTAGTTGGACATTTCACTCATAGAAAACCATAGAAATTCCCCTGTTATAGTTAGTTGAGCTAACTATAACTCGCGCCCCCGCAATGCACTGCTGATGACGTCACATATTACATCATTCAGGACATGGTCAGTGACATCACTGATGACATCTCAAATGACATCACTGATGACATCATCCAGTGACTATGTGTTTCTATAAAGTATAAATATGTTTTATATATATATGCCAAGGTGTATTGAAGAATGAATGGGTGTATAAGAGTCAGGATGGATGATTAAGTAGGTGTGTAACTGATTGTATAAGGGAGTGATTAATTGTGTCTTGCTTAATGCATGGGTTAGCGACTGATACAGACATTCACACAGTTTAGGTTGTCAGTTGGTGTGTAAGCGATTGCATGCGTTGGTTAGCAGTTAAATGAGGATCTATATGGGTATTGATTGGTTGTCTGAGTATCTGTATGGGTGCTTGAGTGTCTGTGTGGATGGGTGGGGGTTGTGACTCTGTGCATAGATGTATGAGTGGATAATTCACTGGGTATATGTGTTCAAGTCTATATCTGTGAAGGGCTGTATGGCTCGGTGAGTGTGTGTATGAGTGTACTGGTGAGTGAATGGATGCCTCAGTGGTACATGTGCGAGTAACTGCATATGTGAAAGGCAGTATAGATTAGCAGTGGCGGCTGGTGACATTTGAAAGTGGTGAGGCGTAAAATTATTTTCATACTGCACCCCAGCGAGCAAGCCGGAACAACCTAGGGGGTGCTCTGAGAAAAGTTTGAAAAAAAAGTGGACAAATAGTGCATTTTAAAGCAAATTTGAGAAAGCAGGAAGGTTAATAAAGCAATGGTGATAGTGCAGTTATTATATTAATAAAGATCCCTCCCAAAGACATGTCCAGTACAGAGCCACAGGTGGGCAGGCTGTTCAATATAAACTTCAGAGGAACCCCCAAGACTTAGTGAGGAATTTCCACTACTGTAACTTAGAATGACAGGACCACCTACGGTTGTTAGCATCACCGACTGCGCTTGCTTACCTTGTGACACTGCATTTGAGCACAGAAAGCTATTTTTTTACTTTGCTTTCTTGCTGGTGTGAGAAGAAACATCAGATCAAGTGCATTCATTTAAAGTTTGATGCATTTCTACTTTTCTCTGCCTAGCATAGCATTCCCCTAATGGCCCGCCGCCTCTCTGGAGAAGCAAGCAGCCATCAGCGTCAGAAGACGTCAGAAGACTGACTGTCATGTGAACAGTATACAGCTGCAACACCGCTCAGTCTCCTTTGAAAAACGATGCATGCCACAATTCAGAACTGTCATACCCATGCGCAGAAAAAGTTGAATGGCACCAGATCTCGAGGTACATGGTGTTACCCCTTTACAGAGCCAGCCAGAAGAAACCAAAATGTCACTTGATAATACAGTAAGCAATATTTAAGCATGCTTGTCATGTGACCATTTATATATACACTCAGTAAAATAAGGCAGCAGGGTCTTAATGTACAGCACCTCCCACCTCCAAACCAGCGAGCACTAAACCAACTTTCATAACCTTCTGGACTCTGTGTAAAATAAAGGCCTAATGTCACACAGCAGAGATTCTCTGACATGGTTTTTTGTTTAAAACAATCATTTACCCTGTTTTCCCCCCTCGGATTCTCACACCACGACCGACCCAGACAGCTACAGAACAGGATAGAATTTTTAAAAAAACACATTGTCTCATCCATCAAACAAAAAACTAAATTCCACCGTGCGATTTATATTAAAAAAATTACAACACACACATGGTGAAACATTTGTTAGATTCTAAAGAAAGCCAAATCATGGTACGCATATTCATTGAGAACAAAGCAAAGCATGAATCAAAGGGTTAAGGCACGGACTCGTGCATCTGAGACACTTTCCTCTGTTACTCGAGGGCAACCCCTTGCACATACGTATGCACATGTAGCTTCCCCTCTTTCAAATCCTAATTTCCATTACAAATGGTGCTTACTCGCCCTTCTCACACAATTATCCTCCACTACACCATGCCTTCTCTTGTTCATGGTATTTGTTTCTCATCTCCTGTTTCTCACAGGTACTTTCACTTTCTCCTCTTCTTTCCCTAAGACACATACAAACGCAAGGAGGGCCGTATTTCAGAAACACAGGTGCCTAGCGTTTCAAAAGGTTTTGATTGTAAACATACTTGACGCAGTGCAATCCCAGCCTCTGTGGCCCACCTGTTCGAAATGCTGAAAGCCGCCATTAGTACAAACACACACCGTTGTGTATTAAAACGCAATTTTTATAGTTGTTGTTGGTCTGTTTTATGACTAATCTATGCAATGTAAACTCACTGAACAAGTTAAGCCATCCGAATGTTCTCTTCCCGTTTCAGGGAAGGCATAGAGTGCTAATGCTCATTTAATATTGTTAAAGTGGATTTTAAGGTTGTGTTCCTTGTAAATAAATATTGGCCTATAAACACGGTTGTATCCAGTTGCTCGTTGGCTTAATTTCGATATAGCAATGCAATGCACCCCGTTACACACATCACTGGTGTCTTTCTGTAGCTGTTTCAATTGCCTTTTTACAACCTGCACTTTGGATAATTTTGGGCAGAATGTTCGTGGTGCTGTCCGTGGATGTCTCCACATAACCGACCAACAAGCTTGTTTATTCGATCTTTAAGGCTCAGGGCAGAAATGCGATCGAACACAGGTAATCCTGCACTGTTGGTCACATCTATCAAGCAGTGCTTCAATATTTCAGATCCTTATCAGGTGTTCCCGCTCGCTGGCCTCGGCCTGTGCTGCTAAGTTTCAGTGTGATGGCTAAAGTGCTCTTTTGAAAGGTGAGTGCACCACTGCTAAGAAACTTCTACATTTTACACTGGTGTGAAGCACGCGACCAACTCTCGCATATTTTGGAAAGTAACAGTTTGGCTCCTGACCCGCTGTCACCAGCATCTTCATTTTGGTTCATGTCTACACTGACATGCCTATTAAATCTGCTCCATACCCACCATTATCTCCCCCTAACCACCCATTTCATTGAGTCAAGTTTCACATGTTCCATTACAATTAAACTTCTGGTGTCCACTTCCTCAACCCTTGCACTCCTTCCCACCACTGCAAACTGGGCTAACCTCGGCACCTACCACCCCATTTTGTCACTGACCCTGCACGTGGCCTACTCGCTAAGGGCTTTTTGCAGGGGGTGTGAACATTTTGTGGGAAGTGTGAACATGGCATCGGTAACTAATACATTTGCAAAAAGTGGAAAATGAAAAACTGAGAAAACGGGCAAAATGACAGATGCTATGGAACACATCAAGAGTGACCCTTGGTATTCACGGTAGGTGCGATCCACTTAGTAAGTGGCACTTACATACTTGACCCCACTGCCCATCCCCCCATACAACTGCTCGTAGGGACCCATTGTACACACTCCAAGGGTCGCTTGCGTTTATTATATGCCTCGATGTTATATAACAAATGCACAGAGGAGCACTGAAGCAGCAACGCCTGTGTTCTGACCGAGATGGTTGTAAACCTAAAAGAAATACGTCGCCATCATATTCATGGAAGGCAACAAGTAAATGTTAAAAACTATTGGCAACAGTGCCAGTCGCGGCTCGGGTTTAAATAAAATAAAAATAATCTTACCTGGTCTGCGCCGCCTCGGGTCCATTGGCACCTTCAACAGTTGCATCACTGCGCAGTGTTGGCAAGTGAGTGGCAACCCCTCTCAGCCAATCCTGGTGCTGGAACAGTAACACCCATAATGTCATCTACTGTGTTCTATGTCCATGCCCACTGGCGTACATCGGGAAAACCACACAACCTGTGAAAAATCGTATTTCCCAACACCGCTCAAGAATCAAATGCAAAATTCAGAATGCACCGATGGTGTCCCACTGTATCGAGAAAAACCACAGTCCAAATGAGCTCAAATGGACAGTTCTACGCCACATTCAAGGCAGAAACGTCGACGTAACTTTATCCAAAATGAAGCAAAAACCATCATGTTCCTTGGTACCATAGACAATGGACTAAATGAAATGACGGAAATAGCACACATCGTATAATAGGAGTTAGACACGATATTCCCCCATCTCAACAATACCACTTGTGGATATACAACAGACATCACCAACACCAACCAAATGTGTAGGACCCACTAACAAATCGGATACATTCTTACCAATATAAATCAGAAGAACACACATAAAAAAAGTAGTAAATTCACCAAACATCTGGGATCTCCCCAAAACGGAGACGAGACTAATTCATTATAAAATCGATTGTCATTACAAGACACGCATCAGACCTCCAACAAGGGTAGAAGCAACCGAAGATAACATTGAACGTACCGATTCAAGCGCGACAAAAAGCAATTAGAAGAGAACAAGAGAAACCAAACAAGGACAATAAAGTTCAACTGAGACTAAGAAAGTTTCTCTCTCTCAAAAGAACAACGAGGCTTTAACTTGCAGCCGAAAAATAAAGTTTCATTCAAACTTTTTTCCCCTGTAACAACAACTCCATAACCATGACTACGTTTAACGTAACCACGCCGGAACCTTGACATAAATCAACCAATTGCAAAGGACGTTTTTCAAGCAATTTGATAATGCCGGAAACGTGAGAATAGCCGAGGCCGCGAAATCAACGCCGCAGTTTCCAGCGAATCGAGAAGAAACTCTACATTGAAAAAGGTACGAACTAGCAAGCATAAACATTATTAAGGTAGACGCGCAAAGCGGGAACGCCAGCAAGCATAAACATTATTAAGGAAGACGCGCAAAGCGGGAACGCCAAAAAAAAACACCGGAGACGGGATATAACTTCCCTGAATGCGGGCATTTTAAATTCCATTAAGCTCTGTAAGCGCAGATACCGCCTTGAAGGCACGCATAACCATCGAGAGCTTTGCAGAAATAACACCGTGATATGGCAAAACATACCTACCCCAATACGAAACCAGCCGCATTAGCTTAGAAAGAATCGCAGAAAGGAGGCAACAATTAATCACAGCTACACCAATGCATCACGACACAAGCGCCAGCGCCAGGTATAAGTCAGTAACTATTTATTTCTCGTCCCCTAGAGAGAAACCAGTCAGACCAGAAAATAAAAACCAACCCTTCGAGCCGGCAGCCCACAAGCAGAACGGCAAGGTAGGAGAAGCACGATGATATCCACCAAATATTTACCAGACAACCAAGAGTGACACAACACTCACAATACATTCATTTATTGCAGATAAAGAAGAAAAAGTCTTCACAACCGTTAATGAGCGTAAGTTAACACATAACTATTTTATCCAGAACATCCCAATTCCGTACTAAAAGTAAAACAGACGTATTTTTTGTCCTTACAGGGAGATACGTCCGATCCCAACTACACACCAGCCCTGAAGACGACCTTACAAATAAGATATAGGTCCCCATTGTCAAAGGTCGAAACGCGTTGGCAAAAAAGCAGAGATCAAAAGCACTAGTGGGGGAGACGAATTCAAAACAGCGCCCCATCGAGCATACACATTAAAGAAATAAAGTCTGCTCGCATAAATTCACTGAGCTTTGAAATTGACTCTGCCCAGGACCGCAATCATAGCAAGGACTATAGGAGCCAACCAGCTAATAGTTCTTATAGACAATCTATATCGGACAAACGATTAATGTTACATAAAAAATTGACTTTCTGATAGTTTCATATGAAAAATTGACTTTCTGTTTGTTTTCAAATTCATTGCAATGGTATTTTTGATACGTCACGAAGTCACTGTACAAATGTAAATATCTGTCACTGTATTCAATAATGTGCAATGTGAGATGAAGTAGTGTTTGTTCTGTCTAAATTGATTAAGCAAGGGAAAAAATTGTTTCTAATCGCAGTCATTAAATAGACTAGCTGATACAATAAGGTGTGATTAATGGTGTCAGAGGTAAACCGATTGCTGCAAAAATTCATTTTAGATTCCAGCCTCTGTCATTCCATATTGAATCTTCCCCAATTTTTCATATCTACTTTTATCTACGGTACCACACTTTTTTAGGGTGCTGTATGCGTGTCCACAATTGTAATCTCTTAGAGACGGTGGGCACCACCAAAGAGGTGTAGGTAGCCGCAATATTTTCCCCGGTCCTGATGAATTGCCATTTATTATATTCCAAGGCAAGAAACATGTTGACCTATTGATCCCCCCAGCACATGCACTCACATAACTAACGGTGATAAATGTGCGGATTATATTTTTCGTTTTAACCAGGATGGTGACCATGCTTTATTAAAATTATTTAGTGGATCACCTACTCCTGTTTTATTATACTCACTTTCACCTCATATGCACCTACACTCACTTATGTAATTAACTCTCCCCTCCCACACACACCTCACTCACCGGCGTTGGAATAAAGATCTCCGCTAGGAAGGCGCCATTAGGTGCCTGATCGGGCATTGCACCTGCCGGCCCGATAAGGAGCAAAGAGCCGGTGATGAAGCAAGACACCCGCTTGTTGGGTGTGTGAGGGTCTTCTTTTCCAAATAAGGAGTTATCTTAACTCCTGTCTTTCACATCAGTTCCCTTACACCACCTTGGTACCCCCTAGTTAATCTTTCACACCTTGCATTCACTTTAGGAACTGCATACTTTTTGCTTTCACTCGACTCCTCGCGAAATTTTCAAAATAGGTGGGGCGCTCCGCTCCTACCTTGAAAGTCTCGGAGGGGATTCGTCAAGCGGGGGCTGAGAAAAAGGGGGGTCCCAAAACACGTTTTCCCCATGCAATTTTCCATAGGGACCTTTAGTCCAAGGTACAGCCCGAACGGCTGAACAGAATTACTTGAAATTTGGCAGAGAGGTAGTCCTCAGCTCAGGGATGTGCCTTTTGCAGGTCTGGTGTCAATCTGTTCAGTAGTTCCTGAGAAAATCACAAGTAAAATCATATATATTTATGTGGGCGGAGCCTAACCACACATCTCATCCTGAGATCTGATTGGCTGTCAGCACTTCATCCAAGAAGTGTTGGCAGCCATCTTGGGACCAATATACATGATAGCACCTCATTAAAAAGCATTGCAGTTAATAGAAGGTTTTAAGACTTTAGTTACATTATAAATCATTTGTTGATGGTACCATACTCATTTTAGGAATTGTGGTATGTTCTAAGGTGATTTCACCATGTGAAAAAGCCTTCTGCTGGGATATCATGATTGAGAGAAAAATATTTTCCCATGCTTTTCCCACGGAGGTTTGGAAGGTGATCTATAAGCTAAACTGAGAGCTTATTTTCTGTAAATTCACATTATCTTTCTCATTCATGTGAGAATGAAGTCTGACATTCTCAGTAAAACATGTACATCCAACAAGGGCAGAGACTGTCAGTTGATTCCTTTGTGTTCTACTGCAGCTTCCCAGAGTGTTCCAAAGAACAACTAGAGCGCTAACAGTCCTACTTATGATAAACGTATGGCACACCTGAAGCCATCTTGCTTGGATTAAAGTGGTAACTCTTAAAACATTTAATTAAAAAAGGAACAAAATGAGGGGGTTCATTTTTCCATAAAAAGTATGATTAGTGCTGCAGAAAGAAAAATTAGGGCACATTTTGAGTGACTTCTCAAATCCTCTTCTATTTCATTAAAAAATTCTGACATGCAGACTGAAACATGCACTTTCAATACCAGCAGCAGTTTTCCCTGGTGAGCAGTAGCTTTACTACAGTGATCTAATGAGCAAAAAGAGTGCTAACATTCTGAATTTATGGCAAATGTGTGACATCTGAATGCCTTCTTGATGGAATCAAAGTAAAAAACTGAAAGTATTTCCTACTGAGGAGACTGCAGTAAATGAGGAAATTAGGAAACTTCATAACAAATAAGTCTCCCAAGATGGCCACCAGAGACAAAAGAGCCCAAATGTAGCCCAAATATCACCAAGATGTAGCCCAAGTATAGCCCAATGACAGAATGTCCCAGAGTGTTCTTAAAAACAACTAGAGCGCTTACTGTCTTCATTATGACAAAAGTATGGCTCACCTGAAGCCATCTTGATTGGAATAAACTGGTAACACTTAAAACATGTAATTTAAAAAGGAACACAATGAGGGGGTTCATTTTGCCATAGAAATTATGATGAATGCTGAAGAAAGAAAATGAGGGCACATTTTGAGTGACTTCTCAAATCCTCTTCTATTTCATTAAAAAATTCTGACATGCAGACTGAAACATGTACTTTTAATACCAGGAGCAGACTTCCATGGTGAACAGTAGTTTTACTACAGTGATCTAATGAGCAACTTGAGTGCTAACATTCAGAATTTATGGCAAATGTGTGACATATCTGAATACCTTCGTGATGGAATCAAAGTAAAAAACTGAAAGCATTTCCTACTGAGGAGACTGCAGTACATGAGGAAATTAGGAAACTTCATAACAAATAAATCTCCCAAGATGGCCACCGGAGACAAAAGAGCCCAAATGTAGCCCAAAATCACCCAGATGTAGCCCAAATATAGCCCAATGACAGAAGTGTGCAAAACACTTATTATTTTGTGTTTTTGCAGTGTTATATAGTGCAGACTTGTCAGGTATCGGAGTGCTTTACATGAGCATTGGTTACATCACACAAGAACAAATTCATTTTGGTTGTAGACATGGGGAGACTAAGTGATTTGACCAGAATCACAGAATGTCGAGCTGAAGCAGAAACTCCAACCTGGTTCCCCAGTTGCAAAGTCTGCAGTTCTGGAAGTAACACCACATCCTCTCCCCTAAGTGCAACATTTAATCAAGTGGTCAACTGGACAAAAAAACATAAAGATAACAAATAATTTAAAAGTGCTTTGTCGCTATTTGAAAACTCAGAAAATATGTCCTCATTTTAGTCTTTTAGAGCACTAACCATAATTTTGATGCCAATAAGACGCTCTCATATATGTAATTTCTAAAGGAAATGCTCTAGGTATTACAGTTTTGATTACATCAAGATGACGTCAGGCGTTCCACACTTTTGTAATAAATATAGAATGTTAGCAATCTAGTTGTTCATTAGGATACTGTTGAGAGGCAGGGGCCAGGGGCACGGACTCTGAAAATTGAAGGCAGGTAGGAGGGTGCAAAGGCAACAATTTAACCACACTGAGCAGGCAGGAAGGGCCGTGGCAGCACAACAGACTATGGAGGGCAGTGGAATGGGAGGCAGGGGCAACAAACCCACAATACAGGACTTGCAAGAGAGGCTGTGGCAATGTAATAGACCATTGTGGGCAGAAGGAAGAGGCAATGGTAGTACAACCATACATGCCAACAGACCCGATTCAGCCAGGAAACGTCCAATGTTTTTAAGCTCAAATAGGCTTTATTTGATCTGTCTCCTGTCTACAATCTCCTCTTTTTCAATGTAACTCAAAGGGGAAAATCAATACCCCAGTTTTTTTTCAAAATCTCCCTCTTACCAAGTTCAAAATGTTCGCAAGTATGGTACATTGGATCATGGAAGGAAATGGGGTAGGGACATGGACTTGGATAACAGAGGACAGGAGGGACATGGAGAGGTGCACCAAACTGACCCTGCAGGGCAGGCATCAGGGTTTGCAGCAGCACAATACACCACACAGGGCATGCGGGACAGGAGTGCAGCACAACAATCCATAGAAAGCAAGAGGGAGGGGACAGGACCATGCACATGGACAACAGAGAACAGAGGGGCAAGAGGCAATGGTAGCTAGCTGACCATAATGGACAGACAGGAGAGAAAGCTGCAGCATAACAGACCATAAAGGGTAAGAGGGACGGATCAGGGGCATTACAATGGAACAGACAAGCCAGGAGGGAGGGAGTAGGGGTCTGCACATGTAAACAGAGGGCTGGGGGCAAGGGGGCAGGGCAGGAGCAGCAAGATAGCCATGGAGGTCAGGCAGGATGGGCACTAGAAGCAAGACACACCATGAAAAGCAACAGTGAGACTATGATGGCATACACACAGACCATGGAGGGAAGGTGGGAGAGGGTCAGGGGCAGCTAACTGACCACACAGGGAAGGTGGGAGGGGCCATGGCAGCACGGAAGACCATGCATGGCAAGTGGGAGGGTTAGTGGCAGCACAATGGCTATGATGGGCAAGAAGGAGGGTGCAGGGGCATGCACAAAGGACGATGGAGGATAGAAGGGAGGGTCAGGACCTGTGCACAGACAAGAAAGTTCAGGGGAAGGGGCCTCACAACAGACCGCACGGGGCAGGCAGGAGGAGCAGTTGCAGCACAACAGACCAGGGAGGGAAAGAAGGGTGTGGCAGTACAATGGACCATGAAGGACAGGAGGAAGAGGATAGGGGCATGGCATGTGGACAGGCAGGGAGGAGGTGGCAGGGACAGGTTACAGTCATTTGACAATGCTAGGCAGGTGGGAGGGGAGTGGCAGCTCAACAGAACACTCAGAGTAGATAGGAGTGGCAGGTCCATGGAACATGGTGGGCAAAAAGGATGGAGCAGGGGCATGCACAAAGACATCGGAGGGCAGGGGGAAGGAGAATAGGGGCAGCAAGCTAAGCACAGAGTTTAAGCAGGAGGTCAATGATGGGGCATAGAATTGGGCAATGGAGGGCAGGAGGAGTGGACTGGTACATCATACTAAATTGAGGGCAGTGGCAGCACATCAGACCATGCATGGCAGGAGGGAGGAGGCTAGTCCATGGATTCACACAACAGAGGATAGGGAGGAGGGGGATGGGGCAGCAAGCTAACTGTTCAGAGAAGGCGGGTAGTAGGAACTTTATTGTTTTTAAAACGTGTGTCTGTGCGAACTACTTAAAATATGAACAAGTATGCAGCATAATCTCACTTTTATTCAGGAAGAAGAGGACGTTTGTGACTGTGACTCCGGGCTCACTTGGCAGAAACATCCCCTGGCCCTCCACCCCCTATCGCAAAATGTAATGCACGTGAAAAGGGTAGGTGAACACAGTGTTATATAGAACATAGTCCTGAGAGCACGATTGAAAATGAAAACTAGATATAGTGTATGGTATAAACTATGCACCAAAAAGTGTGATATAAGATGAACCGGGCGTGAAATATAATATGCAATACATTGTGCGCAATGACAGATTCATTGGAGAGCGCGAGATAGCACAGGCACTAGCGCGTGCTATGCGATATGCGCCTTGGAGTGTAATATGCACAGGGCAGTGTTGTGTAACCTAACTAGTCTCTAAAGTTGTAATATAAAATATGTGCTGGGGAGTGTAACGTTGCATATGCACTGTGACAAAGATATGGATCCCAGATTGTAATATGCATGGCATAGCACTGTGCGTTATAACATAGGCATCGAGGAAGGCATGTTAGATGGGGCAATATAACCCGTGCGAAGACAAGTGTGGCATGACATATTCACGGGGTGGTGTTACAGTGCACATGGGCTAGAGAGTGTCATAGCATATGCACTAGCTGGTGGAATACAACACAGAGGTGTGTGGCACTCAGCAGGCAATGGTGGGTGTAACACAGCATTGGGCTCTGCCAGGAGCGCGCTGTGACTCTCAAGTGATGTTCGTCCCCTTTCCAGAGAGTAAAATAAAAAGTATTACACATCCGGCAGTGGATGTGTGTTTTATTAACCGTGAGGGGGGTTTCTTGCATAGTTTTGGTCGAATTTTTGTCGAATCCCCTTTGAATGGCTTGGTGTGCATGTGTATTAAATGTGCCCGTCAATAGCTACCCATGTTTGTATAAATAAACGACAAGGGTGTCTACCGGGATTAGGCACGGTAGGGCATCAGACATGTCAGAGCTTCACTAGTGGTGTAAATACGTTCCACGTGGATTCATTGTATGCATAGTCGCCTTTTAATGAATATCACGCAAATCGTCATGGTGATAGGTATGTACGGTTTGTCCAGCATGTCCTAGGTGTGTCTATAAATATATATTTTTTAAAAATAATAAAAAACAGTGGCCGGCCCTGGGGATTGGGGTCAAAAAATATAATTAGGAGACAGGCCCTGGGGGATGGGGTCATCAGGGCCAATACATTAGAATAAGAAGGGGAACCACACAGCCCCCCTTCTTAAAAAATTAAAATAAATAAAAGACTGGCATCGTGCCGGAGGCCACGACCCCTCCTTGCAGCACTCTGCAAACGCGCCCTCTGGAGAGTTGTAAGTTGGGGAATTAATTCCTCTTCAATACTGAGGGTCCCTGAGGGCCAACTAGCCCAACAGGCATCTCCAGTATGCGCCAGGGAGCTGCGCTGCAGACAGGTGTTCTGAGGCCAAGCCCCTTTTTACACCTCTCTGCAAAGCAGCTCTGTGGCGCTTACTGGAGGTACCTAGTGGTCTAGTTTGACCCTAGGGACCCTTAGGATTCAAGGGGACTTAATCTCTCAACTTAGAACAGCCACAGGGCGCGTTTACACAGTGGTGAAGGGAGGGGACGGGGTCTGAGGTGACGTGTGCAAACACGCACTATGGCACGTTTTAAATTGGGGATATAATTTCCCTTCAATACTGAGGGCCCCTGGGGGCTAACTAGCCCACCAAGTGCTTCCAGTAAGCGCGACTGAGCTGCATTGCAGAGAGGGGGTCCAGGTCGTGCCACTTTTTACACCTCTCTGCAACGCAGCTCTGTGGCACTTACTGGAGGTACCTAGTGGGCTAGTTGGACCCTAGGGACCCTCAGGATTCAAATGAACTTAATCTCCCAACTAAAAACGGACACAGAGCGTGTTTACACAGTGGTGAAGGGAGGGGACGGGGCCTGAGTTAACGTGTGCAAAAACGCCATGTGGCCTGTTTTAAGAGGTAGTTTTAATCCCCCTGCCCTATTATATACTAGGGGCTTACAGAGGAGGTCATGCTAATCACAGGGGGACCCAAACGCATAATGTTCCCTAATGTATTTTAACATAGCACTGGCTCTAGGACTGGTTAGTCAGACTAAGTTACCACCAGTATCCGTCTGAAAAAGTTGAGGGTACAGGATGATTTTGCAACAAGGCTTCTTTCTGCTCTTCTTTTTGTTCTTTCTGCACGTTATCCTTCTTCCTGCACTTTTCTTAGTCTTTGAGGACTTCTGTTGCTTCTTTCTGCACTTCTTTTTTTTCTTTCTGTGCATTTTTTCTTCTTTCTTCACATGTCCTATCTCTGTAGGCATAGTTAGAAATTAGCATTTAAAAAACCTTTGAAATTCACAGAAAAAACCATAGGTTTCAGGCACGTTGAAGTCATCAGTGATGTCATGAGTGATGTCACTGACCATGTCATGAGTGATGTAATATGTGACGTCATCAGCAGTGCATTGCGGGCGCACGTGTTATAGTTAGCTGAACTAACTATAACGGGGGAATTTCAATGGTTTTGTACAAGTGAAAAGTCCAGCTAACTATAAAACCCCTGAAACCTATGGTTTTTTCAGTGAATATATATATACATACATACATACATATAATATATATAAAAACACATTTATTACCTACTAGCAGTCACCAGTAGCTAGTTATAGTAAGGATGTAGTTGCCATAGGAAGAGCGTTTATTCATTTGCCAATAACTTTGGCGAATCTTCGTGACATTTTCAAAACTAATTTACCGGTCACTTCAGCTGCTGTGCTGAAAATGTCGGGTTGATCAGTCAAGTGAGGTCCAAGAAAAAGGGTGGTCCCAAAACACTTGTTCTCCATGTTTATTTCCATAGGAAACTTTAGACAAGGCTACAACCCGAACTGCTGAATGGAATTTCACCACATTTGTCAGAAAGGTAGCTGTTGGTCCAGAAAGTGACCTTTTTTAGGTTTCACATTCACAGTGCTTGCACTGTGCTGCAGAAAGCTATTGTTTTTTATATAAACTTAAAAGAGACTTACATCCCGCCTCCTCTCTTTCGTGGCTTCTTATTGGTTCTGGTGTGTGCCACTTACCTTTCCTCCATTTCTATTGGCTATTGCATATTTTCCTGCATTTACCAATGCTTGTTCCTCGTCTTTTTTTCGAATCAGTTTCCCGCCGCCAAAATACTGTTAACATCCGCTTTGGTGGAGTTACATTTTCATAAAGTTTTGTCTTTTACTAGTGCATTATATGTATATAGCAATTTATCACCCAAAGAGATATAGGGCCATATGTATCAAAACATTTCCCCGTAGACACAAAATGGGCAAAACCCTTTGATACATCTGGCCCTAAGTGATTTGTATAAAATCACAGGATGTTGCTTGGCGCCACTGAGACTCGAACCTGGATCCCCAGCTCTCGAGTCAGCAGCTCTGGCCACTGCACCACATTCTCTCCACTCCTGTGTTATCTGTCAGGGAGCTCTTTCCTTCTCCCGGACGATGAAAGCAGCTTTTTATTCATTACATCGCGAAACAGATGCATTACCAATGCTTGTTGTTAAATGGTGTATATCCGTTCAGTAGTTCCGGAGATATTTAAAGAAATTTCTAGACATTTAACTGGGGATGTGGAGGATCCATGACCCCTCCCAGCCTCGTGCCTGAAATCCGATTGGCTGACAAGACTTCAAACCAGGAGGTGTTGGCAGCCATGTTGTGAAATTGTTGAACCGAGTCATATGAAAAACATTTTTAAAAAATGGAGGAGGGTAAAAACACCCTAAGCCTCAGGAGGGGTCCAATAGTGACCCCCCACCCCCAGGCTAAAAAGGCATTTTATTTTTAAAATTTTCAGTGGGAGGTATGCTGGATCCGTGACTCCCGCCAAAATGAAAACAAACAAAAAACACAGCACAAGCTCCCACGGTTCATTAAATATAGGCCCTGAGGTGGGCCAGTTCCGGGGCCATTATTCAGATATAGGAGGGGGGTGCATGGACCCCCCACCTGGGGCTTACTACTGCTCTGGGGACCACCACCTCCCCAGGGCTTATGATTTTATACATGGGGGCCTCTAAGGCCTCCCCAACCCTGGAGACTGCCACATCCCCAGGGCTTTCGATGACAATAATGGGGGGAGAGGCCACGTGGCCCCTGCAGTCCTGGAACTGCCACCTCCCTGGGGCTTTAATCACAAATAATTCAGGGGGCCACGACACCCCCCTGCAGCCCCAGGTACCACCACCTCCCCGGGACACTTAACAATAGGAATATGGGGGGGGGGGGTCATGTCTTTTTTTTTTTTATTCAGGGGAGAACCTATGGCCTCCTCCGCAGCCTCGGGACCACCAGATCCCCGGGGCACAAACACAATAATTAAGGGGGTCTGTTGTGGGCCCCGGGGACCACCACCTCCCCAGGGCTACATGAAAGAAAGGAGGGGGGCCACGCGGCTCCCCTCCTGGAGCCCTAGATGGTCCTGGGGACCTACACGCCCTAGGGCCGGCACCTGCAATAGCCAGGGGGGCCACCCCCACGACATTGCTGTTTGCAATGGCTTGGCAGGCCGTAGCAAACACTGCTCCAGTTTCAAAAAGCGAGAACATAGAATATGCGTGCATGTTAGCAGCTCCCTCTGTCCAAAAGCAGTACTGGCTCCCGTAGGATGCGGGGAGCCATGAGGGCCTTGAGGCTACCGCCACAGCCCCAAAGTCGGGGCACCCAGAGTAGAGGTCTGGCCCTTGGGGATGAGGTCCCCTAGGCCGAAATGGGCTCGGGAGGGGGGCCGCGTGCCTCTCCTCACTTTTTTCTTCTTATATTTTTTTAAAGGGGTAGGTCCCAGGGGACCTCATCTCCAACAAAGTCACTTTGGGTATATTACTCTTCAGCGGATTGCCTACTCATCAAGAAGATTTTGCTCCAGAAGAATTTCACCATTCTCCTTACAGTCAAGGGAGCAGAGAGAAAGAAGATATTTGGATGGGAGAGCTCAAAGAATGTGTAGACTGGCTATGCACTACACTAGTGCTTGATCTCTGTGTCATTCCACATGTGTGGGGGTGTATGCTGGCCGTTAGTGCACCAAGCCATGATCTCCGCTTCTTCCGACACAAGTGCTGATTGGCAGGTATCACTATGCGGGATATCTGTGTTAGCTAAATGGAGTGCTGCTTGCCTGAAATGGCTGGTGCACGGTTCTTGAGCAAAATCTGTATATGTAAACACAAGTAGATTACTTAGCAAACATACACTTGATCAGCACTTCCCGACACGCGAACTCAGCCTTTGCTGTGTCAACTGTCAAAACTGGTGTTGAGTGAGTTAAAACAAATAGTATACTACTGAGGAGATATCCTCTCATCCTGTAAAAGTCTATATTCTGAAATAATGAAACATTCAATTCAGACTTTCAGAAAAGTAGAACGGAATAAAAGAAAAGAGTTTCAGGAGCAAATAAATGGATTTGAAAAAGGGTGTATTGTCATTCCCAACTGGCCAATTCCTAATAGTATCAAAAGATAACATGGCATGAGATAGTTCATAAATGGAAAACATCACACCACCTCCATTTAACTTAATGACTCCCACAGAGCTAATGTTAGCTTTGACGCAAATGGGAAACAAGTTTTTAACCACTTTGCTAAGGGGTGTGTCTGAAGAAAGAAAAGCATTGTCATTACTATATTATTTGGGCAAAGATGGCCATTATGTGTTTGAAAATCTCCCAGATTTGTTATTGGAAGATGCCATTGGACTTAAAAGAATATGAGATATGTATACTGTATACAGACAAACACTAGCTCCCTTAAGTTAATACAACATTGGAGATATATCAGTGTGGAATATGGTCACAGAGAGGAGAACATGTGGAAGAACTTCTAACTGGCACTTAGAAAGTTAGCCTCAACATGCAACTTTGGGGAGACAAGTGAGGAGAGAATAAGAGATCAATTTATGTTAAAGTGCTGAAACAAAAAGGTTTGAAATAGATATGGTTCTTCTTTAAACACAGTTTTGGTAGAGGCAAAAAAGATATAAGATTTGTTGGCCTGCGTTAGAAGATTTAAGGAAAGACAAGAGTGTGTGAAATGAAACGGATACAAAAAGAAAAAAGAGACCTGGTTCAAGCTGTGCAAATTATACAAAGTTCTATATCTGACAAATCAATGACAAATTACAATTTTAAAAAGGAACCAGTTTTAGGTGTGTGGAAAAAAGACACATGACCAATTGGATAGACTGCCCTGTATCTAAAGCTGTTTATAAATTGTGAACAAAGAGAAGTCATTTTACAAATGCTGTCCTAATAAATGATCTGAAATAGAATTGGGTGAGGCTGTGGATTGACCTGAAGAGTCTGTGCTTCAAGTAGAAAGTGTGAAGTGTGATCAACCCACACTGCTCCACTGGGAGATCTACATTGGATTCTTGTTTTGGAGAAGGAAATCGAATACATTCTTATCACCTGAACGGATGTTGTGGAAGAAGGGTAAATGTGATCAGAACCCCAATCGGAGAGGAGGAAAAAGAGAACAGGAGACAAATTGAGAACAAAAACCAGTTTGATAAAAGACAGTCTGTTGGTTGGAATAGTATTGGTGTGGGTGATGCTGTTATTGTGAAGGACCCAACAGATAGTTTTCCACACTCAAAACATACATCTTCTATGAAAGTTGCTGAAGTAAGCAATAGGGCATTTAAGCAGCAAGAGGGACGATTGTGAAGTTTAAGTAAAGTAGTGTGATTGTAACAATGTACAAGTAGAATACAAAGGTTTGGGAGGAGAGGAATGACTATGATCATTCACAATAGAAACTCAATGAGGTCAAAGCTCTTTGATGATTATGTATTCAATTATTGATTAAATTGCTTGTTTTAATCTGAAAATATTTATAAGACTTAAGTTATTTATTTTAAGTAAATTTGTTTGACAATTTGTTGCAAGAGGAAGATATGTAGTACCTTCTACATTTTAAGCTCTAGAACGTGAATATAAGCATTGGATTTTTGATCCTTGAATGCTGGCAGTTGGATCCAGCATTGTCTGAGTTACAATTCCTGCTTTCTATTAGACCAGTGGTTCCCAAACATTTTCAACCCGTGGCTCCCTTGACCCATTGGCCATTGCCCGTGGCTCCCCACTGTTACTTTTTTTTTAGGGTGAGGGGGATGTAGGCCGGGCCCCTGGAGAACTTAGATTTTTCTGCCTGAAAATAATTGGGATGAAGCTATTATAATCATATATGCAGGGTGTTTCGTATTACTAAGGCGGCACCTCTAATAACATGTTCCTAGTTACACTTCTTTGGCCATGCCTTTTTTAGAGTACCCACTCAAACTTTGTTATCCTACTTACTGTGCTAGATAGCACCCCTATGCATTTAGGACACATTGCCAAAGTGTTTCTGTGCTTGAAGAATATTTGCATGGACTTCCATTCCTACCCATGTCATACATGCCAGCACACCTGTCTCAGCAGGGTGACTCACGATGTTTTAAACCCCATACAGCTTTATTTCTGCTGTCTCCTCCTTAAAATTGCCTCCATATCAATGCCAGTAAAATAAATCACTCAGATTTTGTTTTGTTTTTTTAACGTCCCTCTTTCTTGCTTCCAAATGTTGGTATCATGCTATATATATGGTGTTTTACTTCCCTGTGCTCAAGATGAGAGCAGGCCTATCTGGAAATGTGTGTGGAAATGTGTGTGTAATAAAAGAAACGAGTACCCGAAGTACCTATGATTCAAATACGAATGTAAATACTTAATAATACTTAGTGTGTTTAATAGACAGGACAACAGGACTCTCCTGATAACTTGCATTGGTGTAAAATGCATTTGGAAAAAAACGAAACAAGAAACAAGTCTAACAAAATTAATCAGGCATCTTCCGCTTACTTTGGGAGTGTTGGAATGTGGGGATCCAGCGAAATATGGAGGTAATCTCCCTCGACATGCCATCAATTAAGCACTACGTTTACAGCTTTAGGCATGTCACTTCCAAATCAGCCACATCATGCGTTTAAGTCTAATTAGTTTAACTGAAGCCAACAACCCCTTCAACAATAAATGCATTAAAGTGCTTGGTGCGCGGCTCCCCTGGCTAGGTTTGACAGCTCCCCAGGGAGCCACAGCGTTTGGGTACCACTGTATTAGACTGTGCTTCTAAGAAAATAGGCCCCTTAAGAGCTTTCTGAGTTTCAGGGGTCTCTTTCAGGCATTCAGCTCAGACAGACATTTTCTTTCCAGTAGTGAGGTCAGTGGTCAGTTACATTTGTAAGTATGTCTGTGCCCTCTCACCTCTATTTCAAAGGTAAAATAATGAAAGCTCAGTGTTTACTTTCCAGCAGCTCTGTGTGATGGATCAACACCATTTTGCTGTGTTTGGAAAACAAGAGCTGCTGCCTGAAAAGTTAATTTGCTGAAGGGGTTTTGTTCATGCAATCTTTCAAAACAACATTCTGCTCCTCCTTGTGATATTAATGTAGACAAAAGTAACAGTGATCTTGTAAACGAACACATATTACTTTCACATTGACTTAAATGAGCCCCAGACTCAATTGAACAATATGTTTAATAAAATGCTCAATTTACCATTTTTCTTCCTGCAACTATACAATTAAAATGTGACAAATGCCATTCCCCTTTCACTCCCAATTTATTTGAATAAAAAAATAAAAAATTACTTTAAATCCCAATTCCATTGCTCTATAGAGTGCAATACATTTTGATCTTACCAAAACCCATTTTGGGGATTCATATGTGAAATGTGGACTTTTGGGGTACATAGTATTTGTCTATGGGCCCCTTTGTGAGGTCATATCGCTTATATAGATTTTAGGCAGTACGGTATGGGCACTGTGACCTCACTAGGGGTCCACAGACATAAATATGTACCTCAGTGGCGATAGATAGATAGATAGATAGATAGATAGATAGATAGATAGATAGATAGATAGATAGATAGATAGATAGATAGATAGATAGATAGATAGATAGATAGATAGATAGATAGATAGATAGATAGATAGATAGATAGATAGATAGATAGATAGATAGATAGAATTTAAAAACTACAGTTCAAGGGCACTTATGGTTAAATACATGAAAACGAAATATCCTAGAAACGTCCCGGTTATGTTTAGCTCCGCACAAAAAAATGCACTGCTTATGATCTCGCCCTTGGTGTAACAGATGGCTTCACAAATTACGTAAAGGACCTCACCAGTGACATGATGTCATAAATAAATGAAACAATTGTGAATACAATATGATCTTTTTTTATATGTAAGTTGTAATTTAAAGATGAGGTAAGGAGTCCTATTAGTTATTGTTAATATGAATATTGATAAATGTGATGTCGATATACCCCATGATATATGTACGCATAATTAAAAACTTGCATCTGCGTTGTTGACGTCACCCGATATGACATCCCCCTCAACCAAGAGTCAAAAATACGAGAGAAGGAGGTGGAGGAACATGGCGGCCGCTAGCTAAACAGCCGCGGTCCCACTCTCCCCCTCGTGTGTTAGGAGTTCTTGCTGCAATAATTTGTGCTCCCCTTCCTTGTCCCTCCCCCCCCCCCCCCCGAGCGTAAAAAAACCCCATACTTTAGTGATATGCCTCCGGATGGTCCTTTCTCGGAGCCTCGGGAGTGTCAGAGGAGGTCAGGCTGGGCGGAGTGTGAGGAACTAATGGTGTTGACCGCTGCGGGCTCTGGCCTTGGAAGGAGGCCGCCTGGGGGTGCAGGAGACACGACGCAGCCCTGCTCTTGTTGCAGGTCGCGGGAGGAAGAGCCGGCATTGGTGTTGACTCGCAAGGGAGCAGAAGAAGGACCAGCTGTAAAGAGTACGGTTTGGACGCTGGTTCTGAGGTAGGGAGTCGGCGTTTTCAGCTTTGTTTTCCTCGGCTGGTTCTTTCTCCGGTGAGCAGTCTGAGAGGTGAGAGAGACCAGAGGCAGGTATCTCACCCAGTTTATTTCT
The DNA here is from genome assembly GCF_964204655.1 of Triturus cristatus. NCBI lineage: Eukaryota > Metazoa > Chordata > Amphibia > Caudata > Salamandridae > Triturus > Triturus cristatus. The sequence continues at coordinate 269,511,162 of NC_140593.1, read as the reverse complement.
TTGATGCTGGCGAAACCAGTGATATAGCTTGGCGGGACCGATTGGGGAGAGTAAAATACTGTATGGATGTCGGGAAGGGATTAAACCTTGGCAGCCCTGGTCATTTTGTAGGATCAGAAGCCCCTTGCAGTTTTAAGAGTACAATAGCAGATGTAGTGATAGAAGACATCCAGGAGCTCAAAATTAATAGATACACTCTACGAAGCAGGGCTGGGAACAACATCGAAATACCGGCGTATCCCCCTCGTGTCTCCCCACCGGTCTCCGAAGTAAAGGCCACCAGCAGACACGGCAAACCTAAAGATAATAATACAGACGAGGTTAAAGGTAAAAAGGGGGACTTTTTTAAGAAGAGGGGCAGGGGAAAGAAGGGGTCTCCTTCTAAAATAAAGATTACTTCATCGCTTAAAATTTTCTATAAAGTAATGTCTACCACTACTACTACAACCTCTACTGCCATACCCTCCCCCCAGACAGCCGCCACCAATGACACTCTTAAAAGAACGAAACCGGGTAACATCCTAGAGCCTCTCAGTGCTTCGCCTCAACTGAAAGAGAAAGCTGAGGATATACAGCTGAATACAGTCTCGGCTACTACGCATTCGGCAGTAAGCTTGTCAAATAGATATTCGGTGCTGGCAAGTGAGGAATTTGCGATTCTTCCTGAAGATCAATTTAAAGTACCTAGCATTGAACAACCAGACTCCATAGCTGAAAATGCAATGGCAACTGTCAAAAGCGTGGACACAGTTGATACATCAAGCATAGTAAATATGGCATCGCATACATTGGCGGATATACTTCTTGCAATGAAATCGCAAACAGATTTACGGTGTCCGAAACCAATCAGGCGGAGAAGACTAACAGATTTCTAACCTCTGAGGCAAATCAGGCAGCAATTCAAACCTCCTGTGAAATATTAATTAAAAGACTAGATGAGGTTACAACAAAAACGGAAGCGATTGAGCTGGAAATCCCTCAAATCAAGGATTCTATACGCTCTACTGAAGTCGAGTTAGCCAAATTATCCCTCAAAATAAAGATTTGAAAGAGGACCTTTATCGTTTAAAGAATCACGCTCAGCGGAATAATCTGAGGCTTTTAAATGTTCCAGAAGCCTTGGAAGGGTCCGACCTTAAGGGTTTCGTGATATCTATACTAAAGGGTTTAGTTTTAAAGGATGCGCCAGAAGTTGATCTTAGACCCTTTTAGGAGAAACCCCGCTAAACAAAAACCAAGAAAGATATTGATCAATTTTTTTACGTATGCAGTCAAGGAACAGATTGTGTCTTTTGCTTTAAAAGAAGGTTCTTTATCTTATAATTGCCCCAACCCCTTCTCCTTTCAAATTAGATCCGATATTTCCCACACGACTGCGACCAGACAGTGGGAATTGGGGAGAAGGTTGGAAGAGTTTAATAACATTGGGGCTAAGGCACAACTGAAGGTTCCTGCATTACTCTGGGTAATGTGGAACAATCATATGTATCAGATAAAATCTGGAGAGGAAGCGGATGCTCTTATTGAGAAGATCAAGGACGAGTAGGGGGAAGTAAGGGAAAGGGGGGTTAGTGATTAATGAGGGGAGTTGTTTTCGGTTTTTTTTTGTTTCCCCGGTGGGAACTCAGGTTAAGTTAGATTTATTTTCTTTTTTAGAGGGGGAGAGGAGGGGCTGCATAGGCTTACGCCTATTGGAAGGGAGGGTTCCTCATGGGAAAAGGGTATACTATGGGGGTTTGGGGGAGGCGGGGGGGGGGGGGACACGGGTGGGTTGCAATGGGTAAAAATGGAAAAAATTAACCTCATCTCATCTAGCTATTTTAGCCATCAGAATGCTCGATCCAGTGGGGGTGGCAGTTTAACGGTTAAATGATGGGTGACCTGGGGAATAGAAAAAACATCTTTGCTTCATGGAACGTGAATGGGTTGAGGTGTCCTAGGAGACGTAGGTTGATTTTTAAACATTTGGAACTGTCTTCCGCTAAAGTTTGCTTATTGCAGGAGACACATTTAAGCTACAATGAAAGCTGTTCAATTTTCTCTAAAACCCCCTGGATACAATCCTACAGTGTGTCACTTCAGACGTCACACAGTAGAGGGTTGGCAATTTTAGTCAAACATGGTGTTCATTGTTCTGTAAAAAAATCACAATCAGATTCCCCTGGAAGGTGGTTAGTAGCTCCTTTACTGTTAGAAAGCACGGATTTAGTCTGTGTCTCTTATTACGGCCCAAATGTAGATGACCCGAGTTATATGTGTAAATTACAATCAGTATTGACTCTGGAATCCCCCCCATATGTTATTGGTGGAGACTTTAATGTCTTGCTAAATCCATCAAAAGACAGGTCTAACTTTAGTCACTATATAGGTGCCCCGAAGATATGTTGTGCTTTATTAAACATGATACAAGATCTAGATTTGGTAGATGCATGGAGGGATAGAAAGGGAGACCAGCAGGGGTTTACATTTTATAGCAAAAAATATAGTCACTCCTCAAGGATTGACTATATATTTATAGATAGATCATCCCTGAATAGGTTAGATGGGATTTCTGTTATGCCAAGCCATCTTTCAGACCACGCCCCAGTGCAATTTATATACCAGGTTAAAGGGGTGCAGCTCCAGCCAAGGTGGACTTTAAATAGGGCTAAGTTTTTAGAACCAGAAGTCATAGAGGTTGTAAAGTCTTCCTCTTTGGAATTTTTTTCTTTGAATATAGGTTCCACATCAATGGATTACATCTGGTGTGCATACAAGGCAAATTTAAGGGGGAAGCTTCATGGTATTATCAGTTTTAACAATAGAACGGAGGCAGAGCTACTTAAAGATATTGAAGGTAAAATAAGTCAGCTAGAGAAAGAGAGGAATGGATTAAGTAATGGAAATAAAGAACGTTTATCGCAAGTCCAGAGGGATCTAGAAGAAGCACGACAGGAGTATAGGGGGAAACTGGATGCAAAGTGTAGAGCTCAATGGCACTCCAGAAATATGGAAATCTTTGAATATGGGGAGAAAGCGGGCGGCTTGTTGGCTTGGAATGCCAGAACCGATCAAGCAAGGAACAACATTAAAGAATTATTAATAAATACCGAAGGGGAAATATCAGGTAGATTTGAGGTCATGCAAACCTGTCTCCTATCTCTTTTTTCAGATCTCTATAAAGAGGATTCAGTACCCTCTTTGAGTTCTATACAATCATGGCTGAGCGATAAAATGTTGCCTTCTTTGTCAGAGGAGAGTAGGAATAGGCTAGACGCCCCATTTACCTTGGAGGAAATAACTGAGCAAATTAATAAATCTAAAAATAAAAAAGTAGCCGGTCCAGACTCACTTCCGAGTGAAGTGTATAAACATCTGGCAGAGGAGCTGACCCCTATATTAGGCACTATTTTCAACTCAGTTTACTGCCCTATGGGCCGGGTCCCCGAGTCTTGGAAACAGGCAACAATCGTTTGGTTCCTGAAACCAGGCAAGGACCCTTTAAAAGCAGACTCATATCGTCCAATCTCCCTGCTGAATGCCGATTATCAGATCTTTATGGGCATATTAGCAGGGAGATTGGCGAAGTTGGTTCCAAAGTTAGTCCACACAAATCAGAAGGGTTTTGTTGCAGGAAGGTACATCCAGGAGCAGACGCAACTGTTAATAGGCAATATCGATTTGGCCATTCAGAGATCGGATCCTTTGGCTGTAGTTGCCTTTGATTTTGTATTTAGTATAAACTAAGGATCTCCCTAAGTAATTTGAGGCCCTAGAGGAGGGAGAAAGCAAATACAAAAAGCAGAATAGAAACCTCTAAACCGGCCTATATACTTAATTAGTTGATCTATTCAGATTCTGCATTACCCTAATGATATGCCAATTTTTATATCACATTATAACATTGTTTTCATAAAGTCACTATCAAACCATTGAGATTTTAATACAAAAAGTCATTTTTATTTCTTTTTTTCTTTATGCGTTTTACAATTTCCACATAATTTCAAATAGACAAACATTTATTGTCGTTTTGATGCAAAGCTATACATATTTAGTATAAAAGGGAGACATCCTAGACAACCTAGACAATAAAAAACCATTTAGTATCCATTCATACAAGGAAAAAACGAAAAGAGAAAATAATTTTGAAAGAAAATTGGTAAGGTAAGAAAGGGATGGAGAAATGGGACCCTTAGAATGGTCAGGTTTTTTCAGATTAACAATACAAAAGTTGTCAGTCTTTAATATCCCAGTGTTAGAAATGAAGTCGCGGTCAACGCGCGTTTCAGTGGAGGACCACCTTCTTCAGGACCAACTGCATATATTTAAAAGATGGAGTATGTACAATAGGTGTCTGGGTGTCTCTAGCAGCTGAGATTTGGATGGTGCGTTGCGGTCCAAAGTTCATGATTTTATATCGCCGTGTTTTAAGTTAACGACTGAAATATTGCTTTTCAAAACTTGAGATACTTCATAGAAAAGGGACCAGGGGATAGTCCGAATCTCTCTGTATTCCTGAGGAGATTTCTATTTATTTGTTATTAATGAAAGTATTCCGTCTCGGCATAACTGTTTGCGTAGAGTCTCAGCCGGAAATCATCAACAGCGGGCAGCCGAATCTGAATAGATCAACTAATTAAGTATATAGGCCGGTTTAGAGGTTTCTATTCTGCTTTTTGTAGTTGCCTTTGACGCAGCTAAGGCATTTGACAGTCTGCTGGATGTACCTTTGGGAAGTATTGGGGATGATGGGATTTGGACCCGTTTTTATCCAAACATTACGGAACTGTTACCATGGAGCATCGGCCCAGATTCTTTTAAATGGAATTTTGACTTCAAGTTTTTTCATCCAAAGGGGAACCAGGCAGGGTTGCCCGATGTCGCCTCTTTTGTTTAACATCTATATAGAACCACTGGCACAAGCCTTTAGGTTGGATGATTTAATTCACCCTTTTAGGTCAGAACAATACAGTTGTTAGATAGCCTTGTATGCAGACGACCAAATCCTATATACCAGTGATCCCGAGGGGGCTATTCCCCGGGCGGAGGCGCTTTTGACTAGCTTTGGGGCCCTGTCTGGTTATCTAGTCAATAGGTCAAAGACTGAAGTAATGTGCTATAATCTAGACCAATGGCCCGGTATAGTCAGTACAGAGTTTAGATATTTAGGGATCTATATAGTCAAAACCTTGGAAATGATTCCCCAGGGAAATTTGAATAGAGTTACCAAACAAATAGACCGCCTTTTTAGTCGATGGAGGAATCTTGCTTTAACCATTTACGGAAAAATTAATTTTGTAAAGATGGTTATTCTTCCTAAGCTTTCCTATTTATTTTCTACTATACCCCTTACTTTTCCAAATAAGAGTATCAGTAAGGTGTAAGATCGGGAGTTTTGTATGGGGAGATAAGGGGGTTCGGTTAACATGGAAGAAGTTAAGACGTAGACTCATTAAAGGGGGGGATGGCCCTTCCCGATATCAGACTGTATGCGGTAGCTTTCCAGTTTAAAAGCATTCGGATGCTACTCGTGAAACCAGAGAAGTCAGTCTGGGGTAGGTTGCTGGGAGAGATGGTTAGAGCTGAAGGAGGTGGAGCGGGCCAGGCCTCCTTATATAAGTTTGGCGCTCCTAAATTCTTTAAGCGAGTTCGCCTGAAGGTCTTGAGGGCATCCTTGGAGCTTTGGTATAAGGTTAGGCTCAAGTGGGGTATAGGATACTATTCTGACTTTGCCCCTATTTGGTATACGCCTGGAACTCTGGACTGCCTTAAAGACAGTCTGGCGTTACCTATCAAAAGGGCTGGTATTAACACCTGGTCTGAGCTGGCAGATTCCGAGGGGATTCACCCCTGGGAATATCTGCGAACTAGGATAGGTGCTGGATTGTCTAGATTTAAATATCTGCAGTTAGAGTCTTGGGTTAATGCGAAAAAAGGGGCAGTTAGAGAAAACCCGGAAAGTTGAAAGGTTGTATCAAACTATCCACACATTGAAGAGGGAGATCTCAGTATGGTACAATTATTTATTGGATGCTGAAGATCAGGAGACTCCTTCCTCAGAGATGGTGCGGACTTGAACCCCTCTCGGTCCTTCAATATTTTCCCTCTTTGAGCCATCCCTGAAGGTGTTATATAAGCAAGTTAAACCTGCTTGCTTAAAAAAGAACCATTTCTTTGTTATAAATAGACTGTATTATACTCCAGCGAAGATTGCCAAATTTGTTTCAGCTCCCCCCCCCTCAAGTGCCCGAGATGTCTGCTATCTTCAGCTAATGATCTACATGTTTTTTTTGAGTGTCCGGAAATGGACATTTTCTGGAAGAAGGTTGGTGATTCACTCCAAGACATTTTTAATATTAAAATCAATGTTAACATGTCATTTGTTATCTTTGGCGATGACGGTATAATATGCCATACAATCTCACAACCATTGAGAGGTCTACTGTTATATCTGATCCTCTTGGCCCGGAGAGAGATTTGTAAGAGATGGAAAGACCCCCTATCACCAAAAAGGGAGGACGGGCTCAAAGCCTCGTTTGCTATGGCCCGTTTGGATTACGAAAGCGCAGAGGAAAAGACATCTAACATCTGGCATCCTCTTATGAGCTGGGGCCGTAGCTTTCGATTAATATAATTGGTCCAATGATTACATCAAGCTCCCTTATGAAAAAGGGTTTGGTCGGGGGACCAAGGTGAACACGGAAAGTCTGGAGGCCCTCAGATCGTTACAATGGCTTTATAAGATCCGCTGAGACTTGATTGGTGAGATGAGGACCAAATAAAAAAAAACAATTAAAATAAATACGTGGTGAGGCTGACCCTGCGACCTAGGCCCGAAGCAACTGATTGACAAATTACAAGTGGGGGGACAAATATGCAAATAGGAAAGCCCACATCGATCCCACACATAGGCAGCAACACCACAATGGTCTCAGGAGATTGGCCCCCCAATAAAACACGTTTGGCCGGGGGTGGAGGGGCACATGCCAAAACACCATAAAATTAGATGCCACTCTTAATTAGAAACACTCAGCAAAACAGAACACAGCACGCACACTGCATGCAATGATCACACGTTCCCCATGTCAGACATCTGGACAGGGATCCACTAGCTCCGCATTGTGTCCACGCAGGGTCGAGACCCATTCTCATTTCTTATCAAGTAACCAGAATTAGGACTTTGTGACTATGACCAGATTCCTGTTCTAAAAAGAATACACAAATCGCTGTATTACACATTGTGAAATGTACAAAAAGATGGCCAAAACTAATGTACTTTGAGAGTCTTCAGACCCCGACTGTGTTGCCCGCTCTCCCGGCTGCTACTTTAATTAAAACAACTATTCCTGTTTTTTGCCAAATGCCTCTTGTCTTTCATTTTTTCAAGGTAAATTCATATTCAAGCAACATTTTGGTGAGCCACATAGGAGAGATTGGTTCTTCAAGCCCAACTGCAGCCGAAGGAACAGGACCCAGCACATACGGATTCACATCTACACAGCAAGAACGGTGAGCAGATGCCGAAACTGATTGAAAGTTCTGCTGAATCCGTGGGGCAGAAGTCTGTCCTGAAGCTGCCATCACTGGGTAAGAGACTACATCTGATCCTAAGTCCCACCATTTGGCGAATGGCAAACTAAGACAGAGATCACCTTTCTTTGATAGTCAGAATGCTAGGAAAGGTGAGAGTTATATTAGTAGCTGAGACCACTGGGCGTGACACAGAGGGTACGCTTGTCAATGGGTGTGATACAGGGACCAATTTGACCTCTGAGTGAGACACAGAGAATACGCTCGTCTCTTGGTGTGATACAGGGCTGCTTGGACACTGGGCATGACATAGAGGTCATGCATAGGCTCTGGCTGTGATATAGAGCCAGCATCTCGATCTTACTTTTTTTAGTCTAAAGGGGTTTCCTTAGTGCTATCAGTTTTTTGACACTGGTAGTATCACTCACAGTCGGTACTCATGATCCCTGGGTGTGGCATATGGTGTAATTCAGATATTAGGGAAAACTTGGACCTCAGAGAGTAAGTTGCAGCTTGTGCTTGGCCAAGGAGGGCTTGGAGTTGTTGAGTTGCTCCTTCTTCGCTGCGTAAATTGTTGCTATGTTTGTCCCCCGAGCTGATACTGACAGACTATTGGGCTCACTTAGTTCCGTGTACCGCACAGAGCCTCCTCACATCATTGAGCGGCATGTGCTAGGAGCAGTAGATGGTCATCATTTTTTCCTGTCATTTTTTGTTCAATTTTCATTGTGTTTTTCAATTGATGCATTTTTTCCACATATTGTGGTGCTGATAAAATTATTGCAAACTGTGTTTTATATTAAAATGTAATGTACAGTTAATGATTCTATGTGTATATGAAAAAGTCATCATTTGTTTACATCTTGCGATTCTGCTGCAAAAAGTACAGTTCATACATTTTTGTAGTTAACAAATGCACTTTGTTACAGGTTATTTTCTATATGTGTTTTATGTATTGTAAAAGTTAGTTTTTATGCATCCTGGTCCTAAAAGTAGTCATTGCCGGTATAATTCCTTGTATATATTTTCCCCGTGATCAGGGTAATATTTAAGTTTGTTATAAAGAACTGCTACATAAGAGGTGTACTAGCCCTTAAAAAGTTCCCAACTCATCATAGTGTCACCGTTAAACCACATGCAAATTAGGTACCCCACGCAGGCTAAAAGCTAGATAAATTCTACCATGAAGGGCACTCACACATTAATAGGCATGGATTCCCCAGGTTAGAGGGGGGAAACTTGGACAGCAACACACAAGGACACACATTCAGACCAAGTACATAGGGGAGAAGAAGGCTAGAAGAGAGGCACTGTTAGAACTTTAGGCCATCTTTGAGGTGGCCCTGACCTACAATTCTTCCCCAGACACCGCAAGCAAGGCATCCGCACCTCCCCCACCATACACAGACACAGAGGTGCTCTCCCTAATACCGGCTATCCCAGCCATTCCTCCAGTGGTTTACACCATCCTGCTTATTGAGGGGGCAGAGGGGCCACCACCGGGCAGCGAGTCACTAGATCTAGGGCAGTGAAGTTGCCAGCTCAGCAACCCCAGGCGATTCTGGCCTCATCAGAGTTCCGTGCAAGAATTCTCCAAAGTTTGCCCCCCCTCCGATCCATCAAACACAACCAATCAAGCCCCGGCAACACGGGGATCATACCCTTCAACCTGTCCAGTCGAGTTCTCTCAGTTAAATGGGAGGTTCACAGCGGTACTGGATAGCAACACCACCAGGGGATGGGGGGAATCCTACCCTCCGGGGTCCGACATTGTGGGAGTAGCCGCAGGGTATACTCCTCCAGGGCATGTTCAGGCAGTGGAAAAAATGCCAGAAGTGAGCTGGAGGAGAAGTTCCTACCAAGGAGAACTGTGCGCAGCACCAAGCAAAGAATGCACTCTAGGAGGGAGTTGTAAGAGAGGCGCGGGTTGAGGATAGAGAGAGCAGGGGTTCTAGACTGGGAAGCAAAGAGGGAGAGCTGAGGGACTCAGCCTGACCCAGAGGAGAGTCTAGCTAGATCCTGGGTTCCGCGTAATGAGGAGCCCGGAAAAGAACCAGAAGGGAGACCCCCATTGGGAACAGAAATGCCACCAAATCATCAGCATTGGAGGGGGGGCAAACAAGAAATAAAAGAATAGGGTAGGCTAGCCCAAACTCAATTAAGACATAGGAAAAGCAGAATGGCACCTCTGTGCATGCAGGAGGAGAGCAGCGATAAGGACGTCTGCCGCTACCCTTGAACGCGCCGGTTAAAAAGCTGACCCCTAGAGAGATAGTGTTAGGAGAAGAAGGCAAGGTCTTTGCATGACCATTCTACCACCTGCTAGCCCAATGGACCAAAAGGGAGGGCAAGTATGACAGACCATGGTCGGAGGTGGGATCCTTTGAACCAGAGGAGATGGCCAGAGCGGAAGACTGCATTCAGCATGCAGGAGAAGATCACAGATGGAACTTTCCCTACATTCAGGAATTCCTGAGAAGATGGGCGCGCTATGGTAGAGAAAAGCCAATGGAGCAGCTCCATGCCAAAATATGCCCATCAAGGACCATCTATGTGCCATGGGTTCAGATGGACAAAGAAGGACTCATGACCAAACTGCTCTCATTGATGGACGGGGCGGAAAAATGGATCGCATGTTTTGAGAAACACACAGCAGGGATAAACCTAGCAAAAGGCGATGTCAAGAGTCTGCTCAGCAGCCTCATCTGGGAGCAGACTAACACAGTGTTTCCTGAACCCGCATCCCAGCTGTCACACTGACCAACCCTCAGCATGACGGGCTGCTTTCAATTAATTTAGACACCAGATATGGACAGCCCTGGGGAACATTTTCCATGACCGCCCAGATATAGGAGGATTGATAGCAGAAAGCATGAAGCCTGGGGAAACCGTAACAAACTTCTTAGACAGAATGAGTGAGCAATGGGTGACAGGAGACAGAACAGCCATGGACTGACAGAGGCCGCCAGGCTACATTCTTCTACCACATCCTAAAAAAGAGGGACTGCCCACCAAAATACAGCATGGGCTGGATAGCGTAGTAAGATTAGACACCAAACCTTGCCAGGAACTGCAGGTACACATATTACACTATTACAGAAAGAAGCATGAAAAGGACAGGGAAAAGCAGCAGGAAGCCCAATGATACCCCGCTAAGCTGCTCCAACAGAAATGATAAACCGCCCTTTAGGGGGCCACATTGGCCGCGAGCATGCAAATGGCACCAGTCTTGAAGGGAGCTTTGCCACCAAATCCCCAGAGGGTTTCCACCCCAGGTGGTTGGCCAAACACATGGCAACCGCAGCAGGCAGGGAATCCAGCCCAACAAGCACCGGGGTCACAGCCAGGGCAGGAAGAGGAGACTGTCTGGAGAGGTACTGCTTTTACACAGGCACCCAATCAAAATGGACGCATAGAAAAGCCCCAAAAAGGGCAGGCGCAAGATTTTCCAAAACTGAGTAAAGATGTATTTCTGTCTTAACAAGCTAACCAACAACCCACAGCTCTTATCCAACAGGTCAGCAATCAAGCCACAATTCCACCACCTTGATTGGGGCCCGCAACCTTTTCAGCAGCCACCTCTGAAGTTCCAATGAGACCTGAAGGCTCAAGCCAACAAAGACCACAAACTGTTTTTACAAATAGACTCTTCACACTGTGCCAGGTAAAGACACCCCTGGATGCCAGAAAGCTCTAAATTACCCCTCCGCACGCCATCCCAAGACCTGCAATGTTCCAAAACGCACGTAATATTGCATCTTTGTACATCATCTACTTAGCATGGATGTAGCCGCATCCATCCGTAGCAGGAAATCTGCCTAGTCACATGGAGCCTAAATCAACATTTCTACAGCGCTTGCATAAGGACCTTTCTCATCTCACTTACACTGAACCAAATGCTAGTACTCCAGACACACTACACAGAGCACTCCTACACAACACATGGTACAAAAACATGACCGCCGTGGGTGCCCAGATGTCAGCTACGTCAAGCTATGTCTTCTCGCTGAAACCCCCCATGGGTGCAGACACACTTTACTTATCCCAAAAACTAGTCCCTGAGAAAACAAAAAGTAGTTTCCACCTGTACTTGTGTAGGAATAAGGCCAAAATATAACCCAGTAGAGTAGAACCCCAAAGAGTAGTGGTAAACATCACCTGGTATGAAACCAGCACCACAGTGTTACACCTTTTCATTGAGCCTAGTGACATTCAAACTGAGCTAGACAGGATGTGCAGGTGGGGCACCTTAGGAGAGAACACAGTTTGGCCCAGAGATTTCCTAGAAAAGAAGTTCTTGAAGGTAGCAAGACCATCACACAAGTGCAGAAACATATCCGCTCCCACCTCTGTCTGTGGTCCCAAGGTGGCCCTTGAGCATCTGGGTCAGTATTCCTTAATAACTAATAGAACCCAGACATGGAGTTAGAGTGCAGAGCCGTTCACCTTGATATCATGAGAAATTAGTTTAGAAGGGAAGGGTTGAATGGCAGAATAGATACTGCAACACTCAGATAGATAAGTACACATGGGTAGAAGGAAAGAGGCAACTCCTAATTGTACGGAAACTTACACTGTATTCCTTGTGTTTCAGAGGCAAAGGAAGGATACCACTTGGCACCAATGTACATTGTGAAGCAATACTGCACGTACTAGATATGCAATGGGGCACATCCGTGTTGATGTACTCATACTGGCAATGTGGGGAGTTTGCTTACACCCATTTCAGGGCCGAACAGGGTGGCCCCTGCACCCTCATAACCATAAACACCCCGACCCTGGTCATCCCTGGAGAAGATCTGTCTGAATTGTACCAACATCTGCAAGGGGGAAAAAAAACAACTCTATTGCATCAGGCTTGAGAAAAAATAACTGCTGATTACATTGCCTGAGTTCAGTACATTCCGGAAGAATTCAGACTGGTTTCTAACACTCTAGTAAATGTCAGAGGGTTCATACCCTTCTTCACCTTGCAAAAGAAGGCGAACGCTCACTGGTTGCAAATTATAAGACGAGAGCTACTTAAAATGATCAACAATACAGAGTTCGACCTAAGAGCCATCCACCTCATGGTGGTGCAACATCAATATGTGTTGGACTTGATGACTGAGCTGGAGGGTGGGGTGTGTGCCAAAATTGGTGCTTCCTGTTGTACTTTCATCCCCAGAAACGACCTAGAAAACGGGACACTGATTCATGTCATCCACCAACTATTACACCTTCAAGCTGACATGAAGGAGGGAGATGCCCCTGAGCAGAAATGGTTTACAGACTTATTTTCCTGGATCCCCGATGGGTGACCAGATTGTGTCTGGCATTACTTTCCATTGTTCTTTATGTGCTATTTTTGTGTGGTTTCCTACAAGTGGGGTGTTTCCTGCTGTAAAAACGCTGTCCTCAAGTTAGGTAGAATGCAAGTAACTGGGGAATTAATAATAGACACCACAGAAACACAACAAACCTTGAACAATGTGACTATCATGAAGTATGGGGTATAGGATGTAGTTGAAAATTCAACCGGGGAGAATGTTAATATTGATAAATATGATGTAAAATATAAAACAGGATATATGTATGTATAATAATGTACTTGCATCGATGTTGTTGCATTTACCCGAAATGACATCCCCTTCAACTCAGAGTCAGAAATACATGGACAGGTAGGCCCTGCAACCTAGGCCTGAAGCAACTGATTGACAGACCACAGGTGGGGTGACACGTAACCCTTAGACAAACACGGAAACAGGAAAACCTAGATCGATCCCACAGATAGGCAGCGATATCACAAGGGTCTCAGGAGATTCCCCCCCTCCACCCCCCACCCCCACCCCCAATAAAATAAGTCTGGACGGATGGGCTCACGTTCCCAAAACACCATAAAGTCAGTTGCCACACTAAGTTAGGAATACTCAGCCAACGAGAACACAACATGCACACAACATACAGTGGTCACGCAATCCCAAGGTAGACATCTGGACATGTACCCATTAGCTCAGCATTGGGTCCACGCAGGGTCAAGACCCACTTTTGTTTCTTATCAAGTAACAAGATGTATGATTCATAACTAGGCCCAGATTCCTGTTCTAAAAAGAATGCAGAAATTGGTTTATTACACTTTGGGAAACATATAAAAAGACAGTCAAAACTAATGTGCTTTGAGACAGTCGTTAGACCCAGACTCTGTCGCCTGCTCTCCTTGCCGCTACGTATATTTAAAGCAACTGTTCCTGTTTTGTCAAACTACTCTTTCATTTTTTTCAAGGTAAATTCATATGAGAGCAAGATTATGAGTATCGTGATGTCATAAGCATTTGCAGTTATTGTGTGAGGGATAGTTTGCTTGGATGGAATGCAAGCAACTGTTTTCAGAGCTAACCATAAGAGGGACATTTTTGGGGTTTCTGGTTTTATTTCATAGCCACAGCTTCACTGTACCTGTGTTTTACATGGATTTAGAGATTCTAAACATGTACTAAGTTGGTATGACTGAAAGTAACCATAACTTCACTTTAACAATGTTTTTTCAGTATATTTCAGCTTTTTATGATAAACTGCATCCTGAAATCCCTGCACTGGTATAACTTACTACCGGCTTGGAAAATCATGCATATTTATTAAACGAATCCAAAGTTCCCAGCAAATTAACACTTTTTTGATTTGCATGAAGCACAAAATAACAAAAGTAAGCTACACATGGTAAGCGTCTTCCGTGTGGGGTACAGATCTGTGATATTATCCCAAAGTTATTATCAAATTACTGATTTTTGACACTCCCCTCTCCTTTACGTTTGTCCGCTCTGCTAGCATCTGCAGTAAACATGTTTCCTGCACTTGGCTTAACTTGCTTATAGCCTGCCGAATTACAAGCAGATTCGTTGAACAGCACCACAGTTATTAGCATATAAGCATTTTATTGCCCCTCCCTCACTTTTACCAAGCCCCACAACCTTGTTGAATTTTCACCAAACTTGATTTACTCATAGAAGCATATGAGTAGGTGGTTTTTTTCCCCCATTAACTGCGCCCCTTTAAAAAAATCTGCACAAATCTTAAAATACCAGGGGTAATCTAAACAGCCTGTCTGCCAAGTTTTATCAAAATTCATCAAACAGTAGTAAAGGTGTAGGCAAATTAAAAAAAAAACCTTTATAACTGTCAAGTTGTATTTAACTTTTATCACTTTGAAGCTCCCTGACACATTATTGTACCAATAATTCCTCGAGTCCTGAACGAATTTATACAAAAAACAAGAAAAGTCACTCCTCTGAGTAAATAAAGTTCTATTGTCACGCCATGCTTAGTGTAATTAAGTTCAACGTATTTTACCTATAAAAGGAGAGCAAAGATTCCTTAGGAAGTTAAAATGTGAAACACTATTTTTGAGCCCTTTCATTTTTACCTCTAGCCCAAAACCTACCATGCTGAACCAAAACCAGATACAACTATTTTCTGAAAGGGTTGAGCAGATTCGTCTAATGCCACCAAAGTTATAAGCAAATAAAAAAATGCTTTTCAAAGGAAAATCTGGCCTTGTCATAGCTACAGTGTCTCTATTACCAACTCTGAACTAAAATCCATAAATGATACTCTGGTTCCCGATTGGCCACTTCATAGTCATGTCAACTAGTAGCGCTGGTCTCCGTCCTTAGGAACAGAGGCAGGCACTGTTTTGGAAATATGAGAATAATAGTCAAGCACTCAAACCAATTCAAGACTAAACAAGCATGACCTCAATACAACACACCACCAATTAACAGAACACAACAACTCAAACTATCAACACAAAACATGAATTCAACACAACTCTGCCATATACTAATAGCACAACATACAAGAGAATACCACACACCAATAAAACACAGCTTAACATCACAATACAATACCATGAATGGCACAATAAAACAACACTATGCCACAACACCAAACATTAGATACAACACAACAGGATAACAATAGAACACAATAACAATAGTGCGTGACAAACTTGATTAGTTAGTTGGGTGCCCAAACTTACTTTGTTCACATTTATTAGTTCATAAATCATGACAGATTTTCAATTTGAATTTTCTTTATTGAAAAATATTTTTAAAGGACTAGCTCTGCTTCACAATTCTATGTACTCCATTTTCTAAAACTATTTCCAATATACAATATTATCTTTAATCTCACAAAAACAAAGATTCTAAATATGAATGTTCAAATTCATTCAAATCCCATGGAACAATTCTTGTAGAATAAGTACAGCCACAGCAAACACATGTTTCATGGCAAAACATCCACTTCTTCAGGTCTCATATACAATAGGATGTAGTTATAGGATACCAACAATGGACTTCCAACGTATCTCGTGATCAGTAACTCATATTGTAATGCCTCTAACTCTTTAATGTATTACAGTCCTTACAGCTTCACTTACAAATGATCTTCCAAAATTAAAATCGCTGGCAATTCTAAGGAGTTAAATTGTCACAATGTTCTGCTAATTTCCTTCAATTCATATTATAACTTTTTAATTGTGCCATAGATTCACGCACATCGTCGTCCCTTGTGAACTGTCAGCATAGCAAAACAAATGCACGATGACAACATAAAAAACACAGCTAAACAACACAATCACGCATGACATCACAATACAATAATGCAACAAAATATCACACCATAACATCACAACACATAGTAAGTCAACAACAAAATACATTGTAACACCACATCAGTAGAGCATCACAACAATATTACAAGATAAAAATACAATCTACACAACAGAACAGTACAAACCAGTCAACAATGCAACTCTAACTACAACAAATTATGACACTACAACAAACACAATGTAACAAAAACACAGTACAACATTCAAAACAGCACAAAAATAGCATAACAATACAACTACTAACTATCCACCACCCATCCACCTCTAACAACATTTGACTTTATTAGAGGAGGACATTTATGTTGCAGATGCTATGATGCTGCTATACACAGTGTAAGCATTTTGACACCGAAAATGCATATTGTGGTTTTTCATGCAGGAACCATAATCTACACTTTGTGGGTACATAGTGTACGTCTATGGACTCATTGGAAGGCTACAGAGCTCATACAGCCCACGTCTTCTGGGCTATGTAAATCCTGCAACATTTCTCAGGGTCCACAGATGTATGCTGTGCACCTCAACTGAGGTCCATAGGTATACATATATATCTTAGATTTCACTCATCAGATCCCTGCATGGCAAGATTTCAGGGGAGTATCTATTGATAGTTCAAGCAGTAGAATAGCACTGAAGCTCTGAGTTATGAAGGGCCCATTGCACAAAAATGATTTCTTTATTTCCCCACTTAACTGGGAATGCAGGGCGCAAATTCATCTTCCTTGCTTGCGTTGGGGACCTTGGTATCCTTAGCCTTACATGCACAAAGCAAACTGATACAATGTTTAGCTCTACTCTCTCACCTGACCACATTGGGATGTTGAAAGGTTTCTAGATGTCTAAGCACGGCCACCTCACGGATAGTGGACAGCGGCATTCCCTCCTCGCCAGTCTGTACGCGCACCTGCTTCAGCGCCACAAAGCGTCCTCCATTCTTGAGATCTCGAGCCTTGAAGACTTTGCCATAAGCACCTTCCCCAATCTCTGCAACACACTCATACTGCTGGTCCGCTTGGCTGCCCCTCTCCATTGCTGGTCCGCGGAGAAGCCTGGCCTCCAGAGTGTCCAAGGGTGCGTCTGGAGCCTCAAGGTAACACAAGCAGTGGGCACACCCGCTTCACACTGAATGCATCTCAATACCCTTTGCTTATTTGGATGGACATCGGATCACCCAAAGGGATGTAGGCTCATGATCTCACTCGGTCAGATCTGTGGGGAAAAAAAACACATATCATTATGTAATCTTGGATTCTATAAGAGAAAAATTATGTTTGATGTGTTCATTCATGTATCCATAGCATACTTTTTATAGGGGTACTTCTACAAAGCAGGCAGGATTACTTTATTGCAGGTGGAAACCCTTTGCCTTTTCACTCAAATATTAAACATGCTGAATTGCTCCCAAGGGTTTGCCCCCACTAGCAGGCCACCAGAAGCACCTTTAACCGGCCCCGCTTATTTTCAGACAACTCTAATTTGCAGGTTCGGGCTAGGGGGCCTAGACGTAACATAAAATAGACACATTACAATTTCCAGCATAATCGCAGCAACTACCTAAAAGACCGAGAAAGGAGGAAGGCGACCCTCATATCATGGCAGCAACAGACAATTGTGCAGATCTCTAGCTCAACAAAATACTTTGCTGCGTATTTCCTTTGTACGTGACATGTTTGAGTAAATAGAGTAAGGAACGTGCATCCTTTGGAAACACAGCTAATACATTACGTGCAGTGTAAAGTGGTCTCTTCATATCTAACACATTCTCGATTCACCCACTGTCGGGTGTATTGTCAACTGCGCATTGCATGCTGGGATCTACCAGTTTGCCGCTGGCTCAAACAAAACTGGAACTCCAAAGCCGAGACTGGTTATCTTGTCAAACGTGACTTGGGGGGGGGGGGGGGGTAAGGGGGTCACGCCGTGGAAAGCAGGGGCGTATCAAAGGCCCCCGCATCCCCCGCATCCCCCGCTGTGCGTGGGGTCCCCAAGCTCCAGGGGGCCCCCTCGTCACTGCACGTCGGCCGGGGTGCTCCTGATAGAGTCCGGAGGGGGCCCTCCGCGTACCTTGCAGGGAAAGGGGGGGGGGGTCAATTATCGTTACGCCAATGGTGGAAAGCGTGTACTTATCAGCAATTGCAAACGTGAAACTACGAGTCCCAGTGTGCAAAGAGTTGCTGGCTAAAAAGCCTGGGCTGACTTACTTATTATCTAAGATGTGACTAGGTGTAATTTGGCAATGAAATTAATTCCTCCTTGCATAAAAAACGGCGAACATGTTTCGTGGTCTAAGTTCTGCGTTGTTGTAGTCCTGGGTTTATAAGGGGATCAACACAACTACAACTACCAGGATGCAAAAATATTCCAAGAATGAACACCTGAGATCAGCAGAACAGGGTGGCTTTGTGGGTGGGGAAGAGGGAGAGTTGAATGAATGGCATGTACTCTCCCTTCCGCCCACTCGTAAAATGCTTGCACCTACTTGTGTTCATTTGCATTCCATTGACGAACGCAAGAAAGAAAAAAGTATCGTTCTTTGCGACGTGTGTATACGTTTGTGTTGTGAGACAATGCGATATGAAATGCACGCGGGCTCGGTGTAGCCCGGCGTCGTTGCATTAACACGTGGTGAGCGAGCGGCTGGTGTTGTTTGGTGGGTGCGAGGCGCTGCTCGGGTCTTGTAAAAGGAGCGAAAGTGTTTTTCAGCAGTCGTCCAGCCCGTCTTACAGTTGTCAAGTGACAAGAAGCGAAATGGGGCGAAAATGCAAGCAAGCGAAGCAGTTTCAACCCCGCGGCTTCCTTGCCACGTGCAGGATGGAGGCGCTGCAAGAAACTTCATAGCTTCAAGGCGTTCTATTTTAGAAAGGATCAATTGTACCCAATAACGCAAGCTTTTTGCCAACTTTTTCCAAAAACTACCCCTCAATACTTTCAAGAGTAAAAAAATACAAATTACCTATTTTCAACCTTTAATGCATCTGCAAAGGAACACAAGTCCCATGGAAAAATGAACCGTAAAATACACAGCGCAGGTTCATCCTTTCATTCACATGCATCTCAAAGGCCTGCCCCTCGCCTCCGGGTAACTTCACGTGGACACAAGAGGTTACTTACTGGCCACCGCGTGACGGGAGTACTGCAGTCACTCCTTGAAAGGTGCCACCGGGGCCAGGTCACAAACTAGCGGTCCGACTTTCACCCGGATCCGACAACGAAACGAGATACCTGCTAGGAGCGAATGGGAACACTGCCCCACTTAAACAGCCACCCTAAAAGTATTGCAATTGGGTTATAAGTTGATTTAAAAAAAAAAAAAAAAGAGGTTGCACGCGGCCAGGAAAGGAGCACACAGGTAGGTAAGACCGTGCTGACCGCACCACTCTGTGCAGAAATTCACCTTCCTCCTGCTGTCACTTTAACATTTCTTTCGCTTTTTTTTTTTATAGATAAAAGATGTCCGTTTCAAGGTTCTCTGTGACGGTTGCAGTACAACGCGTGCCCACGCAGCCCACGGGTTCCCAGAGGAAGCCGTCCTGCTATCCGCTTTCTCGCCCCTTGTGCCGAGTACCTTTCTCTCTGGCTTCGCAGGAGAGAGCGGCGACCCTGTCTCGCTCTCCCCCTCTCTCTCTTACTTACGCTGTTCCTTTCCCACGCTGGCTGAATGTGACTTGACCCCCGCATCAAAAAAAGTTTGACACAGAGCATGAACATTTCCGCATTCCTCGCTGACTACAAAGGCTCGAGCCGCCCGCCGCCGCCGCCTCCTGCTCTGTGTCTGCGCTCGGTCCTAGCACTCAATGCAGTCTTTCTTGGACTTCTGCCGAGAGAGGGAAGGCAGCCCCTGAAGGGTCCCCAGGCCCAGACGCTGCTGTGCTCGACTCTGACCTGCTCTGCCTGCACACGGGGGTGTCCACAGCGCCTGTGCCAAGCGGTAGGCGCTGCCACGGGGAAGTTATTAGGCTGTGGTTTTTAAATTCAACCACGCCAGTTTAAGAATAATAAACTGTGAATGTTGCAACATAAACACACCTTCCTGCCTATTAAAGTTCTGACTATTTGAGATACATCTTATTATACAGCATCTTTAGAGGTGCTGTCTAAGTAGGACCTAATGTATGTTTCCCATGGTAGCTAATTGGTCAGATGCATTATAAAATGTACAAGGGATAAACAATGCAGATTCTCCCAAGCTCTCAATGTCGGGAAAATCCGGATTTTATTAAATAATATAGGATAACAGTTCTGGAGTTAACTATACGTTCCAAACGTCTTTGCACTGTCTGGGACTCCAGTCTTGTTTCTTATTCTACTTTAAGCCTTGCAAGAGGAATTAATTAATTATTTTATTTGCATAATTACTTAAAATCATTGCAAAGTTGTAGGACGAGATCAAAATTATTTTATAAATACGTATCTCACACCATTATAATATATATATATGTGTTTCATGATGCAGGGCAAGCAGTTTCACAAAGCAAACCGGAGTTCTATGTTTGTAGCTCACTGGAGAGAATTAAATGTGCAAGATTGGGTGTTTGTGTAGGCGGAAACCACCGGAGGACATAAATTTAAAACAGGAAAACTACGAGTCCCAGAATGCTGTGAAACGAAATTCCCACCAGAGGGTGTAACCGTACCTGAAATTGCTTAAATGAGGTGACTCGTTTCCTGTTTTTCCTCCGCCTACTGACACTGCCAGGAGCCCGTGACCAAGGCGCAGGGGCACTGAAACGCATAAGGCTGTTTATTTGAACAAACAGAAAAATGTCTGGTTATTAAGAAATAAAGGATGCTGTTTAAAGTACAGGATTCACCTGGTTGTCAAGTGCGTTCTCGCAGGGGGACACTTCTTTTGGATATATATATATATATATATATATATATATATATCAAATCGTATATAAAAACAAAAAATATCATTTGAACGGTCGCGGACCCTTTGTAAATGTGGGCATTACCCTAAAATACATTGGTTGTAAAAAGTACTTTTGGAAAGGTCCCTGTTGCTTACATGTTCTTGAGAAGAAAAGAAAAAAGTCACTTCATGCATTGCGGTTTTGTAGGGACCATGCAGTCCTTTTCTGGAGGGGATCCTCACGTTTGTCTCCTTCTGTTACTACCGGAGTTTAAACACTTGCAACCGCACAATTTTCTTCTGTGATGCTTTCAATAAGGACCCTTCGTGTCCTGAATTTGCCAAATTTGGCCAGATCCGAGGGCTCTGTGCAGGACTGGAGCAGGGCCACTGCGTGAACGCATTTTCTGAGCCCATGCCTTAAAAACAATGGTTTTAACAATTTGTGTCGCTGTTGCAGTAAGGCAGGGCAGCAACATATTCGGTATACCAACGATTCTGCACTATACACACTGGCCTACGCACACGCTATTCATCTTTCTACTTGTACTTAGTATACATTAATTTATACAAATACACAATAAAAGGACATAGTTCATTGAGCTCTTTAAATAATTGTAGTCATTTTTGGTGTTCTTGTGTTCTTTACTTCAAAGGATTTGCCCAGCCAACACGCGTTTCGTCGTGGGGAATTACCCACTTGACTTCTTCAGGGTTACAAGATATAATCATATGCAAGGGATCAGTCAGTCCAACATTCCTATAGAGGTGCATGTAGGATGTCGATCACAATTTTTCACCAAATAGTGCACATTTTGTGACTGCCCAAATAGACAATTCCTAATGGAATATCATGTGCCTCAAAATTGCAGAGTATACTTAAAACGATCTGTAACACCCTTAAAATGTCTACTCGTGGTGGGGTCAAGGTGTCATGCAAATATGCACTTCATCATGTGACAGATAGATCCAACTATTGAATAGCAACATGATCAGAGGCATAGTTTTTTTTAAAACTCTGTTATTAACAATACTGCGGTATATAAAATATACCATGAATCAGTGAGGGGTGACCAGAGGGTGCAAAAGAAAGATTTTGTACCTCGCATTTTCATTAATAAAGGTGAACATTCATGTTTATATATGTGCATGTCCATCTACTGCTGATGGTGATATTAAATGGACATAGAGCAATGTTCTACCTGTCTGCAAAGGTATAAATTCTCGTGCGTTCTGAAGAAAGGAATAAAGGTGATATTTATATAAGTATACGGATCTCTTTGTGGTTGACTTTGCAAATTGAGACACAGACCAGGTGAGTGGTACACTCACTTCCCCGCCGGTTCTACTTCCGTCCCAGCTGTTATCGAGCTATTTCCTGTTATCTTTGCTGCTTTTGTCTTTTCTTGATAGATCAATCTAAGTTGATGGAATATATTCTCATTAAAGGTGCGATCTTGTCTATTAAGTGTGGAGACTTACTGTCCTTTTGATGTAGAAGGACCCGATTCTTACCGTTACTATGTTCTCATATTATACTGATGCTCTCTATTTCTTCCGTATATTCCTCCAGTTATAATAACGTTGTTCAGTTATTTCTTTATTTTGGGACTCTGTTAATCAAAACAGTTCTGTGAAGACCATGTCCCGTACACTGATCTATTATCCCCGTTCCTTACCCTAATTCCTATATTTCCCAATCCTGCTACGAGCGTTCTTACCTTAGTGAATACACTTCCTTCTTTCACAGCCACTGCAAGCACCGGTATGACCAGGAAGAATTCAATTGTGAATCTTCCAGTTAATAAGAGTTAAGTTAGACCATTTACACTACAGCGCGAACCTACAGAGTACGTGTGTCTGTTACTATTAGCGGCTCTGAATTCAACGTTAACTTTATTGTACCACAAAATCAGTAACAAACGTTTAAAGATTGTGACAAAATATATCATGGGATGTGTTTTGTCCTGTGATGTTGGTTTAAGGATTAGTAAGGTTTTCTGCCATATATCTATCTGAATTCAACATTATCTTTATGTGCCACAACTTTACATCGACGTCTAGAGATAATGGTAAAATATATCGTAGTGTTTGATATAACTTGTGTCGCTGGATTGGGATATTGTAAGGTTTTCTACCATATATATAACCATGAATGTCCCCGAGAAAAGGGTGCTCAATGAGGCGTGAGACATGAGGATATTATTGCACTATAATCCAATTACACAGGCGGGCAGGTGAGCAGGTGCACTGCACATCTGTATATATGCATATATATCACAGTATATGAGGATTGCATTGCAGCATCTTAATCCAAGGTTACAAGTAGCCTGATGCTGGCATTTTCAAATACACATCTGTGTTTCATACAACATTATTGTCCACATTATATAAGTTTAATAACCATCTTCTTTAGTCAATGTTGAGGTTTAAAACCCTCTCCTTATCACTCATCAAAGTGTTGTGGGTTTGAACCTATTTCATCACAGTACTCACTCCTGCTTCTAGCCCTTTGTCTATTTATCATCCCTGGGGACCTTGTTCGATGGTCTATCTGATGTTGGTGTCATTCAAATCCTATCTCTCAGTTCCCCCTAAAATACTGCATTTCGTGATCGGTGTTAAGACCCCTCTCAACCGCCCTAAGGTGCACAATCCAAGTCGCCTCAGTACGTCTCAGTTTTAGCTCCCTATTGCCACCCCTGGGATTTTGTACCACCTGATCGATTCCAAAGAAAGAGAACTGTTTATAGGGACCTTGAGATGTGCAGGTTGAGGCATGTATTGCCATAGGGAATCTCTCGTCCCCCTGTTTCAGGGCCCGCGCATGCTCACTTATTGTTTCTTTTAGTTTCCTGATTGTACTGCTAATGTACATTTTATTGCACTTACATTCAATCACACATATCACAAATCTAGAGTTACAATTCATGTTATACCGTATCGTGTAATTGCATTCGTCATGTCCAGTGAAACTCTTTTTGTCATCAGCTGCCCATCTGCATACCTCACAAGAACCACATTTATGGAAACCCATCGAGTGTTTGGTAAGCCTCTGTCTTTCTTCTATCTTGTGGAATACTAGGGTTGTGAATAGTTTTCAAGGTCCTGCCCTTCCTATATGTGATTTGAGGTCTATTCGCTGTGCACTCCTCCAATGCTTCATCTGCCCTTAGAACGTCCCAATGTCTGTTCATGCTTTTAATCAATGATCTGGTAACGCCATTGAAATTAGTGATAAGTCTGACCGGTTGTTGTGTGCTGCTGTTGTTGACCTTGTTTCTGAGTGTATCTGTCCTGGATGTGTTCCTTATTCTGCGTTCTGCCTTCGAGATTATACGTTGGTCATAACCCCTCATCCTGAATCTGTCCTTCATTTCTCCCAGGCATGAGACAAATTTAGTGTCTTCACTGCAGTTTCTCCTAGCTCTTACAAACTCCCCATATGGTAGAGCTTGGATTTGATGTGGGGGGTGTGCACTGTTCGCATGAAGAAGAGAGTTGCATGATGTCGACTTGCGATGTAACCTACTCTATATATGGCAGAAAACCTTACTAATCCTTAAACCAACATCACAAGACAAAACACATCCCACGATATATTTCTTCACAATCTTTAAACGTTTGTTACTGATTTTGTGGTACAATGCAGTTAATATTGAATTCAGATCCGTTAATAGTAACAGACGCACTTCCGGTTTTCCGGCACGATCTACTCACTCTGTAGGATCGTGCCTGAGTGTATTGGGTTCACTTTCAACTTCAGTAAGACCGGAAGCACCACAAGTACGACCCACGTACTCTGTAGGTTCGCGCTGTAGTGTAAATGGTCTAACTTAACACTTATAAACCGGGAGATCCACAATTGAAAACTTCTGTGTCATACGGGTGCTTGTGAAGCCGGTGAAAGAAGGAAGCGTACTCGCCAAGGTAAGAACGCTCGTAGCAGGATTGGGAAATATAGGATTTAGGAAAATGAACGGGGATATTAGATCAGTGTACAGGACATGGTCTTCACAGAACTGTTTTGAGTAACAGAGTCCCAAAATAAAGAAATAACTGGACGTCGTTATTATAACTGGAGGAATATACAGAAGAAATAGAGAGCATCAGTATAATATGAGAACATAGTAACGGTAAGAATCGGGTCCTTCTACATCAAAAGGACAGTTTTGAATTTCACAGTCACATGAATGTTCACCTTTATTAATGAAAATTCGAGGTGCAAAATCTTTGTTTTGCACCCTCTGGTCACCCCTCACTGATTCATGGTATATTGTATATACCGCAGTATTGTTAATAACCGCGTTTAAAAAAAAACTATGCCTCTGATCATTTTGTTATTCAATAGTTGGATCTATCTGTCACATGATGAAGTGCATATTTGCATGTCACCTTGACCTCACCACGAGTAGACGAACTCTTTATTGCTGGATAGTTTGGTTCCTCTTGGAACCAGGGCATTGTGGTTAAGCCCAACTCGACAACTGTCTCCTGACAGTGATTCTGCCATTGGTTCAGTGCATCCTCAAATATGGTTCTCAATGCCTCCTTAAGGGATCCTTTCTGGGCTTTTACTGTCTTAAACCAGAATTTTGCCAATGTGCTCCTGCATTCATTAAGGGTGTTACAGATCGTTTTAAGTATACTCTGCAATTTTGAAGCATATGATATTCCATTAGGAATTGTCTATTTGGGCATTCACAAAATGTGCACTATTTGGTGAAGAATGGTGATCGACATACTACATGCACCTCTATAGGAATGTTGGATTGACTGATCCCTTGCATATGATTATATCTTGTAGCCCTGACTTTGAATTAAAGAACACAAGAACACCAAAAACGACTACGATTATTTAAAGAGCTCAATGAATTATGTCCTTTTATTGTGTATTTGTACAAGTTAATGTATACTGAGTACAAGTAGAAAGAGGAATAGCGTGTATGTGATGCCAGTGTGTAGATTGAAATTTGTGGGCCTTTAGGGTCCACATAGAGGGCTCAGGGTGTTTTCCCTCACGTATTGCACCGCTCAAAGAAGATTAGTGCTCAAATCACGCATACTCAAGAGGCCCCAGCATTCCGCAGTGAAGAACACTCCACCTACAATTTCCGATTCTGCACTATAGTTGCACAGCCTGCATCTTGTTATCTTGCTCAGCGATTTCCAGCCCAGGTTCAGTTCCTTTATTGGCAGTGGGACTAGGCCCGCCCATTGAATATCTTTCAAGCACTTCTTTCTTAGGGGGTTGTTCATATATGGCTGGATTTTGTGCAACTCGTATGCTTTAGTTAGGCTGACCAACCCTCTGATGTCATGGAGTCTAGCTAGATCTTCATTCCTTGATATCAGGGTGGTTAGTTTATTTAACACCCTCTTTATTGCTGGATAGTTTAGTTCCTCTTGGGACCAGGGCATTGTGGTTACGCCCAACTCAGCAACTGTCTCCTGACAGTAAATCTGCCATTGATTCAGTGCATCCTCAAATATGGTTCTCAATGCCTCCTTAAGGGATCCTTTCTGGGCTTTTACTGTCTTAAACCAGAATTTTGCCAATGTGCTCCTGCATTCATATTTTTGTTGTACCAAGCCAAACTTGAGCCAAATAAGGGCATTTTGTGTATGTTTCGGGAGCCTGAAAGTCCTTTTATAGCACCGGCACTGGGCTTTTTCCATCATCTTTTCCATATTTCCTGAGAATGCGTAAGATGCGGACCCAGCAACAGCGAGCAGTTTCGATTTTGTTACTCTCATAATAGGTTTCGTGGTAGGGCTATGTAATTTATCTTGTCGTTTGCACAGTGCATAGATGGTGGCTTGTATTTTAGCTTGCGTCTTAGCTTGGTGCAAGGTTGCCTTACCTTTATCATTCAACCACGCTCCTAGGTAGTGGTATGCTCTTTCTGTGGCTATGTTGTTATTACCCAGTCACCATTTTAAGCCTGTTTTCTTCAAATATTTACCAAACACCACGACTTTCGTTTTGGCGGGTTAGACAAGAGCTCGTTTTCCTGGTTGTAGATATTTAATGCATTCAAACCTCGTTGCAAACATACTCTGGTGTGATAATCGACATACTGGAGCACGTGTAGTCGTTGCTGTCCGATTTTCGGGGTTGCCAAACTTGCTCCTAGTAGGGCCTTCCCCAATTCTGCTGGGTAAAGGTTGAAGAGTGTTGGTGCTAAAACACAACCCTGCTTGAGGCCTCAGTCAGTTGACAGCTTGTGTGTGACTGTATCCCCTGCCAGTTTGATTCTCACCCAAGTGTTGGTGTACAATGACGTGTTTGCTTTCAGTAGTTTACCGGGGATCTTCCAGCTGGACAGTTTGTGTCATAGATTGCTTTAGTTTACCCCATCAAAGGCTGCCGAATTGTCTACAAAGCATGCAAATACTGGCAGATTTTTACTGAAATTTGCCTGTACTGCCAGGAATGAGAGGGCCATTAGGTTATCTATAGTAGAACAGCCTTTTCAGAATCCAGTTTGATAAAAAGGTAGTATTTCATTGTCCTCGATCCAGGCTGTTCATTCCTGTAGCAAAGTACTAGCATATGCTTTCCATTCGATGTCTAACAAGGCAATGAGTCAATAGTTTTTTGGGTCAGTTTTTGCTCCCTTTTTGTATATTGGCTGCAGTAGCGAGCTGCGCCATGCATCCGGCACATCTCCCATGGCGCTACATTCCATGTACAGAGGTGATAGCAACTCCGTCCACCCCTTGGGGTCTTGCTTAAACTGTACGCCCAGTGGGACCTCGGGCTCCATTCCTTTTTATGACCTTTATTACTTCTTTTAGGTCCTGGGCTTGGCCCACCTCGTGTGTCTGGTCTTCTTCCTCTATTTCTGCCCCGGGGACCTTCTGATGTTTTCTCCTCCGGGTTTCATTGAATAAATTTCTGCCATATGGTCCAGCCAGGCTTCTGCTGTAACTGCATTCCGCCTTTCTGTTTTTGTGCTTTCCATCTTGGCTATATAGTCCCAGAATTGCTTCTGTTTGTTGTGTTTGCATAACTCAAATAACTTGATCCATTCCTTCTTCATTATCTGGCATTTTTGTTTCCATGTTAAGTGTTTGTGGTTCCGATGGGCTTCTTTGTAAGCTCTCTCTGCCCCCTGGGAGACACTTTTTTGATATGCCTGTCTGAGGGTGCGGGTGCTGTTTTCCTTAATCCCTCACCCATATACTTCCCGTTCCCTCTTACATTAACCTCTTGTAAATTTACCTTTCCCACTTCTCGCACCTCAACTCTGTCCCTCCCTTCTCCCCTCCTTTTTTTTTTCTCTCTCTTACTAACCCCTCTATACTTACCTTTCACAACTTTGTGTGATATGTGCTTATCACTGACTGAATTCTCCTGAAACTTATGTTGTTACATTTCCTATGTACAGCCCTGAGGAAGCCCCAGGCCTGATGGCCGGTTAAGGGGCGAAACACGTGTTGGCTGTGCCCTTCTCCTTTCTTTATTCATACTTGACGAATAAAGCACGATTATATGACTAAACACCATCGGATCTATCTACATTGATTTGGAAATGTCTTCCTTAGAAATCTAAGACTTAAACTCTTGCCCGGATACACCTTCAGGGTGCTGTTCTTCAGCCTTTTATTTTATTTCCTGGTTCGTTCTTGACACTCCACAGTTTTGGGGCTGTATTCCTCTCCCCCTTTAGTAGGGCTGCCCGCAGTTCTTCGATCTAGGTGGCCCAGCTCCGGGTTGCTGGGGAGAGCAGCCTACTATGTCCCTTACATGCTAATCCCAGCTTTCAAGACTCCCAATTCGAGACCGTGAAGTGGTTCTAACTAATCCTCCCCACCAGTTTGTACTCCTCCCACCCTCGTGTATTGCTTATGGGCACTAATTCTTCACGGCATTCACACTGGACATTAAATTCTGCGATAAGCATTGTTAGGTCACTCTTACCGTGTTGATGTATCTGGAAGTCCAGAATTCTATTCCACGTACTTTTCCTGATGAAGGTATTGTTAATTGTAGTTCGATTGTTGAAGGTCAAGAAATTTGAATTCTTGGGGCTCTGTTGCTCAGTCTAGGCAAGGGAATGACATACACATTATAAATACTATTGCAATTTCATACTACACAATTTATTTAATTGGCTTACAAGAATGTTAATAAACTGAGTTTTTTCAGAATACTACAGAGGTTTAAAGAGACCCAACAAACATCAGTACACCTTAACAAGGCAGAAGCTACCATAGTAAATAGAGATCCAGGTAGGACCAAAGGTGAGAGCAAGGCTAAGTTGTGGCAGGAATCAAAGATGCGATGGTCTCAGCCCATTCATGCAACAACTTGCACTTAAGAACTGACCTAACCATATCCATCCAGGGTAGGTGACATCAATAGGGAAAGCTCTTGGGTTACTCAGTGTCAAATGTGTATTTTACTCTTCTTTGCTTTTAGGCATCTGTTGTTTTTTTCTTTCAGGGTTGGCTACATGAAGGTCCAGCTATCTGTCAGACCTTTTCTTAGTACTACTTTAAAATATATAGAGTTGGGTTTGACTCCATCCAGGGGAACTTTTCCCTCTCTCCTCATGTTATTGACTGTGGTTTTTGGTCTATCATTCTAACTCCTCTGGGGTGCTTCTGTTTCAATGTGTGAAGGACTATTTTACATTTAAAAAGTTGTCTCAAAATCACACTTTGTCATATTTAATTCTTTATTTCATGTATGCAATGCTGTTACCACCACTGTTATCTCAGCCACCAATACTAGAAATACCACCAATATCCCATCAGGCATACCAGCAGTAGCACCATAACCAATACCACCTCCACTATAAATACGATAAATCCAAATATCACCAATGGCACCATAAATACCACCACCAAAAATATGACCATTATTAATATTACCACCACCACCAACCCAACCACCAAAAATACTTCCAACAGCACCACCCCCATTAATACCTCCACCAATTACGCACCACCACCAAGTCCACAACATCACTGATAGCACATCACCAATAGTACCTCATCACCACTAGTAACAAATTTACCACCACCAACCAACACCTTTACCTATACCAGTACTAATACTAACACAAGTAAAACCACCAATGTCATCACCATCAGTACCGCAACTACAAAGCACTGGCACAGCTGAGTTTGCATGCATTGTGGTGTTAAAGACAGATGTTGCTTGAATATAAATTTACCTTGAAAAAATGAAAGACAAGAGGCGTTAGCCAAATAGGAACAGTTGGCATAATTAAACGCAGTGGCTGGGAGAGCAGGCAACAGAGTCAGGATCTGAAGACTGTCTCAAAGTGCATTGTTTTAGCCACTTTTTATACATTTTACAAAGTGTAATAAAGCAATTTGTGCATCCGTTTAAGAACCGGAATCTGGGCCTAGTCACAGAGTCCTAAATCTGGCCACTTGATAAGAAACACAGGTGTTTCTCGATCCTGCGTGGAAACAATGCGGAGCTAGTGGGCACATGTCCAGATGTACGACACAGGGAGTATGTGATCACTGCATGTGGTGTGCATGCTGTGTTCTGATTGGCTGAGGGTTCCTAACGTAGTGTGGCATCTGACTTTATGCTGTTTTGGCAATGTGTGCCCCTCTGGCCAAATGTGTTTTATTGGGGCTCCTGAGACCATTGTGGTGTTGCTGCTTACCTTTGGGATCGATCTAGGTTTTCCTGTTTGCACATTTGTCTAAGGGTTACGTGTTACCCCACCTGTGATCTGTCAATCAGATGCTTCGCCCTGGGTCGCAGGGCCTGCATTACCAAGTATTTCTCGCTCTGGGTTGAGGGAGAGGTCATATTGGGTGTATTCCACAGCGGCGATGCACGTTTATTATTATACGTTCATACATCATGGTGTGTATCAATATCACATTTATCAATATTAACAGAGGTCTCTTGGTCCATGCTTGCTCATTATTGAAATGGTACACACGCATACACACCAAGTCTACTACAGACATGCTCGCATCACCCTTTCTCTTACATGCACACACATACAGCACTGTCAAAAACAATTTCAACGCCTAAAAACTCACAAGGATGTTGTGATGTTGGTAGTGGTAGTAATAGTGATGGTGAGAGTAGAGATTGGGATTTGACGGTAGTGGTGATGGTGAAAGTGGTAGAGGAAGTATTGATGGTGATTGTGGATATGGTGGTAGTAGTAGCAATAGAAGTTGAGATGGTATTCTACCTTTACTACGCGGTCATTACTTCGTATTACCATTACTACGCATATTTTAGTTCGCAGATGCCATTATATAGCATGCATTTACTTAGCATGCATTTACTACGCATGTTCCATTACTTAGCATGCACTTACTACGCATAATGGAGTTTCTGTGCAAATTAAAGTTTTGGGGTACAGGGGTATTTTTAGGGGTCAGGGCGGGTTAGGGTTTTGGGGTGTAGGAGGTATTTTTAGGGATCAGGGTGCATTTAAGGTTTTGGGGTGCTGGGGTATTTTTGGGGTTCAGGGTGCATTTGGGTTTTGGGGTGCTGGGGTACTTTTAGCGTTCAGGGTTGGTTAGGGTTTTGGGGTCTAATGGTATTTTTAGTGTTCAGGTTGCATTTAAGGTTTTGGGGTGTTGGGGTATATTTGGGGTTCAGGGTGTGTTTAGGTTTTGGGGAGCTGGGGTAATTTTAGGTGTCAGGGTGGGTTAGGGTTTTGGGGTGCATGGGGTATTTTGAGGGTTCAGGGTGCGGTTAAGGTTTTGGGGTGCTGGGGTATTTTTGGGGTTTAGGGTGCATTTAGGTTTTGGGGTGCTGGGGTAATTTTAGGGGTCAGGGTTGGTTAGGGTTTTGGGGTGCATGGGGTATTTTGAGGGTTCAGGGTTTGTTTAAGGTTTTGGGGTGCTGGGGTATTTTTGGGGTTCAGGGTGCGTTTAGGTTTTGGGGTGCTGGGGTAATTTTGGGTGTCAGGGTGGGTTAGGGTTTTGGGGTGTAGGGGGTAATTTTAGGGTTCAGGGTGTGTTTAGGTTTTGGGGTACTGGGATATGTTTAGGGGTCTGGGTGAGATAGGGTTTTGGGGTGTAGGGGGTATTTTTAGGGTTCAGGGTGCGTGCCAGGGGATAGGTTACTATTCCGATTAATTTTTTGTTTTAAAGTACCAATAACGCGTTGTAACGGTATGCGTAATAATTAACTGCAAAGTAAAAGTATTTTTAATGTATTTGTATATATTTGCGAAGTAAAAGCATGTGCACTATAATCATGCGTAGTAAAGGTATTTGCGAAGTAAAAACTTTGAAGTTAATACCTGTGGAGTAACGGTATGCATCATATATTTGTTGAGATGGTTATAGTAATGGTGATGGTAGAAGTGGTGACAGTGGTTATAATGCTGCTGGTAGAAGTGGTGATGGTTCTAGTAGTGGTGATAGTAGCAGTGACGACAATGGCAATCATGGAGGTGCTTATAATAGTATTGGCGGTAATGATGGTAGTGGTGCTAGTAATTATGGTGGGGTGGTGGTAATGGATGTAAGTGTGTACTTGTAAAATGAGAGAGGATATGGTCATACCCTTTCACAAACTGCACTTTCTAGTATGTTTAGTAGTACTACAATATTACTAGTCCGTACTACAAAATGCTATTCTCAAAGCTACATGCAAATACCTTGTCCTCCCCTATCTTTTACATGCGGTGATCTCCGCACTTGTACACCTGTATTTTTGTAGTCAATGCGAGCCTGATTGAATCTAAAGGAGTCCTGTCTCCACTCCACTCCCCTCACGTCCACGTTTTCGTTTGACCAGCAGCAGCAGTGTGAGTGAGCGGGAGGACATTGAACGGGTCCCGGCTCCCGGTTCCCGGCCCCACGCCGACTTGGCGGACTTCAGCTCTTGTTTCCTTTCGTTCTGGTCCCGCTCCACCGAGCTGCCTCCGCCGGGACAGGCATGGACACGAAGAGACAGCACGGCTGCCGGCGGGACACCAGCCAATGGAGCGCGGCTCTCAGAGCTCTCAGAGCGGAAGTCACTGCCTGAGTAGGGGTCTGAGAACGATTAGGGGAGTCGGGGCTGCGCTGGCAGCAAGGTGAAGCGGCAAGAGACGTGTGGAGACATGTGGAGGTGTTTTCGCTACACCGGGTGAGGCGGGATTCAGTGCCCGGAGTCAGCAAACATCGTGCCATTTGTACCCCAGTGCTCATGAGCTTGAGCTTCAAGTGAGCTTTGAGCTGCAGTCAGTTCCTGCAGAGAGCGAGCCCCAGAGATCCACTGAGGCGGCCCAGTCAGGTCCGGTGCGGCCTGTGGCCCGTGGCTCGCCTGGTGTGCCCCACTCGTCACGCAAAGCACCGAGCAAGAGACTGCATTGCATACCAAGGCGGGTGGCAAGAGGGTAGCAGCAGCAGACCGCTGCCCTACCTCACCTTACACCACTGTAAGACTTGCGCTGTAAGACCCTCTGCTTCTCGGCCCTTGCGGCAGTCATCAGTCAGCCCAGAACAGACCCCTTGTATTACGCACTCTGCTCCCCAGTGAGACCTTGTGGCAAAACTACAGCCTCAGCCCAGATACCTCAGCCCAGATTCCATCTGAGGGCATTTTGCGGGCACCCAAGGACAGTGTCCCACCAATGCCCTGCCAGTAGCCCTTGAGGGCCCAAATGAGGACTCCCAGAGGGACAAAGTAAGAGTATCAAAGACAAGGCGGACTTAGCCCCGTTGAGGTGCCATTGAACTAGGGTTCGGAGGAGGAGGATCCAAGCTGCGACGGCTGAAGTACCTGCCCGCTGAGTGAGAACTGCCCGTAGAGTGAAATCCTGTCCTCCACCTGTGATTAAGGGGTGGATACCCTGCCCCAGGGTGAGCAACCAAGTCCCCCATATATCCTGGTCCAAGTCACACAGCGGGATAGTGAGAGCAACTAAAGAAGCTGGATCCTTGGGTTTAGGATAACAAATAAGTAAACAAAGACGTCCAACTCATCCACCCCAAATGACATCAAATAATACCAAGAAAAATACGGTAAACAAAACAAATAGAGCAAATAGGAGGGAAGCAACTACAGATAAAGAACACAAACTACAGATAGAAAGCTGGAAACTGCTCTATAAACTACCCTACAAATTGGAAGACAGGGCTGAACAAAGTAACTATACAAAAGCTTGTGCACTACAGGGGGTGGGGTAATGATAAAGAGGAGGCCAGGCACCAAAATGAGCAAAACAAGTAACACTGGCACCATTAAAACGCCATCTACGGTGATCCAAGGCCGGCCAGAATCCACCCCCATAGCGCCCCCAAACTCAAATGCTATGACAATCTGTAAATACTTTACACCAATGCCATCTGGATTGAGAGCATTGGGGAAAGTGGAATCTTGCGGTAACGCATCAAGGCAGGCGCAGCAGCAAACAAATGACGGCACGAGTCAGGAACTAAATCTAAATCCAAGTCACAATGAGAAATTAGTCAACGGGAATACAATACCTCCCCCCACCCCCCCTGAACAAGGGCGCAGATCACCGTCCGCCGCAGGAAACACATTAAGATGCAATGGGGCAAGGAAATCAGGAAGTCCTAGAAATATCATCGGCATTGGACTCCCTAAAAGAACACATACGAAATACGCAAGGGAAAAGCACGCTGACCAAGCAGTCAGGTGGCAGATGCTCAACATGAATCGCCACTGTCACGGAGCTTGTCAGCAATCAACCTCTTTACTTTTAATCAAAGCTCACCTCTGTTCGGTATGGAACAGGCGACATTAGCCCGATGGGGGAACAGAACTCTCACCACTCAACCGCCGGGATAGAGCGCTCAACTCAAAGTGGGTGCTATAAACAAAACCCCTTGTTATCTTCAATAAACTCTACACTAACAACTGCAATTAATGCCCTTACTTGGCAAACCCAAAAACGTGAGATTCAAATGGATACTATGCAGGCAATTGCAATAGCTATGACCAATATAGAAGCCAAAATCAACAACTTAGCAGGAAACCTGGAGTTGTAAAAATTGCATCCAACAGTTGGGTGCTCCTGTCTCCCAATTGTTGAGAAGCTCAGCTCTCTCCCAGAAGTTCTAACATCAATACTTATAGAACTAAACCAAAGACAACTAACAACTATAGACCATCTAAGCCAATGCACAGTAGCAAGAGACCTGACCCATGTAAGAAACAATGGAAGTAGTGCCACAGCTGTAGCAGAAACGGCACCCATTTTGTCACAGGGCATAGCAACGAGGAGCCTTAACTACACCTTACAGAATCCATGCTCAGAAACGAAGTCCCCTATGCATATTAAGACTCAAGTTACCAAACATACTTCAGGGCCAGATACTCCTCCAACATCTTCGCAGCTAGCATCAGCGGTGGGCCAAAATATAATTACACATGAAACGTCAATAGGCAAAATCCCGCTCTGGAAACCTGACATGGCAGACATTTTAGAAGAGGTAGTTGAACCCGGTAAAACGCTGTCCAGGAGAGCAAAAAAACGCTTGAAGAAGTAAAAAAGAAACATCAAACATAGGCACAGGGTAAATGAACTACAGCTGCGTACGACCACAGTAGACGGCAATCCAGGCCGGAAAATGATCTCAAAGGATGCCCAAGTACAAAACTGTCTAGAGTCTCAGAAACTCTACCCAATCTTTCAACAAGCTAGGCTTGGTTTCAGTCCAGGGAATGACCGGTCAGCTACAGCACCAGGGCCACAGCCAACTATAAATTCAAGTCGTGGGGACGACCAGGACAATGAAGAGAAGAAGTTGCACCTACTGGAGATTAAATTCCCACAACAGACAGCAGAGGGAGCTGCCACATAGTACGTCACTCAAAAAGACCAGAGCAAGACCACTGCCGTCCGGGACGGACAGGGAAAGGACACCAATCCCTTCAACAGACAGCTCTGGGATATGGGGGAATAAGGCCGTCCGCAAAGACAACAGAGCAAATTCAACAAATGTACACTGCCAAGAAACATACTCCTCCATCACAAGGCAACTGGACAATGCACAAGGGGAATTCGAGGACAATATTACTCTCTTTACACCAGAATATACATCCTGCGGAAGCTCTGAGATCCTAAACAGGGCCAACATCCTACAATTCCTCCAACATATTCCAGAGTTATTTTCCATCACAAAGGAAGATCTAATTCAAGTAGAATTCAAGGTTCTGAGCAGCAACACAAAAAGAGAGTTGACAATATTAACATGTAAAAACAACACGATAGTCCAAAAGATCGTGAAAGAAAAGGATCAATTTGCGAAATGGGGGATCAGTGTACATAACCCAGAAAAGGAAAAATATCCCTACATGCTAGGAGGTGGACTAAACAACAGAAGGACGTAGATACCGAGAAAGTCCATTTTAAGAGGGATAAATCCAATTCTTTGCGCCTTGTCATTCCTAACTTAAGAATACACCTTCCGTCTATCTCCAAAGGAACAGGGCATATTATTTCAGAAAGAGGAAAATTCGTTCAACACAGACTTCACCAGGATGGAGCCTCAATGATTCACTCAAGTCAACAATCAAATAGTTCCTAGCACATAGAGAAATAACTAGCCTGCAAGCAGAACAAATAAGACCGTAAAAGTAATGTCATGGAATGTGAATGGACTAAAAACCACGCTACAGAACAGAGTTGCATTTGAATTTTTACAGACTGGGGATCTGTTGTGTCCCCAAGAAACCTTGCTGCTTGCTCCATTGGACATTTCAGGTTTTAAGGAATTCCAACAGCCAGCAGAAAAACCCAACATGTTTGGAAGGCCATAAGGGGGCTTATCTATATATGTAAGAATAGGCAGTAAAATCCTCAATAAGCACAGATATGGCCCAAGCTATCAATCTGCAAGGATAGAAACTGAACGGCCATTCAATAACTATCTTACTTCTGAACGTCTATTTCAATTGTAAAGATACACCAAGATACGACAAGATGAGGGTTCTGCTTGAAACACTGGAAGAGCTGCTTAGCAATCATCCAAATTGCGGGATTATAATGGCCGGGGACTTTAACACTCACAATCTGGGGACAGTAGTAGACGCTCCACCCCCAAGGGATCGTGCTGGAATTTTACTGAATAGATTAAGTACATATAGATTAAGATTAAGGTCAACACAAGATACACAATGCTGTCCCCAACCTTGACATGATGAAAGATTCACAGGGAAAAAACAAATCTACGATCGATCACATCTTTATGTACAATGGCTTGCATGAGCAAATGGTGGAATAACAAAAACCAGTGCTATAGACAAGCGATCATCTCCCACTGGCTACAATCATCTCTCTGCAAACGGTCAGTCTTCGGCATATCACCCCCCTGGGTTTGTCTAATGGGGAAGAAACACACGCTCTTGAGAAGACTAAAGTGGAATAAAACGGACACATCCGGTATGTCAGCTTGGAAAAACAACTGGTCTACACTTGCCCAAGACTTCACTGCGGGTACTATAACTGAGAATTGGACAAAAGTGGTTTCGGAGTTGTATTGTCTGCTGTCAGGCAAAGAACCAAACCATCAGTCCGTACACGGAGAAAGGGTATACTGCCAATTTCAACCAAGGTGCAAAAGAATAGAACTAAGCAAGCGGGTCTTGAGGCAAGCCAATCGCAATCACAAGCGAAAGAGAGACAACCGAACACACCAAAATCAGCAAGGAAATTACACAGAAAAATTGTATGGGACCATAAAAGACTCCCAGTGGTTGCACATTTTCAGTCTGTTAACCCCAAGCAGACAGGCGGAATTCCAGCTATACTTTAATAAGTTGTCTGGGCATGGCCATGACCGGCACAACGGGGTCGCCAGTGACACATGGATTAAACATGTGAACTCATTGTACTGCAGAACTTCCGGCGATATACTGCCACACCACCAACTCCCATTTAGAAGTATAAGCATATTTAATGCCGATCATGCAATCGCCGAAGAAACAACTGAAACTATTGATGTGGGCAAATATGTGGCATTTATATTGAAGAACATCAGAAGGGACGGGGCTCCAGGCCCCAATGGTCTACCGGGACACTTTTTCAAAGAAGACTACGAATTCTGGGGATCTATATTCACTCCGCTGTACCAGTTCTGTATGGCTCACTCTATGATTCCCGAAGCTTGGAAAGGTTCCCTGTTACAACCAATTTACAAAAAAGGTGACACCGGAGAGCCAACCAACTACAGGTTGATAGCCCTCCTGGATATCGAGGCAAAGGGATATGCAAGACTCCTCCTGCAAGATCTGCAAAACTGGGCCAACGACAATGAAAGCCTGCCAGTCTATCTATCTGGCTTTAGGGCAGGAGCGTCAACATTGGATAACATCTTAACCTTCGTGTGAGAAGTTGGCCTGGCATATGCTGGTCACTAGTTATAGTGGCCACCTTGCACCAGTCCAATTCGACTCTTATGGTAGATAGGTTTAAGACAACCTTTTAAAGAAAGCTATCCTAGTGGTAGCTGTGGAGAGCAGCCTTCAGGCTAAGTCTCTGAGGAATGTAAAGCAGCTTGTTTTACCTTATAATCTCTTGAATTACCAAATGAAAAGGACACCACACAGGTATATATATCAAAAATATATGTATTTATTTCTAGATACACTCTACTAATCTCTTAATGAGATTAGAACCCAGATACACATTCAGATGTCAAACCCTTCTCAATAAATTAAGCACAAATATGGCTGGAGCCCTAGGGGCGTACCAGACCATATACTAAAAAAATGGTTTAACAATCTCGACTTGCAAAATGAAAAGGCCTAGGGCCTTGAGAATCGCTGGGGCTTCACTTCTGCAGTGTTAGCAGGTAAGTAATCAGCCCACGGGAGACGCGTGCAGTGTCTAAACACAGCCGCGGGTTTCCTATTGGTTTAAATGGGGCAAGTCGTGGTTTGTATTTTAAAGTTTTAGGGCACTTCGGAGAAGTCAACAAGCAAGCCACTTACAGGGTAAGTATTACTTTTGCCCGCCTAACACGATGGTTGGTCCGGAAGTTATGGTGTTTGAAAATAAGGTCCTACAAGACATTTCGTCGTTTGAACAAGAAGGCACAGTGCTTAAAATATCACAACATGAGCCGTGATGATTGGGAAGCGGTACAAAGTCTGCAGAATAACCCGCAGCTCACTATTAAAAATACTGATAAGGGTGGAGCAGTTGTCGTCATGAACACTAACGATTACGACACTGAAGTGATGAGACTGTTAGGCGTGCGTAATAACTACCGTCCACTCAAACAGGACCCCCTAAATGAACTCCAAGAGACCATCAAGAAGATGGTGGGTTTTGCTAAAGAAAATAAATGGATCACAACCAAGGAGGCGGAGTTCCTGGTTAACGAAAAGCCAAGAACTCCGGCCTTCTACATTTTACCTAAGATCCACAAGCCACAACGTCCCCTGCCGGGTCGACCGATTGTGTCGGGGATCCAATCGGTGTTGGAGCCCCTTTCACAGTTTGCCGACTTTTTTGTAAGGGAGTCAGTCATCAACCAACAATCCTTTGTGAAGGATACAACTGAGATTCTTAACATCTTAGAGGACCTTCACTTTGACCCAGGTTGTGAGTTGTTGGTCACAATTGATATAGAGTCACTCTATACGTGTATACCTCAGGATGCTGCGCTAGTGGCAGCAGCGCATGCTCTTAATGGACAAGAGTGGTTCTATGATGCTCCACAATCTTTTGTGTTACAGTGCATAGAACTTGCTCTTACACAGAATTATTTCAGCTATAAAAACAATATGTACTTACAAACAACAGGTACTTCAATGGGCGCTACGATGGCGACCAGTCTGGCCTGCATTTATGTGGGCCAGTTTGAGGAACACGTCATATACTATCAGTCTAACCCCTTCCAGAGGAACATCCGCCTCTGGAAGAGGTATATAGACAACGTGTTCTGTATTTGGTCGGGACAAGAAGATACATTACTGGAGTTTCTTAACTGGCTTAACCATCAGGATGCTAGTATGAGATTCACGTGGAATTACAGCAGTCAGATGGCGGTATATCTAGATTTAGACATACATGCTGAAGGGAATACACTATGCTCCCGAGTTCATCAAAAACACACGGATAAAAATTCACTTTTGTCCTACAACTCTTACCATCCCAGAGCCCTGAAAGGTAACCTGCCGGTGGGACAGTTCCTTCGGTACCGAAGGAACTGTTCCTCCACCGCAACATTCCTTCAACAATCAGAAGGATTATGTGCGAAACTTGAGATGAGCCAATATCCTCGCAAAATTGTCAGACAAGTGAGAAAAGAGCAATTAACACTCCGCGGAGTGTGTTGCTCCAAAAAAATGAAAGGACAAGAGACGAATGTTTGCCCGTGGTTATGACGTTTGATCCTTTAGCAACACGGATCCGTCAGTCTATACGTAAGCACTGGTCACTATTGTCAACTAAAGATTTTATTATGCCTCCCCCTAGGTTTGCCTTTAAAAGATCTCGCAACTTAAGGGATAAACTTGTGCACACATGGGTGGAAGTTTTGCAGAAGCCGACAGAGTCAACAGTCCCTTCAGGGCATTATTCATGCGGATCATGCTCTGTATGTGGACTTACCAAGAAGACATTGAGTATTGTTCTGAATTCAGGAAAGACCTGGCACTTGACGCGTTTCAGTAATTGTAATACCGCGAATGTGGTATACAGACTGACTTGCCAATGTGACCTTCAATATATAGGTCTTACGACGAGGAAGGTGAAAATTAAAATGCAGGAACACCTTAGTACGATCAGAGCGGGAAAGCTTACCACCAAATTGGTGCAACATTGCCACGAAACTAAACACACCTTCACGTGGGTTGTACTTGAGAGAACAGTAGGGAACCCTCAAAATGTTGAGGACCTTCTTGCCTCAAAAGAAGCACGATGGATTTTCCAGGAGAAATGTGACCAAGTTGGGTTAAACGACCAAATTGAATGGAACAAGGCTAAACATTGAACTTAGGTGAATGAGATCCCCTTCTTTTGGTAAGGCGCTGCTGGTGTACGCAAGAGACAGTATAAGCCATTTCTGCTGTGTATAAGGAAGATTACACTAGTACTACACTAGAGAACATCTGGATGTTACTAATGGGCCCAAGGGTAACAATTAATTAGCCTCTGAAAATGCTAGATATCAGCATACAGTGCCAAACAAAATACAAAAACAAAAAAATAAAATAAGAGATAGGGTACTTTGTTTGAGTGGCAGAGTATTGAGCATATATATGAGGGCGCAATAATAACATCAGTAGGGTGGTTGATTCTCAGAGCAACAATGGAATGTTGGGATAGAGATAGGCCCGTAATATAATGTAGAAAACCAATGTCGAAGAAAAACAACTTTCTAGCGTGTAGGGTCCCAGTTGTAAAGTAAATGGAGCCCCCCGATACAGCAAGGTGTCATATTAATGAAAACGGGTGAAAATATGCGAATGTAAGTACTCACCAGCTAAATGAGATAAAAATTGATTTGAAAAATGAGATTGAGAATATGAAGTAAGATTAAAAGGAGAAAAACACTGGCCCCTTTATAACGGGTTGATTTGAGTACTGGTATCAGAAAATGATTTGTTTGAAATAATCCCGTTCTAAGATGGCGCCCACAGTTACAATATGGTGACGCTGTTGTCTTCCCGCGAGAGCTTAAAAACAGAGGCGGATGCCGGACAAGTTCAACCGGTGGAGACAAGGAGCTCCGTGAGGCCTGGGGTGGTAAGAATGAATGACTGTAAAGGAGGTTGTTGCGTGCTAACATCATCAGTATTGCCTAAAAGCCAGTTTTTGAGGATGGTCATTATGTGAGCAAAGTCCGTCATGGGTGAAGGGGAAGTGAGCTCGTTCCGTTACCCGGTGATTTTGACCCTGATACGTAGTGAGGTGAGCGGAAAGAAGTGTGTTCTAGCTCCCGGATATCGAGAATCCAATATCTAGGATATTGAGCGATGTATGGAGGACTATGTGTTTTTATTAGATGAGAATAGGTAAAAAATACACAGGTCATCGAGAATGCCTTGGAGAAGTTCCTGTAGAAAAGAAGGGGAACGAATATAAGCATGTGAATAAATGGCAGAGAGTAATGGTAGAATTAAGTTAAATAATCAAGGCTGTGTGTGAAGTTCCCAGTTAGCTCAGCCAGAACTCTGTTCGGTGAGCGTTAGATATAAGATTGAATAGGGGTGCAGGGTCTAATGAGAGACTTCGTTATTTTTAGATTTGCATTACAGCTGAATGCGAATCCATTGCGAGGACTCACATATGGAGCCCGTGTTGTGACCTGTAGAAACGAGCTGGTACGAGGAATTATGGCTTAATAAGGGTAAAGAATATATTTATATGAGAGATCCAGAGAGAATACCCATTTGTCTAAAATTGGTTACTTAGTAAGAATTGTGTGTGTTGTGTCTTTTACTTTTGGCAGTCCCCGAATTAAAGGTTAAGAGGTGTCCCCGACTGGTGTCAAGCGACTATGTTTGCCCTGAAGAAATCGCCACAAAATATTTTATGGCGATGAAACATGTCGGCATAATACAATGGTATGAATATTAAGCAACCTTTTTAAATTTTGAATTAGGTGCACATATAAGGAGGAATAAAATTGGTTCTATAAAAAGTGCATCTTTTTCATTTTTACTTCCACATTTCAGTTGCATATAGGTATGTGATTGTTTCACCACTTATTCTCACAATTTGGGTTTAATTGCGTGGACACTTTATTTATATTTTGTAAGCAAGATGACAACCGATGATGATAAAAGTGGGCACAGCTGGTGAGTACCAATCAGCAAGCTCAATTGGTGTTGCGCACGTGAGGTGTCATCTTGTCTTTGCACATTTTTTTCAAAACACTTTTTTCAAAACATTTTGTTTCAAAACATTTTGTTTCAAGAGTCCAAAACACTTGGTGTAATTGATTTGGAACTTGATATTCTCTTTTTGCATCTTTACTGAGAGAACTATTAGTAGGGATTGCCATAAGTAAAACTTTTTGTAGGTTTTATAAAAAAAACTGAAGGTGAAAGGCTGTTGGTGACTACCTCAAACTACGAAAAGAGGGGAGTTCAAAATACCGAAAGCTATAGGCATTTGGATCTCAGCTTATTTTGACACATGGTGGTGATACCTTCATAGACCCAGTCTATTGTGTATGATTATTGATTGAGAGGAGGGCGACTTGTGGTCTGTTTCCCTCTGCAGCTCCTTGTTGTTTGCATAAGTATTTTGAGGGCCAACACACACTTGGGCACCGGAGTGCACGAGTTACCTCACCCAGGGAAGCCGGGTGCATAGGTGTCTTTTGGTGACGGGTCGAGATGCTGTTTTCAATGGAGATCACTGAAGACTTGCTGTTTGTGACGACTGGAGAAGCGCCCGCTGGAATCCGAAGGTGGATTGAAGTTGAAGAAGACCTGAAAATTGAGGGGACAGTGTTCAAGGTCACTTGCCAGTGACCGGTGGCCAGCAAGATGGATGACCACCGATGTTGCGTCGATTCAGGCTGTTGATGGAGTTTTATCTCTTCGCTCACGAGGTCCAGGAGTAATCGACGATGACCAGCAGCTGGATTTGGAGGGTCCCATGACGTCTGCAGCTGATGGAGGTGTCGGCAACCGAATCGTCGCCAACAAGCCTTGGCAAATGCAAGTCTTGTGTAGAATGAAGATTGACAATGATGCAGACCAGCAAGGTCTGATGGACTTACCCAGCAAGGGTAAGTGAGGACAGGCCCGGAGCAACCAGGAGAGCCCTTGAAGTTTATGAGAAAGTCTTTGGGTGGGTCACTAGCCAACAGGCAAGTAACCGCAAAGATGTCTTTGCAGGAAAAGTTTCACAGGAGCCCACGGTCACTCGGGTCGGGGTAGGCCGCTGATTTTCGGAACCAGACCTGCTAGGGACTTGGACTACAGATGGTCTAAAGCACAAGTTCGTAGAACGTTGTTTAGGGTTTGCACTCGAAATCAGTGCACGGTTCCCTGGTATTGCTGTTTCTCATCACTCGTGGGGTCCAGATGCCACAGCTTCGCTGGGGACTCAAAATGGCCGTCGAGAGGTCAGGAAATCTACTTTAGGGGACGCAGGGACTTCGGACTCCGGCGGGAACGGTGAAGTTTGCAACCGTCGATTGAAGTTACAGGTGTCTGCCAAGTGGGGGAGTCACTCCTTGACTCCAAGGGAGATTCTTCAGTCTTCCAGAGATAGTGGAACATTGAAGGGCCAGGATTCTTCTTTGTAGAGTGTCGTCCAGGGTAATCTGAATTGCATTGGCAATGCTTGGTATCTTATAGTGAAGATAGGGGAGGGACTAGCTCTATGACCACTCCTCTAGGAGGGTCAGGGTAGTGGGAGGTTACACCCACTTCCCTTTGTCCAGTTTCGTGCCAGAGCAGGGGCAGGTAGCCCCTGAACCGGTTTGAGCTGGCATATGCACAGAAGAGCCTACTGGTCCCCCATTGCAGGACTTCAAAGCACTCTAAGAGTGCACCCACCCAGCTCCAATACACTAAATCCTGTCTGGGAGGTGGTGACACCTCCCTGTGACAGGATACCTTTTGTTGGGCCTCCTCCACTGCGAGTTTCGGTCAGCAGCAGGAGGGCAGCCCAGTGTCTGTGCTGGTGGCATCCATTTTGTGATGCCAGGGCTCTAGGAGATTTCTACCGTTTAGTACAGTGGGTACATGTCATCCCCTCTAGAAGGGTGGGAGCATACTCCCACACCAGTTACTGGTGTGGGGATATGATTCCAAGTTGTTTGACACCAAACACGACATGTTTTGACGCAGTCATTCCAAAGTTAGCATTTACCGCGAGGTTATAATGCACTTAAGAGTATATGGTTTAACCGCATCCACAAACAGCAGCAGAGAATAGACTCTGCCAGCTGCAGAGAGGTCCTGCTCATGCAGAAGCACCC
This sequence comes from Triturus cristatus, assembly GCF_964204655.1. NCBI lineage: Eukaryota > Metazoa > Chordata > Amphibia > Caudata > Salamandridae > Triturus > Triturus cristatus. Next base: position 269,466,277 of record NC_140593.1, on the reverse strand, counting down.
CCTCACATAGTAAACCAAGCACCCTGCCCTCAGGATTGTTAGGGCCTGCAATAGGGGTGGCTGATAGGTTTATATGTGTGTGTATGGTGAGATATAGGAACCTATACCTCAGTGAGGAGTGCTAACACTACCTCACACAGGCTGCAGTAGCAGGCCTGTGGTGTCAGATTGTGAATGCTTCCCAGGGGTGGCATAATACATGCTGCAGCCCCTGGTAGGCTTGTGGAGTACCAATGCCCTAGGTACCTAAGGTACCATATACTAGGGGCTCATAAGGTACCACAGTATCCAATCACTAGTGCATCTAATATGCACACCAAGTTGTTTAGAGAGATCAGTGAGACTGGGGCCCTGATTAGCAGGGACCCAGCCAGACTATAGCCAGAAACCAGTGTATACATCAGAAAAAAAGTGGGGGCAACATAAGTGCAGATCCTACTCTCCTACACAACCCCCCCAAACGCAGGGACATTAAACTAACCTTGACCAGTTGAGTCTTCATGTTCTTAGTGGAAATACCTTGTGAGTCCATCTGCATTGGCATGTTGGGTCCCAGGTCTATGTTCCACTGTATAGTCCATCCCCTGTAGGGAAATGGACCACCTGAGCAGTTTAGGATTTTCACCTTTCCTCTGTTTGAGCCATAGGAGGGGCTTATGGTCAGTCTGAACTATGAAGTGATTGCCAAACAAGTATGGCCTCAGCTTCTTCAGGGCCCACACCACAGCAAAGGCCTCCCTCTCAATAGCTGACCAACGTTTCTCTCTAGGGGTCAGCCTTCTGCTTATGAAAGCTACTGGCTAGTCTTGACCTTCTGTAAATCAAGGGGAGGGAGAAAGAAGGAGTTGCGACCCACTCGGCTTCTTTAACAAATATCTAAATATCAAAAGGGAGTGGATCACTGGTCCTGAAAGAACCAAAGTTAGCATCAACAGTTAATAAACTGTTAAGAAACCCTCATGCACGTTTTTTCGCAAGGTGGTGTTGTAGCGGTATGTTCGGTTATCCGCTTTGCTTAACAACGTGACAGCATCATCATTGGGTTACTGGGTGCTTCCTCCACCCGGAGGTTCTTGCCTCTGGTTTTTTCAGTAGTGATCATGAAAGGTGTGTGATAAAGGCATCCCAGTGAGTGTAGGTTAAAAAACTTGTAAAACCAGTCAGAAAATTTTTAATAGAACTGGGTTCGGGTTTGATTAAAAAAATGATTTACGTGCAGAGTCAGACACTTTAGGGTCTGTTGCACTTGGTGAAAGTATTAAAAAAAAAATGGTCGACATGTTTCAGCCCTATCTAGCGCCCCTAAGGGTCAGGTGGGCTTTCTTCAGGACCTAGTGTAATAGTGGAGGAATCTAAATATTCATAGGACTCCTTTGAGGAGGGTGGGGTGAATAGTCCAACCAACACGAGTTTGTTCACTTTGAACCTGTTAGGAGGTGGTGGAAAGAAAAGGTATGAAGACTAGTTTCAGTCAAAATACATGCTGTTACTAAGTTCAAAATGTAGAGCATCAGCCGTTGTTTAGCAACTTAAAATGACAATACTTTAATTGAAACATAATGTCAATGGATAGAAAGGCAGAAATTGACATTTGTTAATAGCAAAAATGGCCCTCTTTTTTTGGATTTCAGAAGGGGTTGGCAGGTGGAAAGAAACAAAACAGAAAAGCATAAAACACAAACACATAGACTATTCGCCATTTTTTAGAAGTGAGAAAACATTTCCCGTTGGTCTTGGGAACGCGGTACACGATGTTAGGCTGTCGAGCACAAAGCATCAATGTCATACATAACAATAAGAGGCATAGGAAAAACTAGGAGCGGAAGGGTGAGCCACCTATCCTGTGTTTGTTACAGATCGTTAAAAATGCCGTGTTACGTGAAGCTGCCAATACTTAGTATACGGATTTCGAATTGTGCAAGGAGATAACAAGCATGTCATGTTACGCTGCCAGTGTCATTAAGGTGAAGATTTCACAAGGTGTTCGTATGATTATCAGAACAATTATTCAGGAAGTGGTGTTCACCTTCATCATTAAGTTGAGACAGTACAGCTCCCACACCCAGCGCTGAAGCATCTGTTTGAACAATGAACTTCTTTTTTGTAATCTGGACTCTGTAAGATGGGGGCAGTGCACATTGCCTGCTTGAGGTCATCAAATGCCTTTTGACAGCTAGCTGTCCACTGAACCTTTTTTGGCATTTTCTTGGAGGTCAGATCATTTAAGGGGGTTGCTATAGATCCATATCCCTTGACAAACCTCCTGTAATACCCAGTCAGGCCCAAGAAGGCTCTCACCTGTGTCTGGGTGGTTGGAGCTACCCATTCCATTATGGTCTGGATCATGCTCTGCAATGGTTGAACCTGGCCTCCACCTACAAGGTGGCCCAGGTACACAACCTGACTCTGCCCTATCTGGCACTTAGTGGCCTTGATAGTGAGGCCTGCTATCTGCAGGGCCTCCAGTACATTCCTGAGGTGGACCAGGTGATCCTGCCAGGTGGAACTAAAGACAGCAATATCATCAAGATAAGCTGAGCAATAGGTTTCCATACCAGTCAGGACTTTATTCACCAACCTCTGAAATGTGGCAGGTGCATTCTTCAAACCAAAGGGCATTACCACAAAGTGATAGTGCCCACCAGCGGTCGAAAATGCTGTTTTAGACTTGGCATCATCAGCTAACTTGATTTGCCAATAGCCAGCTGTAAGGTCAAATGTACTGAGATACTTGGCTGAGGCCAAAGTGTCTATTAGTTCATCTGCCCTTGGTATTGGGTAGGCATCAGTCCTGGTGACTGCATTGAGGCCTCTGTAGTCAACACAAAACCTCATCTCTTTCTTACCACCCTGGGTGTGAGGTTTTGGGACAAGGACTACTGGACTAGCCCAAGGGCTATCTGAGGGCTCAATAACACCTAGCTCCAACATTTTCTGGACTTCAGTCCTGATACAATCCCTGACATGGTCAGGTTGACTGTAGATTTTACTCTTTACAGGCAGACTGTCTCCAGGGTCCACCTCATGGGTGCACCAGGAAGTCTGACTTGGGGTCAGGCTAAACATATGTCTAAACTGATGTCGCACTTGTCTACATTCAGTTTGTTGATGTTCAGTGAGGCTGCTTGCCAAAGCAACACCATCAACTGATCCAACATCAGGGTTCTGTGAGAGCAGGTCAGGGAGAGGGTCACTCTCCTCCTCCTGGTCCTCTTCAGTTGCCATGAGCAAGCTCATGTCAGCCCTGTCCACATATGCCTTAAGTCTGTTGACATGGAGCACCCTAAGGGGGCTCCTGGGAGTGCCAAGATCTACCAAGTAGGTGACCTCTCCCTTTTTCTCAACACTTGAATGGGGGCTCTCCATTTGTCCTGGAGAGCTGCTGGGGCCACAGTCTCCAACACCCACACTTTATGGCCTGGCTGGTAAACAGTCAGGACAGCCTTTTGGTCATGCCAAGCTTTTTGTAGTTCTTGGCTTGCCTCAAGGTTTTTAGTGGCCTTCTTCATATACTCTGCCATCCTGGAGCGGAGACCAAGTACATAGTGCATCACATCCTGTTTGGGAGGTTTGAGAGGTAACTCCCATCCCTCCTTCACCAGACATAATGATCCTCTAACAGGGTGCCCAAACAGAAGTTCAAAAGGGCTGTAGCCAACCCCCTTCTGTGGAACCTCCCTGTATGCAAACAAGAAGGCAGGGAAGTAAAAGGTCCCATTTTCGCCTAAGCTTTTCTGGAAGGCCTTTAATCATTCCCTTAGGGTTTTGTTGAATCTCTCAACTAACCCATTGCATTGTGGGTGATAGGGAGTAGTGAATTTGTAGTTTATACCACACTCCTTCCACATTGCAGTTAGATATCCTGACATAAAGTTAGAACCTCTGTCAGAGATGACCTCCTTAGGGAAACCCACTCTGGAGAAAACTCCAATGAGGGCTCTTGCTACCACAGGAGCTGTGGTAGTCCTTAGGGGTATAGCTTCTGGATACCTGGTGGCATGATCCACTACCACCAGTATAAATCTGTGCCCAGATGCAGTTGGTGGGTCAAGGGGACCAACATTGTCAATCCCTACCCTTTCAAAGGGAACCCCCACCACAGGTAGTGGTATCAGGAGGGCCTTTGTGGTGCCACCAGTCTTGCCACTGGCTTGACAAGTGACACAGGAGCGACAAAACTCCTTGGTGTCCTCAGACATGTGTGGCCAATGAAAATGTGGTTCAAGCCTGTCCCAGGTCTTGTTTTGGCCCAAGTGTCCTGCTAATGGGATGTCATGTGCTAGGGTCAAGAGGAACCCCCTAACCTTCTGAGGAATTACCAACCTCCTGGTGGCTCCAGGGGTAGTATCTCTAGCCTCAGAATATAGGAGCCCCTCATCCCAATAAACCTTATGGGACCCACTAGCACTCCCAGCAGCCTCAGCAGCAGCCTGCTGTCTGAGGGGTTCAAGAGTGGGGCAGCACTGTTGCTCTTTGCTCAGATCTTCCCTGGAAGGTCCCCCTGCCCCCAAGAACTCAACCTGACCAGGCTCAAGTTCCTCTGGGGCAGTTCCTTCTTCAGGCTATGCTTCTCCTCCCTCAGGAGGGGAATCTGAGATCTGAGACAGAGGGGAAGGCCCAGCCTTAACCCTACTGCTCCTCCTCTTGGGTAGCATCTGGTCCATGGTTTCAGGATCCAGAGCTGGTTCAGCTTTATGCATTTTGGCTTGTGACCTGGTCACAGCAAATACCTCTGCAGGTATGCCCAACATCTCAGCATGAGTCCATAATTCTACTTCAGACCAGGCTGAAGTCTCCAGATCATTGCCCAACAAACATTCGATAGGGAGGTCTGCACTGACTACTACCTTTTTGAGGCCAGTTACCCCTCCCCAGGAGAAATTCACAACTGCCAGGCTATGGTTGGTCCTGGTGTTGCTTGCATTGGTTACCTGGTACATTTCACCCACGATGATCTGTGCAGGGTCCACTAGATCCTCTACCACCATGGTGACACTAGCACCTGGGTCCCTGAATGCCAAAGCCTGTTTGCCATTTATGATAGGCTGCTGTTTGTACTTGCCCAGATTACTGGGGCTCACTAGGAAGGACATATCAAGGTCTCCCTCACAAACTAGCAATGCCTGTGTTGGTACTCTGACTAGGCCAGAGTCCACATCAGAACCCAGGGTCAAACCTACTACACCCTTATTCTGAGTATTACCTCCACCAATGACTGCACTAGGGGGAACAGTTGCCTTAGGGGCTGGAGTGGTGGTGGTTTGGTCTTTGGACTTGGTATAATCAGAAGTCCAGTGCCCTTTCTGTTTACAGAATTTGCACCAGGGCTTCTTTTGGCCTTTTTCCTTTGCAGATTGTGACTCCCCACCAGATGCAGATTTTTGGGGCCCTTGTGAAGACTTCTGGTCTTTAGATTTATCCCCACCTTTCTCTGAGCCTTTAGGATCTTGCTTATTAGTGTCACCACCTTGGTTCTGGGTTTTCTGCCTCACCCTGGTTCGGACCCATTTGTCTGCCTTCTTTCCCAATTCTTGGGGAGAGGTCAGATCAGAGTCCACCAGGTACTGATGCAACAACTGGTTCTGGCAATTAGTAAGGACCTGTTCTCTCATTATAAGATTATACAATCCCTTAAAGTCAGTAACTCTACTACCAACCAGCCAACCCTCCAGAGGCTTGGTTGCACAATCAACAAAGTCAGACCAATCCTGAGTCTGTGCTTTCTGGGTGTCTCTGAACTTCAACTTGTACTGTTCAGTGGTTAAGCCAAACCCATCTATCAAAGCACTCTTCAGGGCTTCATAATCATTAGCATCCTCTTCTCTAACAGCGAGGAGCTTGTCTTTACCTTTATCTGAAAAGGAGTGCCACAAGATTGCTGCCCACTGTGTCTGGGGGACCTGCTGAACTTTACAGGCCCTCTCCATAGCAGTTATCCATTTGTGGATATCATCCCCAATCTGGTAGGGAGGAACAACCTTGGACAGGTTCCTATGGTCTGGAATGTAATCTCTGCCTCTAGGGACATTGTTGCTGCCACCAGGGGTATCTAACCCCTCCTTCTTTGAAGCTATTTGGAGCTCGAAGGCTTCCCTATCTAAGGCCAATTGCTTGGTTCTGAGGGCAAGCCTAGCTTCCTCATACTGGAGCATCTTGAACCTTCTGTCAGAGGAGGTCTCCCTGGGATAGGTGGAGTTCCTCTGTTGAACATAGTCTCTTCCAGAGTGGTATGAATGGTCAGATTCCCTTGAAGGGGACCTAGTCCTCTCTCCCACTTTGTCAGTTCTCTTAAGGAGAATTCCTCTGTTCATTCAGACCTTTCTGGGTCTGGCCCTTCAATCACAGACTCCAGGTCATCTTTATTTTCATCATCAGACCCAGAGCCTATGGCTGACCCACTCCCTGATGCAGACCCACTAGCTCCTAGAGCTTGTTTCAGGTCATCTGCTACTAACAGATCTATCAGGTGTTGTGAGGAGGGACTCCTGCCCACCCTCAGTTGTCTTTCAAAGCATAAGGCCTTCAGGTCAGTGTAGGCCATGTCTTTGTACTGAGATGGGGTGGACCCACTGGCTCCACCTTGGTGAGACATACTAGTGTTGTGCAGTGTTGTACTACCTACACTAGTTGAGGCCTACTGAACCTAGCTTGAGCTGTAGCAAGGGTGTGCGTATCCCTTCACAAACAGCTCTAAGTTCAGTAGAACTTATTGATACTAGCTTGACTTTATATGTACCTTGAGTACCTTTAGTGGTTTTCAGTTAGTAATTCAAATAGAGATTTTCTGGTAAAACAATGGCAAGCTGGAATCCCACACGCTGCCCACCAATGTGAGAAGTAGGCCTGGCATATGCTGGTCACTAGTTATAGTGGCCACCTTGCACCAGTCCAATTCGACTCTTATGGTAGATAGGTGTAAGACAACCTTTTAAAGAAAGCTGTCCTAGTGGTAGCTGTGGAGAGCAGCCTTCAGGCTAAGTCTCTGAGGAATGTAAAGCAGCTTGTTTTACCTTATAATCTCTTGAATTACCAAATGAAAAGGACACCACACAGGTATATATATCAAATATATATGTATTTATTTCTAGATACACTCTACTAATCTCTTTATGAGATTAGAACCCAGATACACATTCAGATGTCAACACTTCTCAATAAACTAAGCACAAATATGGCTGGAGCCCTAGGGGCGTACCAGACCGTATACTAAAAAAATGGTTTAACAAACTCGACTTGCAAAATGAAAAGGCCTAGGGCCCTGGGAATCGCTGGGGCTTCACTTCTGCAGTGTTAGCAGGTAAGTAATCAGCCCACGGGAGACGCGTGCAGTGTCTAAACACAGCCGCGGGTTTCCTATTGGTTCCAATGGGGCGAGTCGCGGTTTGTATTTTAAAGTTTTAGGGCACTTCGGAGAAGTCAACAAGCAAGCCACTTACAGGGTAAGTATTTCGAGGGCCAACACACACTTGGGCACCGGAGTGCACGAGTTACCTCACCCAGGGAAGCCGGGTGCATAGGTGTCTTTTGGTGGCGGGTCGAGATGCTGTTTTCAATGGAGATCACTGAAGACTTGCTGCTTGTGACGACTGGAGAGGCGCCCGCTGGAATCCGAAGGTGGATTGAAGTTGAAGAAGACCTGAAAATTGAGGGGACAGTGTTCAAGGTCACTTGCCAGTGACCGGTGGCCAGCAAGATGGATGACCACCGATGTTGCGTCGATTCAGGCTGTTGATGGAGTTTTGTCTCTTCGCTCACGAGGTCCAGGAGTGATCGACGATGACCAGCAGCTGGATTTGGAGGGTCCCACAACGTCTGCAGCTGATGAAGGTGTCGGCAACCGGATCGGCGCCAACAAGCCCCGGCAAATGCAAGTCTTGTGTAGACTGAAGATTGACGATGATGCAGACCAGCAAGGTCTGATGGACTTACCCAGCAAGGGTAAGTGAGGGCAGGCCTGGAGCAACGAAGAGAGCCCTTGAAGTTGATGAGAAAGTCTTCGGGTGAGTCACTAGCCAACAGGCAAATAACCGTGAAGACGCCTTTGCAGGAAAAGCTTCACAGGAGCCCACGGTCACTCGGGACGGGGTAGGCCGCTGATTTTTGGAACCAGACCTGCTAGGGACTTGGACTACATATGGTCCAAAGCACAAGTTCGTAGAACGTTGTTTAGGGTTTGCACTTGAAATCAGTGCACGGTTCCCTGGTATTGCTGTTCCTCGTCACTCATGGGGTTCAGATGCCACAGCTTCACTGTGGACTCAAAATGACTGTCAGGAAATCTGCTTTAGGGGATGCAGGGACTTCGGACTCCGGCGGGAGTGGTGAAGTTTGCAACCATCGATTGAAGTTACAGGTGCCTGCCAAGCAGGGGAGTCACTCCTTGACTCCAAGGGAGATTCTTCAGTCTTCCAGAGATAGTGGAACGTCGAAGGGCCAGGATTCTTCTTTGTAGAGCATCGTCCAGGGTAATCTGAATTGCATTGGCAATGCTTGGTATCTTATAGTGAAGATAGGGGAGGGACTAGCTCTATGACCACTCCTCTAGGAGGGTCAGGGTAGTGGGTGGTTACACCCACTTCCCTTTGTCCAGTTTCTCACCAGAGCAGGGGCAGGTAGCCCCTGAACCGGTTTGCTCTGGCATATGCACAGAGGAGCCTACTGCTCCCCCAGTGCAGGGCTTCATAGCACTCTAAGAGTGCACCCACCCAGCTCCAATACACTAAATCCTGTCTGGGAGGTGGTGACACCTCCCTGTGACAGGATACCTTTTGTTGGGCCTCATCCACTGCGAGTTTCGGTCAGCAGAAGGAGGGCAGCCCAGTGTCTATGCTGGTGGCATCCATTTTGTGATGCCAGGGCTCTAGGAGATTTCTACCGTTTAGTACAGTGGGTACATGTCATCCCCTCTAGAAGGGTGGGATCATACTCCCACACCAGTTACTGGTGTGGGGGTATGATTCCAAGTTGTTTGGCACCAAACACAACATGTTTTGACGCAGTCATTCCAAAGTTAGCATTTACCGCGAGGTTATAATGCACTTAAGAGTATATGGTTTAACCGCATCCACAAACAGCAGCAGAGAATAGACTATGCCAGCTGCAGAGGGGTCCTGCTCATGCAGAAGCACTCCCTCACATAGTAAACCAATCACCCTGCCCTCAGGATTGTTAGGGCCTGCAATAGGGGTGGCTGATAGGTTTATATGTGTGTGTATGGTGAGATATAGGAACCTATACCTCAGTGAGGAGTGCTAACACTACCTCACACAGGCTGCAGTAGCAGGCCTGTGGTGTCAGATTGTGAATGCTTCCCAGGGGTGGCATAATACATGCTGCAGCCCCTGGTAGGCCTGTGGAGTACCAATGCCCTAGGTACCTAAGGTACCATATACTAGGGGCTCATAAGGTACCACAGTATCCAATCACTAGTGCATCTAATATGCACACCAAGTTGTTTAGAGAGATAAGTGAGACTGGGGCCCTGATTAGCAGGGACCCAGCCAGACTATAGCCAGAAACCAATGTATACATCAGAAAAAAAGTGGGGGCAACATAAGTGCAGCTCCTACTCTCCTACACCTCGCATATTTGGTAGAACAGTCTATTCAGGGAAAACAGCACCCGCTTTTCGCTAGTGTTGTAGACTACTCTGCGGCATTCGATTGTGTTAACAGTAACCTACTTTGGCAGAAACTACAAAAGTGGGGGGTCCCGACTATACTGCTGAAAGCCATCATTTCCCTTTACACCAGAACTTGGGTACGGGTGAAATTATCCTCGAGCACCGCAACAAAAAAAATCTATACAGATCGAGGACTGAAACAAGGCTGTGTATTGGCACCCCTGCTTTTTAACTTATATACTGCAGACCGTGGCAAAACAATATCAAAAGCCAACTTACTAGCTCCCAAAATTGGGTCAACTAGACTGTTTTTATTGCAGTATGCAGACGATATGGTGCTAATGGATCATAGTAAGATAGGCATTCAAAAAGCACTGGACGCAGTAAACATCTACAATAATGAAAATGATTTAACAGCAAACGCAGGCAAAACAAAGGTAGTAATTTTGGGGAAGCACCCTAATAAACCTAAACAACAATGGATAATGGGCAATCTGAAAATAGCAACAACAGTTAAATATAATTATCTGGAGGTTTGGATCATGAGTAATGGTAAGCCCAGAGCACACACCGCTACTCTAGAATCAGAAGCTAAGGCCGTGACGTATGCCCTATGTAAATTTAACTCCAAACTGTGCAGCCCGACAACTGAACCCATTCGAAAGGTCATACGAGCCAAGTTACTTCCTTCAATCACATTTCCTGCGGTATTAAATAACACCATGGAGCTTGCCAACTGCCGTGCACGCAAACAGATTTGTCAGATACCTGCCCACGCCCGGAACGCCTTGGTACGGCTGGAATTCAGGCTAAATAAACAATCTTACGAACATTGGGCATCGATCGTCCGGTACTATCGAGGGGTCTGTGCAGCACCAGGAAGGTTACCATTTGCAGACTGTGTCACCAGCACGAGGAATCTATGGCTCATTTGGTTTGCATCTGCCATTGACTGAACCATGCACGTCACACTTTATTGAAACCTCAGTTTTTAAAATACGGGACTCGTACCTGCACAGATGCAATGCAACTTCTCTTTAATTTGGAGATTCCAATGGAACTGGCTAGACTAGTGAAATTTGCACACCATTGAAAGAACTTATAAGTAAAGACTCAGCCAAGAATTAGAGCTTTAAAACAGTTTTTAAACAAGTGAATATACATTTATCTGTTTCTTAATGTCCTGTACTGTAGACTGGTTAAAAGAAATGATATAATTAAGTCCTTTGTAACAATTTTAACTAATTGAAACAATAAAATAATTCAATTCAATACACTCCCCTCCCTTCAGTGTTGTCACTGCCCTCCAGTCACAGGTATGCAGTCAATAGACTACAGCAGGGTGCAAAGCAGTCCTCTGCTTCATTTAGTGCTATGCTAAAGCAGGAGCATCCAAAATGGATTACACTTATTTTTGTTAATTAATACTGTTAGCTAAACGTTAAGGGTGATCATCAGAAGACATCCACTTTAAATATTGGCATTATAGAACAAATACATTTTCTCACCTTCCTATGATCATGAGGTTGCTGCTTCCTTCAAGTCTAGCCTACAGCTCTGGAAATATCCATATATATTCGTCTCCTCTTTAATTGATGCTTCCAACCCTTGAGCTGTCTATGCTGAGCAGTGTTCTATAAGTATGACCACTGTACACCTGATTCTAGTGCCCATGTAAAGTACCAAATATGTCACTGTCCCATATGCAAATAATGTTTCTTTTAACAGTTTTGTACTCACAGGTTACTTGCTATCTCACAAAGTCTTCTCTAGATTCAAGGACTTCAATTAGGGGTCACCAGTTACAGCAGCTGCTATCCTGCTCTTTGCGACCCCTGCCAGTACCATTGTGATCCCTGGCTTCAGTAGGCCACATTCAGAAAGGGCTCACTGATTTATGTTTGCTTTTTGAAAATAAAAGAAATAAAAGAAATGCAAGTTAGATTGCCTATAAATGCTTACAATACTTAATAAAGCCTTGTGATTTTTGTTCTCTGCCTCTGTTTTGTCAGACAACAGAGCTTAATAGCTGTGCTCTGCTTTAATCCAGGCCTGTTCTTGCTTTCAATTTGGTTCATCTGATATTGTGAAAGCAGCTAAATGACAGAGGTCACAAGTTCAGCCAGGAAGGAAAAAACTTGTGGCACCTCAGAGAAGGCTCTCTGATGTAAGTAAGTACATTCTTCATTGCCCATCATCACAATGTACAGAGATAATAATAAAATATTGGCAAAAGATAAAATAACAACAGTTACTTCATTAGAGCATTAAAGGAAAGTGCAACAGTATGAAAGTTGCCATTTGGCATAAGATTAAAGGATATCAGAAACTTAATTTAAAATGTTTAAAAGGTTCTGCAACGTAGGCGGTTGCATGTCAGGTTTAAAATCAATCAAGTACATTTAAAGTTAGCTTCATAGTGTTTGTGATGCATGTAAAGCAACTAAGGCTGCTACTGGCTGGGAGCAGTCATCCATTTTGTTTGGGGGCTGAAGCTTGCTGTGTCAGAAGCCTTTTTGATTGGAGCAGAAACCTAGTGGCCTTGCAAGAAAGCTGAATACTGTGACCATTCACGAGAGCCATCAATGCAGGGTGGCATGACCTTTCTGGAGGGCCCTCAAGGCTGGGTGTAACAGTTTCCGTCTAATGTGTAAGATGGCTTGACAGACACACAGAAAGTGAAGTAGGCTTTCTTGGCTGTGGCCACATAGATTACATTTAAGATCCGGCCAGGACTGCTTCCAAGCGGGAACCAGATCTTTTGATGGAAAAGCGCCCATGAGAAATAGTAGCAGTGAGTGTTGAGTGGGCACTGCAATATGGATTGCAATATGGATTGTCAAATATGGTTGCGGGCTCCAAGAAGTATAGGGGTGCAGAACTGACCATGCATGCCTTTTCAGGGTGAGCTCTGCCTTATCGATGGTACAGGATTGTAGTTTCACTGCCTTATTGGTGATCTTTTTAAAAGCAATGAAGTGGATTTTTGATTTCCGGGTATTATGTAAATTTAGGTTGCTTAAGAGCTGGTGAGGACCATTGACCAAGAACTTTTATGATAGGGCTGCCTCCTCATTTCTGACCAACACAGGGCCGCCAGTGAAGTTTGTGGGGCTGCTGTAAGCTTTCAACACAGTTTGCTAACCGCGCCCCTCCTGATGGGGATTTGGTGGAACAATCCAAACTCCAGTCTCACCTATGATTGTGATATGTGTTGTGGAAGCTGGAAGATGCATTTGAACAAAGTTGATTGAAGACGGTTTAGTGTTGTTGCATCACTCCTCTTTAACAATTCAGAGTCATAAAAAAGTGAGGGGAGAAACCCCCAATGACCTGTAGCAGATAGTAATGTGATGTGTTGCAGATCCTTTTTTTTTGATTTTTTTTGCAGTAAACGCAAACCTTAGTTTGTTAGCAAGGGCTCTTCTTCGGTTTAGGTGCTTCCTGAACAATAATCTAGCATCCATTATGACTCCCAAACATTTGTATGTTTTGACAAGGTCAAGAGATTTTCCAGCAGCTTTACACTTGAAACTAGGATCCTTGCACCTGGGGTTAGCTGAAAATACATATCGCTTTTGTTTTGTTGTGATTCAGTTCCAGTCCCAACGTTTGGGTGTATTGTACCAAGTGGGGGATTAGACTCTGAAGGCCGATCGGGGTTTGGCTTAATAAAACAATGTCATCGGAATATTGGAGACATCTAAGTGGCTCATCCGCTAGTTTAGGAGGGTTGCATGCTGCTTCTGAGAGTTGACTGTCAAGATAGACCATGTAAATGTTAAATAAACAGGGGTCCAAGACACGCCCCTGCTTTAGGCCAGAGTGGGTGGTTCTGTGGTAGTTATCGATTTTAACTTGGACCCAGGTGTCTGAGTACAGATTGATTACGGCCTCCAGTAATTTTGGTGGTGCTCCCCAATTAGCCACTTTAGCCCAGAGATGATCTCTCAGTACACTGCCAAATACTGCTTTCAGATCCATGGAGCAGGTACAAAGTTTTGAGCTTTTGTCCTTGGCCTTTTCGATGAAGAGGCTACGTGCAATGAGGCTGGCCATCGTGTTCATGCCTGCCCTAAAACCTGTCTGCATTTTACGGATGATATTTGTGGAGGAGACCCAGGCTTCCAGGTCGACTAAAAGATTGGAGGCAAAGATCTTTGCTTCAACATCAATAGGAGTGATCAATCTGTAGTTTTCTGGGTCGGTCCGCGAGCCTGATTTGAAGATGGGATGGAGAAGAATGCCTTATCAGGATGCTGGTATAGAGGTGGTTAGGAAAGTGTGATTGAACAGTGAAGTGAGATACATGGCCCAGGATTGGTGGTCATGTTTGAACAAGGCGTTTGGAAGACCATTGGGCCTGGCGCCCCTCTAGATCTCATTTGCTTGAGGGCGCTCTGGACCTGGAAATCGTTCAGCCATAGGCTGCCAGATAGATTTGATGATAGTGTCCCTGTTAGAGCGCTTTGCAGATGGGGCATTGACTTTTCTAAAGCCTTCCTCCTGGGGTGGACAGGGAGATCCAAGGAGTATGAAACCAACAGCACAGAAACCTAGGGTCTGATAATGGAAAGCACAAAATAAATTTAGTTAGGTGCTAAAGAAAGACAAAATAGGTGAAGATTCTCATTAGGAATGAATCCCATCAGCCACAAAAGTAGCAATCATCATCATTTGGGATTCTTTTGTACCTTGCAGATCCCTCCAAGACATCAAGGGCTGCAACTACTATTAACCACAAAGGAGTATGCAGCTGTTAAATGAGCTATCCGATGTGGCTCAGAAATACCAGTTTTGTGGTGGCGATAGCACCCATTTGCAAGCTTGTTAATTTTGGCACAAAAATATTTGTTGTTCAATTTGCTTGTGTGACTATACGTTTGTCTGATGCGATGTTTTATCTGACCAAATGGCCTTTCTGTAGGCAGATCTCAGGGATGCCAATAGCTTCCTTGTTTCTTGATTAATCTGGGGGTCTGAGTTGAGAAGTCTTCGGATCTCCCTGTTGAGCTCCCTTTTTTCAGAAGTAGTGTTTTGGTAAATCAATCTGCCCCTGTCCGTGTGTTGTTGGTGCTTGGAATGGGATTTGATGGGAAATTAGAGATGAGGGTCATGGCGGCCAAACTCTCCCAAGCTTGAACAGAAGTTGCCCGCTGTATAGAACTGGGTTGTGCTGAGGACTTGCACATACTTACGAAGTCCATTCTTGTCTCCACCGTGGTCCCTGCCCATGTGTGATGTTTTAAGTTAAAGGCCCTGGAGGAAGCAAGCAGGTCGTTCGCATGAGGGGTTCGTGGTGGCATGACAGTAATTCCACATGCTGAGGAAAATTATCGTTCTCTACTCTGGCTGTTATGCTGTAGTTTGTGATAATTGAAAACAGCTCTGCATTTACCAAGGTGTAATTTAGGATTGCATTGGTTTTCTGTGATAACCTACTAAAAGCTACTGGTTGATCATTGGAAGGAAGGCAGTTAAGTGTATAAAGACCAATGTTCTCCCGGAGTAGCAATGCACGATTTTCCATGCTGGATTGCTTCTGGCGTAAGTAAAAATTACTGGTGGTGATGTTTGAATCAAATGTATTTGACACTCTTAAAATGATGGATGACAGTTTTGCAGTAAATGACAATACCAGCGAGGCTTGGGGGTGGGGGGAGTAAATTGGAGAGATTTAAGTAGTGCAATCAGCGACTCTATTTTTCCAGCTTTGCTCTTCTGCCTGAGGTGGATATTTAGGTTGCAAATCAGGAGGCTGAAATAATTTTGTGTTGTGGAAGGAGATGGAAGTGTTATATTCCATATAGGTACCATAATATAGGCCCGGTAACTTCATTAACCTTCACCTATATTCTCCCCTACATTACACTTGTCACAGTTTACAGGGACTGACCTTTTACCTAGATACGACACTGCATTCAGAACGCAGGTTTTCCCTAGTTCGATATCTCATACATTATGCATGAGGAGTCTTGGAAGCACAGCAAGACGTCTATTTCCTGTATAAAAAAATCTATGTATAAAGTTCATGCCCGACGTCATTCTTAAGCTGACACAGTAATACAGCGAGGTAGGACCCATGGGGAGACCTTTGGGTATATATACATCACATCTTGCTGAGATGGACAGAGGAGACCGAAACTTCCCGGCCGACACACTGACCAGAGACGCTGAGGTTCCTGCATGCAGACCCTCCAGGTCACAGTGGTCTCACATCCCTCGCGGGGTGTCCAACTCGAGACCAGGATGGGGTCCCATAGTCTCTCACTTCAGGTAATGGGGTTGAAAAATCCTAGAGGGATTCTTGGCTTAACACCTTCATACATGCTAGGTACACTTAGGTACATCTAGTTAGGGAGGCATCGTAGAAGTACGCATCTTTTTATAATGTGTTTTATATGCTCGTGTGTATTCATGATTATTGTAAGATGGTAGAACTATACCATCCATTTACCTTCACAGTACTGTTAATCATTTATATCTTATACTGTCTAATGGTTGTTGCAGGTCATCTATTATTCACCAGAGTAACAACTGTTCAATGAATACTTTTTGAAAATGCCCAGTCTGTTTTTTCTGTGTATCTCTCTGAGACAGACTAATTAAGCACGAGTGACTGAGCGAAAGGTAGTTTATTGTTTCCATTATCCTGATGAATCAGGGTTGTCATGTTCGACGGTTGCCAAGAACTATTCTCTCCTTAGTAAGAGGAGATTGTAGTGGCACTGTGACCTCGTTGGTACAAGAGGCCAACATACCCGGTGGGGGTGTCCGGAATCAGTCTGACACCAATCCTACAGTGTATGTTGTCTAAACGCACAGATCCTGTATATTTCTTATAGGAGCTACATGACATGGCGCCGCCAACGTTGGTTGGGTACTTATTTAACAATGGAATCTGAGTAGTTCAGTTATGCTATTTCTCAGAAATCCCTATTCACAAAACACCAGAGACGTCTGGAGTGGGTGCGTAAAACTCCGCCACAGCTGAGTAGGCTAAATATCCTATTTATTGGCTGTTGGTTAATCAAGCTTGAAAGACACAGTGTTCCTAAAATTGTGCAAAACACCTTATCTGAGTTTCATTGAAAAGCTCTTCCTTCTTTTTAAAAACAATGACTGAGGAAGGGGATAGAGTTGTACAAAATCTAAATCTCTCAGCAGATGAGGAAAATGCAGATGCAATTCAAATTACACCCTGAAACTGCTTGCGCATGGTTTAACACCTAGAGGTGGCATTGTAGCTTTTGTGATTGAGGCACACAAATCATACAGAACAGAGGTATTTTATTTGTGCGTTACATTCCCAGCAGTAAATGCAAGAACAAAGGCATTTAATTTCTACACAGAAGATGAACCACCAGCGGAATATTGTCCGTATGAGGACATTGACGTCCCGCTCCTGTACCAGGAACATTTATACTGGTTTAAAGGTGCCCTACCCCATACAAGAAGTAGAGTAAGACTCAGTCTGCTTGGAAGAGAGGGAGAACATGGCCAATATTAGCGGCCTACACACTACATCCTGACATCAAAACAAAGCCAGGCGGAGACTTACTCATACTTCACAAATAATTCATAAAACCTTACAGAAACATGACACAATTCGTCATGAGGACACTTACAGTCCAGCCGGCAACGGCTACAACTTCAGTACAAAATACAGCAAATAAAATTACACCACAAACGTTACACGCAGTAATGGGTAAATGTCCCCAAAACGTGAACAAATGCCATTTTGGATAGCTCAAAAAGATACACAGCTAGAGGCAGTCTGTTATGCCTAGCAATGCTTGTTTAGGTGGGGTGAATGTTCTGTATGTTGTCATAGTGTTCTGATGTCAGGGGGTTCTGTAAAAGGACAGTTGGGACCTCGAAGACACTGGATGTGTGGAGCGGTGGCTCGTTGAACCTACAATTAAACTTGTGTTTTTTATAACAAGTCTTTGGACAATCCTATTATTCTAATAGGGTACAACATATTTTTGGCGACGAGCGGGCGAGCCATCGTAAGGGACAATCTAATGTGAACTGCTTTTTGGATCCGGTGTTGCGACACACGACAAACAGCGTTTGGGGAAGAGGTAACGACACGCTACAAGGCTGTGATGCTACTGGGCAAACGAGTCAGAATTGTGCATCTGAAGTGCAGCCGCGATAAACAAACGCTGTGGAAGTGTTGTGAAGTCCGACAAAAAACGACACTGTTCCCAAGGTTTGGTGGAGCTTTAACACTCAGCGGGACAGTTGTGCGGAAAGTAAGGACAACCGACGTGGCAGCTCTTGTGCTGGCTACTTCTAGCTAAAAAAAGAGTAAGGAGTACCTGTTTGTGAGGAGTTGACGCTGATCGGGCAGTCCGGGAGCCGTTGGAGTGTCAGAGGTTGTTTCCCCGGCGAGCGCAGAGGAGGAGTGATGACGTACTAGAATTGTGCGCAACGTATTGGTGGAAGCTTGGTGGGGCAACAGCCTATCACGTGTGAAGACGTTTCTGCAGCGACGTAGCAAACACGTCAGTTTCATATGAGGAAGTCAAGGCTTCTGTGAGGTGCCGAGCCTGTTTTTTTTTCATTTTTCTTACAACACGCTGAGAGCGGATCATCCGTATAGGAGTATCGGCTGGTGACAGTGGATTTTTCTTACAAAACGCTAAGTGCGGATCATCCGTCTAGGAGTATCGGCTGGGGACAGTGGATGTCGTGCCTTCAAGGTGTTTGAAGGTGAAAAGACTATGGTACACTTTTGTTTTTGTTCGTTTTTCACAGCGACTTGATCCTTCGAGGAAATTTTTTTTTCTTTTTCTGAACTGTGTTTTGGATTATTGATAAGACTACTAGGTATTAACTGTTGAGCTGAATGCGGTAGGGGGACAGAGTAACTTCGTGACATTCTGTTTTTTTTGGAGAGTTGGTAGTTTTAGCTTTGTGCACTATGGTTACGGAGAGTAGTTTTGGGGTGGTTTGACTAGTTTATCATAACTTGTATTGTAACAGAGAAAATTTCTGCAGTATGCAAGCTGTAAATCCGCCTCCCCCGTTCCTAGAAAGTCCTGGAGCACCACCAATACAGTGGAGACAATGGTTTGACGCTTTTGAGACTTATGTGGGGGCCATTGGAGCTTCGCGTTACAGAGCGGAAAGTAAAAAGTTTCTGCTCTTAAATTCACTAGGTTTTGAGGGAAGAGAAGTTTACAAACATCTTCCTGTGTTGGTTTTAGCTGAAGGCGAGGTCTTTGATGAATATCAAGAAGCAGTGAAGAAGCTAATTATTAAGTTTGACGTTCAGCCAAGTCTTGTTGTGTTAAGACACAAATTCTTTAAAAGAGCACAAGTACAAGGAGAAAACGTAGATACCTATTTAAGTGCGTTGAGAAAGTTGTGTGCGGAGTGTGATTTTGGAGAATACAGAGACCAGTTGGTTAGAGATCAATTCATCGCGCATTGTGCAGATAAACAGATACAACAAAAATTGCTCACTATGGGGAACCCTAGTCTGGAGGAAATTATAAAAGTGGCAAAAAGTTTGGAGTTGGCACAAAACTCTATCAAGGAGTTAAGTAGTGGGTCGGTTACAAAAGATACGGTTAATGCGGTTGCAACCACTAGTGTTGTGGGGAACATGATTAGAAAGGATAAAAATCAAATGAAGGGACCTTTCAAGAAAACTAATATGTGTTACCGTTGTGGGTATGCTCCGCATGGCAAGGACAATTAGATTTTGTCCCGGGAGAAATGCTAAATGTCATAAGTGTGGCAGATTGGGACATCTCGCTAAAGTGTGTCAATCAAACTTTCTAAAAAATGAGAAAGTGAATAGTGTTGGCAAAGATGAGAGTTTGAGTGAGAATGATTTAGTCCAAGAGTTTCATGATATGATTGTGACTGTAATTGATGAGAGCATTGTTTCTGGAGATCCTGCAGACTGTGTTGATCCATATGAGGAAATAAAGGTGGGTGATGTGACTTTGAAGTTGTTGGTGGATTCGGGGGCACGTATCACTATGATTACTCATGATTTGTTTAAGAAGTCATGGGGTGACAGACCTTTGTTTCCACCAGATAGAGCACCTGTCTCCTACGAAGGACGCAAGATAGATTTAGAGGGATTTATAGAAGATGTGCTGGAGTTTAAGGGGCGCAAGATTCATGGTAAAATCTATGTGGCTGTGCGTGGTCTAAACATCCTGGGGTGGTTTCACCAAGGTTTGTTCGGCATGGTATTGAGACCAGGGACGAGTGAACAGGTGTTGGTTGTGCAAGATTTTTTGGGTTCTGACAAGTTGGAAAGTGATTTCCCTGGTGTATTTTCTGATTCTTTGGGAAAAATTAAAGGTTTCAGACATAAAATCAAGATTAAGGATGATGCCATCCCAGTTAAGCACAAGGTGAGGTCAGTACCTTTTAGTCTTAGAGCTGACCTTAAAGCAGAGTTGGACAGACTGGAAAAATCTGGCATAATAGAGCCGATAGAATCTAGCCTATGGCTTAGTCCATTGGTGGTCGCACGTAAACGCAATGGCAAGATTCGTTTATGTGTAGATTTGAGGAGTCTCAACAAGGAAATTTGGGTGGATGCACATCCTCTACCTAAGATTGGGGATCTATTAGAGGAACTGAGAGGAGCTGAATGGTTCTCGAAAATTGACTTAGCGTCGGCATACCATCAGGTGTTGTTGGATGTGGACTCTCGACATTACACAGCTTTTAATTCACCTTTTGGGTCATTTCAATTTTGTAGAATGCCTTTTGGATTAGCTTCTGCAGCGTCTGTCTTCCAGAGGGTTATGCAGTCTGTGTTACAAGAGGTGAAAGGGGTGGTGATCTTTCAGGATGATGTATTAATTTTCAGCAAGCATTTGGATGAACATGACAAAGTCCTTAGATCTGTTTTAAGCATTTTTGAAGAAAAAGGGATTGTGGTTAAGAAAAGCAAATGTGAATTCTGGAAGAAGGAGATAGAGTTTTTAGGACACTTGGTCTCTGGTGTGGGTGTGAGTCCGAGGCCTGGGTTGGTTAAGGCTGTTGTGGAGTGTCCTTGTCCCAAGAATAAGGACGAGCTGCGTTCGTTCTTGGGTTTATGTGAATTCTATTTGCGCTTCATCCCAGGGTATGCCAGTAAAATGAAAGCGCTTTCCAATATGTTGAGATCTAATGTCATGTTTGTGTGGGATGAGTTGTGTCAAGAAACCTTCGAGTTTGTCAAGGCTGAAATGACGAATGCGAAGTCTTTGAGGGCATACGATCCAATGATACCTTGTATTATTACGGTGGATGCCAGCAACTATGGTTTGGGGGCAGTCCTTACGCAAGTTGTGGGTAATGAGGAAGTCACCATCAGTTATGCGTCCAGGCTTTTGAGAGTTGCCGAGGTCAATTATTCCGTGATTGAGAAGGAACTATTAGCATGTTTTTGGGCGTGTGAGAAGTTTAGAACGTATGTTTGGGGCAGGAAATTCCAGATTCACACTGACCATAAACCGTTGGTTTATATTTTAGGGGGTGAGCGTGTAAAATATGCAACTCTCAGAATTGCACGATTGACTACAAAGTTGTTACAGTATAATTTTGTCACAAAACATATACCTGGAAAACAGAATGTCAGGGCAGATATGTTGTCTAGACTGCCTTTGAGTGATGATGACCCGTTAGATTTGGATGAGGACAAAGAGGATTGTTTTATTGCGGTGGTAGATGCGGTGGATAACAAGGCTTGTAGTGAGATGGAATGGAATGTGGCAGTGAAAGCTGATCAGTGTCTGGACAGGGTGAAAGAGTTCATTGTAAAGGGATGGCCACGAGAAAAATGTATAAGTCAGGAAATTCAACCTTTTTGGAAAATTTCTGAGGAGCTGTCTATTGAAGATGGTGTGGTTATGAGGGATGGCAGGTGTGTACCTCCTTCAGGTATTCGTTGCAAGCTTATTGATTGTGCGCATGATGGCCATCTGGGGGCAACCATGACGAAAAGGCGCCTTAGATTGCATTATTGGTGGCCTTCTATGGATAAAGATATTGAAGAAAGTGTGAAACTGTGTGGTGTATGTAGTGGTGCGGAAAAGAAGCTGAGAGTTGTTACACCTCCACTTCAACCTATTGATTATCCCATGAGACCGTGGTCGAAAGTGGGTATAGATCTAGTTGGTCCTTTCAACTTTCTTCCGTACAATCTTCGCTTTGCCTTCGTGTTAATGGATTTCCATAGTAAATGGCCGGAGGTAAAGTTTTGTGCTACTCCCACTGCTAATAATGCTATTTTGTTCCTCAAAGAAATATTCATGAGAGAAGGTTTTCCGGAAGTCATTGTGTCTGACAATGGTGTGCAATTTGTAAGTCAGGACATGGAAGATTTTCTGAAGGAATCAGGAGTGAAACATTTAAAGAGTTCAGTTGGGCATCCACAGACCAATGGATTGGTGGAGAGAATGAACAGGGTTGTGGGCGATTGTATCAAATGGGCTAAACAAAATTGTCTTGATATTGAAGGTGCGGTTAGATCTATGTTGTGGTTCTATCGCACGACACCTCATTCTCTTACCAAAATTGCTCCTTTTGTGTCTTTAAAAGGGAGAATTCCTACTTCTGTGTTGTATCCTGCTTGGTTGTTGAGGACTGTGGCTAACAAGGTGTCCTCTAATATTGATAAGGATGCTTTGGAGTTACGAGTGAAGGATGCTCAGAAGAAGATGGCTGACAGATATAATATAAAAAATTCTGTCAAGTTGGTTGGGCTTAGTCCTGGGGATCTGGTTCGTATTAAAAGCACGAGGTTTGTCAGTGAGGGTGGAAAGAATTTTGGTGAACCTGTTTGTGTGGAGAGAGTGTGTGGTGGTGCAGTTATGGTCGAAGGGGGTCACTGGTGGAACTTGAGCAAAGTTGTCAAGGTTCAACCCGCAGTGAACGCATCTCCTTCAATAGATCATAGTTCTACTGGAGAAAGCAATGTGTTATGTAATGGGCCAAGAAGATCCACATGTGTGAAGCAACTGCCGTGGAAACTGCGGTGATGGGAACAATTATTTGTGTAATAGTTAACTGTTCATTTGTACGGTATTACTGTTGCTTCTTGAACTTTTATTTGTTATTGTGTATTTTTTGTGTTATTTTTTTTATTTGCTTTGAAAACTATGTTTTGTTTCTTGTTTATTTCAAAAAGAGGTAATATGTTATGCCTAGCAATGCTTGTTTAGGTGGGGCGAATGTGCTGTATGTTGTCATAGTGTTCTGATGTCAGGGGGTTCTGTAAAAGGACAGTTGGGAACTCGAAGACACTGGATGTGTGGAGCGGTGGCTCGTTGAACCTACAATTAAACTTGTGTTTTTTATAACAAGTCTTTGGACAATCCTATTATTCTAATAGGGTACAACACAGTCTTCCCAAATACCAGCGCTTATGAAAAACACAGAATGCTGACAATCTTCTTGCCCATGGGGATAACACCACAGATAGAGGATTGTAGCTCGTGGGGTACAGTCTTCGCTGCCATATATACCAGAACTCATGGTATACCGTCCTTAGCAGTAATACCAGATGTATTAAGACACATCCAAAATGAGTATGGAGCAGAGCCTGCTCTGAACTTAGGGATGAAATTACTAGGTAATTATGCCCAGGTATCAGCCATAATATTAGCAGTCCCTTACAACAGGAGCACAAACTACCTTAAATAATTGAAACTGCATATGCAGAAATAGGCAGAGACAGTTTGGTTGGGAAAACATTAAAACCTCAACTGATGGGAAGTCCCAAGAAGGAGACCTTCAAGCAGACACCTGCTTCTTCTAAAAAGAAGTGGGACAATATCAAAAATCAAAAGGTTAAAGAAGATAGATCTCAATTCAGAGGTAGATCTCCTCCACAGGAGCCCTCCGAAAGGAGGTATAACCTTAGGAATAGGGGCAATATTATGAAACCTGACAGATATCAGGATACTGATACACGTTCATCTTGTTCCTTTCAGTGTTCAACGAAAAACTCTGAGAGAGAGATAGAGAAGGACAGTCAGACAGACAAGAAAAGCATACAAAGTCCAGAGATAAGCTACACGCTCAAGAATATACTTCTAAAAAAGAAGATAAACCAAAACAAAAGCCACAGTTCAAAAAGTAGAAGGTTGCAGGTCTAAAGATCAGACATGCCCAGAATTCTGAGGACTCGACTACTGAACGGTGAATGGGCTCTGAAGATGCTAGTCAGTGCAGCAGAAGTTAACAATAGCTCGCCAGAACTTGATGGAATTTCTGGTGACAGCAGACTTGAATATTTATATCAGGTTGGAAACACCAGATACTAGTGTAAGTGTCCCACATAAATTATATGAAATAATACTCCAGATGGAGGGGGACATATGTAGGACAGTTAGAGGTCTCTTTTGGGAGAAGCTGATGTTTAGCTATGATATTTTGTTTGCTGAACAAGACTGGCCGCCAGAATTCGTCATGGACTGCCCTAGGGGAGAACCGGTAATATTACCAGCATTCTCATACCATGTTCCCAAATATCTAAAATATACATATGCGCGGGAGTGGGCGGTGGCCCAAGCCTGGCATTATGCAAAAACCATGTTGGATGGGATGAGGATTCAACCCACCACATAATTCCATTAAAAATACTCCAACTGCACAAAGGCAGTATCCAATAAAGCAAGAAGCTAAAAAACGGGCCAGGGAGATCCTAGATCACGATAAATAAGCTAAGATGCACCACAAATTCAAAAAACAGTATCAATTAAATTAATATAGGAGGACAAGATAATCCTTGGTTTCAATTTCTTTATTCCAAATTCATTGGACAATATGAAGCGGTACAGCCGACGCGTTTCGTCCTGACATAGGACTTCTTCAGGGCAAAAGTAGGCAAGTAAGATGCTTCAGAGTTGATTGGTTTATGGCTACCCAATATGCGCTGGGAATCTTCCATCCAGGACCGTCTAGATTTTGGAATACATGTAATTTCTATTTATGAAAAGGAGAGCGTTCAGAGTCATATTCATAGAAAACCCAATTGTGGGGGTTCTTTCTCCTTGTCAGTGAGCCGGGTTGGACTGGAGCTCGTAATCCACTCATAAATGTGTAGGGAACCCTTGTCCAGCATCATTGGACTTTGCCTTGACCTGCCTGTCATGACTATCAGATCGTGATCGGCACAAGGGTTCCCTACACATTTATGAGTGGATTACGAGCTCCAGTCCAACCCGGCTCACTGACAAGGAGAAAGAACCCCCACAATTGGGTTTTCTATGAATATGACTCTGAACGCTCTCCTTTTCATAAATAGAAATTACATGTATTCCAAAATCTAGACGGTCCTGGATGGAAGATTCCCAGCGCATATTGGGTAGCCATAAACCAATCAACTCTGAAGCATCTTACTTGCCTACTTTTGCCCTGAAGAAGTCCTATGTCAGGACGAAACGCGTCGGCTGTACCGCTTCATATTGTCCAATGAATTTGGAATAAAGAAATTGAAACCAAGGATTATCTTGTCCTCCTATATTAATTTAATTGATACTGTTTTTTGAATTTGTGGTGCATCTTAGCTTATTTATCGTAATTCTGTTCCCCAGGGAACTGGCATTGTTACAATGGGTGCTATCCAGAATGCACACATACCCTTAATCTATGTGTAATAGCATATTTTTTGTGGGAAGAATACGAAAGGGTGACATTAATCTTAGGTGCTGGTCAATAGAAGGTTCCATTGTAAATCCGTTTGCTTAATGGAGATCCTAGATCAACTTGAATACCAAAGAGTGATTGAAACTTGAACCTCTCAAATGAATAACCCTTTGTTTCCCGTATCAAAACCAGACAATATATACCGTCTAGTTTCAGATTACAGACATTTAAATAATTGCACTAACACATTTGATGTACTGAATGCACACAGTGCCGCACTAATGAATAACATGCGCCAAAAATACAAAACGACTCTAGACCTCTCAAATGGATTTGTTTGCCAAAATATAGTGCCTGAGAGCAGATATTTGACAGCATTCTCAGCGCTAGGGTCCCAGATTCAATTTTGTCGACTCACCCAGGGGTATAAGAACAGCCCGGGGTTGTTTTCGGTTAGGGTAACTGAATTACTTCAAAATCTGGATCAGGAGGCATTGTCCTACATAGATGATATTTATCTGACGGATGATGACCTGGAGGAACACTAGACCAGGGTGAGCACCATAATTTTGGCATTCGCCTCTGAGGGTTACAAATTCAACTTTAAAAAATCAAAAATAGCCCATCTTAATGTCCTTTTTCTAGGATATGAGCTTTCAAGGGAAGGGAAAAGCCTAGCAGCTAACTTTTTAGAAAGGTGTGCGCTGCTCCAACCTCCAAAATCATTAAAAAACTTACAATCAATCGTGGGATTCCTGAACTTTGGCAGAACATACATTTTGGATTGCGCGAAAGAGTAAAACCTTTCTACGATTGTGATAAAACCTGACTTTACAGTTAGACAGTGGACACAGGAACACACAGATACTTTTAGTTCCTTACAAGCTGACATGATAGCTTCCAAACACTTATAGACACGCGTTAATGTACACAACCTAGTGATCCGTGTAGTTGCGGGTCAAACAGGATACACCTACCTAACATATAATGAAGGTGAGACGGTACCAATAGCATACAAATCACAGTTGTTCACAAATGCTGAGATGCGCTTTGCCTCAACTGAAAAAAGTCTATCAGCAGTACAGACTGCTGTAGTTAGAGAAAGAGCCCTGGCTCAGGGGAAGCGTATAATTGTCGTTACCACAGTTGCAGCCTTAGAAGCTGCGATAAAGGCAAGTGTTCCCAATGCTAAAGCCTTACATCCAAGATGGATACAATAGGCTAATTCTCTAACTGCAACAGATGTGGAATACAGGTACGAACCAAGTTTAAAAACACAAGCATTCCTGCAATACAAACAAGAATATCCTCTACCAATGCCTTTAGATCAGTATGAATAAATAATTTACACTGACGCTACTGCTCAACCGGCCATAGGGAGTAAACAACAATACAGCACCGCGTGTGCTATCGTTAAAGGACGCATGCAGGATGGAAAGTTTCCTCCGAGTTGTACAAAAACACAGTCTCTAGGAGACTGCACGGCACAGCTAGCAGAATTAAAACACTATTTCTGGCACTGGTAAATACAGATCGAGAATTTCCAACACTAATTGTGTGTGATTTCTTTTACAGTGTGCAGTCGTACAATGAATATGTACATCACTGGAGACAAAATGGGTTTAAAGATGCAAAAGGTGGCACAATTAAGCACAAAACGCTATGGGAACTTGTAGTGGAGTTGAAAAACGAACTACCAAGGGCTCACGTGATACGTACGCTGAGTCATCAACGTGATGGCGTTCACGTTGAAGGGAATTAAATTGGCTGAAGAAGCCGTGAAGGGTGCTGTACGCACGCTTCCGTAGCTGTAATCACTTGTTCAAAAATTAGAATAGATGGTGAGATTATGGTTGCAATTATTGCTACACGCAATAAATCAACAGTACCGAAAATATTTCCAATCAAGTACTCCTTAAAGTTAAATGCAAACAATGTTGCATTTGCTCAAATTCCTAGAGTGGCGGTAGAGTAATAACAAATCTGGATCGAAGGTTAGGATTAATTCTAGCAGCACACAAGGGTATAGGCACTACACATGCAGGAGTCACAGCGACTGTTTCTCTACTGAAACAATGCTATTGGTGGCCAGGACTAAGGAAACAGACTAAGGACTATGTCCTGAAATGCCACATCTGCCAGCAGATGAAAGGCTTCATGTGACACGCCCAAGGCAGACATCATTATTAATATCAGACAAACCACTCGGTGTGTTTATTTGGACCACTGCAGACCTTTACAATCTGATGGGGCCTACAAGTATATCATGGTTGCAGTGGATTCCTGCTCTAGGTCCTATGGGTGTTGCCCCAACGCTCGGCTGACGCTTGAACTGTTATAAAAGATTTGCGAGTCTTCATAGGGACATACGCAATAGGCACATTACACTCTCACTGTGACCCAGCGTTTAGCTCTCGGGCTTACAAGGAAGCCATGGGAGGTTTGGGTGTAGCATTGCACTACTCCTCTCCGTACCATCCCGAGGGAAATTCAGTCGTGGAGAGAAAAAATCGGGACTTAAAGCAGTCTTTAACAGCTAGAGTATTAGGCTAGGGTGGAAGTTGGGTAAAACATCTGTATGGAGTTCAAAGGGCATTAAATAATCAGCCAAGAAGTTTTCTAGGGGGTGTCACTCCTTATGAGGTCCTATTTGAGATGAGAATGTAGGTATATGATCTTGGTTGTGATGAAAAAACTTTTGACATCCATATTTGGCTGTTTTACGGGACCTAAATGAATCCAGGGCACTACAAAGTAAGGTCCAGGTGAAAATGAGCGCCACTGGGGAAGTCAAGTTTGTCACAGCAAGACCTGTCTGGATCCCTAAAGTTTGGGGATCTGGTCAGAGAGAAAATAGCGAACAAAAGGGAATTTGGGCCATCATACAGAAATCCTGTACCTGTCCTGGCAGTTGAAGGAACAAGAACAGTACGTCTGCCACCCCTTGCCTGTAAACAGGAGAAAAGATTTGTCTCAATAGACCTAATCAATCCACACTATGTGGCCGATACTTGGCAGTAGGCCATGTGGACTCCGGAGTAACAGACACCCTCCTCTCGTAACTATACAAGAAGTCCAAACAGAAAGACTCCTCACGTTTGAAGAGTCACCTACACGGAATGAAGGACTATGCAACAATGCAATGGAACTCGTTCCTCTTAAAACTGAAGTTCAGAATCCGAACTCAAATGAAAGAGAAATTTCAATTTGACCAAGCACGGATATCTACGTCAACATGCCACAACAAGAGCAAGCTGCAGTTCCCACAAAACCTGCGGAATTATCGAAAATGGATTGAACTGCATCTGGCTATTTCATTGACTTTGATACTTTTTCATTGAATCCAAGTGAACCTGAAACAATGCCAGCCCAAAAAATTCGCCAAAAAGGAATTAAAGATTTCCTGAACTTTCTAAAGAAAGACTTACCTGGTATTACCTTGGATAGAACTCTGGGTAACTACCGGGATACTTTTCTTTCTTTTCTGGATAGGCCTAGTAACTGTCTATAGTATGCTTGTAAATGGAACTTATCTCCAAGAAAGCTCTGCAGCACAAAAGGTGAATGTGATTCTGAAACCACATCTATCATCAGTGAACATTACAGTAATTCCTATATGTGACAGTATATTATGGGACAAGGTTGATTATGATATACTTGGCCTGACCAAACCTTTAAAAATACCACATTTATTTAAAATTTCATTGAGTGATATCATTATCTCAAGTACATTTTCGGATGATTGGGATTATGAAACTGTAAATAATATGTTGTCTGACTTAAAAAAATCTGCTGCTTTTTCTAATAATGAAATGTTGAAAGACACATCAGACTTTGAAACAATGTATTGCTATCAACATTATGGTCAGCATTTTCTGCAAAAATTTGCTGATCCCCGAAATGTTTTCACATACCACCAATGGGAACATTGCCCAACACCTTCAAGAAGCAGTTCAAAATAATTTGCACTAAAGTTTCCATATTTTTCAGGGTTTAACACGTCAGACCCAGCCTCATAATATTATAAGGTTGCACCAACACCAACAAAGAAAAATATGTTGACAAACAACAAACAGATTTATTCTGCTTCCTTTACTATAGATACTCTCGCCCCCCTAAAACGGCAACAAATTAACACTCATAAAAAAAGTGCAGATTGATTTACGGAATGAAAAATCTAAATGTAAACATTTGGAGAAAATTTGGCGTAAAACCCATACGGAGACGGAGAAACTTAACTATAAAAAAGCTCTCACCTTCTATCACAAGAATTTTAAAAAAGCACGAAAAGCCAATGTCATATTAAAGCTCAATCAAGCAGGGAATTCAACGAAGGAACTTTATAAAATTCTGAACACCTTCACCAATCCTACAGCCTGTACCCAGCAGACCCAGGGACTGTGTGACAATATAGCCAATTATTTTGAGGAAACAATAAACTTAATCTAGAATCAATTTCCTCAAGGTCCAATTCCTTGAATCTTGCGAATTTGCGTCATTCTACCCGTAGAAGCTATGACCAAGGTCTTCAGCATTTTAAAGTGATCAGACACCTCAGCCCGAAGCCATGCTGAGAGCAGCAAAATCTGGATTGCCTCTAGATGTTATGCCAGCGCATGTATTTGCCCTATTAGCTCCTCTCCTGGCTCCTTCTATCTGTGACATCCTTAATACATCTTTGAGTGAAGTGGTACTCCACCTGATTGGAAGGCCGCTCAAGTGCTACCAATGAAGAAGAAAGCTCACTTACCCACTGAAGTGACTGCCAACTATCGCCCCATTTCGCTTTTGGCACTTATGAGCAAGATGGGCGAAGGGTGTGTTAACACTCAGCTGATGGGTTATCTTGATTCTCAAGACATCCTTGACCCCTCCCAGTCTGGGTTTAGACCCAACCATTCCACAGAAACTACCCTCATTGTTGTAACAGATTATATAAAAATGGCTCTGGATAATAAGGCAGTGCTGCTGGTTTTGTTGGATCTGACAGCAGCCTTTGATACCGTCTCTCATCAGAAATTGATTTATCAATTGAGAGAGTCTGGGGTACAGGAACAGGCACCTAAATGGCTCACTAGCTTTTTGGATCAACATACCCAGACCATCAATATTGGCCTCTTTCGTTCCCAAACCTTGAAGCTCACCATGGGGGTGCCCCAGGGATCTTGTTTACGTCCTACCCTGTTTAATGTTTACATGGCCCCCCTTGCCAAGATCATTATGGAATACAGATGTACTCCCTACTCTTATGCTGACAATACACAACTGCTCTTTTCCTTTCTTAAGGATACAGAGCTAGTTGAACATCGCTTTGCTAAGGGCATGCTAGCCATATCAGTTTGGATGACAGAAAACGTCCTCCAGTTGAATGCAGCCAAGACCGAAATCCTGCTGTTTGGCTTGGCTCAAACAACCTAGCCCCCAAATTGGTGGCCGCTGTTTTGGGCCCCGCACCTGACCCTTCATCGGTGGCAAAAAATCTAGGGGTCCGCTTGGATGTTTCGTTGTCTATGAGGGATCAAGTCATGACCACCTCAGGGACCTGTTACCATACTCTGAGTCTTCTGCGCAGTGCGTTCCAGTGGCTGCCCCTACCTGTCTGAAGAACTTTGATTCAGGCACTGGTTGTCAACTTGATTACTATAATGCTCTTTTAGCATCAGCAAACAAATCTCTTGTTAGTAGACTACAGATAGTCCAGAATGTGGCCGCACGCTTGGCTCTAAACATGCCACCTGTACCTCCTCTAGGCCCCTGCTGAGGCAGCTTCTCTAGCGTCCTATTCGCCAGAGAATTAAATTTGAACTCTGCTGCCTCGCCCATAAAGCTCTTTATGGTATGAGTCCTAGTTATTTGGCGGACAAGTTCAAATTTTACTGTCCGAGCAGGCTGCTTAGATACGAAGGTAAAGGGCTGCTTGTGGTCCCCCGCTACAGGAAACTACGAACTGGTGTCACGATTCACTCCCTGTGCTCTCGTTCCCACCACCAGGGGGCCAAATTGTGGGGCTTTTCTATATTCTAATATTCTTCCAGACACTCCCCTGTATGCATATCCTGACTTCCAGGCATTTGGAACATCATTTAGAAATTGACATCCATTCCCAATCCATGCCGGGTTTTGTGGAAGCCAGTCTTGTCATGCTGAAAACTCCATTACCTACAATCCCCTGCTCACTGCTTTGTCTCCACCCCTGCAGGCCAAGGATAGGTGGAGGAATTCAGCTCACCTGTGACTGGCTGCTGCTAGCCTGCTCACACCTGATGTGCATGAGTACTGTGAGCTCTTTTAAGCCCAAGCTCCCTTCAGCCTAGTGTTGGTCATTGTAGCTGTTTTCCAGCGAGACCAGCCCTTGTTCCTGAGCTGTTGCTATTCCTTGATTCCTGAGCTATACTTAATCCTTGTTCCTTGAATCCTGAGCTATAGCTATTCCTTGATTCTGTATTAGCACTGCCTGCAGTGCTACCTTGTTTCCTGAGTTATAGCTATTCCTTGTACCTGAATTAGCACTGCCTGCAGTGCTACCTTGTTTCCTGAGTTCCTGAGCTATAGTTATTCTTTGTACCTGTTCCTGGGCTTCAGCTATTTCTTGTTCCTGATTTACACTGCTTGCAGTGCTCTCTTGACTCCTTGTTTCCTAAGCTGTAGCTATTTCCTGTTTCCTTGAACCAGCACTGCCTGCAGTGCTACCTTGACTCCTGAGCCTTAGCTCAATTCTTGTTCCTGCCCAGCACTGCCTTCTGTGCTACTTTGCTTTCTTGATTCCTGAACCTGCACTATTCTAGTATACCCTTGTAGCCTCCCCTGCTGTATATCCTTTTCCAGTCCCTGCCTTTCTTCCCATTTCCTTGGTTCCAGTCTCTAGTTTGCTGTCTTTCTATTCTGCTGTCTTACTTCTATTACCTTGAATATTTGTTACTTGCTTTCTGACAAGTGTGCCCTGTGATTTCCTTCCTTGCCTGTTAAGCGCTCCTCCTTGTTAGCTCCTTGTCTATTGTGCTTCTGTTTAGTTCTACCACCTTGCTGTTACTGCCTTGCGTGTTTCTGTATGATCGCTAGGATTCATGGGCACAGCTGACTACCTAGGTGGTGTTTCTTGTTCACTGTAAGTATTGTCTTTGAGTTACATTTATAACATCACCATAGGTATAAGGTCCACAGACCCTGCCTTTGCATGCATATCCTATTTGTGGGTATTTGCAGTCAGTATCTGTGACAGCAATTGTGGGTGAGAAACTTACTGAGATTCATTCTTACCGTGTGGAGCTCCTGAGTGCTTTACCCCACTCTCCCCTTTATTGTTAATGTTGGTTCATATATAAGTCTTGCACATTCGTCCTCGGTGTAGTTATTCTGAATGCTAAATTGCCTTGTGAGTGCCCTTCCTTTGAGTCTTACCCATCTTTTTCACTTGTACAGGCTTCCCCTTTGGATCCCTTTATCTCCTCTGACTCCCTGTGTGATCCTGGGCAGCGCTGTACTACTCTTTCTGTGCACTGCACGTTTTCTACCCAGTTCCCAGTCCTTGCCCAAGTCCCTGACTGTGTTCCTGACATAGTCCTGGACAGTCCCTGACAATTGGTGACAGAACTTTTGCATACCTTGCCCCGAAATATTTGAACACTCTGCCAGAGGCCATGCACAAACACCCCAGTCTTCTTTGCTTCAGAATACTCCTGAAGACTGAACTATTCTGGGACTAATTTGGTGCGGTTCCTGTACCCTTTCTTTCTTGCAGCGCGGAGATACCCCTACGGGGGTGATTCCAGCGCTTTACAAATCCCATACAAATATTGCCCAGTTGTTTGAACAAGGTTTCGACTTATGGAAAGTCACCATAGACTTAAAATCTGTCTGGGGTACTAGAGACTGGCAGGTACAGGGAACAGAGGCACTATTTAGAGCATGCCTTATTCCCCAAAAAATTATGTTTTTAAATGAAACCGTGCAACAAACCACCTGTCTTGGATTAGCCAGGCACAAAGATTTGAACACTCCTTGGTTGCCCGCACCGTCATACACTCAGGGTAACATAACATCACAAGAAGCGATTACACTAGATGACATAATGCAATGTAATAGATTAGACCTTGATTGGAAGAGAAGGTTGATTTGGCCCACAGACACAAATAGCTATCAGGAGAGATTCCTGGGTAAGATCAAAGGATTTAGGATCAACAGGCCAGAACAATGTTATGTACAGAGACAACACCCAGGGGTAGTGAAATTTTACAGAGTTGGGAAGTTATGCCTCAATTGGCTGAAGACCTCAACACTGACACATGTGAAACAACACTTATCCTTACTTACAGAGGATGTTGGCCTACGGGATATAATGAGATTTGGAAAACATCACATCAAGAGGCCACGGATAGATTACGAGAAATAGATCGTATAAATCTAGAGAAAGCTCTAGCAGTGGTTGACAATGGGTAAACGATACACACCTCCAGGATATATTCACTGGGCAACATTGTATCTTCTGCTATTGATGTACTAGAACAGGATCTGTCCATATTACAACACGGGCAATCACAATTGCGTTCTATTATGTTATTAAGCTGGACGCTGCAATCTTTGTGCGCAGGCTATGTGCCATGGCGGTTCATAAACAGTACATCTCTGTTTTCTTTGTGCAATCTGACAGAAAAACAGATAGAAATGGCACAAAGGGGAGCAAAATATACAATGCTGCGTATTGAAAAACTGGATAGATTAGCATTTACAGTGGCAGAGTCACCGTCCACAGAATGGCTAATCCATGGACACATAAGTCTTCCGGTCAGAATTTTTCAATTCCAATATTGCCTTGAACAAATGCAGGCAGGCAGATATGAAGTAATGGGTAGGGAATTCATCAGAGAATCTTGGGAATTATTGTACAGACTTCAATGCCGGAGTGGGGAAAAAGAAGTGTTTCTAAGCGGTACAAACTGTGACAATACTTTAAGTGGATCACTTATATGCCAGGATATAACGTTTCATGGGGCCTGTAATGGTTCGGTAGCAAACGTATCCTGTCACTTAATGGGTGCCCCAGCTGCCGTGATCACTCCAGTGTTCAGGCTACTTTCTACTGGTAGTTACTTGATGCTGAACGATCAAGGTTGCTGTGGGATGCTTCTGGGCATCGCATATCTGGTAACCGTGAGTTCCAGGGTTACGTGCTGTATGCAAGTATTGTTTCCACCAACACATGCAGTAAGAGAGGGGCTGTTATGGCCTTCACTGTATGTTTCTTTAAAACGGTTTGATGCTTGAACAGAATGAAAGCCATGCTTATACAGAAATCCGTGCCCTTAACCTCCGCTCGAGAGACTTTTGATCTTCAAGTCGCAAGATCTTCAGCAGAGATACAGGCACTCATACGTACCAATTGCCCCTTCCATTTCGCAGAAATGGTAAATCGTATCTTTAACATGTCTGATACGACAGGCATCGTCCACCTAATTAAGACTATAGATTCTGGACTATTAAGCACCTTTAAGACAGGCCTCGGAGTGATACCAAAATGTATACACTCCGTATTTGGAAGCCTATTCGGAGGTCTGCCGCTGATCCTATTTCTAATAGCAGGTCTCCTGTCATTTTTCTGCTACGCAATGGACGTCCTAGTCACCAAGGAGATGGATTGCAAAAACAACAATTGATGGACAGAATGCAGAACAATGTCATACATTCACCCCAGTACAGAGATCTGGGCCTAAATCCATCGTTTTTTTGCTCACCATGCCTTTCCAGTTTGAACCCAGCCATATGCAAATCAGTCTTGACCCTGTGCCTCATGGGAACAGTCCAGCCCGAATTGCCAAGCCAGGTCCTCCCTGGACTGGAAACAAGCATCCTAGGACCGGTTTCGGGGTTTCACCCCTCTTCAGCCAGGATAGCTTGATTCCAGTGGCATGGAGAGCACGGGACCCACGTCTGGGCATACCCTTCCCACTCGGGGTGACAAGGAGATGGAACCCGTACTCCTGGAGCGAAAATACCGTGATCGCCTGGTACAACATCTAGGCTCACCTCGCCTAAGGGAACTAAGTGCATCTTGGTTCTTGTCATTTAGGCCAGTCTGGATGGACTGCAGCTTACCTGTCCTCCGATGCCTGCTTTGCGGAGAAGAATGCATGTTGGATCTCTGTCTGACACTTCCATCATGTGCGCAACCAGAGTTGATGCTTTACTGGACCTGATAACGGCCCATAATCTGCAGTGTCCCCAGCTTATACCTATGTTGATGGCGGCATTCCTAGAGCTACTACAGGTAGTGTCAGCTCCTGTTGGTATGGGCATCTGCTCCTCCTCTGACACCCAGGCCTTGGATGGCGCACAGGCTGCCCCTGCATCAGTTGTGGACAGTACGAAAGATCATCTGTGCTCAATTGCCATAATTTGGGAGGTGTTACAGGGACCGTCAGCGGCGGAGGCAGGCAACGAAAATGTTGCGTCTACCAGCCAGGACACATATACATTTGACTCATTTGGCCTGTCGTGTGCTGGGAGAAAAATTTGACTTTTGATAAACAAACGGAAAATTGGAACTCCGTTTCAAAATTGACATTCCATTTGAGCATGCATAGCTTTCAAATGCTTATAGTAGTTCGAACTATACCTGCGGACATATTAGAGCTATAACTTGAGTGATAATTTACATTTTGTCTTTTAGAATAGTTTATTAAAAAAAATCTTTTAACTTTCTAAACATTGTTTTTTAGCACAACAAAAAAACTAATGCTTTTTAACGATTTGCATACCAGTATCTAGTCAGCCTAGTAGTACGTTTCAAGATGTAACTATGTCATCCATTCGGAAGAGGAGTGGCTGTTATATTCCATATAGGTACCATAATATAGGCCCCAGTAACTTTATTACCCTTCACCTATATTCTTCCCTACATTACACTTGTCTCAGTTTACAGGGACTCACCTTTTACCTAGATACACATCATTCAGAACGTGGGTTTTCCCTAGTTCGATATCTCATACATTATATATGAGGATTCTTGGAAGCACAGCAGGACATCCATCTCCTGTATAAAATCTATGTATAAAGTTCATGCCTGGTATCATCCTTAGGCTGACACAGTAAAAAAGCGAGCTTGGACACCTGGGGAGACCTATGGGTATATATACATCACATCTTGCTAAGATAGACAGAGGAGACCGAGACTTCCCGGCCAACACACTGACCATAGACACTGAGGTTCCTGCATGCAGACACTCCAGCTCGCAGTGGTCTAACATCCCTCGCGGGGTGTCGAACTCGAGACCAGGATGGCGTCCCATAGTCTCTCACTTCAGGTAATAGAGTTGGAAGAATCCTAGAGGGATTCTTGGTTTAACACCTACATACATGCTAGGTACACTTAGGTACATCTAGTTAGGGAGGCATCGTAGGAGTACACATCTTTTTATCATGTGTTTTTATATACTTGTGTGTATTCATGATTATTGTAAGATGGTAGAACTATACCATCCATTTTCCTTTGTAGTACTGTTAATCATTTATATTGTATACTGTCTAATGGTCGTTGCAGCACATCTTTATACACCAGAGTAATGACTGTTCAATAAATACTTATTGTAAACGCCCAGCCTGTTTATTCTGTGTATCTCTCTGAGACAGACTAATTAAGCACGAGTGACTGAGCGAAAGGTAGTATATTGTTTCCACGATCCTGAGGGATCATGGTTGTCATGTTTGATGATTACCAAGAACTATTCTCTCCTTGGTAAGAGGAGATTGTAGTGGCACTGTGAGCTAGTTGGTACAAGAGGCCAACATACATGGTGGGGGTGTCCGGAATCAGTCTGACACCAATCCTACAGTTTATGTTGTCTAAACGCGCAGATCCTGTATATTTCCTATAGGAACTACACAACAGAAGTTTGACACACTGAGCCCAAGTTCAGACCATGTGGATGTATTCTTGGGGTCACTGAAGGTGAGTTCCAATCTATTTAGAGAGACCTCCTGTGGCTCTTCCTTTCTGGTTTGGTTTGATTTAGTTGCTTCAAGATGGAATTCTTTGAATTCCGTGAGTGGTGTTGAAGTTTGAGACCAGGTTTCTTGCAATAGCTAGATGTCCATGTTTCCAAGATAGGCAGTAAAGTCATTCTCCCCCACCATACTGATAAGGCCATTCACGTTCCAGAAGCACAATTTTAAGGGATGGTGTGCGTACCTCTTGTTTTTGAGTTAATGCCTCCTACATAGCTCGTGGGAGAGGACCCTGCTGTGGTTGCAGGGAGATGTGATTCGTATAGGCTGGTGCTAATGGGGCATTAATTTGCTGAATGCTTACATTTTTGGTGTGTGCGAATTTGTTGATCTGTGGGACCTATTGCGTCCCTTAATACACCGTTAGCTGGTGTAGGCCTTTTCAATGTTGGTCTCTGTGTGAGTAGAAGAGGGCTTGGTTCAGGCCTTCTTATTTCAATGT
Organism: Triturus cristatus; assembly: GCF_964204655.1. NCBI lineage: Eukaryota > Metazoa > Chordata > Amphibia > Caudata > Salamandridae > Triturus > Triturus cristatus. The sequence goes on along the minus strand of NC_140593.1, from coordinate 269,428,601 downwards.
CCCATTTGGAGAAGCACTCCCTGTTTTGCCATACCTGGGTTGCTATAGTTAGATTGACCCAGCTGACTGCCATTTTATTGCTGCCTGGGATGGACATATTGGGTTTGAACTCAACTCCTTCTATCTGATTTGTTTTTAGATGTTTGAGGTTGTGCAGAGTGCTTGCCAATTTAAAGATGGCACTCCTGTCCAGTACGTCATGTGGTCATCTAGTCTTTACTGAGTCCATGTCTTCTGTGAATTTGTGGAATTGTGGTGGTGTCCACCTCACAGGTTTAGTGGATGACCAAGCAGAGGTTCTTGTGTTTGAGGCAAATAACTGGAGTATGTGGAGGTCATATGTACTTGTGTTTATTGTCTAAGGAGGTGCAACTGCTCAAGTGTAGGTGGACAGAACATACTTGTTCAGGGGAAATATGAGGGAGACCTTGTGGCCTTGTGAAGAGTGGAGATACTTGTCTTGACCAATCGCGGGTGGCGTCTGAAATGGTTGCTGGGGGAGAGAGTTCTTTGGCTGTGGGAAAGGGAGCTGTTTCCTGAGTGAGTGGTGTTTTCATGGCATTGACAGTGGTACATGCTTTATTTGACGTCGCTATAAAAGAGGTCGGTACTTGTCTGGGTCTTGAGTTGCAGTGCCCATCAAGCTCAATTCAGAATTACTGCACCAACAGCTTAAGGGATTGTGATGTGGTAATTCTGCAGGAGACTCATAACACCTTGTGGGTGGACGGTTACTCAACCTATTTTGAACCTACACAGCCTTCCCCTGCAGGTAGAGCTAAGGGAGGCTTACTGACCTTAATCTCCTTAAATAATTTAGGTACACATTGTAAGCTTGACTCTGGTTCCTGTAACTGTCTAGTGGTTCAAATAACACCTGTAAATGCACCAAAATGATTAATTGTGAACTTTTATAATTCTTTTGATAGAAACTCTGTAAATGAATATTTGTTTAGTCTGAAATGCTTTTTAGAGTCATATAGAGAGAAGCAAAACACTTTTTATTTGGTGATAATTGTAGGGGATTTTAAAATGCATTTGTGCCCGAAGGATTGTCATGTCGCTGACATTCTTGGCCCAGAGAATAGCTCAAATTAGCATTTTGAGCATACGAAGGAGGGTTGTCAGAGGATATCTTGGCTGATTTTGGCTTTATACAGCAGAGTACCAATGAGGGTTAAGAAAATATTCCCTCCTTTAAGGGAAGAGGTGTGAATTCCACATTCAATTATATTTTTATTATTGCATTCTTGTTACCCCAGGTTGTATCTTGCGCAATCAAATGGTCCTCCTTCAGAGATCACAACCCGATATATTTAAGACTGGGTTGGAGCACTGAGGAAATTACACCGTCCGGGGTGGGCACCATGAGACACAATGTATAGTTAAAAGTTCAGGGTCGTAGGCTCAAGTGGAGCACGGTAATCCTCTAACAGTTCCTCAATTTTTTATTATTATTAATTCTTGCCTAGACAGCACGAACAAGGAGGAGGCAGTCCTAAAAGTGTAGCACTGGATCTGGCAACAAGTGTCCAGTGCTCTGACAAATCCCACCAGGAAAGATTAGGAGGGGGTGAGAGGTGGTTTGATCATAATTGTACATATGCACACCAAAAGTTGATTCTTGCATTGAAGCAAGCTCCCCAAGATAATGCCCAAACAGCTATACTCAGGAAAAATTATAAGCAAACGTTAAAAAAGAAATTAAAAACAAAGCCTGGACCTTGGGGGGATTAGGCTTGGAGGTTTGAGACTGATGCAGAGAGGGTGGGGGTTTCTGGGGGGGGTTGCGGGTTAGGGGTTTGTCTATTTTTCTTGTTTTCAATTTTTATAAAAGTGATACATGAGCAGTTGGCGTGCCGGTCTGTTCTCCCTAGATCATTTTCTTGTGGGGTCGCCCTCCGGGCTGTAGACCTGTGCGCTGTGTACTGACCATCCTGTTTCCCTCTGCCGGCCGATGGCTGTAGGCAGTTGGGCTGTGTACTTTGGATGTGTATCACGTAATAAAAATGATTGATTCTAAAGCAAAGCCTGGAATGATTTGCAGTCTATAGATGTTATCAAAAATAGTGCCAGGTTTTGGGAGATTGTTAATATGCCATTCTTTACGGGAGATAGGAACTGCCCACTGGATTGTAACTGCCCACTGGATTGTACTTTACCCGAAGATCAGTGGTTCACCCATTCTAAATATATCTATGGTGAACAGGTAGATGCGGGTACCTCACCCCGTTTGCTTTCAGTAGAAGGAAAAAACACCTTGATTTTTAACGAAGAAGAAGTAAGTAAGGCCAAAATACAAATGACAAGTAATAAAGCCCCCGGACTGGATGGCGTACCAGGCGATCTTTACAAGTTAAATGTGACACTATGGTCTGAAATATTTGCATATGTTTTTAATGTGGCCTGCTTGCATGGCCAAGGTCTTGGTCACAATCTACACATATCTGTTTTTAATAAGGGGCAGAGAGAGGACCCACAATGTTACAGGCCCGTAACGAGGATTGATTCAGCAGTCAAAGTAATGGGGAGAGTGATCCTTAAGAAATGAACGGATTGGCTAGATGAACGTAAGGTATTGTCAAACCTCCAGTATGGGTTTAGGAACGGTAGGGGTACGACTGACCAGTTCTTAAATTGACATCTGATAGCAGGGAAATATATTACCGATAAAAAGGGGACACTACATCTGGCCTTTATGGATCTGTCCTCGGCTTTTGACCGTGTAAACTGATCCAAACTATGGGTATTATTAACTGACATAGAAATGGACCAGAGCATTGTTAACCTTTTGTCCAACCTGCACAGGGACCTTTCAGCCAAGGTGAGATATGATAAAAGGGGCAATCATGCACTGTCTATTTGTATAACAAGAGGAGTTAGACAGAGATGTATCTTACCTCCCCTATTGTTTACGTTATACATTAACAATCTAGATTTCTAGATTTGTCCCTGTGCATGGCCTGTAAAGATATCCCCTGTGCAGGAGTTAGCAAATCCCCGCACTCCCATATGCGGATGGCGCTCTATTACTCGCATGGACTGCGATTGGGCTTCAGTGACCACTTTTTCCTATTTAGGGGTATTGTTTGATGAAAGGGGCACATGGGTACCATAAAAAAAAAGCAAAAAGAAATGCTATGGTGTTACGACAGTAGCGGTCCTTGATTTTGCACGCAGGCTGGGGCCAAACCTAGCCAAGCCATGCTAAATATATACAGAGCCAAGTGTATCGCTATTGCTACTTATGGGTCCACTATTTGGGGATACAAGGAGGCTAAAGAACTCCAAATAGCAGAGAATAAGTTCTCCAGAAATCTACTTTCGGTTCCGCAATCAACACCTTCTTATATTAGACATCAGGAACTGGGTATTGGTTTTGTATCAGATTTGATTGGTATGGCTCCTCTTCTGCGGTGGATCATGATCTGGACCAACCCAGAATTGAAACGGAATAGCAAGATTGCTCAGGATGCAAGCAGAGAAAGAGGCTAGAGTGCTCCTGAAACCAACAGTACTAGCCCATGCACTATTGAAAATATCTCCAGCAATAGAACCGTACCTACATGAAACAACAAAGCCTTACCACCTCTTCCATTTAACAAAATTTTGATGTAAACCTTTGCACTTTGTTTTGGCAGAATCCCACGGGTGGTGCAAGATGAAAGATTTGGGCCCTTGCTCTTGTGAATATTTTTCTATTCAAGACACTCTGCACCTTATAATGTTTTGTGGCTATTATTATCATATTCGCAAACTTTATTTAATACCTGTACTGGAAAATAAAGGCTTAATGCAGGTTAGGCCAGCACTGATATATTTACAGATGCTGAAGAACCCATAGGAATGTTTTAATATTGCCAGTTTTTTAGTTGCAGCAGTTAGGGAAAGGATAAAAAGGTTTTTGTGACCTGGTTTCTATTTGGTTCTTTTACAGAAATGATGGTAAATGATTTTATCTTGGAGCTCTGGTGCATAAGATTGTTTTATAAGAATTATGGATGCACTAAACTCTTTGTAATGATGGTAAATGATTTTTATCTTGATGTCTTTGGTATACAAGATATTGGGCCAGATGTATCAAGTCATTCCGCGATCGCAAACGGTGCGATTTGCAGAAATCAGCTGTTTGCGATCGCAGAATGGCTGTTTGAAATGTATTAAAGCGAACGCAATCGCAAAATTAGAAATAGCAAAAATACCGTATCCAAACTTTGCAATTTCTAAGTTAGCGAATCTAAAGTTAGCAAAATCTAAGTTAGCGATTCCCAACTTTCCTAAGTCATAATTTGCAAATTTTTATTAGCGAATATGAAAAATGTGAAACGTTAATTGCGAATTTGCAATTCAGAAATCGCAGAGAAATGTATGAAAATTTGAAAATTGCGAATGAGCCAAAATTCGCTATCAAGAAATTGCAAATTACCACTAACTCAAGGCAGGTGGTAACCAGGTGCACACTATTTAAACAGGCCCAGAGTGCCTCAGAATCTTCCTCAAAGGAAGCTCTGTATGTCATTGCAGGGAGGATGCGGATTCAAGCAGCACAGAGAAGGAGGAGGAGACAGGAACGCATTTACAGAGTGCGCATTACACTGTTTCAGCAGACAGAAGAAGAAATGCATGAGAAGTATAGGCTAGACTCAGCTACCATACTAAACCAGATAGATGACCTACATCCCATACTGGAGCATCAGACAGACCCGCAGGACCCAAGCCATTCCAACACATGTTCAGGTCCTGTGGTCACTGAGCAATAAATGTTGCCCATAGGGCAATGTGGCACTGTGTTTTTCTCTTCTTTCTTCTCTTTGTCAGTCACCCCAGGCTCAGAATGAAACACTAGTGAGGTGAAGACTGGCCCGAGCCCTGATGAAATTTCTAAAAGGTATTTGGCAATGAAACATGTTGGCCTTCCCTAATTGAAGTGGTCTGCAACATTGTGTTTTCTTTTTTTTAACTTGAGTGGGTTCACGGCATCCAATAAAGTTGGAATCTTTGCGAGTGAGTCCCAACTTATGTTAGCTTGGAGGAGTTTACCGTTTCTCTCACTGTGGGGTCTTAGTGGGATAGTGCACAACAAGCACTTTCGCATCCTTTCATACATCATCACATCCTTTTTCTACACCTCCTAAAACCTATATTTGACACTTATTTTATTTCTTCACGGTCTTGAAAGTCAACAATGATGAAAAAAACTTGAGCAAACTGGTGAGTACCAACTAGGCAAACTCCCTTGGTGATGCTTATGTGAGGTACTTTCAGAACTTTCATTTTTTCTTGTATACTCTAACATGTGAGGGTACAAGTGGTGTGGATTGACAAACATTTAAAATTTGGACAACAAGGTTCAGCTGCTAGTGGTTTTCTTCGGAAGCCAGCTTTTGGGTGGAGATTTCGCTACCCTGCCCTTAGGACCCTTGGAAAGATTACGTGTCTGTGTACAATCTGGTCATTTTTAATATATTCCTGTGTTCACTGCACCTACTGGCATCAGGGAGCTACCAGGGGGTGATAGCTGTAGCTGGGGGGATGTCATAAAGCTGCCTGTCATGCTTTTTTAATGTCTTCCTGGATGCAATGGTTCAGTGAATGCACCATTACATGAGATTTACCACTAAACAACAGGAATTGTAGAAGACAAAATTGGATTTCTACCAGATGGCACATTTCCCACATGTAATTGGGTGCATTGATGGGACACATGTCGTAATCTGTCCCCCCCCTCAGCTAATGAGCATATGTATTGGAGCAGGAAATCCTTTTATTCAATCAATGTCCAGGTCATATGTAATGCCTCACACATGATCATGGACATTGTGGCCAAATTTCCTGGTAGTACGCTTGACTCTTACATCTTTAGGCACAGTGGAATATACACACATCTCACTGGGGGTGAATTTGGAGAAGGATGCCTGCTAGGTAAATGCATGTAACTTGCTCTGACACACTCCTTGGATCTGTTGCAATTTGACAGTTATTAATGTTTCGCCTTTCATCCTGTAGGTGAGAGCGCATATACAGTGCCCTCTTTTCTGCTCACACCATATCTCATTCTAGCAACTCCGAAATACAATGCTGCACATAAGTCGACGTGCAATGTCGTGGAGCGGACATTCGGACTTCTGAAGAGTAGGTTTCGCTGCCTACACAAAAATGCAGGTGCACGACAGTAAAGGTCAGAGATATGTTGTAAAATTGTTGCCACCTGTGCCATACTACACAACCTGGCAACAACCAACGGCATCCCATTAGACACGACAGACTCGAAGTCTGATGAGGAGGATGAACCACGGCCACCTCGCAGAGCAGCAGGTGGTGTAGGTGCCACAGAAAGCAGACAGAGACGTGATGGGATCACACACAACTATTTCTAGGTGAGTAATGAGACAAAGCAAATCATGACTGTTGAACAACTGTGTTTTATTGACCTTAACATCAGGTAATATGTGTGCACACAGCCTCCAACTCCTCACTGGTGTGTTCCTTGTGATGCTCACCATGGCATATATACAGTCCATGCACAAATTACAACCCTTTTAATCGTATGCTATGGTTACCTCACCCATTTGCATGCCTCGGCCACAGCACTAACTATTTCTTGCACCCACACACAGCACTAGAACGGTCAATGTTCACACTGCCCTCCCTTGATGAGGCTTTGGATGCTGTTCCTTGACTTACACTCTGCCATCTGAGCTCAGTCACCGGTGGAGTGATGCTGCTGCGACTGGAGGCCTCCTCACTATCCCCTGCACCCCGAATACCGGTGCCAGCTATGTTGGCTGTCTCTGGCTGCTCAACAGCAGTGGTGACTTGCACCAATTCCCTGGCAACATCCCGGCTGCAGTGGGCTATTTCCACCTGCATGGTTACTGTGTGTCTAGACAGGACAGCTGTGGCATTGCACAGACAGTTGACTGCCTTTGTGTACCCTTCCATATGGCTAAATAGGCGTTGCATTTTACAGCGCCTAGAGCCATGGCCCATCTGCATGGTGGTGCATAGCTCTTTGATTTCTACAGTCATGTCCTTAATACTGCCTGCATTAGCCCTATGATCCTCTGCACCCGTGTTAAGGTCCCTGATGCCATCCTTGATGTCAGTCATGTTGTGATTTAGTGACACCAGCTGCTTTTGCATTGATCGCATGCTTTTTAATTGCAGCCGCTGCACCTTCACCATAGTGCCCTTCAGCCCAGAGAAGACAGTGGATTCCTCTCCTTTGTCAGCGACACGGTGTGACCTTGCTCTGCGTCTGAAGCTACTGCTGTTGCTACGCTGCATAGGAGACTGATGGGTTTTACGCTGTGCTATCTTTTCAGGCCTTGACTGTGGATCATCTTGGATGTCTTCCACTCCTCCCTCCAACTCCTGTAGTAGAGCCACAGTGTACCTGCGTGGTCCTGGTGCAGGTGTTGTTTGTGTTGTTGTATCTGACTCTTCTACCCCTGCCTGTTGCTATTGCTCAGGTGCCTCATCAATTTGTGTGTCTTCACCCCATGGCGCAGGTTCTCCTGTGAATGCAAGAGAACTATTTACTGTGTGTCCTGCTTTATGTTATTTTCAAATTAAATTTACTTGAGTTGGTATACCAAGATGCTGTGCTTAGCTTTGTGATTGAGTGGTGTGAGTAAACCGCGGATATGTTTCTCTGTGTCACTGCTTCACTATCTTATGTTTGGGACTGCAACTCCCATGATGCATTGCTGGGTGGTAACAAAATTGTGGACTAGAGTGGCACTCTTACTTGATCATTGGGTCATTTCTAAGTGGGGTGTTTAGTGAGTGATGGCTCAGGTGTAATTTAGCATGCATTTTGACTTGTCTGGTGTTTTCGGTGGCTGAGCTTTCAATGTCTGCTATGCCACTGATGGATTCTGGCTGTAGGGTGGACTTCACCAAGTCCTCCTGGGGTGTGGACGCTGGCTGTGTAGATGGTCCTCCACCAGTTTTCTTTGAGTCCGCAAGCCTGCTTGCCACCTTCTCTATTGCCCTAGACCGCAAGTCGTGCCAGCGCTTGCGTAGGTCTTCAATGGAGCGCTGTTTGACCCAATGGCATTTACTTTTGCATGAATTGCCAGCTATATCTTGCTCTTCTCTGACTCTGGTATGTGCAGTGATTTTTTTTTTGCTGAAGAGTTGTTCATGGCTCTTCACTATTTCCTCAATGAGGACCTCCAATTCTTTCTCACTGAATTTCTGTTTTCTTTTGCATCCTGCAGGCTCCTTTGCCTTCTCAAGTGTGGCCATGATGGGTCTTTGTGCCTGTCTAAGCACTCCTGATGTGCTCCTGCTCTCGCCTCTCACACAGCCTCAGGTTCGCTGAAACAGCATGGGCAGTCACACTTCCTGCTTGTGATGTCATCAAATTGCGCCAGAATAGCAGATTCACCAATTTGCGATTTCTTAATTTGGGAATTCGCAAATACAGAATCGCTATTTGCTAATCTGTAACTGTGATTGCGATTTTTACCGAATCGCTATTTTTTGCACTTTTTTTTCCCAGCATCGCGTTTTCCGATTCTCAAATAGCAATTCGGTAAATATCGCTATTTGGGAATTGCAATTTGGTTTTTTCATACATCTGGCCCCATGTTCCTAAAGAAATATGTATATGTTTTAAATGGTTCTGTCAGATTTGATGTAGTATACCTTTATGGTTTTAAATTAACCGGATCAAATGATTTTGACGGACTGACTGACTGGACCCTGTTAACTGAGTATTATTATGGGTCCCTTTCTTCCGTAGAAATAATGGTTTGGTGGGACTGTATCTTAGTGGTTGCGGGTCTCCTTTAGGATCTGCTGATTGCTGGGTTCCTTGTTAGTATTACTGGGATGGAGGGGGCTTTGCACATCCTGTCCTTTGCTGCTATTGTTCCTGGCTTTTGGGAGGTTTTTGCACTCTTTTTGCCAGAGAGGTTCTTAAGTTTTGATGGCATGGATCCTGCGCCAAGATGGGGTGATCAGACAGTAAGGAGATCAGTAAGGAGATCAAAGTACAGCAATAGAATTAAAAGCATGATATTCAAAAAGTCACTAGGCAAAGAAGAAATAATGCCACAACAATTTTTACTTTATAGTCTAAATATATAAAAATTTCTATTTTGCCCTGTTTCTACAGGCATATACAGTATGGCATCAAGAAAACAGGCCAGCTATGTACAATCCAGATGAGGAAATCGACTACTAAAGTACGGTGGCTACCTTTATTGTAAGGAGAGATTAACTGAGCCCAGGAGTCATTGGAGGTATGTGCAGTATTTTTCATCCCATTGCACAGGCAGAACGGTTACTCTTGGTGATACCGTAGAAAGGACCAATGAGCATAACCACTCTGCAATGGAGATTGAAGTTAGGCAGAATATCCAACAATTGAAAACCCTTGCATCCACCTCCAATGAACCTTGTGGCTCAGTGTTGAGGGAGGTATCCCAAAACATCCTATGCATGTAGAAAGTTGTATGCCCACAATTCCTAACCTCCGTAGAATAATATACAGAGACAAAAACAGGCAAGCAACTAACAACATGTAACACCCCAGACCTACTCAGACATTAATATTCCACCTGAACTAACTCTAACCGTCACTCATGAATCTTTCCTTTCACATGACAACAAAACCCCTCAGAAAAGTATTCTAGTCTTTAGCATACCCAATAACCTAGTAACTCTGGAGAATAGTGATATTTGGATGATGAATGGGACCTTTAAGTCCACACCCCATCCATTCACCCAAATATACACTATTCATGCCAATATCAATAACACCACAGTTCCTTAGGTTTAAAGTTTACTCCATAAGCATACCTCAACCTATACTGAATTATTTACAGTGATAAAATCTAAAACACTTAATAAAAAGTCCTAGAAAAGTGCTTATTGATTTTGAATTGTACATGATTAATACCATTACTAAATTATATTCCAAAACCCAAATACAGGATGTTTCTTCTTCACAGGTATATTGGTGAAAAATTAACAAAAAGCATCCTTAGCTGAGGATTACATATCAGACAGTAAACTGCAATAAGCATTGAAAAAACGAACTATATTATGTTTCGTACCTCCTGACTGTATGGTTTAATTCTACACTACAATTATAGAATCAGAGTATTTTACACAAAGGGGCCCATTACGATGGCGGGCGGACATCGTAACGGTAAACGGGACCAACCGCAAGAGGTGCGGCGGTCACACCACCATGGCAGTCGCATCCTGCATATTTAACAATGTGGCGGGCGGTGCTGTATTCAGCTCCCACCACAATGTTAAAAAGGCATGCACAACGTAACAGGCACCATGCGGTGCCAGCCACCTTGTGCATGCCAATTTTTGGGGGTACCATAGGTCCCCCCAAGTGCAGTCCCCCACCCCCCTGGGGGCCTGCAACGGGCCCCCAACATGAAATCCACATGCCTTTCCATAGCCGAGTCTCCGCCATGGAAAGGCATTGAAAAAGCCACATACTAAGGCACTGCCACTATGTTAAGGGCCTTTTCCGCCCGGTCGAGATTCTGATCGTGGAAAAGCAGTGGACGGTCTTTTTGTCCACTGTGGTGCCCCCATGCCATCCAAATGGGGCGGGGGTGATACGGGGCCATCTGGCGGGCGGATTACCACCGCCGGGCCAGCGGTGGTGATCCGCCCGTCATGCTAATGACCCCCCAAAATGAGGACAAATTAGCACCACATGCAACATTATTTTGAGGGCACATGAATTGACCATCTCAGCAGGTCAGGCCACAGGAGAAAGTCCAGGTTCCCTGCTGGATGGTGGAACTGCTTATAGGAAGGTGGAAAGACTAACAATACCATTGAGGGATGGCACAACTCCTTCAACAAATCTATTAGTAGAACTGACCCTAACTTGTATAATTTTTGGAAAATTTTGAGGAAGGAGCAACGATTCCAAGAAATGCACAATCATTGACCGGTAGTCTGAACCCATGTTCAAATTTTTTTTTTTAATGTCCGAGGAATTATTGACCCAAATTCAACAGTTTTCGTTGATGGTGGCTTCTAACCACTGAGGCAGTCTTGCACACATGCTACATTTCTAAAACATACTATTCTAACTTACTTGCCTGTTTTGACCATTTCTTAAGAATTAGTTTGGCATTTTTTAAATTATTTAAAAAAATTAAAGGCTTTTCAGGATGCCTACCTGAAGATGTCTTCTTTTTTCGACTCTTGGTGACTTTTTAAATCCACCTGTCACCAAGAGTCTCTTGTAATCAAATTGCCCAAAGTGCAAATCACATATACTAAGAAACTGCCCAACTCCCATGCAAAAAAACACAGATTGGTGAAGACACAATTTCCAACAATGAAATGTTGGATAAATTCCTGTGTTGTTTAAAAAACACACACCCAATCAAAAATATGCTGTAAACCTTCTGTGCCTTTCAAAAGATACAGCAACAAATCCATTCACAGAATCCATGTTCCTGTGAAAAATCCATCCATCCAAGTCCTTGCTGAGGAAGATCTAAGACCTGAAAGTACAAAAATCTTGTAGGAAAGGCATGCTGGTAAAAAAAACACCCTAGAAAAGCATGAAAAGTTAAAGTTATCCAGTTTACTGTAAAAAATATAAAATAAATAAGTGTACCCGATCCAGGGAATCCCTTTGCTTCTTTACGCCAAGTGGTCTGTGTCCCGGCAATACTCCAACCCTCATACAAAAGCATGATGCAAAATAAAATATTGCTTTTAATTAAAATTGGTTTAAGAGAGTACTTTACTTTTTCTGAAATTACTTTTTCAAACCCAGTCTGAATTAAGTTTGAATTGAGTAATTTTTTGTTGCTTGATTAATAAAAACCATTGCAATGTAATGCATAATCAACACCTCACAAACACAATAACATATACAATTGATCCGTCATCATAAATTCATGACAGTAAAATCAATCAAAACCATTACCACCAGCCTAGGGATCCCCTTTCCCAATCGCAAGTGCTAATTCATCAGAAAGTTCAGTGGGGTTGTGAGAGTTAAGGTGTGGATGCTCATTTTTGAGTCAAGGGCAGGTAAGGGGACTGATTTAGTATGCCTTAGAGGGTCAATACCAAGCTTAGTTTAAAAACGCGAGTATGAATTAAAAAGCAATCACCCCGACGTGGGCCTTCAACCGCTACCTACATAAGAATGAAACTGTGGTTAAAACATATATAATATATCTTATTTATATATAAGTACTCCCCCTCTCCTTACAATCAACCTATCCACATTCAACCTTTTAAATAATAAATTAAAATGTTCTTACCTGACAGCAGCTCTTCCTTGCATCCGATCTTGATTGCAACTCTCCCCTAATTTTCAAAACAGAGGCATAACCGCGTACGTCATGTCTAAAAGTAAAAAGAGAAAAAGAACAATGTTACCCGTTGACTTCAATACTTTATGTAATTAAGTATTTATTTTACTTTTTGAGATTTGTCTTTTAAATAAAAACCAGGACGTGTCTTTCAAAAAGAGTGGTGGTTATTTGTTTTTCATTTTGTTTTTTATTATATGATATAATTTGTAGAGGGCCTTATGAGAATATTCTATATATTTTTTTTAATTAGTAAAATGTTTGTTTTAAATATGTTAACATTAGAATTGGTATACTCCAGCATTAAAAATAATATCTGAGTATTAATACCCTTCCCCACTCAATATACCTATATCCGTTACATTCTGTGCCCAAAAGTGTGTGACACCCTTAGATATAATATTAAAATATTTTTTTAATTAAAGTAATCAATTAAAATTACGTTTTAGATTAATACATAGGTATTATAAATAATACCTGAGTATTATTACATGCCCCCCACCCAAGACCCCTATATCTCTCACATCCTGTGCCTAGAGTTGTGATTATTACCCTTAGTTATTTTTGTTCTTACTTGAAGTAAAAATTCATATTTAATTTGTTTAATTAGTACTCAGTTACTAAAAATAATACACACGTATTAATACAGTCCCCCACCCAATACCCCTATATTCCTCACATCTCGTGCCTAAAAGTGTGTGTATCACTTTTAGATATTTTTTTTAATATGTTTACACAAAGAGAACATTAAAAATTAACTTTTTAAATGAATACTCAGTACTAAAAATAAAGCCTGAGTATTAATACACTCCCTCCACCCAATACCGTATTTCCCACACACAGCATGCCTAAACGTGTGTGTTTCAACCTTTTTATATATTTTTTAATCATTCTTTTAGATCTTTGATAACATTAAAAAAATTAACTTTTACATTAATACTCTGATATTAAAAAGAATACCTGCGTATTAATACATGTCCTCACCCTATACCTCTTTATACCTCATATCCTGTGCGTAATGGCGTGTGTTACACCCTTGAATATATATTTAATTTGAAAAAAATGTAAACATTAAAAATGTATTTAAAATAATACTCAGGAATTAACAATAATAGGGTATTAATATGCTTCCCTACCCAATACCCCTATATCCCTCATATCCTGTGCCTAATGGTGTGTGTTACACCCTTGAATATATATTTAATTAAAATAAAATTAAACATTAAAAAAGTATTTTTAAATTAATACTCAGGAATTATCAATAATACTAGGGTATTAATATGCTTCCCCGCCAAGTACCCCTATATCCCTCACATCCCATTACTGAAGACTTTATAAATAGGAAAATAACGAATTATTAATTATAATAAATATGAAGCACATCATAAATTGAAAAACAAATAAACATAAAAACCAAATACTAACCAAAATACTTACCCACAAACGATAATGCATGGTAATGCCTTTTTCATTGTAATGGCATGTGTGGTAAAGGTAGCTGCGTTGTAATGGATTTGTTGTAAAGGTATTTCCTAATAATGCCTGCGTGGTAATGGTTGTTTCCCATGTGGGGGTGGGGGGGGGGTAGGGCAAGCAGGCCAGCTCTATTGCTGTGTTGGTGCATTACACTTTGCTCCGCTTATATGGGCAGCACTGTGTTAAGGCCCCAGGTGCGGGGAGCAGGTTCGCAGCCCAGCCTCAGCAAGGCACAAGCCGCACCGTCCTAATGCCGGCTGCCACCACGCCTTCTGACAGCAACCCATGGACCTAAGGCCAAACTGACACAGAATCAGATGGCTGGGAAGGGTGGCCAAGGCTGGGGAACAGAGGAAGAAAGTAGGGCAGGCTCACTCCATAGGCCCGAGTAGGTTACTGCTGCCGATCACAAGTCACTAGATGTAGCCTCCAATGAAGCTAGGCGGCTGGGATGGGATGGCCAAGGCAGAGATGGGAGCCAAGCCGCTTCGTAGGCTGCTGCTCACAGGGCCTTTTTGGAACCTTCAATGAAGTGGCAGCTGACCGACAATTACCCCTATAGCCCCGGCTATTGGCCGCCATGGCGCTGCAGCACTTCTCATATGGCCTCCATGCTCCTTGCTTCTCGCTGCTAGTTCCTCACATCTCTGCTGTGCTCCAAAACCAAATTTAGGAATGAGGCTCTCTGATGTATTAGAAAAGTGTCCTTTTACTTCCCCTCTACATGTACCCTGGGAATAAATCTATATTTCTACTACCCAGCACTGGGGAACAATTGCAATATGGGGCTAATGAGGTGAGTGCTTTGAAAGGAGCTAAACATAGTGCGGATGGCAGTAATAATATGGCCTGTGACTTTGTCTTTGCAAATATTAGTGACTGCAAAGCCACAACCTGTATCTGTGCTGATGCCAATGAAGCCAAGCTGTCAGCCTGAGCCAAAGACTTCAACAGACAAACCACTAGGTCTTGAGCAGGTCAGTCGGTGCTCCTTTCTGCCTTCATGCAGTACGAGAGACTGTTGAAAGAAATGCAAGTTGACACATGACAATTTACTTAATTTTTTACATACATTAATAGCAATTGTTGTTTGACAGCTTGGTAAGGTTTAAATACATGTATCTATAATTTATTTAGAGCTGGCACAAAGAGCTCTAACATATATATGAAAAAGCGTGAGCATGGGCTGTGAACCTGATCACAAACAGCACCCATGCTCCAGCGCTTAATACCACAAATCCCCTCGCTACAGACCAAACCACTGATCTTCTTTGACAACCACATTCCTTCACTCATTCACTGGTGGGGCCCATAACACCAATCAATCATTCTAATTTCCGATCAATGGTCCTCGAGAGAGGGGAGTCTTTCTTTAATTCATGCGCTGGAAATGGGAGGAAGATTACACCAATTACCTGATGAGTAACAACAAGTTTACTTATACCTCCCTACCTCACCAGGGTCTCAATACATCTAACCTAGCAGTTCCTCCCATACTATTGGCTATGGATCAGCTAGTTGCTGGGAATAGCAACACTTAACTCTTCTAAACAATATACATTGAAATACTTCAAATAAAAACCCGACACAGTTCTCAAATGAATTAAAGTTTTATCTAATCAAGACATAAGAAATCATAATGCATTCAATATTTTGGTTCGCATATTTACCTAATCTGGCTAAATGGCGTCCTCTATGTCAAATTCAAATCTTTCGTCTCTATGCCCATAAATCAAAGAATCAGTTCGTAAGTTAATTGGGCATCTGATCAGTCCATCAGAGTCTCTGGTAAGCAGCTGTCCAGCAGTGTCACCGTCCTCTCGGTCAGCATAACGTCGTGCAATCTGGTAAAGTGAAGGTGTGCGAACTAATCTTACCCTCTCTAGTCTACTTTTATAGTAAAATTTTAACAACAATGTTTCAATACATGTTTTAGAACAAATTCAATTGGTTGAACTAGAATCATTCTTCCTGATTCCCATACATTAAATGTTGCATTAGATGTAGTTCTCAATTTAATAAAAAATGGTAACAGTTTCTAGTCCATCCAGGGTATGCCGATTCCCATGCGGGTTTGTGTCCTTTAGTGTCATCAATTATAACAGTTCATTTTTTAAGGAAGTTCATTGTTTGAGGCTTGGCACTCCTCCCAGGATGTCCTTCACGAGTACAGTCTGCCTGGGGTCAGGACGAGGTTAGTGTTGCTCATCTTTTAGCGCAGGCGCACTTCACTCAGTGACTTCTGTGTCTTGTCTGTGCATCAAAATAGGGATGGCAGCAATTTTGTGGTTCCAATAATGTTTCCATTGTCATTCTGCTCTTCTCAGCATAAATCTGATTTACAAATGGATTATTTGAAACATTCGGTTCAAACATATTCATTGTCGGTCCCCACGGATTGTCAATTCAGTATTTTCAATTGTATTCTGGCTTCTGTATGGCACTGTCAGACAATGTTCAGTATCTTTTTGTTTCTCAAATATGGGCATTACTGGACCTATCGTTACTGGAATGGTTACAGCTTCTAGATTCTTGGTCAATTCTCTTATTTTCTCAGTTAATTCTAGGGTAGTTTTGGCCAGTTCTACTGAATTCTCATCATTTACCCTACTTCCTGTCTGTTTTTCTATCTCTCTTGCGGAGTTACTTTTCCCTAGTTCGGGTGACATGGTCTCGGTTTTAATTATTCGTAATGTTTCTCTCATTGGGGCACTTGGTTTCAATGCCTCTGGTCGATACGGTGGTGGGTTTTTGTAAAACACTTCATCAAGAACATCATCTTCTGATTCATTCACTTCATACCCACTCGAATCCACATTACGCCTTTTCTCAGTGCATTTTCTCCCTTCATTCTCTCCTACCATTCTCACAGGATACATACCATCAGTCATACTTACATTCCGCCACCTTTTCATCCTGTCATCATGTGTCTCATGTCCGTATGATCTACCGAACATATATCGGTAACCCCTACCACTTCTCTGTTTCTCTCTCTCATGCATTTCGTCTTCCCATTCCGTCAATGCCTCAAACTGCGTCGGTCTAGGTCTCGGTTCTAAGATCGTCATTTTGTCTCGGAGGTTTCTCAAGACAGCCAAATTAAAGGAACCATGTTCTGGAAACGCCAGGACTCCATCGTCCTTGGTGTATTTTACCCAATTATCTAACCAAATACAAGTATGGTACCCATATTTCGCAATCATTGTAGATGCGGGGGTTTTCGGTGGAGGAAGTAACTGTCCTTCCCTAGTCTCAACTACTTTATCTTTCTTGAACCATCTTTAAATTTTTCCAAACCACGATTTCTTCTTTTCCGGTGGTTGGTAATACATTTTCTCGGTTTCCGTGTACCGTTTAGGCTTCTTACAATGGTACCGCTATTCTGTCCACTCACAGCGCGACTCTTACTAACGCACCAGTCAGGAGTGTCTACGTCACTATTGCAATCCTCCAATCTCAGTGTGACTCACACTAACACACCAATCAAGGAGTCACTCTGTATTCTTCCACTCCTAGCGCGGCTTTACACTAACGCACCAATCCGGAGCGTTTTACGCCTCCAATCTACTGTCCAATCCCAGCGCGGTCGTTCTGATGTCAGCAGCCCCTGCGGCAGCTCTGCTCTGCTCCCGTCTACCCCTCCTTTACAAGACCGCTCCGTGAACTCTTACTGTAACTTTTACGATTCGATTAGTAACAACACTAAAACATCTCCATTGTCTGCTTCGCTAACCAAAGAACAGCAGAAGACCTTTCCCACAAGTATTCAGTCTGTCCCGAGAGCAGCGCTTACCTCTGCCCTACTACGGAATCGTTACTTTTGTTGATAAAGTAGCACATCCCTCTACTTCACCCTTCTAGCAAGCATTAGCTAATTGTTTCTCTGGTATTTTAGAAATAACCTAGAGTTTCGCAATCAACCTGAATTCCTTTTCATTCACACTCGTTCATACAAGAAATGTAGTACATACACACAGAATCCTGTCTTTCCCGAGAACAGCGAACAGTCTGTCCTACTACAGAATTATGACACACGTTAACAAAGCAGCGCTTCCCTCTACTTTGTCCTTCTAACAAGCTCAGAGAACACCTGCTACCTTTTCAGTGATAAGCGTTATCAGTATGCAAATTGGTTTCCTGGTACTTAAAGACCAAAATTTCACAGGTAACCTTCGCTATCATACACACTTTTTTCACACAGAGAATATCACTAATGACAACACACGACGATGCTGCCGAATCGAACCCAGACAATGCGCCGTGCAGCTTCACTTGTCACACGTTTCCCCTGTGTACTTACAGGGCTACAACAATCCTGTCTTTCCCGAGAGCAGCATCTACCTCTGCTCTACTACGGAACTGTTAAAACTTCTGACTTCCTACATCCCAGAAGCCGTGCAAACAACATATAACTCGACGCGACTCAACATAGAGTGTTAGTACATAAACCAATACCAATCAATAATCAATAAGCTATTTACAAGCAATCGTCGCTAAACCCAAAACAATAGCAAACCATCATTCTGCTACCAAGAAAACTGCTCCAGCGCTTAATACCACAAATCCCCTCGCTACAGACCAAACCACTGATCTTCTTTGACAACCACATTCATTCACTCATTCACTGGTGGGGCCCATAACACCAATCAATCATTCTAATTTCCGATCAATGGTCCTTGAGAGAGGGGAGTCTTTCTCTAATTAATGCGCTGGAAATGGGAGGAAGATTGCACCAATTACCTGATGAGTAACAACAAGTTTACTTATACCTCCCTACCTCACCAGGGTCTCAATACATCTAACCTAGCAGTTCCTCCCATACTATTGGCTATGGATCAGCTAGTTGCTGGGAATAGCAACACTTAACTCTTCTAAACAATATACATTGAAATACTTCAAATAATAACCCGACACATTTCTCAAATGAATTAAAGTTTTATCTAATCAAGACATAAGAAATCATAATGCATTCAATATTTTGGTTCGCATATTGACCTAATCTGGCTAAATGGCGTCCTCTATGTCAAATTCAAATCTTTCGTCTCTATGCCCATAAATCAAAGAATCAGTACGTAAGTTAATTGGGCATCTGATCAGTCCATCAGAGTCTCTGGTAAGCAGCTGGCCAGCAGTTTCACCGTCCTCTCCGTCAGCATAACGTTGGGCAATCTGGTAAAGTGAAGGTGTGCGAACTAATCCCACCCTCTCTAGTCTACTTTTATAGTAAAATTTTAACAACAATGTTTCAATACATGTTTTAGAACAAATTCAATTGGTTGAACTAGAATCATTCTTCCTGATTCCCATACATTAAATGTTGTATTAGATGTAGTTCTCAATTTAATAATAATGGTAACAGTTTCTAGTCCATCCAGGGTATGCCGATTCCCATGCAGGTTTGTGTCCTTTAGTGTCATCAATTATAAGAGTTCATTTTTTAAGGAAGTTCATTGTTTGAGGCTTGGCACTCCTCCCAGGATGTCCTTCACGCGTACAGTCTGCCTGGGGTCAGGACGAGGTTAGTGTTGCTCATCTTTTAGCGTCAAAATAGGGATGGCAGCCGTTTTGTGGCCACTCCAGTAAGGTCAACTTAAGCAAAGAGCCACAAAACGTAATTAATACATGGAAATGACTATTAAAATGTTATTCCCTTACTAAACCCTCTATGTGTGTGTATTTATCTAGCAACACGCATTGCGGTTTATACTCACAATTTAAAGCACGATTCACAAATCACATCACAAAAGCAACATATAACATGCAAACTCTAAATATCTGACCTTAGTATGCGTACGAAATTAGTTTACATATCAATCAGGCCATGCAAATGTGATTCCCACGTGTATTTTCTAATTAGTAATGTTGATTAATTAAACACACAGCAAACCATTATTACTACTAATGTTAATCAATTATTCATGTTAATTCAAAATGATGAAATGGAGGAGGTATACAATTCTTAGGGAAAACCTCGCTCCAGCACCCACACCGGTAATCACCTATATTGAGTTATTATTGTTGGATAACATTTTGTATGCTTGTGTGCACTTCCCTGTGTACACCTTCTGCCCAAATGATGCCTCCCTCACCAGGGAGACATAATACACAAAAGCAAAATCAGAGCTGCACCATGTAAGAGAAAAAAACAAGTGAAATTCTACAGTATAGTATATCACAATTTAAAATAAAAATTTCCGCACGATCCAATTGCATTTCTTCCTTTATTGTTGTATCATGTTGTATTCATAAAAACATCAGCCAACGCGTTTCGTCCAGTCAAACAACAGACTTCTTCAGGGCAGAAATGATATTATGCGTCAGTATCAAACCAAAGAGTGTTGTCGAAAAACATTCCTCAATGTATGGGCCAACTACTGTACCTGTATTATACAGTATCTGTATAATATCGAGGTGAGTAGCCACAGTCCAAGTAATATGCAAGTCAAGAGAACATCCAAAGGTCAATATCAGCTACAATCCATGTAGCCATCGGGTCAATGAAACAGTCTAAGGTCAATGTGTAACTTTCAAGAACATGTGGCCCTTGGATGGGGAATAATCCCCTGCCGGATGCACTGCAATTGATGTCAGCAGGGTTGGAAAAAACGGCTAAGCTACACAGCGTCCTCTTTGGTCAGGCGCGCAAAAAAAGACTGTGGAGGTCCCTCCAAACATATTGATGCCTCCTGACTGAAGCAACACTGCCAGGAAATGGCGATTCTCTTGCAGCTGTGGTGGGGCACTGGCGGTCCGACCGCCCTAATCGTAATAGGGCGGTCAAACACTGCCGCGCCCCCAAAAGTCTGGCGGTCCATGGACCGCCAGACTTGTAATCATGCTCTAAGCTATTTTCGATATATTTTTTCTTGTGGGCCAATCTTGATACACAAAATTGCAGATGATGCAGTGTACTACATTATATTTAGGTCTCCCAGTTTTGTAGTATTTTTTTACATTTCCATTTTTGTTTATCCATATTTGTTTTTTTGCTAATTCTATCTGTATTTATCCATATTTATTTTGGGTTTTGTGAAAAAATTAAGCTGAAACTCATGAACTTCCACATTTATTTTCCCAATAAATGTGCACTCATACTTGAGTGCCTGACAGGTTTCAATGATCTGAACACCCACAGATGATAAATAAATGCACTTATATGAAAACATGCACATTTTAGTATTGACATTGTGCAGTCTCCTGCTGTTTAAGCCTCATTACTGAAATTCCATCACTTTTTAATTCCCTTACCTGTCCATCTGCACAGCTGTTGGCCTGGCAGTCATGATTGACTGCAATTCGAATCTTTCCAAAAAAAAAATTCTATTTTTAGCCACATTTAACAATAAATACAGATAGAAAAATAAATGGTTTTCTGCCTGTATTTATGTGTAAAAATCTGTAAAAATGGAAATTAGGGAGCATTATTCATATTACAGGGAACATTAGAAGGGGAACACTTGAAGTTGGCTATGTATATGACCCACATTTTTTTGAATGATGTGGGGTACCATTAGAGAATTGCCCTCTAAAAACAATTATTTGTGGGAGCGTCTTAAATATTTTACCTGAGACACACATGGACAGGTCCCCTGTGCATACCAGAATCCACATTACAGCGTGTAAAGCTATAACCGGCAGGGTCTCTGAGGGGGACCTCTTTGATATTTGGCGTCGCAGACACGTAACCTTGAAAGAGGGAACATTTTACTCAGCTGCGTACAACATGTGGTTTTGGCCAGAGTACTAGCTAGTCACCCAAGACATCAGCCCATGGGTCACATCAGTGGAACACATGGCCACACCCTGTCGAACGTCTCCCTTGTGCTGATGTGTATCAGCATACCTGATGGGCACAGATATGATAAACTGTATTGCTTGACTATGAGGCCCCTTCTAGACCGTGAATTCCGACACGAAATGGGTAACAAAATTAGGCAAGATTTTTAAATCCAATAAGGGTACAGTGGCAGAAATGGTCATGCAGGAGGAAGCCTTCAATGTGGTGATCAGAGGGCATTGTATCTGAGAGCTGCATAGGGTTTTGAAGGCGTTGTGTCAACAGATGAAGATGCCAGATGTATATTTTAATCGTCTGGAAACACACCTGGCAAGAGGGGACAGGGTGCCACTGAAAGTGAGCCTCAGGAAACAAAACACTGACTACAATGAAAAGTGTCAAAGACATGCTAAGTATATGGGGAAATACACTAAAGCTTGAGTGGACGGGGATAGAGAAGGGCCAGGAAAAAAATTAGGGGCCCCATTAGGATGGCGGGCGGACTTTAGTCCGCCGGCCACCCTAGCGGTGCTGGGACCGGCTGACAGTGGTGCGGCGGTCCCGCACCTGCAATTAGGATGCCACAGCGGCGGTGGCATCCTCCATTCCCAGCATTGTGGCGGCGGTGCTCACAGCACCGCCCACCACAATGCTGGGAATGCACTGTGTGCATTGTCATGCATAAGGTGACAGGCACCACGAGGTGCCTGCCACCATGTGCACCCCCACCCCACTACCCTGGGGGCCCACAACGGGCCCCCGACAGCAATCCCTGCATGCCTTTCCGTGGCAGCGAAAGGCACTTCTCCGCCTGCATCCAAATATGGATGGCGGTGTCCTGCAGACACCGCCACCATACTGCGCACCTTTTCCGCCCGGTCGACTAGTCGACGGGCGGAAAACCGGTGGACAGTCTTTCCGTCTGCCGGGGTCCCCCAGCCATACTAATATGGCGGGGGTTAATAGGTGACAGGCGGGGAAGGATGTAGGGCGGATCACCACCGCCATGCGGGCGGTGGCAATCCTCCCTACATCCTAATGGACCCCTTGATTCCATAACTAAAAAGCCCTAGGTAGCAAATAATATTATCTTTATTGCGAAGCGTGATGGTTGACTTTGATACCAAGCTGCAGAAATTGAGGAAACATTTTAAAATGACTTTACAGAGCTATATTTATCATGCGGTAACCCTAACCCAGAGTAATTACACCAGTATTTGGGAGATCCTGCACTAGGGTGGCTAAACAATTTCCAAAGAACATTTCTGACAGTAGAATAATTCAAAGAGGCTATCCATGGCCTCCTGAATGGGAAGTCATCTGGTACAGATGGCTTACCTCAAAAACTGAATAAATCTTATTCTGACCTACTGGCCCCTCAACTCTTGGAAGTCTTTAAAGAGGCCTTGGATAAAGCCGCGTTGGCCCCACTTTGCATGAAGCACTACAGATTGTACTCCTTAAACCCAATAAAATTGCGACCAGCTATAAGCCTTATAGACCCCTTTCGCTAATTAACTGAGATGCCAAAATATTCAGTCAAATTATAGCCAATAGAGTGATGTTGCTACTCCTGGAATGGTGGTGCCAGACCAGGCTGGTTATGTTCCTGGAAGGTAAACTACACATAATCTATGCACCTTATTCAACCTGCTCCATCAAATACAACCTGAGCTTGGAGCTATAACATTAATTTGTATATGATACAAAAGCTTTTGACTCACTTGCATTGCGATACCTGCAAAACGTTCTTCACTATATGGGAGTCCCCATTCCTTTGCTGAAACTATTTACCACCTGGTACAATCTCCTGTAAGTAAGGTACATGTAAATGGGTGACACTCCTCTCTTATGCAATGTGACACCCACCAGGGATGCCCGCTTTCACCGGTACTATTTGCAATAGTGCTCGAACCACTAGCTACCAAGCTTAGGCAAAACCACATACAATATGCACTACGATTCCACAACCACCCCCTGCTGATAGCGCTCTGTGCTGATGATATCACCATATACCTCAGCTAACCCAATGTATGCCTCAACCCAATACTTCAGAATTCATGAGGTTTGGTCTGTTAATTGGGTTAAATCTGCTATCTTTCCACTTATTGGAGGGACCAGGCCAGTGGAACTTGACTTCCTGCTGAAATGGTGCACTGAACCTCCTAAATATCTAGGAATATGGCTCAGCAAGGACACAGGGGAAAAGTCTGCCTTAATTATGGTTGTGCTCACATCGAGGAATGAAACTGTTGCAGTGGAAGAAAATATAGCGAGTCCTACCCCTATTGAAAACGCTTTTTTGTCTACCTGAAATTGACATTACACATTACACTATCTCTGTCCGGGACAAGCCTAAAAGCAAAGTGAAAAGGCATTATTATGCATGCCCCAGGCTCCCTTATCGTCACAGCCACTCTTTCCCATGACGAGCACACAAAAAGTGGTATCTCAATTGCGCACTCTAAAAATCTACACTTGGGGAGATTTATATGAAGGTGAACATGTTATTTCACTGGACTCACTGAAGATACTTGGTCACTTGCACCACTAGATATTTTTTTATATCACAGAGTTAGAGCGCGATGCAAACTAAAGTCAAAGACCTTTCCTGAAGAGCCTGCTACTTTTGGTCCACTGGTTGGAATGTGGAGCTTGATATACCCCTCACGAATGAAAAATGGCAATATTGCTGCTTCCAGACGGGAGAACTATTACCAAGTAGTAGGCTGTGCCTGATTCATTATAGAATCCTCCACAGAATATACTTCACTCAACTTTCACAAATGGAAGTTGGGAATGTCATCAGTCACTGGCTTTGTCTAGAAAGAAAACATCACCCCATTTCTGTCTGGACAGACTATAAGATTTTGGAATTTCTAAAATCTATGGTGTGAGAGCTTTTGGCATACTGTTCTTTTTCAAATTAAACTTTATCATTGTTGGAGCAGGAATCAATTTAAATAAAATGGTTTAACATCTATATCTTACTCAAACAGGGTTGAGCCCCATTCGGTGGTGTTGGTGCTTCTTTGCGACAGACCTTTGCCATTGAATATGAGAAGAACAGGCGCTATGCATCGCATAAATTAACATCACTATAGCTAGTCTAAGTTCAGTCAATAATGAGAGTTTAAAGGGTTTTACTATTTCAAGTTTAGTAAATCATTTTTATTCAGAATCATAAGATTTATTCGTATTAGTTTCAAATAATCAATCTTTTACAGAATTGATAAAAAATAATGGTTAATTCAATGAAATACAATGCAATAAGCATGTTCCATGAAGGAAACAATCCCTATTCTAAGAATCAAGTCAGAAATAGGTGTCAGTCATAACCCATGAAGAGTTCTTGTCAGAGAGAGTGAGAGAAGCATAAAGCTTCATAAGTCAATTCAAAATCAATCAAAGCAGAACTTCCCATAAAGAGAGAGTCAAGAAAACTCAATAGTCTCAAAGCAGCATGTAATGGGAAAATTGAATCAAAAGTAGCAGCAGCAGTAGCAGCCGCAAATACGTATGGCAAATGGGCAATGGCAAAAAGCAATGCGCAGGGTAAAGGTCTGATAGAATGGCTCTGAAAGTAACACACACTTTTATAGACAGGAGAATAATAATGTTGCAGGTTTCATGTTGCTTTTTCTTCTCTTGTCCAATCATCTTTCGATGCTCTCCTGGGAACAGGATTTCTCCTCTCTTTCTCACACTATCACAATAAGCTACAGGCAGCAAATATTAAGTTTGAAACATTTTTTGTGGCAATTCAACTTTACGGGGGACTCTTCTTGTTTCACTGCTTGTTCCTTCACCTGGATCCTCTATTCGTACTGATGCTGTCTCAATAGTTTTCTCAACTGAAGGAATAGCCTCTTCTTCTTCGTCAGAGTCCTTAATGCCACTTTGTGAAATGACAGGCACTTGATTCGGTGCAACAGTTTGTAGTTCTTCAGACATTTCTTCTCCTTGCTGCTATTGTGTTTTTTGTGTCAATGCTTTGTTGAAGTTCAGCTTGAGATGGTGCAGTTATCAGTGCTCTTTGTTTAGGCTCAGAGAACACAGTTTCCTGAGATGGATTTCTTACTCTTCTTGTGTGCAAAGTATTTACCCAATGTGATACTCCAGCACACTTAACTGCAGTGTTTGTGACTAAAATCACTTGCAAGGGCCCTTTCCATCCCAGCTCCAAACAAGTATTCAAAACGTGCTTCTTGATCACAACACTATCTCACAATTGAGGTCATGGCACTGTTCTCAATTGTAGATCTAGTGTGTCCACTGCAACCTGGTGAGAAACAGAATGCACCACACCAGACAATGCCTTGCTGTAATTGAGTATATCATCTGTGATGCTCACAAGGGCATTTACAGCAAGCAGTCTCATTGCACGTCCCATGAGGATCTCGTGACGCGATAAACCAGTCTTCTTATCAGGAATGCTTTGAATACTCATCAGCACTAAAAGCAAAGCATTAGGCCCTTTCAGTGATGTTTAGGCACAAACATTTTCTAAATGAGACTTTATGGTTTTATTAAGCTACTCAATGATACCAGAAGCTTTAGCTTCAGTTCAATAGCTACAGTGCAACCTTTGTTCAATTGGTAGTTCTGCACATATCGTCCTCAGGACCTCATTGTTAAAGTGTGTCCCTTGATCGGATTACAGAGAAACTGGCATACAGTACCTGTGTATCAATTCAGGCAATAACAGTTTGGCTACACTGAGACTGCTGTTTCTTTTGGTTGGGAGGCTTCTACCCATCGTGAGAAAATGGACCCATTGAAACAGGCATCTTGATAAACTCCATCTGTATTCTGTTGAAAGGACCCCCGGATCTCCCTATGTGACTCAGTGTAACAGGAGTTCTTTTCCCTACTTTCATGTCACACAACAATGACACAATTCTTCTGAAAGCATCCTAAATCTGG
Organism: Triturus cristatus; assembly: GCF_964204655.1. Classification (NCBI taxonomy): domain Eukaryota; kingdom Metazoa; phylum Chordata; class Amphibia; order Caudata; family Salamandridae; genus Triturus; species Triturus cristatus. The sequence goes on along the minus strand of NC_140593.1, from coordinate 269,402,096 downwards.
GGTTAAACCAGATCTGCCTAAATAGCCTTAGATTTTCATCTCTCCCTAAATGTGTGCGTCCATGTAGGTATTGTGTCATTGGAAACAACAAAGTATCAGGTAACACTGGTCTCCAATGAGCTGACATCCAAATGTAATTTGCTTTTTTTCTAAACCTGCTCTGACCCAACCTTGCTGTTCTGCTTTTGAAACATTTTCTTGCACCTTTTTTTAGTTCTTCCTATGTGTAAGTTACTGACATCAACATAGATAAGACAGTATCCTCCTCCAACCACATGCAGAAGTTCCATTAAATGTGCAGACCGCTAGTGCACAATACCGTGTAACCTCGTAGGCATAACTGTTTCCGACTGCAATCTAACCATTGCCACTTCTGTGACCTGCACACTTAACCGCAACAATTTCCGAAGGTAACTGGAGAGCTTCCAAAAGATTCCTCAAATGGTGTTCATGTGTGTCATGGATAATATAGGCACAGTTGAATCCACTTTGTATCTGCACTGTAAGTAAGGTATACAATTGCTGGTTGGAAGTAGCCTGCCAGACATTACTGAATCTTGAGGAAGTCATCACACTAGAGGACATGGATTTGCTGAAGACAGAAGTTATTTTAAAAGTGCAGAGATAGCCTTTTGCCAGGAGTAATATCCTTTCCAGCCTGGTCACTTGCTAATGACTACTCCACACAGGGAGCTTAGTATAACACGTCTTTATTCTTCTGCAGGTAACCACATACTAAACATTCTAAACCTGCATTACTTTCACTCCGCTCTAACGCTTACGTCACAGTTTTACATAGTCCATCAGGAGCCACAAGGGTTTCCATCATTGCAAACTCACACAACACTACATCTCCCACTCTGTTAAATAAAAAAATGACAAATCTTTACAAATATATTCAATGAGTTTTCGTGGTGCTTTGATCACACGTCCTGACCGTGTCTTTGGAAACTGGGGACAGGCAGTAGAAGTGTCCATGACCTGCGTTGGTGTTGTAGGAACAACAGCTGTTAGGGGTCTTTACTTGTCCTTTCAGACCCAGTCTCTACATTGACATCAGTGCCTGACGAGCGATGAGCCACATGTTGGAAATGTGAGGAATCTCACGTAATGGACTTACCAGGATGTTGGGCAGTCACCATGTGTCCTTTGCTGGTCACAACATGAAATGGTTCAGCATCAAAAGGAGCATCAGACTTGCGTTTTCTATACTGACGAACATGCACTTGATCTCTTCTGGTGAAAGTAGCGTCTTTTGGGTGTCGACAATTGTCTGGATAGGCCTTCGTTTTACTTTTACGATCCCAGTCTTTCATGCAGGTTTCTTCCTCAGTATTTTATCTTCTGTTGGTCCAGTGAGGTTACTTGGTCATCATGGCTCTCCGAAACATCAAGGTTGTAGGGCTTTCACCTGATGGTCAAGTGAGGGGTTGGACGGTAAGTTCTAAGAGTCGCATTTAATACAATTTTAAGGTCAAGTTTTTCGAGTACAGCATGTTTCACAGCTTCCTTAACAGTACTCATGAAATGTTCAACATGGCCATTGGCTTGTGGCCAAAGAGGTGTGCTCTTTTGATGCTTCACATTAAGATGGCTGAGAAAGTCTCTGAATTCTTGACTGCTGAAAGGTGGGCCATTGTCAGATTGATGTCTGTTGTCAAGAGAACCAAAGAAGACAACATCAATTCTTCCCCAGTCATACGTTGGCAACTCTGACATATTTAAGGTGAGTGAGTGCTTTTCAATGGCAGGCAGTTGCATAGATGACAGGCCTTCAATTCTCTTTCAACTCTCTTGTCGAGATGTGGAAATCGGACTCGATCTCAGAGAGCTCATTTGGTGCCAACAATTTCATGACGTCCTTCACGGGCCACTTTTATTATCTGCTGTGGCAGACATTCTGGAATGACAATTCTCAAACTTCTTAGAATAATGCCTTCCTGATTAACAGACAGTTCGTCTTTTACATTTCTAAACTTCTGGTATTCACTGTCACTGGTAAGAGGTCTAGAGTGCTAGTACCAATACTGATGTGTAATAATGTCTTTCAGTTTTAGCATGTCACTTTCTTGACTCGTGGCAGTGATAATTTCTTCTGACGAAATGGTGGCTGGGGTGCTTGATTTCACAAAGAAATTTAAGTATGTTTCAGATGTCTTGGAAGGATTGTCAGGGCACTGTAGGGGCACTGATGAGAAGTAGGCTACAGGGTGCAGACCATTCCCTGGACGATGCATGATGGTGTAGTTGTAGTCTTGCAATCGCAAACCCCAACTTTCAATGTGAGGAGGCATTTTTGCTTTAGATTGCCAAAGATTGTCAACAATGCTTGATGATCTGCCACAAGGGTTAAGGGTTTTCCATACAAGAATATGTGGAAATGTTCACAAGCCTACAACACTGCTAAGCTTTCTTTTTCATTTGTTGCGAAAAAGCACGTTCAGTTTGGGACAAACTCCTATTTGCATAGGACACATTACATCTTCGAGCATTTGGGTGTAGGCTGTGCTGCGCCAGTATGGTGCCTTACCAGACTGGGATAGCTTCAACAAAAACCTCGGTATGAAGCTTTGGATCACAGTATGCAATTTCAGGAGCAGTCTCAATAGCTGTTTGATTTTCTGAAAACTTTGCTCGCATTAAGGTGACCAATGAAAAGAAACATTATTTTTGTGAAATCTCTTAATAGCGTGCTGACAGTTGCAAAGTCTCGTTTGTATCTAGAACAATAGCTGGCCATGCCTAGGAATGAACGTAACAAAGAAACATCATGTGGGGGACTGTTAGTTGACAGCACTTGCACTTTAGCTGAATTAGGTGTCATTCTCCCATCAGAAAAGATATGGCCAAAGAATTGTAACTTTGTGTTATGGAACTCACATTTACCAGCATTCATAGTTAAAGCTGTATCCGCGAGCAAATGACACACTTGTGTGAGAGCTTTATCATGCTCCTGCAGTGAAGTTTCGAAAACCAATGTCATCATAATTGAAAGCATTCATGACAGGCTCTATGACACGTCTAATGACCTATTGAAACAGCTCAGCAACTGATGACACACCAAAACTTAGGGGCTCATTATAATGGTGGAAGGACCGCTCGCCCGGCGGTGGCGGACGGAAAAGGGCTACTAATATGGTGGCGGTGCCTGCACATATTAGGATGTGTTCTGGAAAAGGCCTTTCCATGGCGGCGATGCTGCCATGGAAAGGCTGGCGGGGATTTGGTTTGGGGGCCTGTTGCGGGCCCCCTTGTTTGGGGGCGGTGTAGCTGCACTGGGTGGTACCCATGGTACCCCCCTGCATTTCCATGCGCCACGTGGTGCAGGGAAATGCGGTGCAAGCACCTTTAACATTGCGAATGGTGCTACAGCCAGCAGCACCGCCCACAAAGTTAAAGGGCCAGGATGCGCCTGCCAGTATGGTGGGCGCATCCTAATCGCAGTGGTGGGACCGCCGCATGTCTGGCGGGTGGTCCCAATCACCGCTACGGTGCCCGCCATCGTAAACAGCCCGTTAGTCTTTTGTAACAGAGCAAACCAATATGTGTAAAAAAGGTAGTAATGTGTCTGCAATTCTACTTGAGTTCCAACTGATGATATCCTTTATTCAGATCAAGTTGAGAGAATACCTTTGCACCATTTAATCGGGTTATCATGTTGGCAACGTGCGGACCTTGATGTCATTCTCTCTCGATTGTCTTGTTCACTTGGCACATATCTACGCAGATGCGTACAACTCTTCACTATACTTTTTGGGTACTACCACGATGGGAGAAACCCATGGAGTGGGACCAGAGGAACGCTCAATGATATCATGTTTTATTATAAATCTTTTTATTGCAGAAACAATAAATAATGACAAGACAAACAAAGAATAATAAAATACGGTGCAGTACAGTTTCTATCCTTTGCAACAATCTCAGTGCAGAAATACAACGGTTATCACAACGATCCAGGGGATCAACAATGCAGTCACGTAGTATGTCTGTTACATCATAAGCAATACATTACTCATCTTCCTGGTCTGCGGAAAGTGGGGGATCGTCGCTGAAAGGTGTACATATCATCCCTCTGCTCTCATTCCATTGACCCCAGATTCTAGTCCATTTTTGTGGGCAGCCTCTGCCTTCGTATATGACCCTCTCTGCTTGCATGCACCAGTCCATGTCAGACTCCCAATCCCTGAATCGTGGCCTAGCTACCCCCTTCCATGTCCTAGCTATATTCCGTGTTGCAACCATGAAACCCAGGGAGACCCAGATTCTCTCAGTTCTAGACAAATCGGTGGCCTCCTAAATGTGAAGACAGAGGAGGGGAGAAGCCTCCAGAGCTTTGTGACAAATTGTAGACATCGCTGAAGTGATCTTTCCCCAGTATGTGCAGAAAATCGGGCAGTCCCACCATTGATGTTGATAGGTCCCGGGTTGACCACATCCTCAGACAGGTTGAGGAGCCCAAGATACCCATTTTGACAAGCACTGAACTGCTGTAATAAGCTCTATGTAGCAATTTAAGTTGAAATAGTTTAAAACGGGAACAAAGGGCCTCCTGCCAGTCTTCATCACTAATGTCCCTAACATTATCCACCCATTTTGCATGCGTCTTCTCCAGAGTGTCTGGTGTGTGGTTTAATATTTTGCGATAAGTTAATGAAATGGCCTTTTCGTGGAGATAATCATCTAACAATCTGTCCTCTAGAGGCGAGGAGGCCGGTTGGTCTGTATCTTTAGGTATAGCTTTTTGCAATGCACAATGGGCTTGGAGGTATCTAAATGTTTCTCCGTTGCTTAATTGATAATCCCATTGAAGATCACTGAACGGGATCACCTTGCCTCCCGCCTATAAACCGCCCACCTTCGTGAGGCCTATCAAGTCCCATTTATCAAATCCGGGGGTAAAATAACATTCCCAACTGACACGAGTCAAGCAACGGGGTGACCTGTGTGATTTTAGCCTTACACCCAAGGGCGGCGGTTGCAGAGTGCCAGAGAGTAATTGTGGGCGCGGTGGGAGTGTGTTTTGGTACCTGTTTCTTCCTGCTGCAAAAACAACAGTTGATGGACAGAATGCAGAACAATGTCATACATTCACCCCAGTACAGAGATCTGGGCCTAAATCCATAGTTTATTTTGCTCACAATGCCATTCTAGTTTGAACCCAGCCATATGCAAATCAGTCTTGACCCTGTGCCTCATGGGAACAGTCCAGCCCGAACTGCCAAGCCAGGTCCTCCCTGGACTGGAAACAAGCATCCCAGGACTGGTTTCGGGGTTTCACCCCTCCTCAGCCAGGACAGATTGATTCCAGTGGCATGGAGAGCACGGGACCCACGTCTGGGCATACCCATTCCAATCGGGGTGACAAATGCAAAAACAACAGTTGATGGACAGAATGCAGAATAATGTCATACATTCTCCCCAGTACAGAGATCTGTGCCTAAATCCATCGTTTTTTAGCTCACCATGCCATTCCAGTTTGAACTCAGCCATATGCAAATCAGTCTTGACCCTGTGCCTCATGGGAACAGTCCAGCCCGAACTGCCAAGCCAGGTCCTCCCTGGACTGGAAACAAGCATCCCAGGACTGGTTTCGGGGTTGGCAGTTCGGGCTGGACTGTTCCCATGAGGCACAGGTTCAGACTGATTTGCATTTGGCCATATCTGAACTGGGGTGGCCAAGTGAGCTAAAGAATGATGATGGATTAAACCCAGATCAGTTGACTGGGGATGAGTGCTTGCAATGTTCAACACTCCGTCCATCATCCCCTTTGGTTTTGCTTTGTTCGCCCTTAGTTGGCAGGGTATGCCCAGACGTGGGTCCCTTGCTCACTTTGCCACTGGATCCAAGATAGCCTGGCTGATGAGGGTTATGAACCCGAAACCGGTCCCAGGATGCTTGTTTCCGGTCCAGGGAAGACATGGCTTGGCATTTCGGGCTGGACTGTTCCCATGAGGCACAGGGTCAGACTGATTTGCATATGGCCATGTCTGAACTGGGGTGGCCGAGTGAGCTAAAGAATGATGATGGATTAAACCCAGATCAGTTGACTGGGGTTGAGTGCTTGCAATGTTCAACACTCCATCCATCATCCCCTTTGGTTTTGACCTGTTTCTTCCCTCCATAAAGTGCCCGGGAATAATTGCTGGGAAGCATATTGTGCCTGTCCATTCTGTATGCAGGATCTGTCGCTGGCCGATGCACCCAGTGATTGAGAACTACTAGTTGAGAAGCCCAATAATAACTTTTAAGAGTTGGCAGGGCAATACCGCCGTTTTACCAGCTTATCGTGAGTTTGGCCAAAGCTATTCGAGGGGTACCATTATTCCAAAGCAAGGTGCGTACCTCTGAGTCAATGGAATTAAAATATTACGGCGGAATCAAATAAGGTGTTTTCTGTAGGGCATAAAGAAATCGAGGGAGGGCCATCATCTTGTAGAGGGCAGCCCTGCCCAATAAAGTGAGGGGCAGTGCCTTCCAGTGCTGCACATCAGCATAGAACCGGCGCAGAGGAGGAGCCAGGTTGCGATCGTGGAAATCTGTTGGGTTCGCCGTGACATATATACCCAAGTACACAAAACCATCCGCAACTATCTTGGCCTCGCAGCCTGTTGGGAGGATCGGGCGTTCCCCACTTAGAACGACACCAAGGATTTTTCTCAGTTAATGGTGTAGCTGAAATATTTCTGAAATAGGGCGAAAATATGAAGGACACGATGGATGGAAAAACGAGGCCTGGCTAGATAGAGCAGAATGTCGTCAACATAGAGGGATATTTTGTCCATCCAGTCGACTGCCAAGGCAAAAAGTCAGGGGGACAATGGGCATCCCTGCCCCATTCCCTTATGTACTGCGAATGACGCTGATCGCTCCCCATTAACCGTAATTCGAGCCAGCGGTTCCAAGTAAAGAAGTCGCACCCAGGATAGAAACCTATCCCTGAAACCGTATCTCTCTAGTGCGACAAATAAGAAGGGCCATTCGATCATATTGAATGCCATCTTGGCGTCCAAAGACACAATTACTAAATTCTCCTGGATTGTAGCCACCCTACCCAGGATCCCATAAAGGTGTCGAAGGTTTAGAGCGGTGTTTCTGGTCGGCAAAAAGCCGGATTGGTCCGGATGGATCAGTTTAAGGAGAAACGGGGAGAGACGACGTGTGAGGATTTTGGCTAGTATAGGAATGGGGCAATCGGGGAAGCATTTGAATTGTAAAGTTTAATTGGAAGGCCGCTAGGGCCCATAGCTTTTCCGGACTGCAGGGTGCCAATCGCTTTGGATACTTCCTTGATAGTCAAGTCGGGATCCCGGTCTTTAACGTCCTGGAGTTCTAAAACAGGTTGTTTCAAGGTAGCGAGAAGGTCCATTGCATCAGAGTGAGTGGAGGCCTGAGTGGAAGTGTAGACCCGCTTAAAGTGGCCAGCGAATGCCATCGCAGTCCCAGCTCTATCCTGCCATTTCATGCCATCCTGGCATACGATCTCCGCCACCCATCTGTTGGCTATTTCTCCTTTATCCAACCAGGCTAACAATTTGCTAGCCTTATCCCCAATATCATAAACCCGGTGCTCAGTGGCCCAATATTGGGCCCAGGCTGCAGCTTCAGCGATGTTCCTATATTCAGTTTGCTTCATGAGCAGTTTGTGTGTGTTATCTGGGGCGTCCGGTGCAGCAAAACTATGTTCAATAAGAGTTCTATCTCTTCCAACTGCATATGCTTTTCCTTCCTATGCCCCGCTATTGCTGCCACCCACTACCCCAAACCACCGCTTTGTACACTTCCAACAATATAACATCTGAATCCACCGAGCCCTCATTCTCGGCGAAATAACTGTTGGTGGTCTTTGTGAGTTTATCTCTGATAGCCAGTACTTGAGGTACCAAGGATTAAGGACCATTCCGTGGCATGTGGGGGGAGTGGGGGTACCTCCATAGTACATCATCAGATCAGAGATGCCCCTGGGTAGAAAGGAGACCTTTCCAAATTGGGGGAGCTGGGCGGCCTTACAAAAGGTATCATCTATTCTGGACATGCTACCATGGACCCCAGAGAGGAAAGTGCATTGTCTGGCCGAGGGGTTACATACTCTCCAGAAATCTGTCAGGCCCTAGGCTCCAAGGAAATCCGCCAATAGTTTCCCAGGCGGCTCCCCCAGTCTGGGCAGATGCCGGTCTATGTCGCCATTAAGTGCCACATTACAATCACCGCCAAATAGTAGGTCACACTCAGGCAGGTTTAATATATGTGAGCCAAGGTCAGTCAGTGTCGTGGAGTGAAGTCTGGGTGGTACTTATAGGGAAGTCACATTAAGGAACCTATCCTCCCACTGGCCCAAAACCATGACAAATATGCCTAGCGGATCATGCGCAAGTGTATTAATCTGGAAGGGAAGGATTTACGCACTAGAACACCCACTCCTCTAGACCCTCTTGCGTATCCCGAATGGGCCACATGTTTATACCACCTTCTATTGAGTGCTCAGCAAGTGGATCCTTGTAAATTAGTTTCTTGTAACAGCACCACATCCGGGGACTGTCGTTTTAGATATGTCAGGACTATCCAACGTTTAACCTGGTCCCCTAGGCCATTTACGTTCCAAGAGAGAAGTTTAAAGCGGCCCGACGGCAAAGCTTCTCCGTGATCGTTACCCATTCAAATACTGAATAGAGGGGCATCCCCCACGGGGTGCCCCAGAAAGGCCACGTCGAGGGTCAGCAGTACCACCGCCCTCCAGTGACTCTGTCGTAAACACACTGAGCATGTACCTTAATATTAGATCTTCTGCGTTGCCGTCTGTCCTCACTGCACTAAGAAAGAAAACACATGCAAGGCTGCACTAAAAAGACAAAATCGAACTATAACCATACCCCTTGGAACATCCCGGATCCCACCCCCACCCTGCCTCCCAGCAACGTGGACGTAGAACTGCCAACCCCCCAATTTTGCAGAGTGCCTGTGTACCCTGAACTAATGAACTTTGTAAAGGGAAACGCTACACAGCACCCTAACTTAAGCACCCGGATCCCCCCCAATACCAACTATACAAGCCCGTAATATAACATGCTGCAAATTGAAGTCCATATCTTTTAAGTATTATAGGAAACAATTATTGACAGTCTTAACATTTCAAGAGAGATAAGGCCACGCGACCTAGTCCCCGCTGACCAGTACCCACCAATTATACATACATATTATAGTCAGCATAAGTCCAGATTTTCGCATATTATAGTCACCCAGTTCACGCCTCGGCCGACTGGCTCTCAGTGGCCCCCATACATTCAATGCCACACCGCAGTCCATGGAAGGTCGACAAGCCAGTCGCAAGGCGTGGTTGGAGTAGCTGGTCAAACGCCTTCGTCACGATTAGATCTTCCGTGGCTGCTATCTTGGCGTTGCAAACGGTTAGGAGAGTTATGTCTCTGAGCGCTGGGGGTTCACCAACCCTCCAGCTAGTCCCAGGTTTCTTCTGGGGTCTGAAAGAACCACGACTTCCCCTCCGCCAACACCCTCAGTCTGGCCAGAAAGAGCATTGCATATTTCAGGTTCTGGTCGCGGAGTGCCCTCTTCACATTCAAAAAGGATCTACGCATCTTTTGCACCTTCAAAGTGAAGTCAGGGAAGAATGTAACAGTCGAGTTTTCGAACTTGAGGGGTGGGGCAGTGCGCGCCATTTGAAGGATAATGTCTCTGTCCTGAAAATTAAATATTCTCACCAGGATAGGACGTGGGGGGTGTGCCCGGCTTCGGGGGGCCTCCAGGCACCCTATTAGCACGTTTGACTGAGAAATACTGTGACAGAGACCGGCGGCTGTAGATGTTTCTGAATCAAATCTTCTACAAAAAGGTCCGTGGCCGACCCCTCCGCCCTCTCGGGAACCCCCAAAATGCGCACGTTGTTTCTTCATGCGCACCCCTCGTAGTCCTCAAGCTTTGCTTCTAGGTCTGAAGTTTGCATCTGAAGCTGTTTTACCGTAAATTTTATTGATTTCGTAGATTTTTGGAGCGTTCAAATGGAGTCTTAGGTTGCTTTAACCCTGTCTCCCAGGTTGAGTAGGTTGGCACGTATGAGGGTGACCTCAGTCACCACCGTGTCTATTTTGTGTTCCAGCGCTTAGCGGACCCCTTGTATGGCTGCCATAACATCCACTAGGGTTGGGACTCCATCCTCCTCTTGCTCCCTTGCTTCTTGTGCTGCGACTTTCTCCTCCATGGTATCCGCCTTGGAATTAGCAAATGTTGCCAGCTTTAGCAGGTGGGTCTGTTTGGTCCCCCTCGCGGTGGCCATGTCGGTAGAAGCGCTGCCCCGCTGGAGCCCCAGAAGCCTGTTGAGCACTGAAAATGTGAGCTTAGGGGTCAAACGCGACCAAAAAAACAGTAAAAAGAAGAAATGTCAGTGCCCAGTACCCAGTTCAGTTGCATCGGTGGGTGAACACCACTTCTGGCGCCACAGACATAAGGGCCACCGCTTGTTAAAGAAGCCTCCAACCGCCCCTCAAATCACATCAGCACCTTGGCTCACCTGTCGCTGTTCTGTCGTGCCTGGGTAGAGGTAAGAAAAAAGGGGACCTGTAAGTGTAAGGCAGTCTCTAGTCTCTCAGGTCTCACTTTCAAAGTTTTAGCCGAAACCATACCCCCAGTGATTCCAAAAAAGGGGGGGCTGCATGCTGTTGTTACCTCCTGGTCTCACGCTTCTGGAGGGCAGTCTTGGCGCGCAATGACAACTGTGGGGAGGGGAAACCACTTCCATTTTAAATTCAGGTCTGGGGGGGAAGAAATGCAGTGGGGTGCCTCAAATGTCTGGCGTTCTGCAGCGATGGGGAGGGGAGAGGGAGCCCCGCTCTCCATCTGCAGTGGAGCGCAGATCCTCGGTCACAGCGTGCCAGGCCTTCCGCAGCTCACCGCGTGAACTGGAGATCCCCCAGATGTGTAGGCTGGCTGGCGGCCGCAAGGATTCCCTCGGGGCCGTCGCAGGGTTCCCTCGAAGCCTGTGTTGGAAGGGTAGCGGTCAGAAGCAGGATGGAGGTATGTGGGCCACTTGGTGAGGACGCGCTCCGGGGCCCGCAGGTCCTACCTCCAAGCTTGAGCCGCCACAAGGTGACGCTCCTTGCCGGCGCCGTCAGGACTTCCTCTGCTCCACCACGAGTCCTGAGGCCCGCAGCGATATCTCCACTCTAGGTCATCAGAAATGCCCCCTTTTTGGACCGGAGCCTCTGCCTGCGTCTGGCAGCTCGGGGTCAGCTTAGTGTATGGGCAAATGCGGATAATTTAACAGATATGGGGGAACATAGGGGGTCGGTGATCGGAGCTCTACTCTTTAGCGGCCATCTTGGGTCCCGGCTAGCCACGCCCTCCAATGATATCATCAGCTTCCTGTAAGTGAAAGGCAATTTGTCTGTGTCTTTGAGCAATAGGACGGACGTCCTCATTAATTTGTAAGTGGATTTTCATAGTCTTATGTTTTCCCAACCCATCAAACAACAAAGGGAATTGACCTACTATTTCATGATGAGCATTCATGTTATCGTTCACTGATATCAGTCCATATCAGCAGCTGTGCTGAAACAGTAAACAGGTGCTGGACCGGTACCTTGAAGTACATGAGTGGATGTTTACAATTTTGTTTGCTTCTGTTTCATCATTGCTACAAATGCACCTTGAATTTTCAGTGTTGTCAATGCAGCCCACGTATACACTTTAGTTTTCGGAGACAGTTCGTTATATTTCTCCTCTGCCATAATGTTTATCGACACACCACTGTTGATTATGAAAGGTATTGAACAACGGATAACTTTAAGTATGATTTTCAGACAATGTTTGGATGACTTTGGTGCTTTGTCATGTCGACGTTTCATGGACCGGTATTTTTCCTCCGTTGCGGCTAGTCCAACATGCACATATTTCTCTGAGGTAAACATCACCATGGCACAACCATCTGCTTCCCTTTCACTTGACAGTAATACTAAAAAATTGTTTGACAAAGATTTAGATGGCAATCAACTTCGTTTGATGTTGATTTGCCTCAGCTGATGTGCTCGCTGGGCCTTGTGGGCTGCGTTAAACGTTTCTTCTTGAATGTTTGGGCAGTCATTTTGTCTTTGTGCTGTGATGCACTTACTTTTTACTTCACCTTGCATACTATTACACAATGGTTCTCCTTTTCACTGCCTTTGCAGATCTGCCCAATGGTGGGCCATTTACATTCATGTGGAAACGAAAATCAACACTTGAAGCACAGCTTCTTTTTCTGAGGAGAAATCCCATTGTGTCCCTCAGCCTTGTGCTTTAGCTTATTTTTCACATTTAAAACTGACTCACTCTGGGCATCTCCAGCCTCCATGTCAGCAGCTTGTGGCTCTGCACCCTTTTCAGCTCTAGCAGCCATGAGAACTCTCTCCAGAATGAGTTTCATTTAGCATTTGTCACCTGAACAAGTCTGGCAAGCACCCGTCAATCACTCTGAGGCGTATAGCTTCCTCATCCTTAAATTCATTGAACTTGCAGTGTTTGATGAGCATATCCAGTCTCTCAACAAATTATTCAGAGGTCTCACCAGCTATCTGTCATTCTTGACTGATGATGTACCTTACATAATCTACATTCGGCATTGGATTGAATTTGAGATTCAAGGCTCCTTTGAGTTGACTGTAGATCATTTTGTCAGCTCGCAACATTTTATTTATGACTTATTTCACACCTTCCCCAGAAAGATTCATAAAGTACTTGATAATCTTTGTGTTATCTGCCTCTTCTATTGCATCACTGAAATCATCAAATGTCTCTATCCAGGCAGTGCATCTGTTGCCAATATTCAGCTTTTTGGCGCTATCGAATGGCAGTGGTGGTTTCGAAAGAAAGCAGATGCATTGTTACAATTTATGAGATTGGCAGACACTGACGGTTGAGTTCTCTCTGACATTGTCTGCTGTCCCTGCTTCATTCATACTATCTCCAAGGCCCTGGGACGTGCTGGCCTCTGGGTCATCTGGGACAGTCTGTGGAACCCATTGGTCTCCATAGAAGTCCTTTTCTTTCTGGATACCTATGGAGTTGTTCTGAGCTGCCACTCTGTAGCTTTGGTGGTGTGAACACTTCCGATATGAACAGCTCCGCAAGCAAAACCCTGGGTGCTTCCTCTGGGGTCACTTTCCCCAGCACTATGACATGATGACTCCCTTTGCTCAGTTCTGGTAAGCAGATGACTTTTCTTGTATTTAAATTTCATTGCTTGTAAGTGTCACTTTGTACTACCTGACAACTGGTTGATCTCTGCCTCGCAGCACTTCTGTTCACAGCGTTATCTTGCAAATGCTCTTTCAAAACCTGGTTGCATCCACCTATAGTATTATCACTCGGTATGGTGTATGGCTTTGAGTGGTGTAATAGCGTGTTACCTCTCTTTGCGGCCTTCCCAGCAGGTTCTCGGCCAATGATGTGTAGACTTCTCAAAGAAGCTTTCGTTATCTTCAAATACTTTACAGGGACTAGGGCTGCACTTTGAATTCACATACGCCAAATATCGATCCCGCACGTAGACTAAGGAACACAAGGCACTCACAAGCAGTTTGCTGGACCACAGCAAACTCTTTGGGAGAGCACTGGTGATCTTCAGGTTACTTATCCCTTATCTCATCACCAAATGGAGCATCTTCCCCAGCCCAGGTACTCACCAATGAATATGCCACTCAAGGAGCTTACACAACACTACACCAGGTCCTGCGGATTTCTTCACTTCAGGTGTTCCCCCCTCCCCATCAAGTTGATAGGCAGTGTAGGAGAAAAGGAGATAAAGGTCTCTTTGGAAGTGTAGTTACCCTTTGACTCTGACCAGTCCATTGGGGTACTACTTCCAAACAACTGATGAGTTTAAGACGTAAAGGCTGCTCGCCCATTTGTGCCCCTGTTACAGATCTCTCTGAGTAAAAGATTCACAAGTCCACATCTCCTTCCTGTTGTCACTTCAAGACAAAAACTTTGGCTGGCCTATTTAGTGATGGATTTATATAGTTGCTAAACTGCCTTGAACCAGCCCAGAACCATGCCAAAGGAATGCAAAACTACTATCTGAAAATATGGTTTAAGAAGGGAACTGAAACACCATGTCAATGCTCCAGGCCTTCTCGCTGACTAGTGTTAGCGACACCCCTCAGGGTGTTGGAGAATATTCTGAGATCCAGAGACGATTTTCTTGACAGGTATATTTCCACTAAGTTGATAACTTTACCTGAGAAATCATTGCCTTTCTGATGAATGATCTGGTGGAGTTGGACAGGCTTCTTGGTGGAGCAGTTATTTAGAGAAGAAAGCACAGTTGACCACTACGTTCTGCAGTACTAGGGAGAAGAAGGGCACTGCAAGGATCTGTGGTTAGCCGCTGCAAACTAGCAGCTGAAGCAACTGGTTACCACTAGATGGGCAACGAGAGTGTTCCGTTTCACCTCCCTCACATTGGAGAGTTCAGTGGGTTTGTTGGATTAAACTGACACTAATAATTAACCAAATAAGTAGCTCTGTGAAGCTGGGGTCCTCCTGTAGCCGAGCTGGTTCCTAATGCCTCCCCAAAGCAAGAAGTTCTTCATTGTCTGTTAACAAAACTGTTGTTTTCTGTGGCGGATAGAACTGTGTGCTGTGGTACACAGTACTTTGGTGAAAACCTTTGCCCAAATTCACCACTGCAGCCCAAGGAGCCTTGAATGCAGGTTACATGCATTACCTTTAGGTCCCTATAAAATCCTGATCCATTGGCCAATAGAATTTGCCCTTACTCAGCAGATATCAAGGGGAATCTTCATTTGTTTGGATAGGGCAATTTATTTGGGCCTGTTGCTATTCAATGTGGAGGTAATACTTCACCCTGCAGGAATGAAGGAGAACAATAAGGGGCTGGGTAAAGAAATAAAATGTGAATGGGGTGGATGCAGAAGAGCAGCGTACCCTTTGACTGGTTCCCCTGCAGTGCAACGTAAAAGGTCCCACTGAGGGCTCTGCCACCATAAAGACTAGCATTTACACCTGCTCATCAGAGGGTTTTTGACTAATAGCAATAAGATAATTTGCCACAGAAATCTTATGGACTGACCCAGGGGGTCAAGGAAAAGAGCCATAGTTCAATCATTATTTCAGTGTGAGGCCCAGTTTGTCTATTTCCTGAAGCTTTCATATTTCCGTCAAGTATCATGCTCTATTGACATTTGCAGTATATTTGCCTGCTGTCTAAAAGAAGTACTTTTTCTTACTATTTGAAAGCACTGGCTGAGCAATCGTATTATTGGAAGATATTTTGGGAGTTACAGAGTCGGGAGTCTCTAACTCCACATCACCTCCCTATGTTAGCCTTGTAATGCTCGACCTGCTACCCTGAGGTTCAAATGTTAGAGGGGTGTTCTTATTACTCAATTGTCGAATCCCTAGTGAGTCTGCCCCAAGAGACCAGAGGAAAATGGAATCTGTCACCTCAAATAGCTCTGGTAACACCTGCATGCCCTGAGGCACCTAAACTGGATCTGAAAAGGGGATATTTGCAGTGACTGATCTGAATGTATATGCTATTTGTGATGGTTTCATCAAGAGGTTTAAGAAAGATGGCTTATAATAGGAGAGACATGAAACACCTGTTATAGGTGCCCCGTTTTATCCCAATTGACCCCATGCACTTGCCTTTTGTTAGTAATTCAGTATTTGCATACTGAAAAAATGTCATAAATCACTGAAGGAGTGATGGGTTTTTATTTGACTCCAGAGGCTGAGCTGATTTAGTAATCTTAGAAATGTATTGGTATCACAGAACTGAAAGACAGGCATATGTTA
Source organism: Triturus cristatus (assembly GCF_964204655.1). Taxonomy (NCBI): domain Eukaryota; kingdom Metazoa; phylum Chordata; class Amphibia; order Caudata; family Salamandridae; genus Triturus; species Triturus cristatus. The sequence goes on along the minus strand of NC_140593.1, from coordinate 269,386,291 downwards.
TAATAGATGTTGTTCCTCCAGGCTGGTAACAGGTGATGACGTAGGTGGTTTGTTTTTTCATGCCTTCTCCTCAGGTCTTCCAAGGAGTTTATCACCACCAGTATCCTCAGGGAAACAGGTAAAGTGGTGGTAAGTATTATGACCTTACTTATGCGGCTGTTTTACCCTTCACTCAGTCCCCATGAATTTACTACCTAGGCCCAACGTAGCTGGATTCTTTGTCACCCTTTCTTCATAGTAATGTGATTGCCCCACTACATAATTGATGTGAATACCCTATTTACCAGTTGCAAACCGTGTGGCCACTGTTTTTATATTGTTAAACCAAGGAGATCCGGGCGTTTTGGTGAGCAGTATCCTTACTTCACTCAAAACATCACAATCACCTACCCTTGTGCACTACAGTGGGGAACCACAACTGAAGGACAACACAGTGCATGCCCGTAACAAGAAACAGTCTCAGGGTGACACTTGTGCTCCCCACCCCCTTATGAAATAAAATTGGTCCCCGCCAGGTGTTTTTAGAAGCTCTCCCTTCCCTGGTCACTCACCACACTGCACTGCCATAACTCTTTTTAGTTGTGGTCAGCATGTAGCTGTCCTCTGGTGGCATCCACCACTCCTCTGTCCACGTCTCCTGTGATTTCTCTAGGGAGGTGGTGGAGCTCATCCTGGCACCTGACCCTCCTGCAGTGTCCTCCACATACTTCTGACACTCTGTATACTCTCCTCCATTGGTACTCTCTCAAAGTCTTTACCTGTATAATTTGTCTCCATAGAGTGGCTCTCGAGATTCTACTGAGTGCCCTCCCAGTGGTCCTTCCTTCCTTTTTGGAGCTGTTGCGCCGCCCCCATGCACCAATAAAGAGAAGTCCTCTCTCAATGTCTGTGGTGCTTTTGTTTGTCCTAATCCCTCCTTTGTTGCCCTTTTTCTCTTTCTCTTCCCAAGTTTGATGGCTGTTCCTGCTTCGGGAGTATTGACTCCCAGTGACTTTTGAAGGTAAGTGTTGCAAGTAGGGAAGGGGTTCTCAACAATCACCTAGTGAACTTAGAAGGGAAATTTATTTAATTCATTATTTTCCAAATATATCCAGTTCACTAGGATCAAAAGCCTTATCAGCATCCAGAAACAGAATTGACAAAGGAGAGCAGATATGCTCACAGTAATCAATAGTCTCCTATATGTAATTCATATTTGCGACACAGAGCTGCCCTGGAATGAACTTGGTTTAATAAGGATTTACAAAAATGGATATTAGTGGCTGTGGCCAATGTAGTTGATACAACCTGCATGAAAATGTTGTAGTCAGACTTTAGTGAAGTGACTGGCTAATATGATACTCAGAGTCATAATATTTCTTAGGTTTTCAAAAGTGATCAAAGTGCTCATTCGAAATGAAACTGGAACACCTCACCTCTTATAAGTTTATTGAAAAATATCAACCATCTTTGTAGCCAGTTCAGCCATTGGAAAGTTGTATAACTTTTTCAAAACTCTGCCTTCACTGAGGTGAGTATTTTTAGAGTTTACAATACCTGTGATTGGTTCAGAAAGCACGAGTCATTCTTCTGCTGACAGCTTATTTAGTTTGACTGTTTCCAAAAGTCACAAAATCTTATCTGCTTTTTGGTGGAGTTTGTTAGACTATTTTAAATGTTTCACCAGTGCCATTAGGGTTAGTCAACCTTTCTTCAGTCTTCATATCAATTTTTCTTTTCATTTGATTCTTGACTCTCTTAATCCTGGAAACGTTTTTTTGCCATGCTCCTATATTACCCATCTTATACTCTTCCGTAAAGATCCTTTAAAATATGATTTGCTGGTTCACAATCTCACTTTCCGTCTGAAATTGCATGCTCTTTTCCTGTTTTACATAAAACCTTGAACCTTATCTTCCAAACCCTCAATGGCAATGTCTTCTGCAGTAACAAGCTTTTTCCCCATTGCTAGTGTTTCTTCCCATACTTTTTCCACTTACATGCTAATAATGAGATCAAGCGGAGGGCGGGACAGGAAGAGCCAGTGACCCCACCCACACTATCGCGCTGCTAGCGCTCTAGCTGACTGCATCAGGCAGGGCATTTAAGCCCTCTCGTCGCCCTAGCGCGCAGCGATTGCGCGCAGGGGGCGCCTTAGTCGCGCCTGAGACGAGCCAGAGAGGAGCCCGTCTGTGCCCGTCCGTGACCGCACGGGGCCAGGGGCCATGACCCCTGTTATCGAGGCTCCTTCCGCTGGCGGTTCTGACAGACTCAGGTACTCTTCCAATGACCTACGTAATTTGTGGCACCCGCCGCCGAAAGGTTGCGCTCAGGACCCTGACTTATGTCCAGAGGGCCCTTTCTCATGTAGGCATTGCCGCTACCAGTCATACCCATGCCCTCCTCTTTCAGACACATTGACCCCTGAGGACTTGTGTCCCAGGTCTCCTAGGGGCAATAGCATATTATGTAATATAAGATCCCTCCCGAAGCATCACTCGGAGGTCTGGGACTTAATCCACTCGACCCGCCCTGATTTCTGCTTCTGTACGGAGACCTGGCTCAAACCCCATCTGGTCCCGGCCATCACCCTGGGGATCCCTTTGGGGTACAAGATTCTTAGGCTCGACCGCCCTGTCAAAACCGGCGGCGGGGTCGCAGTAATCTATAAAGACACTCTCACTGTCACCTTTCTCGACCAATGCTGTACTAGGGACATTGAAATCCTTGTTTTCAGAATTGGTTCCTTGTCACAAGCTTGCTGGAAGGGAGCACTGGTGTACCGTCCCCCTGGCCCTTGTGGGGAGGCTTCGACCCTCCTTCTGGAGACATTAGCTCCTCATATCAGCGTAGGGACTAATTTTGTACTCCTTGGAGACTTCAATGTCCACAGTGAATTGGTTGACAATGCAGATGCGCGCAACCTGCTGGCTGATCTATCTGCCCTTGGTCTTAAACAGTGCAACCAAGGTCCGACCCATCGGGCCGGTCACACCCTCGACTTAATCCTGTCCAACTCGCACCTCCTGACGTGTTATCCTCCTACGCAGGTGGAATGGACCGATCACTTTGTAATTAATTTTTCCCTCCCCGCCCTCTTCACAGAACGCTCCCAACCTGCTCCCCTCCCGTTATGGCGCAGGCAGTGGTATAAGGTGTCCGCTGACACTTTTAAATCTACTTTCGTACCTCCCGTTTTTCTCCCCTCTGACTCCACCAGTTCGGCTCTGTCTAAATACAATGATGCCTTGATCACGGCGGTCAACCTAATTGCCCCTTTAAGACGCTGTAATCGGCGCTCTGACCGCAGGCAGGAACCATGGTACTCGGACCTACTGCGGGCGGAGAAAAAGGCCTGCAGGAAGTTGGAGAAGGCCTGGAGAATCTCACGCAGTATGACCGATAAAGATCGCTATGGCTCAGCCATGAGACTCTATCATAAAAACATCAGAGCTGCCCGTAAATCCCACATTGTCTTCCAACTGTCTGAGGCTGGCAACGACCCTAAACTACTGTACCAGGTTCTTTGCACATTTACCAAGCCCGTCGCCTGTGACAGTCCTGAAACGCTGACCCAAAAACTGTGTGAGGATACCGCTGGGTTTTTTGCCAATAAAATCGATTCCATTTATCGTAACATCTCCCAAATAAGCCCACCTATTGAGGAGATGGTCCCCTCTTTTAGCCCCCAGCCCGGAACAGTCGGTGCTGTTTCCGCTGCGCTGTCCTCTATTCCCGAGATTAGCTTGGACCAAGTCAACTCCCTGATCGGGACTATTAAATCAGGCAGCCCAGTGGACCCTGTACCTGCCCGTGTCATGCACCTCATTGGGAGTGTCCTCAGTCCTTCTATTCAGACGGTGATCAATCGCTCCCTCTCTGAGGGACTGGTCCCCCGGGAGTGGAAGGAGGCCATGGTCAAGCCTATCAGGAAAAACACCTCCATCCCCTGGTCTGATATGACTAATCTGAGGCCTATCTCCCTCTTGCCGTTCATCAGCAAATTGATGGAGAAGCATGTGAATCACCATCTTTCCAGCTTCATTGAGCAGTCCGACTGTCTGGACCACTCTCAGTCGGGGTTCAGGCCCAGGTATAGCACCGAGACGGCTCTTCTTTCCGTCACGGATGCTATACGCTTGTCCCTGGACAGAGGGATGTCAGTGGTGTTGGTGCTGCTGGACTTGTCCGCAGCATTCGACACCATATCCCACGCAATTCTCCTTACCAGATTAAAGGAGATTGGTATTGATAGATCCGCCTTGGCGTGGTTCACCAGCTTTCTCTCTGAACGTACCCAGAAGGTGAATATGGGTTCCTTCAGCTCCCCCTCGGCCAGCATCACCAGAGGAGTCCCGCAGGGCTCCTGTCTCAGCCCTACGTTGTTTAACGTATATGTCTCCTCTTTGGCCAACATTGTGAGGTCTTTCGGGTTTATGCCTATCTCCTACGCTGACGATACGCAGCTACTGTTCACTTTTAAAAACTTTACCCCGGAGATAAGACAAGCTTTCTCCAACGGCATGACTGCGATCGCCAGCTGGATGGCCCAGAACTTTCTCCAGTGTAATGTGGGGAAGTCTGAGGTCATGCTATTCGGAGGGGCAAAAACCCTGTGGACCCCTGACTGGTGGCCCTCCAGTCTGGGTCAGGCCCCATCCCCTAAACAGGTGGTGAAAAATCTGGGGGTCCGTCTAGATCATGATCTCACCCTTGCTCATCATGCCAGCACCACGGCGGGTTCCTGCTTTCACATTATTAGCCTCCTTCGGAAGGTGTTCCCCCTTCTACCAGACCATACAAGAAAGACCTTGGTCCAGGCCCTCGTTTTGAGCCGCCTGGACTATTGCAATGGCCTATTCTTAGCAGCCAATGAAGGAGTGCTTAATAAACTTCAGGTGGTTCAAAACACTGCGGCCCGCCTGGTGACCAATGCCCCCCCTAGAACCCCATCCTTGCCCCTCCTCAAGGCCCTCCATTGGCTTCCCATCCGGAAACGGGTGGAATTTAAGATTTGCTGTGTGGTGCACAAGAGTCTTCACAACCTCGGTCCTCACTACCTGGCCGAGAAATTTGTATACCACCGCCCCTCCCGCATTCTTAGGTCCAGCAATCAGCTATTACTTCAGGTTCCTAGACATAACAAGACCAGACAGGGAGGTCGCGCCCTCTCCATCATGGGCCCACGTCTGTGGAACAGTCTTCCTCTTTCCCTCAGAGATTGTCCTAGCCATCTAGCCTTCAGGAAACACTTAAAGACTACCCTGTTCTAGTTGGAGCGCTGCCCTACCTGTTCTTCACAGCACCGCGCGGAGATACACCTTCGGGTGTGATGCCGGCGCGTTACAAGCCCATAAATAAATAAATAAATAAATTCTTCACTAAAATAAGCCTTGAAGACTCGACCAGATGACACCCTCAGGGGCAGACTCTTCTTTGCACTCAATCTGCGACTTAAGAGCTTGAATACATATGTCCAAATGTATGGGTTCTTAAAAGTACATATCAGCCTACTACTGTGGAACCCAGGGCAATACACAACAATATTTAGATGCTAAAGGCTTAGAGTTCAAACAATATGTATAAGGTATAACCATGTATCTGGAGTGGTGTGGCTCACTGGTTAGAGGCGGCAGACCCGGAAGCAGAGGTCGGCCCGGGACCAGGGTTCGATTCCTGACGCGGCAGGGTCTTGGGCCAAGGTCAGCAGACTCGATAATTCTCGCCTCGGTGCCTACTCTAACCATGGATCCCACTCAGCAACTCTGGGCAATAGCTTTATTAATCTCCACTTATGGCCCCATCAGCGCCGGGGATGCTTGTCTTCACCTTGGAGATGCCCAGTAGGGACCATCTCACAGGGAAAGCCAGGATGGGTTCCCCAGTGGTATACAGCGCCGGGACGCCCCATTGCTGGGGCAGCTGTGCGTTTTACAAGTATACAACATTTACATTTATCTTTAGAATGGTCCACTCCATGCATCAACAAGAGCATGGCTATGTTTTCACACTCTAAAGGTTTCCTGCAACTGTGCCCTCCTTTTATGAAAGCTGGTGGTACAAGAGGAGACCAAATAGCTATCTCGTAGCGTGACAGCAGCAATATCATCCTTGCCTCCAGTACCACAAGATGGTAAGGTAGCTCAATTCCAACATGAGTTTTTCCGGTAGTCAGGGGTCAGCAGCTTTAGGGCCTACCTGCTTATTGAATCTTGTGACCATTGTTTAACAGCAGTTTGCTAATAATTATACATGCTACCCCTCTGTCCGGGCCTACAGCATTGCAATAAACTGCCTTAATGCACCCATCATTTAGGCTCTCTTAGGCATCTAAATAACCTCTTGTCCAGATGATGATTCCCCTACTTTTCAGCAGGGATCGAAACGTCATCGACACCCACACCGTGACTCCAAATGTATGATCATTTATGTGAAACAAGAGTTGTCCTTTCGCACTGTGACTGTCTTGAAACTGTATTGCTAATGTCACTTTTATAAGTGAATCCCTGATGTCTGGAAATCTGCTGATTTCCACAACCTGCTATTCTACCCACTAGACTGTTAATGTATTGTTCCTTTTAATGTATGTTGAATAAACACAGTCCTTTTCATTTGGGATACATCAACACAGCACTAATTTGTGGTTCTGTGATTATGCTTTTTATACTCCTTGGTAGGGACCTATGTCTTTAGTAATACGTTAAACCCTCGGTCCCTCTTGACACACAGGTTTCCCCTGTTCCTTGTCACTCTCATGCTTCATAATAGGGCAGCTCCTCGTTGGGCTGGCGATTCAATGCCCAACAGACCCCGTGAGGGGGCTCTTTACCAGAGGTCTGTTCTGGTTGCTTTTGTGATGCTAAGAGTATTTTGAGAGGGATTATGTGTAGTGAGGAGAGGTGGGATAGAGTGAGTGTGATTTTAGAATTAGCTACAAGGGTCTCCAAGGGTAGTTTATTCACTGGGTTTTTGTGCTATGGGTTAAAAAACTGACTGGTAAGTTGTAGACTAGAGAAGGAGAAATATACCTGCTTCAGTTCAAATAAATGTGTAAGGTGTCCAAGGAGTAGACATGTTTTATGCCCTATACAGTCCAAACGGATTTAGGCATTTCATCAGGACCTAAAGTTCTTCCACTCTTAAGGGATGGCTATGACTAAGTGAATTTCTAACCAAAAGTCATGTCCCCTAAAGTCTGGACTCAAATGTAGTCCAGTTAAGCAGCTGCGGTCTGTGAAGGTAACAGTGGTGGGGCAGTGTAATGGGGGGTTTCAAGGGTCGATGCAGAGGGAAAATACATTATTTATTTAATTTTCCCTTGGCATTGTCCCTCGAAATCCCCCTTAACCCGGCCCACCACCCCACCTATTGGCATACACAAGGTGGCAGGCACCGCGCGGTGCCTGTCCCGTTGTGCATGCCAATGCACAACATGCATATTTCACATTGCGGCGGGTGCTGCTTACAGCACCGCCCGCAGCAATGTAAAATATGCGGGATGCGACCGCCAGATTGGCGGTCGCATCCTAATGGGCCTAGCAGGACTGCTGCACCTCTGGCGGTAGGTCCCGTTTACCGTTACAGTGGCTGGCGGACTTTGTCTGCCTGCCATCGTAATGGGGCCCTAAGAGTGGTAAGCATGAGCTCCGAGGAGCCCACAACAGAAATCTTAAAAGTATTACTCTCAAAAGTCCTCAAACACATCACAGGCCAACTACCACCTATACCCACTTTAAAACATATAATTGCACACACTATAAAAGCAGCCAGTGATACACCTCCTGCCTCTATAAGATACCAATATGTCAAAAAACCTGAAAACTTTAAAACCACACATAAAGAGGAATTCTTCCTATTATAGAACAATCCTAATATTTTCTATAGCAGATAACTTACTAAAACAAAGCTATTATCAAACCTGGTTGATAGATTGGACCTTCAAAATGTACCCCCAAACAATTCACCCAGATATGATTCAATTCACTCCGTCATGAGCACACGGCACACGGCGCCCGTGGCTCATGACGGAGTGGTTCCGTCATGAGCACGGAACGGGTTAAGCCCCAGCTCCCTTCAGCCCAGTGTTGGTCATTGTAGCTGTTTTCCGGTGAGACCGATCCTTGTTTCCTGCGCTTTTGATATTCCTTGATTCCTGAGCTATAGCTATTCCTTGTGCCTGAATTAGCACGGCCTGCAGTGCTACCTTGTTTCCAGAGTTCCTTAGCTATAGCTATTCCTTGTACCTGAATTAGCACTGCCTGCAGTGCTACCTGGTTCCCTGAGTTCCTGAGCTATATGTATTCTGTGTTCCTGTTCCTGGGCTTCAGCTATTCCTTGTTCCTGATTTGCACTGCTTTCAGTGCTCTCTTAACTCCTTGTTTCCTGAGCTATAGTAATTCTCTATTCCTGAACCAGCACTACTTGCAGTGCTACCTTGACTCCTGAGCCTTAGCTCAATTCCTGTTCCTACCCCAGCACTGCCTTCTATGCTACTTTGTTTTCTTGATTACTGAAACTGCACTATTCTAGTATACCCTTTGTAGCCTCCCCGTCTGTATATCCTTTTCCAGTCCCTGCCTTTCTTCCCATTTCCTTGGTACCAGTTCTAGTTTGCTGTCTTTCTATTCTGCTGTCTTGCTTCTCTTACCTTGTATGTTTGCTACCTTCTTTCTGCCAAGTGTGCTCTGTGATTTCCTTCCTTTCCTGTTAAGCACTCCTCCTTGCTAGCTCCTTGTCTATTGTGCTTGTGTTTAGTTCTACTCCTTTGCTCTTACTGCCTTGCATGTTCCTGTTTGATCATCAGGATCCATGGGCACAGCTGACTACTTAGGTGGTGTTTCTTGTTCACTGTGAGTATTGTCTTTGAGTTACAGTTATAACATCACCATAAGCTCCACAGACCCTGCCTTTGCATACATATCCTATATGTGGGTATTTTCAGTCAGTATCTATAATAGCAATTGTGGGTGAGGAACTTACTGAGCTTCAGTCTTACCGCGTGGAGCTCCTGAGTGCTTTACCCCACATTCCCTTTATTGTTGATGTTGTATTATATATATGTCTTGTACGTCCGTCCTGGGTGTAGTTAGTCTGAATGCTAAATTGCCTTGTAAGTGCCCTTCCTTTCAGAGTCTTAGCCATCTTGTACAGGCTTCTCCTATGGATCCCTTTTTCTCCTCTGACTCCTTGTGTGATCCGGGGCAGCGCTGTGCTACTCTTTCTGTGCACAGTAAATTTTCTACCCAGTCCCCAGTCCTTGCTCAAGTCCCTGACTGTGTTCCCAACATAGCCCCAGACAGTCCCCGACACCCCCTAATGGATTATTTTGAAGATACTTGGGTTGGCAGACTACATTTTTCCGAACACAGACACCAACCCAAATTCCAAATACTATAGTGGAATGTCTATGGCGGCACCTTGACATAGGAAGCCAAAACAAGCAATGCAGAGGAAGGATGGCACAATGCCTTCCAATCCACACTAGACAGAACCCAAACTACAATCTATAAATTTATAGAAGCCCTACAAAAAGAGCAAGGCTACCAACAACTGCGAATGGAGCAATCTGTAACCCAAATTGCACATAAACTTAGCAAAGAAACCAAAAGATTGTACAATATGCTACAATTTAAAGTTAAACTGTTCATAAACAACAAAATAGTAGATTACCTAGAAATAATAACCAAAAACATATTCTAAAACGAATACTAACCTATAAAACTCCCAAAAAAGTATACCATAATCCTAGCCAACATTCCAATTTGTTTTTTATATAAATAATAAACATAATTTTGTATTACATCAGGCAAATGTTAAATAAAACTCAAATGTTAAATAATACTGATATAATACAATAATATAGTTTATTTATATATAAAAACTAACCCTCACCAACCAAAAACCTCAAACAACAAACTCAATCCATTGTAAAAATAATTACAACAAATAAAATACACAAATCCAAATAACAATCACATAACACTTACATAAATGATCAAATAAAACAGTTCCCACCCAAAACAAATACATTAAATATAACTTACTGTTCTGTAGCTATACATAATCCTCTCTATCCAAGTAGTTATAAAGTATAATCCACAAAAAAAGGGTAAAATATTTTCTAAAAAATCCCCCAAAAATGCAAAAATAAACCCAATCCAATAGAGATCCAGCAAAGCAATCCAAAGAATCCAGGAATCATTCAAAAAAAGAAAAAGTATTTAATAAAAGAAACGCTTGTGGAAACATAAAAATGTTAATGTAAAATATGTTTAAAAAAAAATGCTGAATCCAAATGCCCATAGGACACATTTGTAAATGAGAACCTGCAAATTAAAACTGAAAACTCACTAGCAAAAAGCAATACAATCAAAAATTAATTGTACATTACATGTAATGTTAATGTTAATGACATTTGTAAAGTGCGCTGTTACCCTAGGGTGTCCTGGCGCTGAAATCAGATGTCCTACAGAGGCCTAAACGCGGGTCAAAGTAGGTTTTTAAATAGACTGGAAAAGCCAAGTCTTCAGGGCCTTCCTGAAATCCAGATGATTAGTTATACATCTCAGATGAAACGGTAAATCATTCCATGCCTTAGCAGCTCCCACCACAAAACGTCTACCTTCCCAGTTGGATTTTTTAACCAGGGGCACTGATACCTGTTTTGCTTCAGAAGAGTGCAGGGTTCTCCTAGGAACATACCACTGGAAATTCAATCTAAGATGACGGGGTCCATATCCTTGGAGGGATTTGTGGACCACACACACGGCCTTGAACCATACGCGTTTTTTCACGGGCAGCCAGTGGAGCTGTTTAATCTCAGCTGAGATTGAGGCATGTTTGGGTGTGCTGGTGAGCAATCTGGCTGCCACGTTCTACAGTAGCTGAAGTCTTTTCATAAGCCCTTCCTGGATATTAAAGTATAGGCTGTTGCAATAATCCAGTTTGGACATAACTAAAGCAGTAATGACTGTTTTTTGGCTTTCTTTAGGAAGGAGCGGCATAATGTTTTTGCAGGATCTCAGTGTATAAGATGTTGCCGATACCACTGCATTGACCTGATCCTTAAGACTGAGTTTATTGTCAATGTAGACTCCTAAGTTCTTTACTTTCCTTATTGGTGTTGGGAGGGGGCCCATGGTATCCGGCCACCATACCGGTGACCAAAAAGTCGGATTGTTGCCAAACAAAACCATCTCAGTCTTACTAGAATTAAGCTTGAGGTAGTTTTGGGTCATCCAGCCACCTACAGCTATCATGCAATCCTGGAAGTGAGTTGCCGTTTCTTGCATCCTATGAGGTAGCAGTGACACTACAATTTGGGTGTCATCTGCGTAAGAGGTTAAATTAAAACCAAAGGATTCGATCAGGGGTGCTAGTTGGGAAACATACACATTAAAAAGAGTCGGACTAATGGAAGATCCCTGTGGAACTCCGCACGGTAACGTGAAAGGTTTTGCTGTGAGCTCCCCAAGGGACACAGTCTGAACTCTGTCAGAAAGGAAGGATCTGAGCAGCTTCCAGGCTGTCCCCTTCATTCCGATCTCCAGCAGTCTATCCATCAGTACTCCGTGATGGACACAGTATCGAAGGCTGCTGAGAGATCAAGCATGATCATTGCTGCTCTTCCTCCCTGATCCAATATAGTCCTAATTTCTTCCGTGGATTTGAGGAGAGCGGACTCAGTACTGTGTCCACCCAAAATCCATATTGAGTCGGATCTAATATCTCGGAGTCTTCCAGAAATGTGCTGAGTTGTTTATTCATTGTTTTTTCGATTATTTTCGCCGGTAGTAGAAGTCTCCAGATAGGTCTGAAATTGTTGGAGTCCTTGGGATCTAGATTAGGTTTCTTCAGAAGGGGTATTATAGATGCTCTTTTCCATATTTTGGGGAAATAACCTTCCTCAAACATAGCATTACTAATGGATGTTAGAATAAGAGCAGCTGGCTCCACTGCTAGTTTAACAATAGACAAAGGGCATGGATCAGATGGTGAACCCGATTTTGCCATCAAAATCATTTTCGAAGTATCCATGATCTTCACTGGGACAAATTTATCAAATTGAGCAAGGACATTAGATGTCGGCTTAGAGTCTGTTTCCACTTTTGGCCTATCCTTTGTCTTAGGACCTGTAAGCGTGGAGAACATAGCGTCAACGTTGTTGAAAAAGAATTCTGCTATTGTATCACACAGTTCTTGGCTTGCAACAATAGGGGGAGAAGCTGGATGTGCTAAAGCGGAGACAGTTTTAAATAGTTCCTTAGTAATCATAAAAAAGCAAGTAACATAAGAAATATAACATAACAATACATTAATAAATCACTGTATGAAAATCTAAACCAAAACACAGGTAAAAAATACACTGCAATTACTACAAATTAGGGGCCTATTACGATGTCAGGTGGAAAGCTTCTGACCGTCAGTCGGATTCTCCTATACCGTGTAGGAACCCTTCCACCCGACACAGTCGAATTCCAATCCGCCTGACTATTATGATGTTCGCAGTCGTATTGCAAACCGCATTGTCTTTCCGAACCGGTTCCGACTGGCTCTCTAAGTATCCGTGTTGGTCGGGGCCGCATCGTACAGCTCTACGGACAGTGTTTCTGACCAAGGGATTATGATGTCGGATTCCAACAGCCTTTCTGAGTCATCCTGTCCGACATGAAAAGGCTGTCGGAAACTGACTTTGGGGGCCTGTAGTAGGCTCCCCTTTATCCTGCGGGCTCCGGTTGGGAACAGAGGGACCCCCCAGTATACCCATGCACTGTGTGGCAGTCACAATGGGCTGCAACAAGATGCAGGGTTTTCCGCAAACACCCCATTTCCCCATACGACCCAGGATTGCCAGGCAGAAAACACGGGCTCCCATAGAAGTCAATGGGACTCCGACTGAACAGTTTTCGGTTGCATCGTAATCCGTCAGGCGGAACCTACAATCGCAAGTCGGTCGGATACGATTCCAAAAAGAAGCCGGGCAACAAGTTTTCACATGGCATCGTAATCGGACCCTAAATGTGCTAAACCCCACAAACAACATTATAACTAACCTCTAGAACAACCCTACATCCCCCACAATCAAACCCTAAAAGAAAAACCTTCAAAAAGACTTACCTGTTCCGACAAACAGCAACACCTTGCTGCAACCTGGATCCTGGAAAATAGACAAAAATTGAGACAAACAGAAAACAAAATAGTAGCTAGCAGTAAAAAAAAATGGCTACTAAATGAAACTAAGATAAAGACAAACTCCCTATAGCAATAAATGGGAATATAACAAAAAAAAATGTATTACATGTTTTCAAAATTGTAAAAAAACGTATTAAACGTTAAACAAATGTTGTTAAAATATGTGAAAAATTGTAAAGTATAAATTAAATATTTGTATAAAAAACATACAATTATTTAATGAACACTGAAAAAAAACCTATGTAAACAATGTCATATTAACAATATGACTGTGAAACAATTGAATTAATATTAAAAATTGTGAATAGAAAACAAACTGAAAAAGTACAACATACAATACAATTTAAATATGGTTTACATTGTTTATTTAATAATAAAAATGCATAAATAATTGGCTTATTTATCGATATCAAAATGTTTGTTATAACTAGAACTAAATATGTTACAAATGTAAAAATATACATTTATTAACTTTGAAAAAATCAAGAAAATTTGAAAAATGTTACATATCTTTAGTCTAACAAAATATGCGAATATTTATGTCATTATAAAATATAAAAACAATAACTATTTTAAATATCTTTCTAAACATCAGCAATACTAATTAAATGACATAAACTACTCCTACTACATAGAAATATATTTTTACAAAGGAATTTAACACAAAAATGGTTAAATTAAATATTCCCACTCCAACATAAACCATTTTGGAGAAAGTGTTCGACATGAAAGGGGCGACATTTACAATTCCCAATCCATTCTAAAACATTTCGGGGAAGGTGTTGGACACAAACGGGATTACATGTACTAATCTCACTCCAATTTCAACCATTTTGGGGAAGATGTTTGACACTACAGGAGCAACACATAATATTCCAACTCCAATCTAAAACATTTTGGGGACGGTGTTGGACACTAAAGGGGGGATCCTCACAATTTCCACTCCAATCTAACGCATTTTGGGGAAGGGGTTGGACACTTAAGGAGTGACACTTACTATTCTTACCCCAATCTAAACCATTTTAGGGAAGATTTTGAACACTAAAAAACGTATATACACAATTAATACCCCATAGTCACACATATTTTTATGTATAAAATAAAAAGTGCTTTGAAGACACAATGCCCAAACTAAAAACCTATATATGTAATACGAAACATTAACATATAAAATAATCTATTAATCACTATAGAAAAGTAGTGTTTTTATTGTTATTTATTAATATTTATAAATTTGGAAACATAACAGAATAAATAAATCCAAAACATCAAATTATTAAACATTAAAATAACGTATAAACCTACTTTTCTAAGTATACAATAAATATAAATTTTATAACATTTAAATGAATACATATTGAAATATATACTCCCAGCAACACAACTTATTCCAATAATAAAAATCATAAAAATGTAATTATAACTTTTTTTAAATACAATTCAAATAAATTTACCTGTAACAGAGAACTATACAAATAAATCCTAATTAATACATCACAAATAACACAAAAATATTCTATTTTCATAATTTATTACAATGACATTTTCAACATTACAAAAACCCATAAAAATATAATACAATTTCCAATAACAAATTACTAATAGGAAAAGTATTAAATTAGAAATATGGAATAAAGGTACATTTTCAAACAGTTTTAATTCTTACATTTAAATTTAATAAATTGCATTTGTTGTCCACAATTTGTGTAATTAAAATAATTATTTTAATATTTATATTTTTTTAAATAAACATTACATTTAAATTAAAATACTCACTTTTTAAAAATCTTACCACCCCTATCCCCTAAAAAGCCAACCTCCTACTGTGAAAAAATATATATATTATTTTCACACATTAATACAACTAAAAATTAAGATTAAAAAAATGTCAAACTTAATATATTACCTTACTAAGCACACAAATTAAAATAAATTACTAAACACATAAAATCAGACATACTACAAAATAAACATATAAAAGTGCACAAACTATATACAACAGTGTTTTCTAAAATGATATTTTTTACAAAGATATTGAAAATAACACATGAAATGATATTCTTACGCTAGATATTCCTATACAAAATATTTTTGACTTCCTGATATTCTTGACACAGTATTTTGTATCACCCACAGTTCTCCATCCTCGCAGCTTCGTCTGGTTACACATGTGGGCACTCAGTTATGCTAGCAGACACTGCCTTCCCAGCAGTCACCATCCTCTCCCTCAAACTGCAAGATGGAGAGCTAGGGTCTGGAACACCCACTGCTTGGATCTTGTGTCCCAGGATCCCTGAAAAGAGGTGGTCATGGCAATCCCCTGTCACCTTCACACACAGTGGAATTGTGTTGGGCATGGTCAGTTCAGCAATGTTCAACACTTTCTAACAATGCTTCTCCACTTACATGCTCATACAAGTTTGGTCACAGCTCCAGAGTCACCCCCAGCTGCCAGCACATAGAAGTTAGACAGTTTGCAGTCTCTCAATGCAAAGCAGCCACCATCTTTTAAACTTAGCCGCTTCCTCAGTGGGCCACAAACAGTACAATTTGTCTAAAAGACCTACCTCCCTTACAACAAAGCAAATACTTTTTCACAGTGCACTGCAGAAACTTCTCTCCATCGCCTATCAGGCAATTTCGAGATCAGAAGCAGCCCAGCAAACTACAATCTCCACTGGGCCCAGGAGTCAATCAGGAGGCCATTTTCCTTGTAAAGCTTTGACAAAAGGCATTCAAACACAGCACCTCTTGTGAGCCAGCACCACCCCCTCTTGACATTGTGAAAGACACTTCACCATAATGTCAGCCCTGGAGGAACGCAATGCTTGGAATAGAGTTCTGTTGGCTGAGGCCTGACATCTGATTCAGCAGCCTTTTGAATTGCTTAAGGACAACCTATTGTCAAGAGATATTTTAGCATAAATACATGACTGGACCCTACATTGATCCCAGTGGCTCCAATTGGTCCCCAAGGCACTATGGAAGTCTTTTGAAAAGATTTGACTGAAACCAGCTGTTCATGAGATTTGAGCCCACAACTTTTGATTCAGTTTGGGACGTCTATGGTTGCTAACCAATTTCCTCGAAGTTGGATGAGGAACTAGTCTTTTGTTCAACTGTATTGAATCCCCTTATTTCTCCACATCACCAAACACCTAATTCATTTTGTTTTTGTAAATGTGTTTATTCGACAATTCACAGACACAAATGCAATTTTATCAACATTACAATAGTCAGTGTATCAGTGCACACAATTATGCAAATTACCCTTGTTTTGCCTTTTGTCTGTATAAACTTTCATAGAACGTGAACTTTAACCATATGCCATAGAGTTACATTTATATTGGGTTTTCCATTCACTGCTTTAGCACATCCTTCATACCATGGCCAATCCACAAAGACTAGACATAATCAGGGAATACGAAACTAAAAAGGAAGGGACTCCACTCTGTTTGTCTTGTACCTCAGTGGAGATGGGAGTGTCATCAGTGCAGCACCCTGCCAGCTTAAACAACAGTAGAGCTATTTTAAAGAAAGTCCCTATAGGAAATTCTTAGATTTACAACAACTACCAGTCACGCCATGTTATGCACCTTTGACCTAAAATATTGAGTGTATGTAATCATTGTATGCATGTTTATCCTAACCGCAATTAACCTATTGCCAAGGTGTTTTGCAATCCCTATAATTTTATCTATCTTAAGTTGGTATCCTTATTTGAGTATTTATTAGGTAAGAACAAACTTTTTGGCACCAAATAGCTGTTTTAATTCTTGATGAAATAGTCATCTGTTACAGCACGTGTTATTGGTCCTCACCTTGTAAACAATGAAGAAATTACATATTTTATGCATATTGTACAATCTCCTGCTACAGAACATTGAGCAGGCTTGGGGGAGCTAACTCAAGAATGCAGTTATGAATGTATATTCATTGTGTTTTAAGGAAGAAAAAAAAATACATACTTTTTTTAAAAAAAAGTATTTCTTTACGGCACATAGTGAAACAGTACTATTTTACAAACAATTCCGAATAAGAAGCCTCACGGTCTCTGTACAGCAACAGTTAGTCCAATTAAGGTTGCCTTTGAAGTGTGTACCGAACCAGCAATAAGCATGAACACTGTCAGTAACAATCATACGAACTTGTAACTGAACATCCCCCCCCCCCACCCTCCCCCCACCTAGAGGTTTATCTAACAACATCTCAATCGGGAAAAAAAAAAACCATACATATAGTCTTTTACATGACATGCTTATATTTCGCTATATGTATCGTTTTGTTTTATGTGCTTTTATTGACTGTATAGCTGAAATAAAGATTTTTTGACTGACTGACTTAAACAACAGTCACATTATCATTCCGTTCCCCTATACTGCTATCGGCTTCCATAAGCCACGGCTGACACTCATCCAGCAGAAATCTCAGTGTTTCAGCTAGTGCCTGCCAGAGGTCTAAGTCCTCTGGCAGCTTGTCATCCAACCTCACGAGTTTCATACAGACTTCTCAGCCACACACCACTCTCCCATATCCCCCAATCAGCCAGAGACCTCTGATGCATTTGGACTCAGCCTGTGCATTACAATGCTTGGCCTACAATAATGTGAAACTTATGAACGTTTTCTTTATTTTGTGTGAAGCGTGTAGGCCCTATGCCCTGCAAAAAGTTCTGTGGTTGCAGTAGAATTACAGTATCGAACCTGTCTTCATACATGTTCGCCACCTGTGCCCTATGCTGTTGGATCTTGGGGCATGTTCTCATAAGACGATAGCACGTTACTACATCTTGTTCACATTTGGGGCACTCTATTATCAAGTTTGTGCAGCTTGCCAGGTGTACTATAGGTCCAATGCACATAGAAAAACTGCAACAGTCAAAACCGCTGATACTAGAGGCCTCTCTTATAAGTGTTAGTGGTTCCTGCCACTTTCTATTGTGGAAAATCTCTCCACAATCTGTTTCCCATTGATGTCTTGCTGTCAATGAAGGGATGTTTATATCCACTCGTACTGCCTGGTATATACGCATAATAATTCCCATGCCCTCATCCATGCATATGATCTGTACCAGCGTGCTTGAGGTCCGGGGTTACTCTTCTCTTCTATCTCCACGCTTTATGAGCCGTTGGCTATTTGAACCAGTACGTGGACGTCGATTCACCAAAATGTCAGGGGTAGCGAAAGTGACATCCCACCTCCTTTGAACTGAATGACATCACAGAAGTGACCTCAACATGACCTTTGACCCTAAATCTTCCGACTACGCGATGTCGCATGATCTTGATTAGATTACTACAATTGACATTGCTGAAGTTCCATAATACCTGTATCACTAATATAACAACACAAATGTCTATTTTCGATACCAGCTATATTAGGGTGTGTATAAGCTATGCCAGGTAACCATACTCCTTTCTCTTTGTATTAAAATTATTATGCAGTTATGTGTTCATCCCAAGAATTTAGAGTGTTACAAAACAAAGAACTGTACTGGAAGCCTAAATTATTTTAAGGTTTTATTCAAAACATACTTTTTCATGAATTGAAAATAATGAAACATAGCAACACTTTTTTTTTTAATGTGCATTTCATCATGGGTGCCCTTTTTATGCCCAAAATTACATGCAATATGACAGTGCAAGAATTTTGCCATTAGTGCTCTCTATATATCATTGGTTGCTCCTATGTTAAATATTACATCTAGTATGTCAGTGCCAGCCTTTTGGTTGCCTGCTACCAAATAGGCCACAATTGTGCTCCCTCATACAAAGGATTACTGCCTATCTATCAGTCCTAGTATTGTGCCATGCGTAATGGGCCCCCCCTATGCCAAAGAATTTGCTCCAGTATGCAAGTGCCATAATTATCCCATGGGTGTCCCCAAATGCCAAGTATTAGCTCTAGAATGCCAATGCCATTATTTTGACACAGGTGCCTGTCATGCAAAGAATTGTATTTAGTACACCAGTGCTAGCCTTTTTCAGTAATAGCCTCTGTGCGGCAAGAATTACCTTCTGTATGCCACGGCTGACTGCAGATTTGCAAGTATAACACCACATTCCCTCTCAAGCTCACATACTCACTCACTCAAACTCTTTCTCACTCAAACTCAATCATTCTCAGTCACTTGCATTCACTCATCCTCACTCACTCTTTTACTCATTCATTCAAACTCACTCTCACTTGGACTCACTCATAAATACTCATTCACACTCTACTCACTCTTACTCTCACTCACTCACATGTTCTATCTCACTCAGTCTCACTTGTTCTCCCTCATTTGTGTTCACTCATTCCCACTCACTCTGTTACTCACTAATACATTCTCTGTCACACTCACTTGTACTCAGTTTTAGTCACTCAGTTTAACTTGCTCTAACTCATTCTCACTCATAGTTACGTTCATTAACTGCCACTCACTCTCTTGCATTCTCACTCACACTCATTCACATTCCCTCACTCTCTCTAACACGCTTCACACATATCCTTCTTATTTCTCACACACTCACCTTTAGTCTCACAAAAACAAACATGCTCACCCATAGAAACAAACACTCTCATACTTACACAGACTATCTCTCTCACACAAACACACTTTCACCTGCCCCAATGAACACAACATACATTTTAACTCATTTTTGTAACTTACCTCAGCTGTCAGCGTATATCCTATTACAGCTCCTGTGCTCCATTTTGATTACACTTATAGTGAATAATAAACTATTATTCATTATTGATAGAATTAGAAAACGGACAGAAAACAAGAAGCGAGGAGCCCTGACGCCCACAAGGCTGACTGCCCTGTGTTCTTACCACTGATGTTACCACTTCAGAGGCCAGGGGATAGCAAAAGCACTGCCAAGAGGTGCAAAGGGTAATCTAGGAGTCACAACTGCGACTGGTGGCAACCCCTAATCAATGTCAATTTGTCCATTCCCTGACCATTCAGCTATTCATCTATCCTGTTTATTTCATTACTCCTATGTCTGTATTTCACATTTATCCTTCTCTCCCTGTCTCTCTGCATTATGCCACACCATTGCTTCTCTTATACCTGTCTCCTACTCTCTACTCTGGGACCGGTGCTAACCCCCATTAACATCAATTAAAATAAGAGGCGACATGAAGAGCATTGGCAAGTAGGTTGTTGTCTATCTTTTTATTGGTATGTAATGCCCCATCACTTCAGACGCATGCACCTTTTTAAAGCACCCCTTTCCTTATTAGCGTGTATTACAACCATCCAGCTGTTGTTATTCATAATAATCATATTTCCTGTTTTTCACTGACCCTTATAAATTCTCTACTTTTTTATCTCTATCCTCTTTCTCACTGACATACTATATAAGTAATGGCTCAATTGGCAGGTACTGTTTCACATTTGTAATCTGTGTTCTACCCATGGTCTTACTAGCTTTCTCTGTCTTCAGCCCTTTGTGAGGAGCTTATGATGTTAGTCAGTTCATCTCGATTCTCTGGTGTCCTTGATCCGCATCCATTTGTCCATATGCCTACTCATGTTGTTCAAATCATTTTGCTCTTATAATCATATGCTGCTTCCTGGTCATTAGGTGTTTTTATTTAATGCAACTTTCATCTTTTCCTTTGGCACTCTGTGTATTTGAAAGCCTCGCTGGCCTTCCACTAGCAATTTGTTGCTTGCTTTGTGGAATTCATGTCTTTTGCTAACTATCTCATGGTGTGATTTGTGGTTTTCAGCAGCTCTGAATAGTATAGTTCATGGCCACTTTTGCTATGTCCTCTATTTGTTTCCTTATTGGGGTGCCCTAAAGTACAGCACATGTAAGAGCCTGTTTCCTGCACAAATAATTTTGAGGAACACTTGCTCCTAGTTTCTCTGCTTCTTACAATGTAACAACTGCACCTGCTCATTAGAAGAATGAAACCTAGACCAGCTTGATCTTACCTTATAACGTTTTAGATGCAAGTCTGAGTTTGACAGTCCGTGGACTGTTGTCCCGGCAGTGGCGGTTCAATGGTGGTGAGCTGTCCGCCATATTACAAGTTGGGCTGATTAGGCTTTGCAAAGACTGCAGCTGGACTGCCAACACAATGCTGACCACTCCGGTCAGAGGAAGGTGGCCTCTATTGGGTGGGACAGAGGTGCAGCACTGCTGTCCATATTGCAAGTTGACTTTCCGAAGAGGTCAGCGGAAACAAAGGATTTGGTGTTCCAGTTCTTCCAAGCAGATTTTGGCATAGATCCCTTTCTCCTGTAACCCCGACACAGGAGCTTCTTCACCCAGAGGAATACATATGGGTCAGACTCTGGCAATAAGAAGGTGGTATTTTTCCACATTCATCATGCATTTGTTTGCATTCAACACATATGCAGTTGGAATGTATACGCAAGCATCGATATATATGGAAATACTTTGCCTACTGCTACAAGACTGCCGCAGCCACAGTGATGGCCCCTTGGGAAAACTCATAATACAGAAGTCATAGGGCCACAAGCGCAGCGGTCTCCTAGAGATCGCAGTCCTTCGCAGTAGGACCACCAAACTCGCAATAAGGCCCTAAATGTGTGTGATGTTCCTCTCACAGCGGAGCTCCTCTCTTGGCAACTGTCAGAAGAGACGCCTAACCAACATTTTTGATTTCTACTGTTTTTTAGAATAAAATAATTTTGCAGACTCATCCAAGTACAGAATGCTTAGGTTTTCTTCAGTAGGAGTCAGCCAATATGACATGTGTACAAACACAGTCTCATTTATATATTTTGATATTAGTTAGGTTTCTGGACCTTGGTACCAGAGTACCTGTACTCTGTTCCTTGGGCCTGTCTCTTTCTCACCTGTCTCTAACCTATTATCCTTTCTCTCAGATGTCTCTTTTTTATTTTTATTTATTTATATATACATACATACATGCACACAGACACACACCTCACCTGTCTGGCTGGTGTGTCTCTCTGTTTCCCTGGTCACAGTGGCCCACTGTTTTTTTCAGTAGTACAAGAACAAATAAAATGATAATAACTCTGTTATTAGCATTTTATTTTTTGCTTTTCCGTGCACTTGTAGCTTTCTGAGGCGAGGCGGGGCTGACAGAGCAGCGAGGAGGGGTTTGCACCCACTCCTAAGTGCACATGACTGTTTAACCGGCCCTCTCGGGCCAACCATAACAGTCTTTTGCACTTTCCCTCTTCTTCACCCAGGCTCCATTACAGCTTGGGTGGAGAACATGCCCAGGCCCCATGCCCCATCTGAGCACCGAGTCATGGCCTCTCCACCCCCTATCGGTGCCGTCCGCCCTTGCCTGGTTGTTAACTCTTCATTTTCTCTCTGTACTTGTGACCATTGTGAGGCCCCCAGTTTAGGAATGGTGGCAACATTTTCTTTTACTGCAGTGTTTAGAGTTTCATTGCTGAATTTATTTATGCTAGCCTGATGTCTCCATTTGCTGCGGGATAAAAATAGTTTTTAAAGGCTCATTGGATCACAATTTAACTTCTGTTTCTGGCACTTCTTTAGAGACCCCCTTAGGCCCTTAGGTCCCTAATTGACATCCATGGGCCAGCAGTGTATGTTCTTGCAACAGTCAAGGCGAAAGAGCTCCATCAGTTGTACCCAAGAAATAACCTTGCCGTTTTTGTACAATTCTCTCGCCTCCCAGCACATCCCCTGCCGCCAGTGATTTCTATTATGTTCTCCATCAATTTTCTTAAAATCTGTTATATCCTATAATGATTGCTCTGGAGCACTGATACCAAAGTACAGCCCAGGGGCTGCATGTGGCCCTCCTGACCTTTACTTACTGCCTCCTGGTCAACAGCAGCCCTGAGCTGCTGTACTCAACTCAGCAGTGGCATGTTAAGTAAACAGGCAAGCATTTATTTAAAGGTTGAGTGAAGTTAAAGAAAGGAAGTAACTAGTGTGTCCTGCACCTCTTACCTTAAGGAACACTTTCATTTTCAAACACATCTTGCAGCAAAGGTGTAAAGAGTCTGGTGTGTAGGGCATTGCCCATCCCATCTAGCCCTATTAAGGGCCTACCCTGGGATAACCAGTTGCTGTAGATGTTTGGTGCTGCAATCTGACTGTTTCACGTCCTACAGCGTATTCATAAAGTCTCTTCACGACTTCCGGCCTTCTTCTAAGCAAACATCTATACTGACAGGGATACTCTCAGATCAGTCAAGTATACCAAGAGGTCATCCACATAATGTGAACCTACATGTCTGCATCCCATACCAAATATTCGACTGTTTCTTGTAACAGAAACACCAATGGCTCTATCACCGAATCAAATAGTAAGGGTGACAAGGGGCACTCCTGCCTCATGCCTCTCTCTACCTCCCATTCTGCTGACACCATATCATTGGTGCGTACACATGCCAGAGGCTTGGTACAGAGAGGCGATACCAGCTTAAGATAATGTGGCCCAATTTTCATCTGTGTAAGAGTTGAAAAGAGGTACTGCCACTCCACCATGTCAAAAGATTTTCTGTGTCTAGTGACAGTACCAGCTCCTGGTGAACATGGTACTCGTCGCCCCGGATACTGTCTAGTCGTCTAATATTTAGCGCTGTTTGTCTACCTGGTATGAAGACACTCTGAACCACATGGACCAGACTCTGGATCACAATATTTATCCTTGAGGCAAAGACCTTACCCAGTGTCTTTTTATTCACGTTAAGCAGGGCCAACGGTCTGTACAACCTACAATCATAGGGATCCTTCCCTGGTTTCAACAGGAACACTATCTTAGCCTCTCTAATTGGTTTGGGCATTACATCCTTGTCTGGAGATCCTGATATGCCACCAGGAACTTTTCCGCCAAAGCATCCCTGTAAGTCAGATACTTTTCTGTGGCTAACCATCCATCTACATGTCTTGGCCGTGTTCAGGTCTTTTACAGAAACTTCTATTTCTTGTAACATTAATGGCTCATCTAGTTGAGGTTTTTTCCTCATGTGTTAGTCTGCGCAGTCGCATCGTACACATAACTGGGTATGTCGTCTCCGGGGGGGGGCGGCTGGTTGTATAATTGTGGGGGTATAGTGAGCGCAGACACGTACTTACATCGAAAGGGCTGCGGTCCCATGGAGGTCCAGTCTGAATGCAACATGGAAGCAAAAACAAGACCATTAGTGAGGGAAGGGGTGGAGATTGGTCAGACATGGAGAGAAGGGTTGAAAGAGCAAATGGACAAAGAAAAGGGGAAAGGCAGAGACAGAAAGAACAGGAAAAAGCAATGACGGACGCCTACCTGCGGGATTGGGAGGAGGGCGGAGAATTAGAAAATAGGTGGAAGACGCAAGAAGGGGGTGAACGAAGGTGAGGCATCAGAAAGTGAGGCACATCACAATAAGGAAGCAAGAACACCTGCCCTTTGAGGAACGCCAGGACTGCATCATGAAAGCAGGGGAATACAGACAGGAGACCAGACCGCTGAGACAGCGGAGGATCCAGAAGGCTAAGGGACAGATGTCACAGCCAAAACCAATTATGCGGAAGCAAAGGACTGGTCGGAAGACTGATGGATACCACCAGAATTTATGCAGCAGCCCACCACAACTCAGAAGAGTTGTGGCTGACCAGGTAAGTGCCTGCTAACCCAGAGCAGGAGGGAGTGGGAGGAACAGACTTTCTTTGTTTGTGATTTTACGGGTGCAAAGACGACTTTTGAGTATACACTGGGTACCCAACCCTTAAAGTCATTTTGGGAGCCAAGAACCAGACCCCTTCCTAATCAGGAATAGTCCATAGAGGGGGAGTAGGTACTTAAGAAGATTACTCTAGTGTGGTCATGATGCCCACATTTTCCCCTCATCTGCACGGTGTGGTGACGGGTTATGAGGAAAGCAAGGGGCAAAGCCTTACAGCCAAAGAAAGATACTGTGGTCATTGTAAACATACTTACCTGGGTTTATTTTGGCTTCTTTTTCCCAAAGGCATTGGTGGCGTCCTCCCAGTTAACCTGGAAGGAAAAGAAAAGAAAAGCGACTATTTAGTACCAAGAGCGGACATCCTCTGAACATCATTTGGAGCGATAGAAAAGAGATGGACATTTTCTAAACTTAGGAAACATTCCCTTGATGTTTTTTTGGTCAGATTAGTTTTTGTGTGCCAATGAACCCAAGCCATCATGTGCAAATCAGATAAGCCTCCAAAGTAGTATTTCCATCACTCCCTCCACAATAATTGTTTATAATAAACACAAAATACATCATGTATAGCACTCTGTGTGTTTATCATCTCACCGCATTCATTTATCATCGCTCAGTCTCACCTTAGCAACCACCCCAAAAGTCTGTCGGCTCTATCCCCATAACTGTGTACTAACTGTTGAAACTGTATTCCTTGCAGCAGCTCCCTCTCCAAAGTCTTTTCCAGTATACAGTTTTCCAAACCATACACCACCTGCTGTATCCCCAAATCAATATGCTGCTATTTCTCATCTAGCTCGTTTTCTGCTGCAGAGATTTCTATTTCTAACACCATCTTCCACATGAGTGTAGTGGGTATGGTCAAGCCACATAGCACCATCTTCATGGTGTCCCATTCCACCACCCGTGTTGGGGCTCTATCTGCATTTTGGCAGCTGCAGCTCATGCAGCTAAGAGTGGTGGGGAGGTGAGGTGTGGTGGGGGGCATTTCGACGGAAGGTAAGAGAAAATTAATTATTTAATTTTCCCTCGTCATCGTCGGTCAAAATCCCCCCCCTCCCGGCGCCTCCACTCCCACCTGCATGGGCAGCAGCTGTAGTTTGGTCAAAATAAGTTATTATTCTGCCTTGCACACCCCGCCTGTATTTACCATCTAGCAAAGCCGCCGCAGGTAGTCTCCAGAGCAATATTGCCACTATATTTCTGACAATTATAACTAAATTTAAGTGAGAACATTTCTGTCAGAATCCTGCCCAAATATGTCATTGTGGTCACTAGCAGTGCGTTCTGACTGGTCACTAGTACATAATACATTTCTAGTGCATGTACCTGTCGTGCTGGTGTAATGCAAGAATTCTTGTGTTCATCGGTGTTGTTCCCACTATACACACTGCATTCCCATGTTTGAAATGATTTGCTCAAGCAACTTTCTGATCCTTTTGTTTTATACAGGGTTCAAAGGTATCCTATCTATCAGACCATTTGGCAAACAGTTGCAGTCCCCAGCCATAACTTACGCAGTTGTGCAAATGGGGCGCCCCATCTACCCACTTTCCTGTCAAAGTTATGATCACCTGTGTTAGGTGCAAACTGGCCACAATTATTAGATCCCTGCCGTTTAGTTGTCCAGACAGTGTAATATAGCCCCTTTCCATGTCCAGCACTACCATAGTGGCCTCGTATGGTGTTTTCTGTGCTACCCACACTTCAACCCCTCTGGCATGTACGCTGTAACCTGCATGATTTAATCTACCCCACCACTTCTGTCGTAATTGTTCTGCTTAGCTGGCACCATATATGTCTCCTGTAGGCAAGCAGTCTGCACCCCCCATTGGAACAAGTATGCGTCTACCTTAGCCCTTTCAGTATAGTTATTTAGCTCTCTCATATTGCAGTTCACATATTGTATGATAGCTATCATGTTTGTCTGTCCATGCATTTTCTGCACCTTTCTTGCCCCAGATCTCTTCCTGGCGGCTCAACGTATATCCCATTCTCCAACATTGGCTTGTTAACCTCAGTCACATACAACTTCAACTCAAATACTGACTGAATCATGGTGCACCCTGACTCTCACTCAGGAGTCCATACACTCATATCCAATGTATTTTTTCCCTCCCTGAGTATGTCCTTGAACCCTATTGTGTGGGTTGTTACCATTCAAACCATCTCAGTGAATTAGTGTCAAACACTTTTTGTTCATGTTTCTGCTGATCCATTGCCCACAGAGGCAACACCAAAAGTGTGCCCATTGGAATAGATCCCTGAGAGCGTGAGATGCCTACTTTCCTTTATAGTGTCAATGTATAGTCTCAGTAACAGCTCTTTAATGCCATAGCTCCTATACACCCCCATACATCGGGAAACAACCTTTACATCGCGAGCATAAGACCACGATGCCTTTACAACTCGGTTGTTACAACAACCACGTTGTTACAACGCGATGCCATTACTACGCAAGTCATTACATCGACTTGCAGTAGATGGCGCTCTAACAGTAAGGAATAGTATAATTTACTATTCCAACACCGTCCCTACTGTTGTGTAGGCTGGTGTTGGAATAGTAAATTATACATTCCTAATGCTACGGTGCCATCTACTGTAAGTCAATGTAATGACTTGCGTAGTAATGGCATTGCGTTGTAACAACGCGGTCGTTGTAACAACCGCGTTCTTACATACCATGTAGTAAAAGCACGCATTGTAACGTGCTACATTCCCATACATCAGGTACACAAATGCAAAGGCACACAAAGATCAGTCCATACTGTTCATAGGGCAATGACCATATCAGTAATCACAAGAAGTCCATTCCAACTTTTCTTTTCTTTTTCTTTTCTGATTTCCTTCTTCTCAATGTAGTACAAAAAACTGGCAGCCGACACATGTTTCGTTTATGGACTTTTTCAAGGCCAAAAAGGTGTGGAAGAAAACACTGTAGGTCTGGATATAATAAGCCGGCTGTTTAAACGGATTCTTGTCTCCTTATGGGAAAGGCTTACAATAAATCTGTATAACCCTTACTGGAAGCAGGACTTTTCACCGTATAACCTGCCGGTGCGTCAATGTAACAGAACTAATATAAGAGCACTACCGCTCAGTGTGATCGAAGATGGTGTGAGACCGCAAAGTTAGATCGAAATTGTAGTCTGCACGTGCGGTCGAAGTAATAGCGCTGGTACGCCCGTGCATGCTCAACGGAGGCAAAGGGTCCCCCCGTATATAAAGATAGTGAGCACTGCATGCTCATTTCACCCGGCATACAATTAATGTATCATGGTCCTGGAAAGAGCGAAAAGGGGTAATCACAATAACGGTCAGCTCATAGAGTATCACGGCATACGGCGGATGCGTGGCCTTGATAAGCCTGAAAAAATAAAGTCGAAGGATCCCAACGTGCGTGTAGGCCAATGAGCTGACCATTACTGTGATTACCCCTTTTCACTCTTTCCAGGGCCATGGTACAGGGCTATTACTTCGACTGCTCGTGCAGACTACAATTTCGATCTACCTTTGCAGTCTCACACCATCTTCGAGAACACTGTGCAGTAGTGCTCTTATATTACTTTTGTTACATGGATGCACCGAACGCGCCAAATTTGAAATTCCTGCCAGAGTGACCTGCCTTGTGGACGGGGGGGCTGTCGTTACCCTCCTCACCTTACCGCTGGTTCAGTTGTCGCTCCCTTGCTGGGCTCAGGTTTGCCGCTGCCGCCATTCTACTCCGCGGCCTGGAAGCGCTGCTAGACTACACCTCCCAGGTGCCCCGGCGCCCCTTCGACGAGACCTACGCGCCCGGAGGCGCATAAAAGATCCTAGCTCCCTCGGTGGAGCGGGAAACGTGCCAAATTTGAAATTCCTGCCAGAGTGACCTGCCTTGTGGATGGGGGGGCTGTCGTTACCCTCCTCACCTTACCGCTGGTTCAGTTGTCGCTCCCTTGCTGGGCTCAGGTTTGCCGCTGCCGCCATTCTACTCCGCGGCCTGGAAGCGCTGCTAGACTACACCTCCCAGGTGCCCCGGCGCCCCTTTGACGAGACCTACGCGCCCGGAGGCGCATAAAAGATCGTAGCTCCCTCCGCGCCGCGGGACGCGCGCGGGCGGGTGCCGGGCTAAGCCCGGGCAAAGGGCGGGCCCTCTGTGGCCCTCAGAGGACCGAGAGAGGCCGGGTCGGGCCACGTCATTAAGTTGTAAGGCATATACCCGCAAGCACCTGGTTTGGGTGACCTGCTTATCCCCTCGATTTCAGATATTGTTGTACTGGTTTTATTCTCTTCATTTTGGCTAACCTGTATCACTGTATGTGTTGGTGATATTATATCGTGTTATTGTTTAATTTAAATTTTAGGAATTCCCAGGGTTTTGCTTAACATGGCTAAATCTACGTTGGGAAATAAATCTTCCACTGCTTCAACATTAGATAACTACTTAGTTAAAGTAGTTACTAAAATTAACAGCGATAGGCGCAAATCCCTAGGTCAGGGGTCCAACTCAACGACCATCTGCCCTTTATTGGATGATACATCCACCATATCATCCCCTCCATTTCACGGTGTGAACAGTTCCAATGATAACCACGATTTGGTAACCCTGGGCGATCTAGTTCTTGTTGAACAAGAATTGCCAGAAGTTAATAGGGACCCAGTAAAAGATGTAAATGAGGTCCCATCAGAGGAATCCCCGGACCTGACTATACAGAGAGTTCTGAGACCCCGTAAACACACTCAATTGAAACAGGGAGGTGCACGAAGCATCCACAAAAAAACAGGTTCTGCGTCTTTAATTGGGGTTACCTCGGAGGTAGCCTCTTCTAATAATCTAACAACTAAGATTGATCCTGACCAATTAGATTCCTTGGTAGGCATTTTGGAGGCTAAAATTTTAAAAATAGTTGAACCCCTAGTAACCAAGATTGGTGAACTATCGGCAGAGATCGAAGGTCTACGTAATCTCGTGGGCCTTAGTAACAACTCTTCCGGGAAATCTTGTAGTGTAGCTGGGGTTCATGTGGAACTGTTGACCCTCATAAGTCCTCAAAGGTAATTTTAAATTGTGCTGAACCCCTGGTTGTTGTACCCACGATCAACGTGAATAATACTTTACCACTAGATAGCTGTTCAAGGAGCAACCAGGTACCCAGGAGCATGCACACGGGAGGAGCGCAACCAGACTTACCCCCTGATTGCGCCCCTTTTGTTGTAGTGTTAACAAATGTACCCCCCCTGAAGGATGGTGCCCAAAAAATTAATTCAGAATCCCACGAATCTCTTAAGAACAAAACAGTTTCGTGGTTAAATAAACATTGTGGATTTCCAGTGCATTTAGCCCACCAGATATTAACAACTAGAAGAGTTTCATGGATAGGGCATTCTCGTAAGAACACAAAGGGGGATTGTGTTATAATAAACTTTAGCAATCCTTCCTTAGCCAATAACACCCTATTAAAAGCTACTTTGCTCCCTCATACCGATCAGGGTATTACCCTCCGATCACTGGGTTATTTTTATAGGCAACAGACAAATCTACCCATTAGTGATCCGTTGGAGGGCAGAGCACGTTACCCTGAAGGACAGTTTTTTCACGGTATCGTCACTTCTAACCGTTTTCAAGCTTTGAGTGATTTAGACTCTAATGATTGACTCCACCATGATTGGGTTACTCCTAGATCTACTAGGGAAGCTTCAATTTCAATATTGGAGGAGGACCAGGGATTAAGTGGAATTGAGTTAAGTACGAGGGTAGAGGGCACCTCAAATGCTATGACTGTAGTGAGGAATGTTAATGTTGAAAATGTGGATAGTGTAGCTGTTGTCCCATTGCAGCCTGTAGGCACAAGTGTCCTTAGTTGGAATATAGCCGGCCTTAACAGCAAAGCGCATGATCCCATATGGAGGGACTGTTTATTAGGCCATGAAATTATTGGGCTACAAGAAACTTGGGACACTGAAAGTACCTTCTTGTTGGATGGGTTTTCTGCTTTTTGGTCACCTGCGGTGGTCTCTTGCAGGGGGAGGGCAAAAGGCGGACTTCTCACTCTCATCTCATTGACACTCGAGGGTAAATACAGTAAAGTGGAGTCAGGTTCGCCTCATTGCCTAGCAGTGGAAATTCAATCCAACTCTAATGGGAACTGGCTTATTGTTAATTTTTATAATTCGTTTACTAAGAGTACGCCAAATGAACATTTAGTCAGTCTATATGATTTTTTGCAAATGTATAATGAAAATAACAAGACTCCCTATTCGGTTATTAGTGCTTGGTGATTTTAATGTTCATTGTTGTTTTAGCAACTGTTTTGTATGGGACAGCTTAGGTCCATCAAACCAAGGAAATATGCATTTCGAACATACACCACAGGGTATGTATCTAGATGAGCTCCTTGCTGGCAATGCCTTGGTTCACCCTGTTAATCATCCAAATGATATCCCAACCTATAAAGGAAGCGGTTTGGGCTCCACCATTGATTACATTTTTGTCAGCACAACCCTAGCAGATAATGTAAGTCGGTACAAGGTAAATTGGTCTATTTACAGTGACCATAATTCTGTCAAGATATCCCTGACTGACGATCTTAGGAAAAGCAAATCTGACAATCCCACTGTCAGAACTCTGGACATAAGGCCAACTGACCAAACACGTCGCCTGAAATGGTGTCAAGTGGTACCAAAGGACTTTAATGAGAATTTGTTGGGAACGGTTGGGGATGAAATGTATATGTGTTTGCAAGACGGGATTTTTGGTGAAGCGGTCCTGACAGCTTATGGTAAAATTTGTTCTCAGGTAAACAGTGACCTTAAAAAAGCATGTAAGGCCAAACCCATGAACGGGGAGAAATGGTTTGATCACAGGTGCTCATCAGCCCAACGGAAGTTAATGAGAGCTCTGAAAGCTGTTCCACCAGACAGAGCAGAAATCGCTGTATTCAGGAAAGCCTATAAAAAGGCACAGAATAAGCGTAAAAATGAAATTAGGGAAGAGGCATGGAATGAACTTTTATCCATCGATGTTATTAAAAATAGTGCCAAATTTTGGACTATCGTAAACAAGCCTTTTTTTAACGGTAAAAGTAATAACGAGCTTGACTGCGGTATCCAAGAAGATAAGTGGTGTAGCCATTTTAAACAGGTGTATGATGGAGAAGGCCCTAGGGTGACGTCTTCACTTAACTCGGAGAATTATACCCTGTCCTTTACAGAACTAGAGGTCACAAATGCCATCATGCAAATGACAAGTAACAAGGCGCCGGGACCTGATGGAGTCCCGGCAGACCTCTTTAAATCAGATATAAAAACCTGGTCTAAAATTTTATTCAACGTCTTCGTAAACGCATGTCAATTGGGCCTACCGTCGACTTGGGCAAAATCTGTCATCATACCTATCTTTAAAAAGGGTGATAGAGGTGACCCGAGCTGTTACCGTCCAATCTCTTTAATAGATTCATCCGTGAAAGTACTGGGGAGGGTTGTCCTTGCCCAACTGACTGGTTGGCTAGAGGAAACAGGAACACTCTCTAAGGTCCAGTACGGATTCAGAAAAGGGATGGGCACCATAGATCAATGTCTAAACTTACAACTATTAATTGGCAAATACACGGTGGCCAAGAAGGGAACCTTATTGGTAGCCTTTATGGACCTGTCATCGGCCTTTGACCGTGTAAATAGGTCAAAACTATGGTCCCTGCTCCTATCCCATGGAGTAGACAAAGACATCGTCTACTTCTTAGCTGATCTACATAGAGAGTTATCGGCTACAGCTCGGTATGATCAAATGGGCAACTGTACAAAAGACATACCCATATTAAATGGTGTTAGACAAGGGTGCATTTTGGCACCTCTGCTTTTTACACTTTACATAAACGAATTAGACAATGCCCTAATCGCCTCATGTAATGTTTAATCCCTGCACTTTTATATGCCGATAACGCCGCCCTAGTCGCAAGAACGGGAGTGGGCCTTCAGTTACTGCTTGATTCATTTGCAGGTTTTATGAAGGCCCTGGATTTAACTGTCAATTTTGCTAAATCGCATGTTATGGTCATTGGTCCAAAATCCGCTAAGTCTAAAACCTTTAAATGTGGGGGTCACCAATTATCCAGGGTATCTTCATTTCCTTATTTGGGCGTTCTTTTTGACGACCAAGGTTCCTGGGTAACCCAAATAATAGCAAAAAAGATTGTTTTATCTAGAGCAACTGTGGGTGTTCTGGGTTTTGCCAGAAAGCTAGGCGCCAGACCTATGAGGGCCCTTATTCAAGTTTATAAAGCTAAGTGTCTCTCTTTGGCATTGTATGGAGCCGAGATATGGGGCATCAAAAATGTCAAAAGCATTCAGATTGTCGAGGATAGGTTCTTAAAAAACCTCCTTTCAGTCCCGATCTCAACTGCTAACTATAATGTCCATCAGGAACTTGGAATCGTTTTTTTAGAAGATAGCATTGCCCTGGCCCCATTATTGAAATGGATTAGCATTTGGCTTAACCCGGACCTACAGCGGAATCGTACAATTATGAAAGACTGTACATTGCTAGATTATGGGTCGAGTATACCCTGGCTGAAATATATTCAGAACCTGGCCATAAAGCTAGGTAGACCTGAATTATATCAGTCTCCAGAGGCCCTAGTAAAAGGTGACATAAAATGGTGTATAGAAACATTTATGCACATATCTACCATGGATAGGGAAGGGAACGAGTTGGTTAAGGGCACCGTTAGGGCTCACCAGCTCTGTAAAACAACACCATCCATGGAACCATATTTAGGATTTGTCACAAATGCAAATCACCGTTTCCTTCTGACTAGATTCAGACTAAATCAATTACATCTCCTGTTTGGAGATAGGAAAGGTTGGAAAAGGGCTGTGGACCTTGGCCCTTGTTCCTGTGACAATTTTTCCCCACAGGATATGACATATTTTTTCTTCTTCTGTGAGCACTTTATTGACATAAGGAAACGCTTTTTACTCCCTATATTAAGAAACAAAGGCTTTGTTCAGGTGAGACCTGCTCTTCTTTACCTTCAGATGTTAAATGATGTTTGGGAAACTTTTAACATTGCGAATTTTTTATCCGTTGTAATTCGCTCCTTGAGGAAATGAACTGTATCCTTTTTAATGTTTTTAATTGGACACGTTGCTCTGTTTTATTAATTTGTGTTAATGTGTTTTTTAGCTGTAGTGATCATTTAAAATGAAATCTGTGTTTTTAAGTCTATTTATTGTAGTATGCTTTTATGGTTTGCACTTAAACCGAATAAAGACTTTTGACTGACTGACTGACAGAGTTGCCCCCTTACACCTAGGAAAGCTGAGAAACTAGATCAAAGGGTACACTTATCAAAGCAACCTTCATACATGTATTGCATTCTGTATGGTACCTTTATTCTACTATTGGGGACTGTAAACTAAACCAATGCAAGCAGGCTAATACTCGAGCAACCAAAAAAATGATGAGAGCTCACAATTTCCCACCTGTTTTTTTTTTTACCATTGCCAAACCTATTCCCATGTTATTGTCAACAAAAGTTAAGAAACAGAACCAAAAGGTAGTAGGGCCTAATCATTGTTTTGCTTATCTACATAATGTTGTTGTAAATTAAGACCTATACTGTTTCAAAAACATATCTCTGATTGGACAATGACGTTTATTATGTTTTATTACTTTGTGTCATGCAGTTGTTGGAGTTCTAACCCCTCTTAACTGATTACAATAAGTCTTGGCTACTTGCCCAGACTGTCCTTTGGACTTTCTTGACCCAATGAGCAGTTCAGTAGTACTCTGGTCCCTAAATACTAAGCCATAGGTATTGGCCATTGACCGGCCCAGTAACCAATGATTGTCTAAGGATCTGTAGAACACGCCTGACACTCTCAATGCAAACTATTTTGCGAGCTACATTCTTTGAATGGCCTTCCACTATTACATGATGCATAACCCCCGCACTGTGCCCACTCCATCGTACATGCACGTTACCCCACTGTATTCCTTAAAAGAAACAAGCCAACATGTCTTTGTATTTGTAATGGTCATTTGTTGGCCGCAGTTTTTATTTGGAATACATGGATATACTTTGGCATAATTTGCATTCCATGGTCATAAGTCATCGTTGGTGACTGTCATATTTGCGTCATAAATCATATGCATTTTTGTCATACATCATATCATCCATAAATCATATGTACATCACCAATTAGCACATTGGACTTCCAGTTTGTTGGTTAGCTCATTTGCCGTCTTGTCTGGTTTCTTGTCCCTTCTGGGTCATCTCTTTGTTCGGTTAGGTTTTTCGCCCTCTTTGCGCGGTGGGGGGGGTAGCTTTTGTCCTGGAGTTAGGCCACAACTCGCTACCTTGTTGGACTCTGTTGTGCCTTGCCATCCGGCGGGGGCTGGGCTGCGAGAGCCGTCTCCGTTTGCTACCCCCCTTTTTGTAGGCCAACTCACCCAGCCGTGAGGCATCAAAAGGTGAGTGGTCCTATTCCGGCACCTTCCCTTCGGTGTGCCTCCGTACCAACCATTATCTTAGTAGCTCTCCGCCATGCCACCAGGGAGGCTTACGCCTTCCTGCGGCTCCCCCATTCCTTTGGTCCTTTTACCTGCAACCTGCCAGAGCCATGGCGCCCCACAGGTTGTCCCAGAATACTTGCATGCCTTCCTCCGAGAGGTGCACCCCGTCCAGGCCATAGAGTTCTGGGCGTCCTCTGTGGAGGAGCCCGTGTCTGACGCTCTCCAGACCATTAGTCCTGCAGAATTTGCTCACAGCGAGGTTCAACTTTTTCCTCAAGTTCTCGACAGCTTTCTGTTATTCAGCCCTGCACCATTCCCTTCTGCTGATCAGTTCTGACCAGATGATGGTGGTACTCCTGAAAGACCTGGCTGCCTTCGTGAGGCCCCTTTGTTTGTCATGGAGGAGTGCTTTCCTCCCCAACTTGGCCAGGTCGTTACCCCCCCAGATGTACAATCAAAATTTCCGGATGCCATGCCGCTTCCGCCTGCAGGTCCACAAGGGTCGCAGTCACCCGGTCCCATTACATTCCTGGTTGGCCCCTCCACCGGATGCACGTGTCCACCGGTCGTCCTTCCTGTTTGTGGCCCCCTTGCCGCCACCAGGACTGCATTCTTGTTACGAAGGAGTGGCCCACCACCCACACCAGGCGCAGTCTCCTTCCTGCCAAGCAACAATCACAATTGTCAATATGCAGCTGGCCCCTGAGGCGGGGGGGGCGGTTCTACAATAACTGTGGTCTCACGTAGGTCCGGTATGCCCGTGACTATCATCTGCCTACCGCCTGTATTCCCATCTCGGCCATCCCGTGCTGTGCCGTTGTTGTGGCCGCCCCGATTCTGAAGGAGTGTGACCCAAAGTCCGCTGGTGGTAGCCCCGCATTGTTGAGGGCCATCCGGATGACTGCAGTGAACTGGAATTTGCTCAAATGAGTGCCGTCCCGTTGTTGAAACAGTGGCCCTTCACCAGCTGGACGCACCGCAATGTATGCTAGCAGACAGCATACTGCACAGTATCTCTGGTCCTTAATGCAGTACAACCACACTAATGCTCCTCTGCCTGCCTGGTCTGTCTTTGACCGTCTCAGTAGTATATTCAGGTTCGTGTTTCTGGGCATCACATCACCTTTTTGCAAGCAGTGCGTAGCTAGCCCAGTCCTCGCTGGCGCCACTAACTCGCTGAGGCGGAAAGCCCCGAAGAATGCGGTGGAGAAAGCTGTTTAAAAAATAGGAGCTCAAAGGTATCTTTTGTTATGTCACCCAGTGCCCCCAACAGCAAGCCCAGCTTTGTGTACTCTGTTGGGCGCCTGGTGTCCTGTCTTGTGCCCTCTGTGCCTTTCCATCACTTCAGTGCAGTTTTGATATAATGAGAAGCCACGGGATTTTGCCCTGTCTCTAGTTTTGCGTGATGTGCCACGGCGACCAGATGGGCTTGCGCCCATGACCTGGATTTCTTGCAGTTGAATGTCCTCTGAACGAACTTCTCAGCCGCCCTGCTTGTGGCCCCCACATCCCCCAAGGTCTGAATGCCCCCTATCTGCATCACGGTCTCCACATACTTTTTATATCCCCTGGCTGCCCCCGGAGCGAGGGCTTGGTTGATCAGCTCCGACAGATCTACCCTGCCAGGCCCCATAGATGCACCTGGAAGGGGGTCATGTCCTGCTCTGCCCCAGGTGCTAATTCCCTGAATTTGTCCATCCGTGCTCTTGAAAGGGCGTCTGCCACCTCGTTCTCAACCCCTAGTACGTGGCGTGCTCTCAGGTCTATGTTTCCTCCAAACTGTAATGTAACCAGTTGGCGCATTAATCGCAGCATGTCTGGGCACCTGGCTGATCCTCTATTAATCGCTTGTAGTACGCCCTTGTTGTCTGACCATAGTGTCATCTTCAAGTTCTGCAATTCCTGTTTCCAGATTGTTAGCGCTACTACTATAGGGAACAGCTCAAGGAACGTAATATAGTTGGTTGTGCCCTGGCTGCTCCAACTGTTGAGCCATTGGCCCACACACCATTTACCGCCCAGGATTGCCCCAAAGTCTTGCTGCCTGCCGCATCCGTAAAGAGTGCTATCTGCCTTCTGGTGACCCAGCCTTCTCTCCAGATCAACGTCCCGTTGAAGTCTGCCAGGAATGTGTACCACATTAACAGGTCCTGCTTGACTCCCACCCCCAGCCTGATGTGGTGGTGTTTGTGGGTGAGTCCCGCTGTCAATTGAGTTAAACACCTAGCGAAAACCCTGCCTGCTGGTATAACCCTGGCTGCAAAATTGAGTTTGCCTATGAGCTTTTGGAGGTCCCTCAGTGTTGCCTTCTCGCGCCCACAAAGGCCCCTGATGTCTTCCCTGAAATCCTTCACTTTGTCTGCTGGAAGCCTGGACGTTCCTGCCACGGAGTCTAACTCTATCCCCAGAAATGTGATTTTTGTTGCTGGGCCCACTGTTTTATCTGCTGCCAGGGGGATCCCTAGCTCCTCTTCTAATTTTGCGAAAGCTGCCAGGGTGTTGCTACATTCAGTCGACGCGGCGGGGTCTGTGAAGAGGAAATCGTTGAGGTAATGGAGTTTCCCTCCTGGTGGGTGCCTAACGTGTAGTGCACATTCTAGGAAGGTACTGAATATTTCAAAGTAGGTGCAGCATACTGAGCACCCCATGGGCATTGCTTTATCAAAAAATAGGTCTCCTTCCCACTGAAACCCCAGTAAGTGGATGCTCGAGGGGTGAACCAGGAGTAAGCGAAAGGCTGCCTCGATGTGCGCCTTTGTCGTGAGGGCCCCGCGGCCCGCTGATCTGACTAGGTCGATGGCATCATCTACTGTAGCGTAACCCACTGAGCATGCCTGTAGGAAGGTGGATATCTGACTATGGTTACCCCCAAATTTTTGCCTAGTGTCTAGCTGGTTTTTCGACTTAGTTGGCCTGAGATCCTGCCATTCAGGACCTCAGCCCATCTGCTCTCTCTTTAAAATGGACTCCATGTGCCCTAGGTACATACCCAATTGGTTGGATCACCCTGTCAGCCCCTGTACCAGTGTACACTAGGTACCCAGGGCATTGGTGTACCCAAGGCCTGCCAGGGGCTGAAGCATGTATTATGCCACCCCAGGCTTGGCCTAACAATTTGACACAACTGGCTGATCACTCAGCTGGGGTAAGTTGGTGTAATCACCTCTTACTTAGGTGTAGTATACCTATACCTAACCATAAATGGGACACCTGGTAACCTATAAGTCACTCCTATGGCAGGCCTTAACAATCCTGAAGGCAGAGTGCTTGGTTCCATGTGAGATGGTGCTCTGGCATGAGCTGAGCCTGTCTGCAGTGGTCGGAACAACCTCCTTCTACTGTTTCCAGATATCGTCATACCATATACTCTTAAGTGCATTATGAACCTCGCGGTTAAATGCTATCTTTGGTTTGGCTTTATCAAAACATGTCGAGTAAGGTGTCATACGAATTGGAATACTAACCCCTCGCCAATTCTGGCGACGGGGTTAGCATTCCACCCTTCTAGAGGAACACGACATGTACAGTACCTGAAACCCGGGTAAAATCAGACATAGCCTCAGCTCCACAAAATGGATGCTGCCACCACAGACACAAGTCTGCCCTCCTGCTGCTGGGAGTCCTTCCAGCTTGGGAGGTGTGGACAAAGGGTTTCCTGCCAGGGGAGGTGCGTGCACCACCCCAGACAGGATTTTGTGTATTGGTCAGGTAGGGCTTGAAAGAAACCAGACATGCCTGTGGCTCACAAGGAGCCTTGGTGCATATGCCAGTTCAAACCGGTCCTGGGGCACACCAGTCCCGGGCCTGGGGCGAGCTGGACAAAGGATTGGGGGTGTAACCACCCCCCTTCCTGGTCCCACCCATAGGGAGGGACCTAGCAGGTAGTCCGGCCCCTAGAATCCGCTTAAAGGTAGGAGCTGTGTCCTAAGACTTCAGACATCCTGGAATCAACTTAACACTAAGAAGA
This sequence comes from Triturus cristatus, assembly GCF_964204655.1. Lineage (NCBI taxonomy): Eukaryota > Metazoa > Chordata > Amphibia > Caudata > Salamandridae > Triturus > Triturus cristatus. The sequence continues at coordinate 269,347,021 of NC_140593.1, read as the reverse complement.
AGACGGGAACTTCGACGCTCTGCTGCACAGAGGACTGAAGCCAATCTCCCCTGTGGTCAGGGAGTGACCACCTTGCTAACGCAAGCACCATCCAGCGAATCAACGTCTGCTTTGCCGCCGCCTCCCACCGGAGCCCGAGCCCAGAGACTGACAAGACCTGGACCTCCAGACCTCTCACCGCCCGATCCACAGTCCCTGAAAAGAGGAGACCCGTGGAGGCACCGAGACACGTGGAGCCAGCCATCTTGAAACAACCACGACAAGCTGACAAGTGCAACAACCGAGGCTCCCTCCAAGTTGTGCTTTGGGATCTGAGAAGCCCAACACCCGAGCAGCATCTGCACCAAAGGTGAGCCCTCCAGCATCTCCACGATCTGCATGGGGCCCTTCTGCATTTTGCCACTCGACGCGCCTAACCGGTTGCTGGCCCGCTGGCTAGTAGCCATCTTGGCGACGAACTCTACAAAATACACCGCTGGTCTGGTTGCTCCAGACTGGCCCTTGCTCCCCTCCAAAGGAGCAGTCCCTCTGACCTTGCTGGTCAGAACCATCAGCTTATTTCATCGCCTACAACAATTGCTTTTGCCAAGGCTTGTTTGCTTCGATCAAGTCGCCGACACCGCCGACAGCGAGAGCCTGCGTGGGACAGCTCGTGACCCGACTCCTGGACGTCGTCGACCTCCAGGGACCATGTGGCTGCAGAGACAAGCTACACCTTTCTTCCTGTTTGCACCCGACATTGCCTGGTACCCACCTGGTGCCACGCTGGTCACTGGCTAGTGACTGTGAACACTGTCCCCTCTGCTTACAGGTCTTCAACATCTCCGATCCACTCTTGGATCCACTGCATCTCTCCCGGACCGACCGCCTGCAGCATCTTTGTCTGCAAGCTCCACGGAACAGATAGAAGAAACCCGACGCACTTCGAGGCCTATGCACCCGCTTCCTGTGGGTGAGGTAAAGCTGGCACACCTGTGCCCAAGTGTAGTAATACATCTCTAGTGCCTGTGTTCCAAATCTTGAGTTCCTAGTCCATCCGGAAGATCCTCTTTGCAGTAACTTTGTACTTTTTACGCACCCATTGAAACCTATGGGAGCACGCGTGTGACTATTTGCTCTGCACACGCCACCCGTAGACCTCCTGGTCACTAACTGAAGTTAGCTCCTTGTAGGCCCAGCGATTCTAGAGGCCCTAGGCCTTTTCCCTTTTCTGTTTGTGGTACTTATACCACTATTTTAGTATATGGTTTGAGTGGCCACCAGGGCCTATCCATATAAAGTGCAACTTCTGTGTATTCTGCTGTAATCTTGTTTGACGATTTGTGCTCCTGTGCTCATAAAGAGACTAGGGGTTACTTTGAGAAATAAATACATATATATTTTGAATATATATCTGTGTGGTGTCCTTTCATTGGTATAAAAGGGGGTTGCATTTGGTAAAACAGCTGGCTTAACACGCTTCACGAGTTTAGCCTCAAAGACTGCTTAGCCTACGCTACCACTAGGGCAGCTAGTCCGAAAAGGTTGACTTACAACCACACCATAAGGGTTGCTTGGCATGGTACAAGGTGATCACTTTAACTAGTGAGCATCATATACCAGGCCAACTTCTCACATTGGTGAGCAGCGGTTGGATTTGAGCTTGCTGTGTTTTACCATTGTAATCTCTTGGTTACCAATTGAAAGATCACATAGGTACCTGTAGGTACATATACAACAAGATTAGATATACATAAGTTCTACTGAACTTAGTTGTTGTAGAGCAAAGGGAGTAGCACACCCTGACTACAACTACTAGATAGGTTTAGTAGGTAAACCCAAGTGTAGGTAGATTGCAACACATCCACCCACACTTAAGAGCAATGGCCGGGGCAGAGGGGTCCACTGTACCCATCTCTGTTGAGAGTGACCCCCAGAGGGCACCATCCAGCTTTGCTACCCTTAACCAGAATGAGCTCAGGCATTTGGCAACTCTTAGAGGCCTTAAACAGCCCAAGAACCCTACCTCTGCTGAGCTCAGAGAACTCTTGCAAAATGATGAGAATCAGAGAGAACTCAGGAAAGCTTCCCAGTTAGCCCCCTTAGGGTCAGGAACAGGAGGCCCCCCTTCTGAAGATGCTACAGAGGTACCCAGTTCCAATAGCCATCCCTTAGATGAGAATCATACTACAGGGGAGGAAAGTGGTGAGGATACAGAAAGTAGTGATGATGAAGGGAGAACTAGCCCAGTGCCAAGTGTTATACTTGGCCCAGCTAAACTAAGGCTATTGGGGATTGACAGTGGGTTTACCCCATTGGATCTCCCCAGTGGACTTAACACAGGGCTTGGGAGGCAAAGGAATCGCTCAGGTGACTCCAATGCTTCCCATGGCTCTAGAGGCTCTCAAGGTCACTCCAGGAAAAGGATGACCACCCCTCAGAGGAGGGAACATGAGGCCAGAATGCAGGAAGCCCAGCTGAGGATCAGGAAGCAGGAGCTAGAGGTAGCCCTGATGGAAGAAAAACTGAACAAGGCTAGGCAACCTAGAGAGAGTGGGTCTATACCCACTGGTGGCAGCATTGTCCCTAAGGACAAAGATAGGGTCTTTGATAATAGGAACCTGTCTAAGGTTGTGCCCCCCTACAAAAGTGGGGATGACATCCACAAATGGATAACTGCTCTTGAGAGAGCCTGCAAAGTACAGCAGGTTCCTGAAGACCAGTGGGCAGCAATCCTCTGGCTCTCCTTTGAAGGAAGAGGCAGAGACAGACTCCTCACTGTTAGAGAAGAGGATGTCATAAATTACAGAGTCCTGAAGAGTGTTCTGGTAGATGGGTTAGGCTTACCCACTGAACAGTACAGGTTAATGTTCAGAGACACCCAAAAGACACAGACTCAGGACTGGTCTGAATATGTTGAATGTGCCACTAAGGCTTTGGAGGGTTGGTTGCTGGGAAGTAAAGTATCTGATTATACAGGATTGTACAATTTGATGATGAGAGAACAGATTTTAAGTAACTGTCAAAACCAGCTCCTCCATCAACACCTGGTAGACTCAGATTTGACCTCTCCCCAAGAATTGGGAAAGAGGGCAGATAAATGGGTCAGGACCAGGATCAGGCCTAAGAATCAGGGTGGTGACCAAAAGAAAGATACCACCAAACCTCAAGAGAAGGGTGGGGATAAAGCAAAAGAGAAATCTTCCTCAGGGCCCCAAAACTCCACACAGGGTGGTGGGTCCCAAGCTCCCTCCTCTACCACAGGTAAAAAGCCTTACTGCCATGAGTGTAAAACTCCTGGGCATTGGAAAACTGACAGCAGTTGCCCAAGGGCTACAAACAAAACTGTTCCTCCAATTACTCCTGTCACACCACCTATTACTGTCAGCAGTAATCCCCCAGGTGGTGGGAGTGCCCCCAAAAGTTTGGGTGGGTTTACTTGGGGAACACAGGGGGACCCTGGCTTAGCCAATTCCCCTGCAGCAGATACTCTTGTCTGTGATGGTGGCATGGGGTTTGCCAACTTCACTGCCTGTCCCAACACTTTGGGTAGGTACAGACAGGAGCCCTACATCAATGGTACAAAAGCTGAGGCCTACAGAGACACTGGAGCTAGCATCACAATGGTGGCCCATTGGCTAGTTCCCTCTGAGCAGCTTTTGCCTGGTTTCTCCTACCAGGTGACTAACATTGATGGCAAACAGAACAGTCATCCCATGGCAGAGGTATGTCTCAGCTGGGGAGGGGTCACTGGCCCTAAAAGGGTAGCAGTGTCCCCAACCTTGCCTGTAGACTGCTTACTGGGGAATGACTTAGAACTCTCAGCTTGGGCTGGAGTTGAACAAGACACCCATTCTAAAATGGTAGGCCTTTCACAAAAGGGTAGGGGGGTTGTGCCATTCACAACCCCTGTCCAAATAGATTTCCTCCCTGAAAAGGTTGGAAGGGCAGTGGTAGCCACAGCCCAGGCACAGACAGACTTCCCTGTAGAGACTGGCAGAGCCGTGACAGTCACAGCTCAAACACAAACTGAGTGCCCCCCTGAAAAGGTTGGCAAGGCTGTAATGGTCTCAGCCTATACTCAGACTGACATAGGTGTAGTGAAGCCTGAAACAATGGATCACTCCACACAAACTGAGAGTAGTGGGGAGGAAGAAAAGTCTCCCTCTCCCCAGACATTAGGAAAAGGTCAGCCTCCTCAGGGATCTGACCTCACCCCTTGTGAAGGAACTGCCCCAGAGGAAGCCAGGCCTGGCCTGGCAGAGCCTCTGATGTCAGTGGCCCCTTCCAAGGTGGGACCCAGTCTGGTGCAGGTAGCCTGCCTCTCTCTACCCTGCCTCAGTCAGCCCAGGGCTGCAGAGGTCAGGGAGGCCAGTGGACCCCCAGAGGGCCCCTGTCCACAAGAACCCCCCCATCAAAAGAATGAGGATTGCCTGGCTAGTAGCCCTAGTCAGGTGATGGGTAAAAACATTCCTGAGGGATCTCCTTTACAGGTAGTTAGGGACCTCCCCCAGAGGGATTCTGTTGGGCACAGGCAAACCTGGGACCTTAGGGCCCCAAACCTGACCTGTCCCTCCAGTAAGCCCACAAAAGGGACCCAGCCTCCAGCTTTAGGTAGCCAGAGGCTGACCCTGAGAGCACAGTGCAACTCAGTTAAGGAAAGAAAGGCATCCATGGTGAAGGATGATTGGAGGAAGCTGAGGCCTCACTTTGAGGACACTCACTTCAGTACTCCATCTCAACACCAGCCTTTTACTTTGCCAAGACACACCAAAGGTAGAGATTCCCTATGGTGGAGACCCTCTGATACCCTTAGGGTGAGGGATTGCTTAGTGGACCATGAGACAGGGGGTAACCATGCCAGTGCTGGTTCCTCCTTATATGGCCACTTGGGCAATATAGGCTTACCTGGTCAAGGTCAGCCTTATCTCCCTTCGTTTGGGGGGGGGGGGTTGTGTAGGAAGGTGGATATCTGACTATGGTTACCCCCAAATGTTTGCCTAGTGTCTAGCTGGTTTTTCGACTTAGTTGGCCTGAGATCCTGCCATTCAGGACCTCAGCCCATCTGCTCTCTCTTTAAAATGGACTCCATGTGCCCTAGGTACATACCCAATTGGTTGGATCACCCTGTCAGCCCCTGTACCAGTGTACACTAGGTACCCAGGGCATTGGTGTACCCAAGGCCTGCCAGGGGCTGAAGCATGTATTATGCCACCCCAGGCTTGGCCTAACAATTTGACACAACTGGCTGATCACTCAGCTGGGGTAAGTTGGTGTAATCACCTCTTACTTAGGTGTAGTATACCTATACCTAACCTTAAATGGGACACCTGGTAACCTATAAGTCACTCCTATGGCAGGCCTTAACAATCCTGAAGGTAGAGTGCTTGGTTCCATGTGAGATGGTGCTCTGGCATGAGCTGAGCCTGTCTGCAGTGGTCGGAACAACCTCCTTCTACTGTTTCCAGATATCGTCATACCATATACTCTTAAGTGCATTATGAACCTCGCGGTTAAATGCTATCTTTGGTTTGGCTTTATCAAAACATGTCGAGTAAGGTGTCATACGAATTGGAATACTAACCCCTCGCCAATTCTGGCGACGGGGTTAGCATTCCACCCTTCTAGAGGAACACGACATGTACAGTACCTGAAACCCGGGTAAAATCAGACATAGCCTCAGCTCCACAAAATGGATGCTGCCACCACAGACACAAGTCTGCCCTCCTGCTGCTGGGAGTCCTTCCAGCTTGGGAGGTGTGGACAAAGGGTTTCCTGCCAGGGGAGGTGCGTGCACCACCCCAGACAGGATTTTGTGTATTGGTCAGGTAGGGCTTGAAAGAAACCAGACATGCCTGTGGCTCACAAGGAGCCTCGGTGCATATGCCAGTTCAAACCGGTCCTGGGGCACACCAGTCCCGGGCCTGGGGCGAGCTGGACAAAGGATTGGGGGTGTAACCACCCCCCTTCCTGGTCCCACCCATAGGGAGGGACCTAGCAGGTAGTCCGGCCCCTAGAATCCGCTTAAAGGTAGGAGCTGTGTCCTAAGACTTCAGACATCCTGGAATCAACTTAACACTAAGAAGAAGACGGGAACTTCGACGCTCTGCTGCACAGAGGACTGAAGCCAATCTCCCCTGTGGTCAGGGAGTGACCACCTTGCTAACGCAAGCACCATCCAGCGAATCAACGTCTGCTTTGCCGCCGCCTCCCGCCGGAGCCCGAGCCCAGAGACTGACAAGACCTGGACCTCCAGACCTCTCACCGCCCGATCCACAGTCCCTGAAAAGAGGAGACCCGTGGAGGCACCGAGACACGTGGAGCCAGCCATCTTGAAACGACCACGACAAGCTGACAAGTGCAACAACCGAGGCTCCCTCCAAGTTGTGCTTTGGGATATGAGAAGCCCAACACCCGAGCAGCATCTGCACCAAAGGTGAGCCCTCCAGCATCTCCACGATCTGCGTGGGGCCCTTCTGCATTTTGCCACTCGACGCGCCTAACCGGTTGCTGGCCCGCTGGCTAGTAGCCATCTTGGCGACGAACTCTACAAAATACACCGCTGGTCTGGTTGCTCCAGACTGGCCCTTGCTCCCCTCCAAAGGAGCAGTCCCTCTGACCTTGCTGGTCAGAACCATCAGCTTATTTCATCTCCTACAACAATTGCTTTTGCCAAGGCTTGTTTGCTTCGATCAAGTCGCCGACACCGCCGACAGCGAGAGCGTGCGTGGGACAGCTCGTGACCCGACTCCTGGACGTCGTTGACCTCCAGGGACCACGTGGCTGCAGAGACAAGCTACACCTTTCTTCCTGTTTGCACCCGACATTGCCTGGTACCCACCTGGTGCCACGCTGGTCACTGGCTAGTGACTGTGAACACTGTCCCCTCTGCTTACAGGTCTTCAACATCTCCGATCCACTCTTGGATCCACTGCATCTCTCCCGGACCGACCGCCTGCAGCATCTTTGTCTGCAAGCTCCACGGAACAGATAGAAGAAACCCGACGCACTTCGAGGCCTATGCACCCGCTTCCTGTGGGTGAGGTAAAGCTGGCACACCTGTGCCCAAGTGTAGTAATACATCTCTAGTGCCTGTGTTCCAAATCTTGAGTTCCTAGTCCATCCGGAAGATCCTCTTTGCAGTAACTTTGTACTTTTTACGCACCCATTGAAACCTATGGGAGCACGCGTGTGACTATTTGCTCTGCACACGCCACCCGTGGACCTCCTGGTCACTAACTGAAGGTAGCTCCTTGTAGGCCCAGCGATTCTAGAGGCCCAAGGCCTTTTCCCTTTTCTGTTCGTGGTACTTATACCACTATTTTAGTATATGGTTTGAGTGGCCACCAGGGCCTATCCATATAAAGTGCAACTTCTGTGTATTCTGCTGTAATCTTGTTTGACGATTTGTGCTCCTGTGCTCATAAAGAGACTAGGGGTTACTTTGAGAAATAAATACATATATATTTTGAATATATATCTGTGTGGTGTCCTTTCATTGGTATAAAAGGGGGTTGCATTTGGTAAAACAGCTGGCTTAACACGCTTCACGAGTTTAGCCTCAAAGACTGCTTAGCCTACGCTACCACTAGGGCAGCTAGTCCGAAAAGGTTGACTTACAACCACACCATAAGGGTTGCTTGGCATGGTACAAGGTGATCACTTTAACTAGTGAGCATCATATACCAGGCCAACTTCTCACAATGCCTCTATGCCAGGGGTCTCCAACCTTTTGTGTAGTAAGAGCTACTTCTGGTCAGTGAAAATCATCGTGAGCTACTAAACCCCAAGTAACTCACGCATTTTTCCAAGAGACCCCCCACGCCCCGTTTCATTAACTTTAAGCCTAATTTCTTCAACAAAATACTTAATAACCACTCTCTCTGTGATGCATTTAATTAGTTTTATCGCGCCAATCCTATAAGGTGTCAAAACACTACATCACACAGAGACAATCAATCAAATGTTAAATAAGACAGACGACAAGAAGGTATAGGAGTCACAGGTCATCCGTACTGGTAGGCAGGATAGTTTAAAAGTGCTTAGTCAGGAGAGGCAGAAACAAAGAATTTAAAACTTAACACCATGCATGGTTGGGGGTTTCTCTTTAATAATAATAATTGATTTCTACCCAAATTAACCTATTTTTGCAATATTAGGGAAATGAATAACTGGGGGAAATCAAAACGGTCCAGCCAGCCAGTACTTTGCAGTTTTCAAGCAGCTCTTTGATAAGTTACTTGCTCACTGCTCTACATTAGGAATTTAACTCATAAAGAGCTAGCAACAATATATTCTCTCTGACAAAAGTAGTAACCCACTGACCTGTTTGCATCAGGTTATATATGCACTTTGTGATCTGCAAGTTCTTTACAGCAGACATATTAACCCTCTGTGCTACCTTACGATGAGTAAAAACTTCCTTTGCAGATTATTACACAAACCTCCTATCTCTTTCTTTCCAGGAATTACATTCATCACCTACTTAATTTGATTAATGTCTGAAATTTGCTGGAGGCCAGGAATGCAGCAGAAAGTGCTTTTCCATAATATTAGCGCCTCCACACAAAGTCAGCACCCAGTGGCATCGGGCGCGCTGCCCTAAAGCCGGCCCTGGCGTTAGCAGCACAATACAAAGATACACACCCACAACACTCCTCTGCTGAAAGCTCCTCACTGGTTACCAGTCACAATAAGTTTTCATCCAAGCTATTCGGCATCACTCACGTAGTGACAAGATAAAGTAGTAAAGGTCCTACAAAATCACTACAGGCAAAACTGATCAAATACTTTCAACCTAGAAACTTATGTTGCGGGCTAGCACAGGGTATATTAATTCCAGCATACAATAACATGTGTTGGCAATACTTTCTCCATACAGGCCTTCAAATTAGGAAATGCATTCCAGGCAAAAGTTCGAGCCATTCAGACTCATCTAGAAATCAGAAGAATGGTTAAGAGCTGGTTATTCCAAGACTGATTTCCAGGAAACATATGTTTGTTTTGTCTGCAAAGACGAGAGTCAGACTCAATACAAATACCAGCTCAACTCTACTGCTGGATCAGGCCTGCACCGGACAACCATCTTGCCTGAAGTCTTGTTTGAACAGAACATTATAGAAAGGCCAACACACCTGCAACGATAGTAGACTCCTTAATCCCCACCTGCACAAACCCTATGCAAGTACTTTTAATTTGAACCTCGGGTGCCACTTTGCTTTATTACTGTTAAGGCAGATGTAAAGCACGGTGGCAGCCGATGTTAAAATCAAAGGTCCTTGCATGCTCTGAACAGCTTTCACAGTCATGCAAAGGCAAATATACAACGTGGTGTAATAATCAGTGAAAGGCGTTCACCGATTACTACACTGCGCTATATATTTGCCTGTGCATGACTGCAAAAGCAGTTCAGTGCAGGCAAGCACTTTCAATTTAACACTGGCTATCACGCTTTATTCCTGCTTAATGCAGATGTAAAGTACGGTGGCAGCCTATGTTAAAATCAAAGATACTTGCATGCACTGAGCCGCTTTCATTGACTACTACGCGAAGGCAAATTAAAGCGTGGTAAAGTCAGTGAGAGCGGATTAGTGCAGGCAAGAACCTTGAATTGTAACATATGCTGCCACCGCGGTACCGGCCCAGTGCCTGAAAGGACTTCTAATTTTAACGTTTCCTGCCACTGCGCTTTATAACCGAAGGCAGATCTAAAGTGCAGTGGCAGCCAAAGTTAAAATGAAAGGGCCTTGCATGCAGTGAGTCCATTTTACCAACTCTGCTACTGCTCGGTCAGGGGCCCACTTACCTCACAACAGCAGCTGCTCCGGGAGGCCCAAATGGAAAAGAAATGCGAAGCGCGGGCAAAGCCTGGAAAAGACAGGTGGCGCCTGACTAAGAGGAAAAACGTCATGTTCTCCAGCCCGCCCTGCCCCAGCTAAACTCCCTTCAGCCAATCAGAACAGCTGGTTCGTGTGAGGGCGGGCAAGGGCTGATAGCTATCAAAGAGAATGAAGGGCTACAAAATTAAAAGCTTATATCACGTCTCAATAATTATACAGCAGCGCGAGCTACTCCCAGAGGGTCGGCGAGCTACCGGTAGCTCGCGATCGACCGGTTGGAGACCCATGCTCTATGCTAATCCCATCATTTACTGATGATCCCTCTGGAAAGGACAGGTGGTGAATTAGCCGGTATTGTCCTGGTTCTTTCTTGGGGAAGAACCCTAATGGCGAGATCACCAATCCCTTGCTCATGTGGGATGGGGCCCTCTATTCTGCCCAAGGCCCTTTCTTTCTCCAATTTCTTAGTGACCACCCCTGGGTGTTGTAATGCTGATTTAAGATTTTTTGCGCCGGCTGGGGGAAGGGGGCCTGCAAACAGGATAAAACCTTCCTCAAAACCTTGCATTATCATGGCAGCGTCCGTTATGTTGTGGTATGTATTTGCTAGCCTGCGTAGTTGGCGAGTATTGATAGTGGATCTGGCTAGCCTGCAACCTTGAATTCCTGTCAGTCCCCCCTCACCTTTTGTGTTTGCCTCACTGCTTCTTCTTCTCTTTTTTGTCTCCCTTTGTTCCTTCTTGCATCTCAACCCTCCTGCTGGGTGTCCCCCACCACAGGAGGAGCAAATATGTTGAAATTTGCATATACCTCGTATTTCTAGCATATGGCGGGTGTCCTGCTATTCTGCGTGGTTTTCCATGAGCTGTACTGTTTGGACTTTTGGAACGTCCTCCCCCTCCCTTTGTGGAAGGAACCCCGAAAGGGCTGCTCACTCTTCCCTGCCCATGTCTTGGCCTCCCTGGCGACCATCATCTTGTGTATGAAACCGATACAGCCTCCTCATTCTATTCCATCTCTGGGTGTGTTTGCCTTTTTAGCCTGAAACCCTTGTCGTATTCTAGCCATGCTTGCCAGGGAATTGCCTCTGTGCGTTATGTATGTTGGCCTTGTAGAGCCATAGGTCGGCTGCGCAGCGCGGAAATTTCTCTACAATTTTGCATGCCATTATCCTAAATGCATCCAGCCAATTGTCAAAATTTCTTTCTTTTCTCTCCTTCCACCTTTCCCTCCTGTCATCATCTTTCCTGTTGCAACTTGTCAGATCCAACCCATCTAACTGTATCTCAAGCAGTGTAAAAATATCAATGAACTCTTTCCTCCATATACTCTCTTTGACAGCTAGTGGTATGAGGCTTGCTAGACCTGTGGCCTTGGTGGTCATGGATGCTAGCCCGGGTGAGGGCCTTGCGTATGGTTCCAGAAGGCGGGGAGCAGTGGGCGGGTCACCTGTTATGTGTGCGCCCCCCCATGCTGTTATGGGAGACCCTATCTCACTCCGGGTGTCCCGTGTGCCCTGGCCCCTCAAGCTGTCCTGGCGAGCCTAGCCTGGATCTATTAGGTGCCAAGGCAAACCCGAAACCTCTCCCTCTGTTTGGGGTCCTGCCACCCCTCCCCCTGCCAGCCCAAACCCCCAAGCAATAGTGGTGCCATTGATCTGAAACATTCTTTTACTATTTCACTAATATGCTCACTGCATCCCTGGTTCCGCCGCTTGGTCCTGCCACCGCCCGGTTGGCTACAGGAGGCAGGGCCTTTCTCTGGGGGGCTGTCTTGGTTGCTGCTGCCTCTGCCAGCTTGGCCGGTGCTCTCCTTCTCCTCTTGGATGGTGGTGCGGGGACGTCCTCCTGTTGCTGGTTGCCTGGACCTTCCCTGGCATCGTGCAACAGATGCAGCTGCAGCCATTTGCTCCCATGTACCTCGAATACCCCCTGGATTTTCCGCAGCAATTCATTCAGATCTTCCGGCTGATTCTTGCCCCCTCGCCATCTTCTGAGTGATTTTTGGCTGTCCAGATGGATCTGGTGGTGGCCGTGGGCCGGTGCCCTCCCTCGCCGGGGTGGCTCTGTACTGTATTGGCTGTAGACCGGTGCTCTGTTGGGGCGGGGTGCTGCCACCAATCCTTATGTACCAAACCTGTTTTTATACCCCTGCGTGGCCCTCCCTCGCTGGGGTGGCTCAGTGCTGTGTGCAGGTTGTGGGCAGATAGGTAAAACTGTTCAGTCTGCTTTCATCGAGAGATTAGTGTTCTGACCTCGCCTTTTTATCCCGCCGGTGGCTGAAGCTGCTAGATTGTGCAGGCAATATGTCACTCTTTGGCTGGTGCTAGGTGCTTGTGTTGCTCGCAAGTGCGAGCCCGTGACCTGCCAACTTCTCCCTTTGCGCTACTTTCACCCGGGCTATTGCCTTCTGCTCGGCCCGTTGCGAGCGGAGCCTGTCCCTTTAAGGTTCCCACAGTTGTGCGCTCGCCAGTGCCGAGACCGCTGTGTAGGCCGGAAACAATGTATCGTGTCCCTAGCGCGTGAAACAGAATTTAGACGGTTCTCGCTGCCACTGATCAGAGCAGCATATCCCCATGCGTTTTCAGCAGCGTACAGCACTTGCTCCCTGCAGTACTTGGCATGCACACCGGCAATCGGATGCTGGCTCGAGTGCTGTTGGGGTGTGGTACCAGAACCCCTAGCAGCGGGAAATTTGGGCAAATCCTTGCTGGGACGCGCCCCTCGCGTTCAGAGGCGTAGTTTGGCTTCCAGATTGCGGTACTCCCTGGCCTTCTGTCCCTCGCTCCAGGCACTGGGTGATAAGCTGTCGACCTTCGATCCCGAGTGAAGGTGGGTGGACGCTTTCTTGCTCGCCTTCCTTACAGAGGCAGCGGTCACTCCTGGTAGCCCACTCGACAGGGCTTTGCCTTCGTTTCCTGCTCCCAACGGCAGTGGTGGATCCTGGTGGCTCGCTCGAACAGGGCTTCGCCTCGACTCCAGAAATGACGATCAGGTAACAAATTTCTCCTTGTGCCGCTGCTGCTCCCCTGCTCCACGAAGTTAGGAGCTACCTGGGGGAGCGGCGCTTATATCCCCCTCCCCGCATTCCTCTCCCTAGCTGGCATGCTACCCCATGGGGGGTTTTGTACCCTGCTTGTCACCCCATTGGCCGAGGGGGTTGGCGCCTACCTGGCGGCCGCCGCGGAGGGGTGCGGGTGCTTTTCCTGCGTTTGGGCAACTTAGCGTGCGAAAAAACGGTTTCTTCCGGGGCTCCGCGTTGGTTATGGCGCCGGCCCTCGAGGCCCCCTCTGGTGGCAGCCTCTGCGATTTTCATAACAAGAAGTGGAAACAGTTTTCTTCTTTTCAACTATGACTAAGGGAACGATTTAGAGTTTGGCGGACAGAGTACTGCGTGGCAACTAAGTACCCTGTCCCTCAAACTCTCCGTCCGCCTTGCCAATTTTGAGTCAAGCAGACCACCAGGTCTTCGTGCCGTCCGAGGTAAGCCAACCGACCATCCAACCCTCCGTCCAATCGAGAGTAGGGGGTCGGAAGGCTTCTTTTTTTTCACTGTCTGTCACTGCCAGGAATATTCTGGAGATGATGGACAGTAAAAATAAAAAAGATTGTCATGCACCACGGGAGAAAACTTCATGGTGTTTGGGTCATTTTGAGAGTTTCTTTGGAAATGTATAAACTTTTGAGGTTAGTGTAGCGTCTGTCACCATTGATGGAGGCACACCAAACATTTTAAATGGCTTTGTACGAACTGTTGTGACTGCAGTTTTCTACAAACCCACAGACTTCACGGTGGTGAACTCTAAATTTCCAGGGGCTAGCAAAGACAGGGTAGTGGACGTGAAGTCCTCCACCACCTTGACTGCCTTTACTCCATCAGTCAGTCTAAATCAGGCGCTAAAATCCGATTTATTGATTCAAAATCACTGTGTTCCATTTGTAGCACATAAAGAGCAAAACATGGAGCAAAAGGATTATCCCAGTTTTTTTGGTACCAGTCCAAAATATCTGTAGGACAGGCCAATGTCTTTACCCGTGCTTACCCTGATCATTTTGAAGCTTTCCTTTGCCTTGTATCCATTGGGTACCCACCCACTCCATTTTGCATTACTTTTGTTTCATCTTTTCATCAATGATTTTCCCATTCGGTCATCCATTATGATTTATTGGTCTTTTGAGGCTAAAATGTAATCACATCTCACCCATCCTTGCCATCACATCTAAATGCGGCAAGCAGGTATAACATTGATAGCAAATTTCGACTACAAAGCATGGCTTGGCTCCTAATTTTGGCCCACTGTTGCGTAGTAGATGAGAGGCACTTTCTCCTTAGTGTCCAGCTCTGTCTTTCCTTCCATAATTAGTTTCCTGGGTCTGACCTGGGACAGAACCTACGAATTCTGCTCCCATGTTTTCTGGATTAGAGTTATTGTCCTATGTTATAGTTTTTTTTGCTCCATTGCTACGCTATTTTCCGGTTATATTTTTACTTCATGGCCTCTTGCTTTGTTTTCATTTTGGGTGGCTGTATTTAAAAAGGTGCGGTGGATAACGTACCGCTCGAGTTTAGGCGAAATAAAAAGTAACACAACAAGAGGCTGTAAAATAACGAGAGAGCTCTGGAATGTCCTTTCATTCTTCAAGTCAGGCCACGAAGTCACAAGGGACACTGCTTCCAGCTCATTACTACCCCTTCATGGCAGCACCTCAAAGATGTCATGTATGATCAATACCTAGAGTGGGACTGCCAGTTTAGAAATAACTCCGCCTGCACCACTGAATGAGATCAAATACTGTTATATTGCAAGTAAAAGTACATTAGCCCTAGTTTTGTCACGTGACTGCTGAAAAGAACCTTTGATTCCTTCGGGTCAGGCTGTCCTTTTAGTTAATATTAATCCAGCGCAGGCCTTTGATGCAGAATTCTCCTCCCTGTGCTGGAGAATCTGAAGGTACTCTCCGTAGACTAAAGTCACTAAAGCAGCGAGGAGCAGGCCAGGCCTGGTCCGATTCTTGAATAGTTGGAGTCAAATCTTCGCCAAAAAGTCCAGAAGTGCGTGTGCGTACTGAAACAGTGAGGAAGTAGGTCTTGAACGATGGTTTCTAGAGAGGCGAGATTCTGGGTGTGTGCTACGTTTTCAGATTTTCCCACAAGTGCAGAAAAAGAAGAGTGGTGGTGCAGAGAGGTGATGAGTCCTCTGATAGAACCAGGAGCGATGCCAGTATAGACACTTGCGACAGAAGCAATGGGATGGATGATGGAGTGTGCTCAGAGCAGCACCTTGTGAACAGTTTATCCTCCCTGTTTATAAATCGCAGGAGAGCAGACGCTTCTCACGCCTTTCCCTGGTGCCTTCACTGAATGCATCGGACTCTACCTCTTTTGCCAAAGAAGAACATATCCAATTGGAAGGGAAGACAACACCACTTCTCCAAAATTTTTAAGGTGTGTCCTTTTTTCATGTTCTATGACATGAATTGTTTTTTTTATAGGTTTCTGGTTTTTCTATTGACTTGGTCAAATGAAATCCTGTTTCCTCATATTGTTTTCTAATGGTAGTAGAGGTGATTTAAGCTGCATAGGACGGTGCAAAAAGCCTAATTCTTTTTTTTCTCCAATTAGTGCATGGTACAGACATGTGTAGCGATGCGAACCTACATCGGGCGACTGGGTATGATTGTTGAGACTGGGTATTAGGGTTGCCAGTTTGCAAAGGGGGATCAACGCCTGCCTGCAGTTCCAGTGTAGAGTCCCATAGAGGGCAGTTATCGCTCCATGCAACAACAAGGGGGTGGAGAGCTCAGGCATCATTGGTGGGAGGGGATTTCTAGCCTATGCTTGAGATGGACATCAGGCTCAGCTTGCGGTTGTATGATTAGTTCGCATGCTGCGTGAGTGTGTCTGACGATGGAAAAGGAATACATGTTCTGCATGAGTAAATGCTGCAAGGAGACAATGTCCTGATTAATCCGGGAACCCAAAAAAGTGTTTTTAATTACACCCGCCCCTTCCTTCTGGCAGGACACCCTTTTCGGAGCAACAATAGGTATTCATGTTGTCCCTTTCCCGACTATTCCCCATCCAGGGCGGCATGGTTCAAGTCAAGGCAGGGACATCCTGGAACAGGAGAGTCACAATAAGTGAGTTGGTTCAGTTACAATGGGGCCCCAACCTTATAAGGAAAAGGGCTAGATAGCCTTCTATCTATTTAGAGGGACGGTGCTATCTCCCAGCTTGGTGTCCAGCTATGAGAGTGGCCAGACATCTCAGCAAGGGAGTCATAAACTCCTGAATCTTAGCTAGTGGTCCTCAGACAGATTTGCAAAGCAGTATGCTTCCATGTTAGCCCAAAGGCCTACTTGGGAATGTTCTGATGTTCCATGGGGTTGAGGGAGATGTTCCATGGGGGCTAGGGAAAGGTTAGAGGATCTTCCTGGACACTCTTGGGAGTGGTTGGAGTCAGCCCTGGTCTTGGAAGGGTGAGAGAGTACTATCTATAAATGCCTTGATATTGCCAGGATCTAGGTCCACCGAGAATATGTGATGTGGCCGCTAGGATGTTATATGTTTAGTGGAGTGCTCTTGGCCTTCCAGAAATTCTGTATTGTGTATCATACCAGTACCGGCATGATACACAGCACAGCATTTCTGTGAGATGCCTGAGAAATGCATAGGGAGGGCCCGAGAGTACAGAGGACCTCCATATGCTATGAAAGCATCAGCTAGGCATTATATGGAGCATATGTGGGAGTTTTGCAAGGACCCTGGTACAGGTCAAAAGCAACCAGAGACACAAACACAGAGAAGGAAGCCTTTGGTCTACAGAATTCCAACTACATACTGCCCCTTGCACACTCTAGTTCAGGACATTAGCCCACCCATGTTATGAGATACACAGATTAGTGCTGCTAATCCATAATACAGGGTGGAGTCTTTGGTCGACACCAGATAACCTGAAACAAGAGATACCTCAGGTTGGTGTTATGAGGATGCCGTTCACTTTGAAATCGTTTACTACTCCAGATCTATATGTTTAGAATGTTTGCTTCATGTGTTTGGTGGCTCCTGTGCTTGTAACTAGTTTCATGTGTGGCCTCCAGGTTGGAATTATTTTCAGACTGAATGTGCTGGCCTTCATTCTGCTGATTGGTGCCATGAAAGGATTAGTCTGGCACCTGTTCAGAGGCAAATGTCTCTGGGCTTTTTCAAATGTGCAGCGATGCATCTCATGCATGCTGTCTACAAGAAAGGTCTTTACTCGAATTCTTATGATTCGAAAGGGGGTCTTTGGTAGTATTGGGTGTTTTACAACTTTAAAGTGTATTCTTTCTTAGATACCTTAGGCCTCTTGAGCATATTCTGCACTGGGAGCTCTTTTCTGTTTTCTCTTAGCATTGCTATTACAGTAAAAGGGCGACCTCGTCAGCTTTTTAAAGTAAGGCATAACAGAAAGAGCTTTAATTCTTAGTAAGGTCATACTGGTTTAACTTATGAAGGGGTCTAGAGTGCAGAAAGTACAGAAGATGGCAGTGTTATCCAGCTGCCACAGTCTTCTATCAATGTCACATGTCTATGCAGCACTCACCCATGGAGCTCAATTAACATTTTGTGTTCTGCTGCTCTGACGTTACCGGAAGTGCTGTGTTGTGGGTGAGGGCTGGCAGGTCGGATACAGGTGGGTTGGACCCTTGAGTCTGCCAAGGATGTTTGCATTGAAGATCAAAGCTGAAATAAACAATAGTAGCTTTAAGAAGACCTGAAAAGGATTAAAGTGTGGATGTTGTGTCTGTTGATGAATTCGTAGTCTCCCTATCCTCTGATTCAGTTAGTGATTTGGAGGTGGAAGCAGATGAACAGAAGGGTAACTATATTGGGAAGTAAAACCTGCCTTCAAGTATTGGACCCTGTGTTGCTGAATATGGGTTTTTCTTCCTGTGAGCCTTTAGGTACTTCTTGGGTTACAATTTCGGAAGCCAACACCAGTGGTTACATGTATGCATCCACATTTAATGGATGTAGGTTTACATGAATGGAAAAATAGGGATAAAATCTCACCAGGGTTCATGTCAAAACATTATCCATTGGAGCAAATGGGAGAAAAACTGCCAGAGTTTGTCATTGTTGATTTATTTGTGAGAATCTTAGGTGGATGCACCTTTATGTCTGATGATACCATTATCAAGCATTCATCAAATAAAAAAGGTGGGTTTGTCTCTAAAGAAGTCTTATGCAGGTTCACACCTTGCGTTGACAGCAGGAATATATGGCGCATACACAGCACTCGAATTCAGAAAATCAAATAGGTGTGCCATTCCACAGGACCACTAAGTCTCTATTCAAGACAGTGGTATGAGAAATGTATGATTACTCGCGGTATCCTTCTCAGGATTCACCAGCCCTCACCCACACAAGTGGCATTCTTCATCATCGAGTTGAGCTCCTCGCTGGGTGGGCGCTGCAATACCCAGTGGGCCCCGCAGGAGGGCTGTTTCTACAAGATCGTTTATTCTCCCTGACTATTTTTGCCACAGCAAGTGATGGTGCCCTTTATTATGTATTGTGTAGAGGGTGATGGGTTGGGAAACAAATCTGTTAAAATTGGCTTTTGGGCAATCCAATAAAATGGTCTTTATTCTCGGGGTTGGAACGTGCCAAGATTAAAACATACAGATGAGCCAAATAGGCATAGTGATGGCCCATGGTCCTATCTAGTGGTCAACATGATTCAGTCTCTGACAGTCCAAAACAAGTCTACGTTAGTTCTTTAGGACCAGATAGAAGATACTCTAATCTACTTCTTAGGTTTCAATACTATGAGAAGAAGTACCCTTGTGATATGAAAATAACACAGTAATACGTAAAAGATAGACAAGTGTTGAATCTCACTTAAGTGTCCATGGTGCCCTATAACCTATTTTGTCCTAATCTCGGACCCTTAGAGTATCTTGGAGCCACTTACCTTAAGTCAGCAATTCTGTACAGGTAAATGTAAAGGGATCTCAAAAGCAAGGAAGGAGTCCCTCCAAGCTTTTACTGTGGTGCTCAAAGATTGACATGAGGAGACCTATTAAAAATTGACTGCAGTCAGGTTACTTTTCCATGAAGTGAAGTTGTTTGCTCCTGAGTTGGAAGAGAAATTGCATAAACTATTCAAAGAGAAAAAACACTCCTCGTCGTTTAGCAAGCAACAGCAGCAACCAAGCCAAGCTGGTTCTTCAGGATACTTTGGTAGGTGCTTCTGACAACCATCAATAAGCAAAAAATCATTCCAGTATCAAAGCCAAGGAAAGGTTTTTGGTGGAAAGGCCCAGGAGAAGCAGAAATTGAGCTACCCAAGCAAGCACACAAGGTCATGACTATGCCAAGTATCGCCTGACACTGCCAGCGGCGGGTTGAATTGAGACAAATAGGACAAATTTACTTCAGACAAATGGGTGAGACTAGTGATACAGAAATGCTTCCTGATATATTTTATATATCTTCCACTCCTGAATCAGGGGGTCACATCAACTTCATGGCTGAAGCATCTGAAAAAGAGAGATGCATTTAAGGAGTTTAATCAGGAACTCCAAACGAATAGAGCGGTGGTATTCTTCCTAGTCTCCAAGGTTCTGGGGGTGAGGGCTTCAGGATGGTAATAAATCTAGAAGCCAAAAATGTGTGGGTGAAATCTGTACCATTCATGATGGTGACGCTTTAAACGATTTTTCCTTTGATTGGCAAGGGAAACGTCTTGATAAATATCGATTGATGGACGTTTACTTCCATGAGCCAATACTAGATGCCATCAGAAATTCCTGAGGTCTCATTTCAGCGTTTTGCCTTTCAGACTGGAATGTGCCACTGGCTGTTTACAAAAATGGTAGTTCCACTGGTAGTACTGTTGCATCTTAAGTGTCGACCCCTTATTGGATGATTGGCTTCGCCATGCACCAACAAAGAAGACAGTGTTAGAAGCTGTAATGAGATGTCTGGAGCAGCATGACTTACTAATGAATCTGAAAAAACATGTCAACTAGTTACTCTGCTGGTGTTGATTTTTATTAGAGTAAGGTTCAAACCGCTGAAGGGTAAGGTGTTCCTTTCGAATCAGAAGGTTTTGGTGATCCAGGAGTTGGCAAGATTGTTCCTTCAGATTTCGAAGTTCCTGTAAGACTTTGGTTTAACCTACAGGGGTTGATGGCATCCTATGTTTTTCTAGTGCCATGGACCCATCTTCATGCATACCTGATTGTTCTCCGCCTGAACTCACATTTGTTTTAAATCTCTCAAGACTTCAGTAAGCTGGTTTACATCACTCAAATAAAACAGGACTAGGATGATGTCTGAGTTGGGACTTTTTAAGAAAGGGTCACTCTTCATGCTGTGGAACGTTGCATCATTATGAGAGGTGCAAGTTATTTAGGTTGGTGGGAAGCACTAATGGACTAGTCAGTACAGGGTCAATGGTCTTTAATTCAGGGCCTTGGGTCCTCCAATTGGAGAGAGGTGATTGCAGTAAATAAGACTTTGAGACAGTTTCAGAATTTAATTTTGGGAAAACATGTTCTGATCTATTCTGACAATTTGGAGACGGTCTCATATATAAATTACAAAGGAAGAACAAGAATGAGATCCCTTGTGGAGATTGCATGGAGAGCTGGTCTCTGGCCAGGAAGGTGTGTTGCTTTATTGAGGGTGGTTTACATCAAGGTGAAAGACAATGTAGAGGAAGACTGGTTGAACTGAACATTTTCATTTCAACAGGCGACTCTCCTACCTTTGATCTTTCAGAAAACATGCTAGAGGTTTGGAGTACCATATCTCGACCTCTTTGCAACAGGAAACAACTAACAAGTATATAGTTTGATCCAGGTTTCCGGTGGACATGGCATGGAGGATGGGTGCCTTAATAGTGATATGGCCAAAAAAAACATGCAAAAGATAGTGGATCACTCTCAGGAACTGTGGTTGCTTCTCAATTAGAGCTCTGGGGCTCCACCCCAGATTTGCAACCTCCATTATAATTTGAAAGTGTAACTCTGACAATCAGAGTACAAATACACAATATAATGAACAATTCAAGGGTGCCTCACACTGGCATGTAGCAAAGGTCGGGCAACTAGCCACTTCCTGAAGGTCTAGTGCGCAAGGGAAAGGATTTAAGTAAGTACGCTTTACTTACTATTGTGCAGCCCTTCATCTTCACTTCAACGGGTGGTGTGGTTGAGCAGGTAGAGGCACAGCGGATAAAGATAGCCTTGGATGTTGCAGGAAAAAGTCCTTCTTGAGGCTTCCTGTCACTCATCCCAGCAGCCTCTTCTTGCTGACTGGTCCAGTTCTACCAGAAGGCAGTGACCATGATGTTTTACAGATTGTTTGTGCTTCTGAACAGAGAATGAGACTCCTTTTGCACGTCACATTTAGAGATGCACAGCACTGCTCAGAACAACTTCTTAGCTGTGAGGTGAACAGCACACAGTTGGAGTTGTATGATAGACTAATCTGAGCTATCTGCAGCTGTCAGTCTGTCATGCAAAGATCAGAGTATATCAGGTGAGGTATAGAAAATAAAATGCAGTCTTAAACACCAAAGTTGTGCCATGTCAGATTCAGCCAAGTTAACCCAGAGGCACTGCTCAAGAAGGGTGTGGTGGATTACTGCCTGTTATTTATGTCTATCTGTGCCATCTTTCCCCACACTCCCCTTTCCACATGTTCTGCAAATTAACATTATTTGGGAAATGATATATTTAAAAAAAAGTGGACAATTGGCAAAATTGACCTTGCTATTGCAGCTTGCACATGTCCCTTCGCACAGAACGGAAATGTCTGGTGCCACTTTAACAACATGTAAAGGAGCCCAGACAAATAATTAAGTTATTACTGTTGCTGGAGTTAATTGTGCATTATACCTCCTGCTCCAACAACACTCTTAAAGCCAAGCAAAATGTGAAGTAGGTGACTCCGACAGATGGATTTAAAGAGGAGATTTATTTTAGTAAAGTACAAGTTCAGTATAAAGACGTCAGCCAACCAGTCAGCTCAACTGCTGTTCTTGTCTGATAGACTCACTGTTAACACAAGTTCTACATTCTACCCCTGACATAATAAGGATGTCCTCTACATACCAGCCATGGTAAAGGTGAATGCCATCACCTGGATACGACACACCTTACCCCCAGCAAACCAAAAATGCAACAACTACTTACAAAGCAAAGTCAAAAGAGCACACATCATATTAGCAAAACAGGAGCGCTAACATGCTGTAAACATTATACTAGACTACATAGGCCTTCAGGCACCCAGACCTATTAACAGTGCGTTAACTCTACCCATGCAGGAGCTGAGGAACACCATCATTATCTTTCTGGTTCATTGTGGAAGATGAGGTTTTGTTGAAGAAACCACATGGTGCAAACACCTTGCCAACATATTAAGGTTCCAGATCCTGTTGTCTTATGTTTTAATCATGTTTTAAAGTAATTTTACCACTCTGATTATTTTACTGAGTTTGGAATCACCTGATTTCGCTACAAGAAGTTTGATTTTAACCCAATCACCTATATTCATCACTGTTTCCTTCACATTCTTCAGATTGTCAAACTCACGCTTTCTTTTTAACATCTTGTTTCTACTAACATTTGCAACATCTTTCTCCAAAATCTGCTGACCTGTCAATCCTCTGATCTTATTAAACCAAAATTGGACAAACCGAGCAATTGAGATTTCTGCCCTTAAATACTCAAACATGGATGATCCAGTTGTGGAGTGAGGTGTTAGCCTATATATCTTCACTTTTCTTTCACCTCACTCATCCAACTCCTGCCACAAACAACAGCTAGCTGAACTGTCTTCTTCAAAACTTTGTTAAACCACTCTATCATTCAGTCTGCTTGAGGATGATAAAGGGCTGATTTTGTATGGGTTATATCCTTAAGCAGTACAAAAATCTGAAAACTGAACACCATTGTCAGTTAACAAGAATGAAGGATAGCCCACTCTCAAAACGTTCCTCCAGAAACACAATAATATCCTTTGTTTCTACAGAATTCACTATTTTCACCTCTGGCTACCTAGAATATGGTTCTATGCTTCTCAAAATGTAACGATCCATACTCGATATTATAAGAGGCCCGACAATGTCTAATGCAATCTCATCCCAAGGACCTACAGGCAACTTACTTAAGACCAAAGGTTGTGTGCAATACTTCAACACTTTATCATTGCTCTGACACTCGCAGCAATCTCTTACCCTTCGTTCCAACATTAGTTCAATGCCCAGGCACCAGTAATCCCCACGCACACTTTCTTTAGTTTTTGAAATTCCAGTGTGACTCTCATGGGCCTTCTCAGTTATCCGTTCTCTCAAACTTCTGGGAGGTATAAGTCTATTTCTTCTTAACAACAAATCTCCCTTAACACTCAACTCCTCTTTAATACACCAAAATGGATTACCTCTATCATGACTATCATTTTTAAAGCACCAACGTTGCATTTCACATCTTGTAAAATAGTCAGTTTGCATTTCTTCCAACCACTTTTTCTCCTGCATAATCCCATTTGTGATTTCACACACTTTGCAATCTTACTCCCACAGCATATCTTCCCATTCATCATCTTTAGGTGATGGCTTCCTTTCATTGTCACCACGTAATCTAGAAAAACAATCCACTGTTGAGATCTTAACTCCAGGAACATACAAGACATCAAAGTTAAGTCCTTGATTTGCAACCACCCATTTGCAAATTCGTGTGGAAACACAGTCTTTCCCTTTATTCGTGAAGATCTCCCTCAAGGGCTTGCGATCCATTTTAATTTCAAAGTGACTTACCCATACAATGTTTCTCAGTTTCTTCACAGCCCAATTTATGGCCATAGCCTTCCTTTCAATTGCAAAGTATCTCAAATCTGCCCCCTTAATTTCTCTGGAAATAAACAATATTTATCTTTCATGGCCATTCATCTCTTGCTACAGTAACCCACGAAGACCTATAAAACTAACGTCTGTCATCATAATTGTCCTTTGGCCTTGCTCAAAAATACTTAAACAAGGTGGAAGATTTCAGATTCAAATATTCTTCTTCACACTTCTTGCTCCACACAAACTCTTTTCCCTTTTTTAACAAATCCCTAATTTTTGCATTTTTCCCAGCAACGTTCCCCACAAATTTGTTGTAGTATTGTCATGTCCAAAACTTGCACAAGTTATTTTTTGTTATAGGGACTAGGCATGCTTTTGATGGCATCTTTCAAATCATATTCCGATTTTTTCACTGTTTTTTTTTGGCATTTCCCAGAGACTTAATGATCAAAAAACTCAAGTTCAAGTATATTGAATTTACATTTCTCTAGCTTCAAAGTGAACCCGCTAGACTCAATCCTTTGCAGCACAGCTCGCAGTCTTTCATCATGTTCTTCAGAAGTGTTTCCATACACCAGTAGGTCACCCTGGAATATATGTAATCCCTTTAGCACACTCACTGTTGCCCTCTCCAGTCATATGCTCCAGTAGGAACAGTCCAGCCTGAACTTCCATGACAGGTCCTCTCTAACTGGCACATGCATCAACAAAGACTTTTGCGATTCCTAAATTGCGATTTTTAAGGAATCGCAATTAAGGAATTGCAAAAGCCTATGCATGTAGGAATCGCTATAAAAATAGCGATTCCTACAAATTCCTTAATTGCGACTTGCAAATTGCGAGTCGCAATTAAGGTATGCCGTCCCAATCATTCCTATGGGCCTCCAGGCCCATAGGAATGAATTGGAGATTGCATGATCAAATTGCGAGTACCAGTAGGTACTCGCAAATTGCTCATGCAATTTCAAGGGTGCAAGGGTGTCAAAATGACACCCTATTGCACCCCTGAAATTTATCTGTGCACATATGTTGCACACACATATGCTCTAAGGGCATGTGTGTGCGCAACATGAAGCTTTGAAAAATGCACAAAAGTGCATTTTTCAAAGTTTTTGCAAATTACCATGAAGTTCAACTTCATGGTAATTTGCTCCCCCTATTAGCGAAATCGCTAATTTTTTAACTTTAATGCATTGCATTTAAGGAATCTCAATTTGGAATTCCTTAAATGCAATCGCAATTTAAGGAATCGCTATTTAGAGATTACTTACAGTGCGATTTTTGCATTTGGGATGATGCATCCCAAATGCAAAAATACCGGTCGCAAAGGGGCAGATTCTGCTAATCTGCCCGTTTGTGACCAGTTTACTCGTTGATGCATGTGGCCCTAAATCAGAACACAAGCAACCCAAGACCGGTATCGGCCTATTGGGCCTCTTCAGTCAGGTGCAGCTTTGTTTCAGTGGCACAGTGAACACAGGACCCAAGTCTTTGCATACTCATAATGAAAAATACAAAGGAATGATGAATGGAATGCTTGAATTATTCTCAGGCAGTGGTAATTAAGGAGGTTTTAGTAGCATAAGAATTGAATTCACCTCTGGGCACAACCCTAGTCAACTCCTGAATACAGAACAATAAAATGATGAGCTTTCCCCTGAGATGGCTAACCAGTTTAGGACTTCCACAGGAGAGGAAGGATCTCAAAGATCTCTAGTAGTAACAAACAAACTTGAGAGGATGCTTCTAGATTTCAGTAAAGATATAGCTGCATAGTCTGAGAAAATCAGAGCACAATCAAAAAGAAATACAGGCTGCCTACAGTTCATTACAAAATAAACTTGATGATTTGGCTCAGAAAACGAAGACACTGTAGGAATCTTAATTAAAGTTGAAGTTAGAGGCCATTGATGACTAAAAGACCCAGGACAAGGCCACGCTTGACCATGTATAAATTCTTGAGAATCTCTCAAGGAGAAATCATTTAGGATTTCTAAATATCCTGGAGGAGGAAACATACAAGCCTGTATAATTAATCTGCTATGAAAGGTGGTTCTCTTAAGGGAAGTAGATATAGACCTAGTAAGTGATATCCAATGTATTGATAGGGATCCTTTTACACGGCATCCAAACAGGAAGAAAATGAGAAAGATCTTGGTGAATTTTTTGCCCTACGGAAAAAAGAGATAACCATCAACGAAAGCCCTAAAAGTCAAAATCTTCCCAACTCTGTCCTTATGCTTTCAAAAACAATCAGACATGTGTAGGCTCATGGAAGATAGGCAGTAGGGACGTGGACAAAGAATGGAAGCTAAAGTCTCATAGGGTTAACATACAACTTAGGTTTCTAGCAACGTTGTGACTCATGGAAAAACAAGATGTATATGTGGAGGAGGTAGATGACTTAATACAAAAGATAAAATGGAAGATTCTACAGAGGCAGTCTGAGAGTGGCAGTTGAAGCAGGTGTTGATGGGCTCCTATTGGCACGCAGGAGTGTCAACAATATGAAGTGTGGTTCACACATGGACGGTGCACATTGGGTGGGAGTGGATTGGAAAAATGGAGAAAAAAAGTTTTAATCCTCCTTATTACGAGACCCTCGACCCAACATTTCTTTTATTTCTTTTTTCACAGAATATAGGTCGCTTTTCACAGGATATTATTGGACAAACAAGGGGGGCAAGGAAAGGTACCCCCTATTATATTGAGATGTTAATAGCCAAAGTAGGAAAAATAAGAGAACAAACTTTTTTTAGTATTTGGATCTCACTATATGGCAAGTAATTTTACTTGCACTCACCTCACAAATTCCAAAGCCCTAATTGCCTTAAGATGTATAAATTCCTGGAGGCTCTCTTCTCCACCCAACAGCATATTAACTTGAAAGTTGCCTTATTATGCATCACTAAAAAGTTTGGAAGTAAGATATTGGTAAGCCAGACAAATGATTCTGGAAGGTCAATTATTGTGGAGATAGAATGTAGGATAGCCGTTTATACCGTAGCTTAATTTTATGGTCCAAACCTTGATGGTCCCTCCCTTCTTTCCAGGTTTTTCACTAAACCTGTAGATTGGGGGGACTTTAACACGCTCTTGGATAATACATTGGATATATGTCCAATTTCTAGTCATTTATAAATACTCTTAAAGTACATAAGGTGTCTACATATGTTAGTTCATTATTTGGTGCTTCCTGAAACTTGGAGAGAGCAAATGGGAAATCAAAGAGGGTCTAGTTTGCATTCTAAAAAATAAGACCAATTTTCAAACATTGATTTCTTTCTGCTGGCAAGAAGAATTAAGAAAGATGTATTGGGATAAGACACCTTTCAAATCATATAACAGATAATTAAGCTATCCGGTTAACTTTAGGGGTCTTCGAGAGAGAACATAGCAGATAGCTAAAAGGGCTCTTTTGATTCTAGAGGTGGATTCTGACTTTACGACACAAAGTGACTACATCAAAGAAAACATCAGTTCAACCTCAAGTGATATAATGTGGGATGCATTTAAGGATTTTCTTAGCGGAATATTGAATACAATTCCAAACATAAAGCCAGATAAGAAGGGGTGGAAGATGACTGACTAGAGTCAAATGCACAAGTTCTAGCTCAAAGGCTAGAAGACACAACTATTAATGATACTGGAGAGACACACTGTTGTCAGAAATCTAGTGAAACCACAAATATATTTTAAAAGAGGCACTGAGTATTGAAACTGCCTTTTGGGAATTTTAAATAAGGATGATACATTCCCAAATAAAAACCATATGAAAAATAGTTCACCTTTAGTGCCTCTAAAAGAGCTCACATTAAAGCAGTTGGATAATATAAACTCACCCTTTTAGGAAAATCAAGCAGCAACTGCAAACCTTAAGGTGGGTAAAGCTGTAGGTCTGGATGGTATCCCAGCAGAAACATATTAGTCAGTGCTAGAAAAACTATTGCCAGTATAGCTAGACCTTTCAAGAGACTATTGAGAAACTAATGTTGCATCCCCCCTTCCTGCAATGATGATGTTATCATCATAATTATAAAACCTGACAAAGACTCTAAAAACGGAGGATCCTACAGACATCAACACTGAACTGTAATGACAAGCCATTCACAGACAACCTAGCAAAGAGACTATCCAAGACTGTTGGAAATATTAGAGGTGATGAGCAAAAGAATTTCATCCCTGGAAGATGTTTACATGATCTTACTCATGTAATGATTAGTTTGATCAATTTTGCTGCTTCATAAAAGGTTCTGCTGGTGATATATACATATGTGGCCAGCGCCTTTCACAGAGTCAATTGGAGCATCCTCTATTATATATTACATAAATGTACTCTCAGACAGCATTTTATCATGGTAGTACATTCCCTTTATACAGCTCCCATGGCCAGAAAACAAGTGAATGATAATCTGACTCGCATCCTGAAAATTGAAGAGGGGACCAGGCAAGTATGTCCTCACTCTGTCTTGTTATTTAACCTGTTTATAAAGCCCTTTGCACAATAACTAATGTAAGATCCTGGAATTATCCCCTCTCAGTATCGGAATTTTAACCATAAGTTAATACTGTATGCAGACAATCTAGTGATCTATACCTCAACATTACCAGCATGTAAACTTTGGTACAGGAATTTGGATATTTATCAGACTATCAGATCAATCAAAAGAAGTCTAAATTTATAATCTGGAAGACATGTTATGATTCACCAGAATTACCTTCAGAGATAAGATAGCTGGGGGTCGTGCTATTGAAAGATTTAGACGGAAATTACAGCAGAAATATCCAAAAGGTCATGAAAGATGTAGAGAGATTATTTTGAGTAAGGAGTAGCCTCCCTCTTGACATTTAGGGATTTCTGTTTAAAGCCATCCCTGTAACCTTTAGTCGTAAAGATTTCAGAAACACATTGGGAAAATCACTAGTTTTGTGTGGGACTGTAGGGCCATTAGACTTTTCTGGAAACATCTTAGAAGATCCATCAGGAAAGGATTTCTCTCTGCCATATTTGAAGAACTACTTTTGGGCCATCCAGCTTAAAACTTTTAGATGCTTAATAACATACCCAGGAGGTAAAACTTTGAATGCACTCCTTAGAGCAATGATAAGGGTAGTATTTAAAGAAACAATTTGGTATAACATTTTCCTCCCCCCAATTATTTTAAAAGTCAGATTGAATGTGCTGCATACTGCAGCCAGACTTTGGTTTAATATCAGGAACTTATTGGAGAATAATGATTATTCTTTACAGAAACATGTGTAATTGATAGAACAAGGAAATCCAAGATGATCTGGGCTTGCCTCCAATTATTTATGCCCAAATGTGCATGCATATTCAAACAATATGTAATATTTCTTCTGTGTTCGATTCACCTCATGCCAGCCTGACATGCGAGCAAGACCATTGCCCAAGGCAGTAAAATGAAATGAAAAGTGTGCACTCATGGCAGTGCTTTCCTTTTGAAGTCACCTCGACTGGTCATTCAGTCAATAGCACCAGATGACTACTGAAACAACTACAGCCAAAATACCCACTTTTAAAGCCAATTGCAGCTGTGCGATTGTGTGACTCCGACCGACTGTTAAAGACCGAGGGCCTTCCCCTCACTGTTTTCCTACTTCAAACAGTAGACACTGCTTCTCTATAGCAAACCAATGTAAGACCCTAATTACAAATCAACATTTTAGCTCAATGAAGGACACCTTCTAAGTGTCTGGGTGGGAAACAGGAAGATATCCTACCTTCCACCTGTAACAAGCCTTCCATACTCTTGCAATCTCACTTGATGGAAATAGCTGGCAAGGTTTACGGTGCCTTGTTGCCCCTTGGACCTGGCTACTAAAGTTATTCATTCTTGTTTCCCTGAGAGCTCGGTCTTGGAGATGTGGTTCTTAAATTCCACCCCCTGTGATCTCCAAGAATGGCATAGTCACCGGTTCTTTCCTCTATGGTGTGATCTTTCTTACCCTGCTCTTTACTGGAAAGCCCATCGGACTCTCGCACACATTTCAGACCTGACAATTAAGTTTATTGCTGAAATCTAAAGAGCGATCATGTTTTAGCTCCTTCCCCTAACACATATTCAGAACTAACACTGGTAAAGCCAATAGGTCAGGATTTTGGTCTTGGGTAATAGTTGGACGATTTTATGTGAGTGGCCACCAGCTATCATTCAAAGAAATCTCATAAGGAATCTTGCACTACAGTGATATGGAAGTTGGGAGCAGGATGCTTTGCTGACCTGACTGCATTAGCGGGTTTAGGCTTAACCTTCAAAGAAAAGTGTAATAAAAAGGAGTTTAAGGATGACGTTTACATTGTAAGTAGTAAATAGAAAATATAGATACAGCTGTACTTTGCACAATAGATAATTATCACAAAGGACGAGTATTTTGTTGCAAAGGCCTATCTATGTAGTCATCTTTACTTTACCAACTAAAAAGCCACATGTCCAACACATTATCAGGACAGTAAGGTAAAACAAATAAACACACAAGTGTAATTAGAAAATAGCATTGTGTGTTATGAGAGGCTAAGGCATCCAAACTGCTAGAACTTTTTACACAAAATCCATAAATCAACAATTAAGGTGCCATTAAGCCAACAAGGTAAATAAATCAAACGACAAACTCAAACTCTCAGTTAATAGCTACACTGAGGTTGCTTCTATACTCTAACAAAAGGAATACTTGATGAAAATCTATGTGGAACACAAATGGGATAATGCAACCATCCTTACAATGCCATGGCCTTGTCGGACATTCCATCAAATTAGTGTCAATCCAAGAAAAAAACATGAAAGCCATCGACTGAATTGGGCTGGACCAAAGCACAATCTATTTTGTTCTTGAAAAAGTGATAACCTAAGGTCGTCTAGGTAACAAAGGTGCCTGTAGGGACACTTGGAAAGTAACATGGCTCTATCACCCAACAGAGGCACAACTGTCAATAGTGTCACAGGTGCAGGGCCCACTGCACCCCAAATCTGGATCATTTTTACTGCCAAAACAGCAGAGGGGGGCATAAGCTGCAGACTGGAGGATAATGAGAGACAAAGGATGGGATTAGGCATCAGACCTGTTATGTCATCAAAGATCAACAAGCATTTTCAATGCAATAGGTCCCGCATTTCTGAGATTTTAGGGGAACGGCTCAGTCTACCCTTGCTCCTCCCTAACACTGACACCTGTTTGTTACGCCGTGAGGGGAACAGCCAGTTCGTCTACCAGCCATCGGGCCTCGCCGTGAGGGAAACGGCCATTTTTAGACTACATCTCCCAGCAGGCACTGGGTGTCACTTGCCAATCGTGTCACCTCAGCGCCGGGGCTCTTAAAAATCGAGCAGCCCTCCCGCAGCGCGCGGGCGTGCCCGGGCCAAGGGCGGGCCCATCTGCGCCCGTCATCGCCAGGAGGAGGTCGGGCTGGGCTCTCCCTCTGTCCTTCGAACTCTGAGCATTTGTCTGCAGGTACTGTTTGCTATACCTAGGTTGGTCTCACTAGACGGGCACCCAACCGATATTAGTGACTGTGCATCTATCTTGTTGTCCAGTAAAGTATTGTCAATGGGAAAGAGGAAGCTAATGGAGGGAGGGGGTCCACTGTTAAGTAAAAGAGGGAAAAAAGCTAAGAAAGTCTCTCATGCGGCTAGTAATTGTGTCCTAACTAGGATTGAAGGTATTGTGAATGAATGCGAGGACATTCTGGGTGATAGTAATAACACTATTGTAGCTGCGAATGTTAACAACCCTGAGAAAGTGCCAGTATTAGCACAACGACATGAAAGAGTTGTTCCCGCAATGTTTAACAGGAAATCATCCAAAAAACCCTCAACTTGTGTAGTACACAACTCAGTGGAGGGTATTTCTGGGCCCCCATCCTCACTAAAAAACTCAGGTCTAAGTGATTCTTTGGGAGCAATTAGTAAGGGAACTGTCCATGAATGTCTGTCTGTCCAACTACCTTGTTCAAATAGGTATGCAGTTTTAGACTCTAGTATCGAGAACAGCCTAACTTCCACCCCGAGCAAAGTTGGTGTGGTTGAGCCCCCTGTTAATTCAGTAAAAAACAGTTTGTGTGGCTCCCAAAATGGCGCTCTTCGACAGAGAGTGGAACTTCTCGAAAGGGAATTGGCCTTGTTGAGGGAAAAGGTCGACGCGCTTGGACACAGGCCCCCCGGCTTAGCCATCCAACCCCCCCCCCACCTATTAGGAACAGCATAGGTAGGGGAGTGGTGGGGAAGTGTTTTGGGGAAATTGGGCGTGGGCCAGTGTTAGGCCAAGTGCCCCAAGCCCAGCTCCCTATTGAAAGTTCTATTCCCCTTAGAAATTCCATTTTACATTCTGAGTCGGATCTAGGTAAGGATAATCGAGGCAATGTATTAGAACGGTTCCACTCAAGAGTTAAATGTGATAGAACTGCTATGACCAGAGAAGGGCAGTCTGACCAGACATGTTTAGGGCCCACTAGGGGCAACATATATACAAGGAATCCCATTTCTACAATTTTCATGACCAACGTCCCTAAATATTCGAGCACCCACAGATTCGAAAGCCAAGAATCCCTCCACAATAAAGTAATTCATTGGATAAGACATGTGAGGGGATGTAGGTCGGTAATACGGGAGGATGTGGCAAAAGTTAAGGGGATTAAAAAAGATGGCTCGCAGACAGACTGTATCGAGATACAGGTATTTAATGCTGAAATCGTGGGTAATCTGGTGGCACTTGAACATCGCAAAACCAAAGGAAATGATGGACGGAGTGTTGAACATTGCAAGCACTCACCCCCAGTCAACTGATCTGGGTTTAATCCATCACCGTTCTTTAGCCCACTCTGCCACCCCAGTTCAGACATGGCCATATGCAAATCAGTCTGACCATGGGAACAGTCTAGCCCGAACTGCCAAGCCATGTCTTCCCTGGACCGGAAACAAGCTTCCTAGGACCGGTTTCTGGCATTTCAGCCGTCTTCAGCCAGGCTTGCTTGAATCCAGTGGCAAAGTGAGGAAGGGACTCACGTCTGAGCATACCCTGCCAACTTATGGAGAACAAAGCAAAACCAAAGGAAATGATGGACGGAGTGTTGAACATTGCAAGCACTCACCCTCAGTCAACTGATCTGGGTTTAATCCATCACCGTTCTTTAGCCCACTCTGCCACCCCAGTTCAGACATGGCCATATGCAAATCAGTCTGACCCTGTGCCACATGGGAACAGTCCAGCCCGAACTGCCATGTCTTCCCTGGACCGGAAACAAGCTTCCTAGGACCGGTTTCACTTGAACATCGTACTATCCCCCCCCCCCCCCGAGCATTCGGAAATCCAGTTCTGTAATTCCCCATTATGGTTACTAGAAGGAGAAGGGATTGAGTCCGGTTTGAGTACAGTCGATTGACTGGACACAACTCTCCCACCAGCATCTGGTATTAGAACAAAGGATGGGGGAAGAGACGACCCAGCCTCCTGCCCAAATATTAGGGGGGTTGGGTTAGGGGTGTGGGGGAGACCATTGGCCAATCACATCAGGCATACCAGCGCTAGAAGTATTCGATCTGAGGACAGTGCTCCAGGGACAATCAGTTTTCTTTCCTGGAACATTGCTGGGTTGCCAAAAAAACTGCTGCTACCAGAGTGGAACAACTTTATAGACAAGCAAGATATTTGTCTGTTCCAGGAGACCTGGAGCCTGGTTCCCCTCTATAAATCTGGGTTTACTACCTATTTTATCCCAGCCATAAGTTCAGGGAAAGGTCGACCAGCAGGGGGGCTCCATATCTGGCTAAACATCTCTCTGAATTGGTCACCTTCCATGCACCCAACCCCTATAAATGACATTTTACATCTGACAGTGAAAGGCCCCAAAAACGGTTTGAATCTGGAAATATTTAATGTATATGCTAGAGGGTCTCCCGGGGTACAACCTTCCTCAACTATAGCAGCATTAGAGAGTGAGTTGTCCAGTATCAATCCCAACTCAGTAGTTATTGTGGCAGGGGATTTTAATTGCACTTATGAACTCCTCTGTGTTGAGGATGTTCTAGGCACTGGTGTGCAGGATACTAAATTTGCAATCCCCCCTCTTAGTTTAGCCCCAATTAAGAAGTGGACCCAAAGGGCCATACAATTGAGTGCCCTAACATTGGAGCACAACTTAAGAGCAGTAAATGGCAGGACACGTTCTGATAAGTGTGGGGCCAATACATACAATAGGCCCAGTTGTCCGTCAAGGATTGACTATATCCTGTTGGACATACGGTTCTGGCATGATTTGGCGGATATGGAAATTTTACCATCTCAAGACAGCGATCATAATCCGCTATGCATGCTTTTAAACAATAATTGGTCAGTCTCCAGGCCCTAAAATGAAATGAGACTGACAACAAAAGAAGTAGTGCCCTCTAATTGCAAACGGTGCCTTAAATGGCACAGGGTCTCATATGAGGAAGATAAATTGCATAAAATAAGAGACCTCATAGAGCAGAAGGTTTTGGGGTTTGATCTGCTCGGAGTGGCCTCTGTGGGAGCTCAGAGCTCTCCACTTCCAACTTTCTATCAAGAAACTATCGAAAAGCTGGAAATGTTCTTTACCATATTTGATCACCCTGCCCATAAAAAGACCCCTAGGCCTTCCAACCAGTGGTACTCAAATACATGTAGAGAAAAGAGACGTATGCTTCAAAGCAACAATATTTCCCTTGTCAGACTAGCCAGAAAAGAGTATGCTAGGACAATTGAGCAAGCCAAGCGAATCTGGGAAGAAGCGCATTGGCAGGACCTTAAATCTGTTTCCTCTTTGAAAGATGCCACCTTGTTCTGGGGACTCATTGACAAAGGCAGCCGGAAGGGCGCTGATCCGATGCCCAATCATATCACGGAACTGCAGTGGCACACACATTTTTTTGCTCTGTACAATGAGGGCGATAGCCCGTATCTTCCAACGCTGAGAAGCCTACTCCATTTTCGGTGGACTTCCCACCAGTTGTGCCCACCGAGGCTGTTAGTCCATTCGATCTTTTTAAGTCTAGCGAGGTCTTCTTCGCTATTAAAGGGTTAGCTTCAGGAAAGGCGGTGGGCCCTGACGGTATTCCCGGTGATCTACTTCTTCAAGAACCCAAATTATGGGCTGATTTCATTCTGCTCATATTGAATCTTATTGATAGAGGCCATCCTGTCCCGGATTCTTGGAAGGGTGCCGAAGTGGTAGCCATATATAAAAAGGGGAATAGGGAGGATCCTGCCAACTACAGGCCGATTAGCTTAATCGATGTAATACAGAAGGTGGTCGGCAGGGTCCTCCTTATGAGGGCAAGGTCATGGATGGACAAGGGCAATGTGCTCTCGCATTTTCAGGCGGGCTTTAGACAGGGGGTGGGCACGATGGATCAGGTCTTCCAGTTTTATATGATCTACTGGAAAACAGTGGTCATTGGGAAAGGCAGTTTATACCTGGCCTTCATTGACCTCAAGACCGCGTTTGACCTGGTCCCTCGTGCCAAACTCTGGCGGGTGTTGTCTGATCTGGGCTTTCCCCCTCTAATTCTTGATATCATTAGGCGCCTACATGAGGGGAATTACGCAAAAATTAGGTGGGGAAACTAGGGCCAGTTGACAGAAAGGGTGGCGGTGAACAGGGGAGTACGCCAGGGCTGTGTGTTGGCCCCAACTTTGTTTTCCCTCTTTATAAATGGGGTGGTTGACCATTTGAGAGAGGATCCATCTGATGCCCCAACCCTGGCAGGAGAGGAATCCCCTACCCTCCTCTTCGCCGACGACACCCTTTTGATGTCAAAAACCCCAAGTGGCCTGCAAAAGCTGCTCGACAGGTTTAGCCAGTTTTGTGATGCACGGGGTTTAGTGATTAACACTACCAAAACAAAACTATTGACACTATCCCCATATAAACGCTTCAGGAATGACATCACACTGAATGGCACGCTATTAGACACTGTAGACTCCTTTGATTATTTGGGCATTCGGATTAATAATATGTTGAAATGGAATAGCCACTTAGCTAAAATGCTTTTTAACCATAAGAGGGTGGTGGGGGCAATCTTAAGAGAACAGCGGCTCTCCTTTAGTAGATTAGTTGCTCCGGCCCTTGTAGTCTATGATGGGAAAGTATTACCCTCAGCATTATATGGGGCTGAGCTATGGGGGTTTGAGAATGTTAGCGATCTGGAGAAATCCGAGAATCATTTTCTTAGAAGTTTGGTCTCTCTTCCACTCTCCACCCCCTTGACACCACTTCGGAAAGATATGGGTAAGCGATCTATAAAGGACATAGCAAGACTGCGCCCACTGCTCTTCTGGGATCGTTTGAGACGCACCCCCGAACTGGCCAGCTATGCCACTGCCCTGAATGAGATTATTAATTTAAATACTGGCAATAAGATTTAAATGGATTTGCAAATTAAAACAGCTGGTCACAGAAATTGGATATGGGGAGGCATGGTCTAATCAGACTCCACCTGCAAAGCAAATTATAAAAAAAAGCATACTGGGATTGGGTGAGGGGAGAGGAAACCCGAAATATCAACCGTGGGACCCTTACAGACCAGTTCCTGGAGCACAAGCTTGAGGCCAAAACCGAGCAGTATCTCGATTTTATACAATCTCCACGAGATAGAATGCTCTACATGAAGCTCAGGTTTGGTACTCTCCCGCTCAACATTTTTGTAGCAGGCTGGAAAAGCCAGAGAGCAACATCTACCAAATGTACCGGGTGCTCTGCCCCCATAGAATCCATTCCCCACTTTCTCTTTGCGTGCCCGGCTTATAGGGCGGCAAGGAGAAAATGGCTTAGCCCAATTTGCAGAAATCTGGGTCTCGTGGACTATAGGGTGGCGTTACGCTTTATTTTAACTGATGCTTCTTCTCTTGTCATGGTTTGTGGGGCAGCTAAATATTTGGGGTGTGCTTGGCTGATACGCACCAAAATGCTAATGTCCTGCAAGAGCTAGACCCCTAGAGTTACATGCGTATCTTGTCCCGCTACATTGGGCACTGTTTTTTATGGTCTTTTATCTGTACATATTCTCTTTTTATACCCTATTTATATTGTCATATGATGTATAATGTTTGGTTTTTATGATGAATCAAATTTGCTGTACTTTTATGATATTTTATATCGAATAAAGTAATATTTACTTACTAAAGAAAATAGTGCTGATAGACTAGATAAAGCAGACCGTGTAACAGCACAAGTAAAAGTCCAGTCCTTATGGGAGGTTACAAATGCAGACCTGGCGGTACCAAGGACGGACTACTAAGCCTATTTATCAATCAAAAGCAACGATTTTGAAAGGACAGTAACAGGAGCCAATTTAAAACATGGGCGGGGAAATGGGCGGAGCTTCTATTCCTTAACTCAACACAGCATGCCTCGCAGAGCAGCGCATGCGCTGCCCAGGCTCGACCTACAAAGGGCATAGTCTCACTTCTTTAAATCATGGAATTTCGGTAAATCAAAGTCAATTACTGTGCATAATGTAGGTCAGGCTGTGAAACCAGTATCCGTGATCTGGCACTATTTTTCCTGAGTTGCAAACGATTCTAGAGCACAACTCTGGGCTCTTCCTTCACAATGGTGGCCCTTTGTTTCATAGAGGGACCTGGCTTTCTTTTGGACCCCCGCCGGCTTCATTCATTTCTACTTCATTATGCAGCACTGCTTCTATTGTGGACTGAACTAAAGACGTTTCTCAAGCTGTCAGACATTCTCGCGGCTGGGTTCATTTGCCTGGTGGGGGTCTATTGTCTGTTTCACCATTATCCAAATCATTGTGATGAAACTGACAGGTTAGTTGGAAACTTTGGTTGTGCAACAGCATCTAGGAAATATTTTTTCTAGGCTGGTCTTGCTTTTATTCAGGTGGTTAATATGGCGCAGAAACAGCGAGCGCTTTGTAATGCAAGCAGCAGATCTGAACGATCCTGCAGTGATTTCAAGGAGCAACTGGAAGCGTAGCCGCCTGGACAGCTTACTAGTAGCCCGAATATGTAAAAGAAAGGTATGCCATTGTGGGAGAGAAGCGTATTGAAAACTGAGAGGAGTAGTTAAATACACGCATAAAACCGAGCAAAGAAACTCTGAGGCTAGAAAAAATACAGAAATAGAAAAAAATAGAACCCATCAGAGGTTGACTCAGGCAGAAGTAAAAACTTTTTACCATTGAAAAACAGAAAATTCGGAATGGCTTTTAGTTGAACAACTCGGAAGAATTCAACAGTGATGTAATTGTGCTTTTCCAAAGGCAGCATGAAAAAAAAACAGCACTCGAAAGTATGATGACTACCTGTGTTCCTAAACATAGTTAATCAAAGACGTCAACCCATACCGTATGATATTAATGCATAGAAATCTGGGTGTATTGGTGTCAGTAGTGCAGCAGGTGCAGGGGGCTGGGGCCCAAGGGGTGAGGAGTCCTCTACAGGGGAGTACGCCAGGGCTGTGTGTTGGCCCCAACTTTGTTTTCCCTCTTTATAAATGGGGTGGTTGACCATTTGAGAGAGGATCCATCTGATGCCCCAACCCTGGCAGGAGAGAAATCCCCTACCCTCCTCTTCGCCGACGACATCCTTTTGATGTCAAAAACCCCAAGTGGCCTGCAAAAGCTGCTCGACAGGTTTAGCCAGTTTTGTGATGCACGGGGTTTAGTGATTAACACTACCAAAACAAAACTATTGACACTATCCCCATATAAACGCTTCAGGAATGACATCACACTGAATGGCACGCTATTAGACACTGTAGACTCCTTTGATTATTTGGGCATTTGGATTAATAATATGTTGAAATGGAATAGCCACTTAGCTAAAATGCTTTTTAACCATAAGAGGGTGGTGGGGGCAATCTTAAGAGAACAGCGGCTCTCCTTTAGTAGATTAGTTGCTCCGGCCCTTGTAGTCTATGATGGGAAAGTATTACCCTCAGCATTATATGGGGCTGAGCTATGGGGGTTTGAGAATGTTAGCGATCTGGAGAAATCCGAGAATCATTTTCTTAGAAGTTTGGTCTCTCTTCCACTCTCCACCCCCTTGACACCACTTCGGAAAGATATGGGTAAGCGATCTATAAAGGACATAGCAAGACTGCGACCGATGCTCTTCTGGGTTCGTTTGAGACGCACCCCCGAACTGGCCAGCTATGCCACTGCCCTGAATGAGATTATTAATTTAAATACTGGCAATAAGATTAAATGGATTTGCAAATTAAAACAGCTGGTCACAGAAATTGGATATGGGGAGGCATGGTCTAATCAGACTCCACCTGCAAAGCAAATTATAAAAAAAGCATACTGGGATTGGATGAGGGGAGAGGAAACCCGAAATATCAATCGTGGGACCCTTACAGACCAGTTCCTGGAGCACAAGCTTGAGGCCAAAACCGAGCAGTATCTCGATTTTATACAATCTCCACGAGATAGAATGCTCTACATGAAGCTCAGGTTTGGTACCCTCCAGCTCAACATTTTTGTAGCAGGCTGGAAAAGCCAGAGAGCAACATCTACCAAATGTCCCGGGTGCTCTGCCCCTATAGAATCCATTCCCCACTTCCTCTTTGCGTGCCCGGCTTATAGGGTGGCAAGGAGAAAATGGCTTAGCCCAATTTGCAGAAATCTGGGTCTCGTGGACTATAGGGTGGCGTTACGCTTTATTTTAACTGATGCTTCTTCTCTTGTCATGGTTTGTGGGGCAGCTAAATATTTGGGGTGTGCTTGGCTGATATGCACCAAAATGCTAATGTCCTGCAAGAGCTAGACCCCTAGAGTTACATGCGTATCTTGTCCCGCTACATTGGGCACTGTTTTTTATGGTCTTTTATCTGTACATATTCCCTTTTTATACCCTATTTATATTGTCATATGATGTATAATGTTTGGTTTTTATGATGAATCAAATTTGCTGTACTTTTATGATATTTTATATCGAATAAAGTAATATTTACTTACTAAAGAAAATAGTGCTGATAGACTAGATAAAGCAGACCGTATAACAGCACAAGTAAAAAGTCCAGTCCTTATGGGAGGTTACAAATGCAGACCTGGCGGTACCAAGGACGGACTACTAAGCCTATTTATCAATCAAAAGCAACGATTTCAAAAGGACAGTAACAGGAGCCAATTTAAAACATGGGCGGGGAAATGGGCGGAGCTTCTATTCCTTAACTCAACACAGCATGCCTCGCAGAGCAGCGCATGCACTGCCCAGGCTCGGCCTAAAAAGGGCATACTCTCACTTCTTTAAATCATGGAATTTCGGTAAATCAAAGTCAATTACTGTGCATAATGTAGGTCAGGCTGTGAAACCAGTATCCGTGAGCTGGCACTAT
Source organism: Triturus cristatus (assembly GCF_964204655.1). NCBI lineage: Eukaryota > Metazoa > Chordata > Amphibia > Caudata > Salamandridae > Triturus > Triturus cristatus. The sequence continues at coordinate 269,307,030 of NC_140593.1, read as the reverse complement.
TTTTCCTGAGTTGCAAACGATTCTAGAGCACAACTCGGGGCTCTTCCTTCACATGGCGGCCCTTTGTTTCATAGAGGGACCTGGCTTTCTTTTGGACCCCCGCCGGCTTCTTTCATTTCTACTTCATTATGCAGCACTACTTCCATTGTGGACTGAACTAAAGACGTTTCTCAACTGTCAGACATTCTCGCGGCTGGGTTCATTTGCCTGGTGGGGGTCTATTTCACCATTATCCAAATCATCGTGATGAAACTGACAGGGTAGTTGGAAACTTTGGTTGTGCATCTGCATCTAGGAAATATTTTTTCTCGGCTGGTCTTGCTTTTATTCAGGTGGTTAATATGGCGCAGAAACAGCGAGCGCTTTGTAATGCAAGCAGCAGATCTGAACGATCCTGCAGTGATTTCAAGGAGCAACTGGAAGCGTAGCCGCCTGGACAGCTTACTAGTAGCCCGAATATCTAAAAGAAAGGTATGCCATTGTGGGAGAGAAGCGTATTGAAAACTGAGAGGAGTAGTTAAATACACGCATAAAACTGAGCAAAGAAACTCTAAGGCTAGAAAAAATACAGAAATAGAAAAAATAGAACCCATCAGAGGTTGACTCAGGCAGAAGTAAAAACTTTTTACCATTGAAAAACAGAAAATTCGGAATGGCTTTTAGTTGAACAACTCGGAAGAATTCAACAGTGATGTAATTGTGCTTTTCCAAAGGCAGCATGAAAAAAAAACAGCACTCGAAAGTATGATGACTACCTGTGTTCCTAAACATAGTTAATCAAAGACGTCAACCCATACCGTATGATATTAACGCATAGAAATCTGGGTGTGTTGGTGTCACTAGTGCAGCAGGTGCAGGGGGCTGGGGCCCAAGGGGTGAGGAGCCCTTTAAATTCCAAATGTGGTTATTTTTCACTAACAAACCGGGAGATGGGCAGGTTTTTTCATTGCTTGCAGTAGGGCACAGGGCACTCTTCCTAGGCCTCTGCGTGTAATCATGTGTGGCAGCGTGGGGGCACATCGAAAGTCAGAGGGTAGCAGCAGCACAGTTACAGCCCTATACAGCAGCCATCCCCTCGAACCTGCCCATCATTTTCCACCTCGTACCCTCCTCTATCTATACATGGATGGCATGTCTTGTCATTAGATTACTGACAGGCCGTGCTAGTGGTCTATTCATGAAATGGGCTAGCTTTACATATTGAACGGGCTCATATCGAAGTCAATGTGCCTATTAACGTGCATTTCTTCAAAAATCGTATAACTCACAAGCTTAGCAACAAAGCAATGGAACACCATGCAAGAGGTGGGGCATAGAAATGGATGAGGAACTTATTTACAGGTGTTGGGTCAATCTTCAAGCAGCACCCCTTCAGGGTTAATGGTAGGGAAGACATTGCATAAAGAGATGCACTGGATAACTCTATATGGAAATAGAGGAGGTATGGAACTTCGTGGTTCTACGCCAAGATAGTGTACGGTATCCAACACTGGTATCATGTGAAGGCGTCTCTTGTCATTTTCTCCTGCTAACGCTTCCTGGTCGCAAACCTGGTGTTGTCATTGCTTCATGTGTTGCGGGACTAAATACGATCATAAGTTGTAATTCAGTGCATTGAAAGTGACGCAGCAAAGTCCTGAACATGGTGGGAGCCAATAGGATGCTATTTAAAGGTTCCATGAATAAATCAGAAATGATACAGACTAGACTTTTGTCTCCATCCAGATGGGATTACGTGAACACTTGAATTACTTTTCTGAGCCCTGGTTCAGGAAGGTAGTTCTTGGCTTTTTGAAGGTTGTCTGGGCCATCTTCGCTGTATGAGGATCCTGTTGATATGGAATCAGGGCGACCAGGTGTCATTAGGCTGTAAGCTGTGAAGCCATCGAGTTTCATTGCCTTTACACATTCTTGCACTTAAGGTTGTCTGCTATCATTGGCAAACAGTATGAGTGCCATTTTCAGGGGACTCAACTTAAAGTCGCTTCTTAACATTTCCATTTGAATTGCCAAAACACAGTCCTAAATGTGGTTGATGGACTTTCCTGATGAAATAGAACTCTGTGTCTTCCAAATTTTTATTTCTATTGATATGCTTCTCAGCCAAAGCACTCTGCCACGTCAGCTCCTCAGAAGGAACTGAAAATTTGCTGCGTGGCTGTCATGTTTCCTGTGGCCACTCGCAAACTTTTTTGTTTTTTCTGTTTGAGACTTACAGACTTTTCCTGGTGATTCCAAACAGAAAAAAACATCATAATGACCACTCTAAATAGGGTGGACGGTCTGCGTTTCTTACAGCCATGGCCCTAAGTCTGTCAGGCTGTCGATGTAAGGTTTCCACATACAGAACCAGCGTGGCCACCATCAGCTGAAACATAATGCGCCTCTGACTCTAAATGGAGCAGGCTAACTGTCAGTTTGGGTCAGGGTACTCCTTCACCTTTGTGGGAGAGTACCCTGTCTGCCAAACTCCACATGAGACCCTTTGGCTCTTTTTCTGCTCCTTTTCTTTTTAGGTCTCGCCTAGACAGCGTGCATGCGCTGATCTAGGAGGGCCTTTAGCCATTGGCCTGCTCCTTTTCAAGCACGCTTGTGCTTGTGGTGGCATCCACCTTGCGGGAGCGAGCAGCGGCGCGCGTGCTAATTGGCCGCTGCTCTCTCCCTCAAGGCGGATGCCACCAAAAGCACGAGTGTTTGAAAACAGCTGCTGCTTGTTTGTGTTTCAGCTTTAGTCATTCACAGTCATTAAACACAGCGCGGACCGCGTTTTTTTTTTTCATTACCCCTCACTCACTCTCACTTTCGCTCACACTCTGTCTCTCGCTCTCTCTCTCTTTCTTGTCGCAGGTCACACAGAGACAGCAATTCGTCTTACAATTTTCTTTGTAACGGCAATTAATAGCCTCAATATAAGGCAGGCACTACTGAGCCATAAAATATGACATTATAAGTTTTCCCTCGTGCACGGCTCTCTCTCCAAAGTGTCCCATCACATTCATTGCATTATGTTTGCATGTTACTTTCCTACTACCAGCTGCGGGGCATAAAGTGTATTGAATAACTCAAGCAGTGTCAGTACTTTATCTGGCGCAGGCGTGCTTTTTGTTTTTCATTCCCCCCTCACTAACTCTCTCTTGCACTCGCATCACCACCTCCACCACCACCACCACCACGTCCACCACCATGTCCACCGGCACCACCACCACATCCACCACCATGTCCACCACCACCACCACCACCACGTCCACCACCATGTCCACCACCACGTCCACCACCACCACTTCCTCCACCACCAAATCCTCCACCACAACCGCCACCATCACGTCCACCACCACCATGTCCACCACCACCACCGTGTCCACCACCATATCCACCACCACGTCCACCACGTTCACCACCACCACATCCACCACCACAACGTCCACCACCAGGTCCACCACCACCATGTCCACAAGCCACCATGTCCACAACCACCACCACATGCACCACCACCACATCCACCACCACCATGTCCACCACCACCATGTCCACCACCACCATGTCCACCACCACAATGTCCACGTCCAACACCACCACCACGTCCACCACCACCACTACGTCCATCACCACCACCACATCCACCACCACTATGTCCACCACCTCCATGTCCACCGCCAACACCACCACCATGTCCACAACCATGTCCACCATCACCACACCACCACCACATCCACCACCACATCTGCCACCAGCACCACCACCATGTCCACCACCACCACGTCACCACCACCACATCCACCACCACGTCCACCACCACCACTTCCACCACCACCACTACGTCCATCACCACCACCACATCCACCACCACTATGTCCACCACCTCCATGTCCACCGCCAACACCACCACCATGTCCACAACCATGTCCACCATCACCACACCACCACCACATCCACCACCACATCTGCCACCAGCACCACCACCATGTCCACCACCACCACGTCACCACCACCACATCCACCACCACGTCCACCACCACCACTTCCACCACCACCAGATCCACCCCCACCACGTTCACCACCATTACGTCCAGCACCACCACCACCATCACCACCACCACCACCACATCCACCACCATCACGTCCACCACCACGTCCAGCTCCACAACCATGTCCACCACCACCACGTCCACCACCACCACATCCACCACCATGTCCACCACCACCAAGTCCACCACCACCACATCCACCCCACCACATTCACCACCATTACATCTAGCACCACCACCTCCATCACCACCACCATATCCACCACCATCATGTCCACCACCATGTCCAGCACCACAACCATGTCCACCACCACCACGTCCACCACCACCACATCCACCACCACGTCCACCACCACCACGTCCACCATCACCACATCCACCACGACCACCACCATGTCCACCACCACCACGTCGACCACCACATCCACCACATCCACCACCACCACCATGTCACCACCACATCCACCACCACATCCACCACCATGTCCACCACCCCCACATCAACCACCATGTCCACCACCACCACCACATCCACCACCACCACGTCCACCACCACCATGTCCACAACCACCATGTCCACCACCATGATCACCACCACCACATCCTCCATCACCACGTCCACCATGTCCACCGTCACATCCACCACCACCATGTCCACCATAATGTCCAGTACCACCACCACCACATGCACCACAACGTGCACCACCTCCACGTCCACCACCATCACAACCACCACCATGTCCACCATGTCCACCACCATGTCCACCACCACCATGTCACCCACCACCACGTCCACCACCACCACCACGTCCACCACCACAACATCCACCACCACCATGTCCACCACCACCACATCCACCACCACCACCATATCCACCACCATGTCCACCACCACATCCACCACCAAATCCACCACGTCCACCACATCCACCACCACCAACACCACCACCACATCCACCACCACCAACACCATGTCCACCACCACGTCTACCACCACCAGCACCACCACCACATCGTCCACCACAACATCCACAGCACCACATCCACCACCACGTCCACCACCACATTCACCACCACCACATCCACCACCACCACGTCCACCACCACCATGTCCACCAACACCACATCCACCACCACCATGTCCACCATCACGTCCACCACCACATCCGCCACCACTACATCTACCATGTCCACCACCACATCCACCACCACCACTACATCCACATACTCGTCCACCACCACCACAGAACCACCACCATATCCACCACCACTTCCACCACTACTGTATCCACCACCACCACGTTCACCACTACCACGTCCACCACCATCACCACCACCACATCTACCACCAGCACCACCACCACGTCCACCACCACCACGTCCACCACCACCATGTCCACCACCACCACGTCCACCACCACATCCACCACCACTATGTCCACCACCACCACATCCACCACCACCATCACATCAACCACCACGTCCACCACCACCATGTCCACCACCACCACCATGTCCACCACCACCACATCCACCACCACCACATCCACCACAACCACCATGTCCACCACCACCACATCCTCCACCACCTCCTCCACCACCACTATGTCAACCACCACAGCCACCACTTCCATATCCACCACCATGTCCACCACCACCATGTCCACCACCACGTCCACCACCACAACGTCCACAACCACCACATCCACCACCACGTCCACCACCACGTCCACCACCACCACATCCACCATCACCACATCAACCACCACCATGTCCACCATCATGTCCACCACCACCACGTCCACCATAATGTCCACTACCACCAATACCAATTCCACCACGCCCACCACCATGTCCACCACCACCACATCCATCACCATCACAACCACCACCACATCCACCACCTTGTCCACCACCACCATGTCCACCACCACCATGTCAACCACCATGTCCACCATCACCATGTCATCCACCACCACGTCCACCACCACAACATCCACCACCACCACCACATCCACCACCACCACATCATCACCACCACGTCCACCACCACCACATCCACCACCACCACATCCACCACCACCATGTCCACCACCACATCCACCACCACCACCAACACCACCACCACGTCCACCACCACCATCATCATGTCCACCACCACGTCCACCACCACCATGTCATCCACCACCACATCCACCACCACAACATATGCCACCACCACCACCACATCCACCACCACGTCCACCACCACCATGTCCACCACCACCACATCCACCACCACATCCACTGCCACATCCACCACCATGTCCACCACCATGTCCACCACCACCATGTCTCCATCACCATGTCCACCACCACCATGTCCACCCCCACCACGTCCACCACCACCACATTCACCACAAACATGTCCACCACCACGTTCACCACTGTGTCCACCACCACCCCATCCAACACGTCCACCCCCACCACCACATCCACCACCATGTCCACCACCACCACCACGTCCACCACCACCACCACGTCCAGCACCGCCACATCCACCATGTCCACCAGGTCCACCATGTCCACATCCACTATCACATCTACCACCACCATCACATCCACCACCATGTCCGCCACCACTACCACGTCCACCATCACCACCATGTCCACCACCATGTCCACAACCACCACATCCACCACCACCACCACATCCACCACCACCACGTCCACCACCATGTCCACCACCACCACATCCACCACCACCACATCCACCACCACCATGTCCACCACCACCACCAACACTACCACCACGTCCACCACCACCATCATGTCCACCACCACGTCCACCAACACCATGTCATCCACCACCACATCCACCACCACAACATATGCCACCACCACCACCACATCCACCACCACGTCCACCACCACCATATCCACCACCACCACATCCACCACCACATCCACTGCCACATCCACCACCATGTCCACCACCATGTCCACCACCACCATGTCTCCATCACCATGTCCACCACCACCATGTCCACCACCACCACGTCCACCACCACCACATTCACCACAAACATGTCCACCACCACATTCACCATTGTGTCCACCACCACCCCATCCAACACGTCCACCCCCACCACCACATCCACCACCATGTCCACCACCACCACCACGTCCACCACCACCACCACGTCCATCACCGCCACATCCACCATGTCCACCAGGTCCACCATGTCCACATCCACTACCACATCTACCACCACCATCACATCCACCACCATGTCCGCCACCACTACCACGTCCACCATCACCACCATGTCCCCCACCATGTGCACAACCACCACATCCACCACCACCACCACATCCACCACCACCACGTCCACCACCATGTCCACCCCACCACATCCACCATGTCTACCACCACCACATCCACCACCACGTCCACCACCACCACCACTTCCACCACCACCACATCCACCATGTCCACCACCACCATGTCCACCCCCACGTCCACCACCATGTCCACCACCACCACGTCTCCACCACGTCCACCACCACCACATCCACCGCCACCACTACATCCACCAACACCACATCTACCACCACCATGTCCAACACCACGTCCACCACTACCACATCCACCACCACCACTACGTCCACCACCACATCCACCACCACGTCCACCACCAGCACCACCACTATGTCCACCACCTCCACATAACCACCACCATGTCCACCACCACTTCTACCACTACCACATCCACCACCACCTCGTTCACCACCACCACGTCCACCATCATCACCACCAGCACCACCACATCCACCACCAGCAGCACCACCACCACGTCCACCACCACCACATCCACCACCACCACATCCACCACCACATCCACCACCACTATGTCCACCACCACCACATCCACCACCACCACAATGTCCACCACCACCACGTCCATCACCACCATCACATCAACCACCACATCCACCACCACCACGTCTACCACCACCATGTCCACCACCACCACATCCACCACCACCATATCCTCCACCACCTAATCCACCACCACCATGTCCACCACCACGTCCACCACCTCCACATCCATCACCATGTTCACCACCACCATGTCTACCACCACGTCCACCACCACCACGTCCACAACCACCACATCTACCACCACATCCACCACCACGTCTACCACCACATCCACCATCACCACATCAACCACCACCATGTCCACCATCATGTCCACCACCAACACATCCACCATAATGTCCACTACCACCATTACTATGTCCACCACATCTACCACTATGTCCACGACCACCACATCCACCACCATCACAGCCACCACCACGCCCACCACCATGTCCACCACTTCCACCACCATGTCCACCACCACTACATCCACCACCACCATGTCCACCATCAGCACATCCACCACCACCACGTCCACCACGTCCACCACCACCATGTCCACCACCATTTCCACCACCACGTCCACCACCACCACATCCACCACCACCACGTCCACCACCACCATGTCCAGCACCACCAACACCACCACCATGTCCACCATCACGTCCACCACCATATCCACCACCACATCCAACACATCCACCACCACCACCATGTCCACCATTATGTCCACCACCACCATGTCCACCACCACCACATCCACCACCACGTCCACCACCCCCACATCCACCATCATGTCCACCACCACCACCACGTACACCACCACCACATCCACAACCACAATGTCCACCACCATGTCCACCACCACCACATCCACCATCACCACGTCCACCACGTCCACCGTCACATCCACCACCACCATGTCCACCATAATGTCCAGTACCACCACTACCACATCCTCCACCACCACGTGCACCACCATGTGCACCACATCCATGTCCACCACCACCACAACTACCACCACGTCCACAATCACTACCACGTCCACCATCACCACCATGTCCACCACCATGTCCACAACCACCACATCCACCACCACCACCACATCCACCACCACCACGTCCACCACCATGTCCACCACCACCACATCCACCACCACCACATCCACCACCACCATGTCCACCACCACCACCAACACTACCACCACGTCCACCACCACCATCATGTCCACCACCACGTCCACCACCACCATGTCATCCACCACCACATCCACCACCACAACATATGCCACCACCACCACCACATCCACCACCACGTCCACCACCACCATGTCCACCACCACCACATCCACCACCACATCCACTGCCACATCCACCACCATGTCCACCACCATGTCCACCACCACCATGTCTCCATCACCATGTCCACCACCACCATGTCCACCACCACCACGTCCACCACCACCACATTCACCACAAACATGTCCACCACCACGTTCACCACTGTGTCCACCACCACCCCATCCAACACGTCCACCCCCACCACCACATCCACCACCATGTCCACCACCACCACCACGTCCACCACCACCACCACGTTCATCACCGCCACATCCACCATGTCCACCAGGTCCACCATGTCCACATCCACTACCACATCTACCATCACCATCACATCCACCACCATGTCCGCCACCACTACCACGTCCACCATCACCACCATGTCCCCCACCATGTCCACAACCACCACATCCACCACCACCACCACATCCACCACCACCACGTCCACCACCATGTCCACCCCACCACATCCACCATGTCTACCACCACCACATCCACCACCACATCCACCACCACATCCACCACCACCACCACTTCCACCACCACCACATCCACCATGTCCACCACCACCATGTCCACCCCCACGTCCACCACCATGTCCACCACCACCACGTCTCCACCACGTCCACCACCACCACATCCACTGCCACCACTACATCCACCAACACCACATCCACCACCACCATGTCCAACACCACGTCCACCACTACCACATCCACCACCACCACTACGTCCACCACCACATCCACCACCACGTCCACCACCAGCACCACCACTATGTCCACCACCTCCACATAACCACCACCATGTCCACCACCACTTCTACCACTACCACATCCACCACCACCTCGTTCACCACCACCACGTCCACCACCATCACCACCAGCAGCACCACATCCACCACCAGCAGCACCACCACCACGTCCACCACCACCACGTCCACCACCACCACATCCACCACCACATCCACCACCACTATGTCCACCACCACCACATCCACCACCACCACAATGTCCACCACCACCACGTCCATCACCACCATCACATCAACCACCACATCCACCACCACCACGTCTACCACCACCATGTCCACCACCACCACATCCACCACCACCATATCCTCCACCACCTAATCCACCACCACCATGTCCACCACCACGTCCACCACCTCCACATCCATCACCATGTTCACCACCACCATGTCCACCACCACGTCCACCACCACCACGTCCACAACCACCACATCTACCACCACATCCACCACCACATCTACCACCACATCCACCATCACCACATCAACCACCACCATGTCCACCATCATGTCCACCACCAACACATCCACCATAATGTCCACTACCACCATTACTATGTCCACCACATCTACCACTATGTCCACGACCACCACATCCACCACCATCACAGCCACCACCACGCCCACCACCATGTCCACCACTTCCACCACCATGTCCACCACCACTACATCCACCACCACCATGTCCACCATCAGCACATCCACCACCACCACGTCCACCACGTCCACCACCACCATGTCCACCACCATTTCCACCACCACGTCCACCACCACCACGTCCACCACCACCACGTCCACCACCACCATGTCCACCACCACCAACACCACCACCATGTCCACCACCACGTCCACCACCATATCCACCACCACATCCAACACATCCACCACCACCACCATGTCCACCATCATGTCCACCACCACCATGTCCACCACCACCACATCCACCACCACGTCCACCACCCCCACATCCACCATCATGTCCACCACCACCACCACGTACACCACCACCACATCCACAACCACAATGTCCACCACCATGTCCACCACCACCACATCCACCATCACCACGTCCACCACGTCCACCGTCACATCCACCACCACCATGTCCACCATAATGTCCAGTACCACCACTACCACATCCTCCACCACCACGTGCACCACCATGTGCACCACCTCCATGTCCACCACCATCACAACTACCACCACGTCCACCACCATGTCCACCACCATGTCCACCACCCTCATGTCACCCACCACCATGTCCACCACCACCACCACGTCCACTACCACAACATCCACCACCACCACATCCACCACCACCACATCCACCACGTCCACCACCACCACCATGTCCACCACCATGTCCACCACCACATCCACCACGACATCTACCACGTCTACCACCACGTCCACTGCATCCACCACCACCAACACCACCACCACATCCACCACCACCAACACCATGTCCACCACCACATCTACCAGCACCACCACCGCATCGTCCACCACCACATCCACCACCACATCCACCACCACGTCCACCACCACATTCACCACCACCACATCCACCACCACCACATCCACCACCACATCCACCACCACCATGTCCACCACCATCATGTCCACCACCACATCCACCACCCCGTCCACCACCATGTCCACCACCACATCCACCACCACCACGTCCACCACCACCACCAAGTCCACCACCACCAAATCCATCACCATGTCCACCACCACGTCCACCACTACTACATCCACCATGTCCACCACCATGTCCACCACCACCTCATCCACCACCACCACTATATCCACATAAACATCCACCACCACCACGTCCAACACCACCACCACATCCACCACCACGTCCACTACCAGCACCACCACTATGTCCACCACCACCACATAACAACCACCATATCCACCACCACTTCTACCACTACCACATCCACCACCACCACATTCACCACCACCACGTCCACCACCATCACCAGCACCACCACCACCATGTCCACCACTACCATGTCCACCACCACCACAATGTCCACCACCACATCCACAACCACTATGTCCACCACCACCACCACAATGTCCACCACCACCACGTACACCACCACCACATCCACCACCACCACATCCACCACAACCACAATGTCCACCACCACCACATCCTTCACCACCTCCTCCACCACCACTATGTCAACCACCACGTCCACCCCCTCCATATCCACCACCATGTCCACCACCACCATGTCCACCACCACGTCCACCACCACAATGTCCACAACTACCACATCCACCACCACGTCCACCACCATGTCCACCACCACCACCACATCCACCATCACCACATCAACCACCACCATGTCCACCATCATGTCCACCACCACCACGTCCACCATAATGTCCACTACCACCACTACCATGTCCACCACATCCACCACCATGTCCACCACCACCACATCCACCACCATCACAACCACCACCATGTCCACCACCATGTCCACCACCACCATGTCAACCACCATGTTCACCACCACCATGTCACCCACCACCATGTCCACCACCACAACATCCACCACCACCACGTCCACCACCACCACATCCATCACCACCACGTCCACCACCACCAGCACCACCACCATGTCATCCACCACCACATCCACCACCACAACATATGCCACCACCACATCCACGACCACGTCCACCACCAGCACGTCCACCACCACCATGTCCACTACCACCACCACATCCATCACCACCACCAACACCATGTCCACCACCACATCCACCACCACCAGCACCACCACCATGTCATCCACCACCACATCCATCATCATAACATATGCCACCACCACCACCACATCCACCACCACGTCCACTACCACCACATCCACCACCACCACGTCCACCACCACCATGTCCACCACCACCACGTCCACCACCACATTCACTGCCACATCCACCACCATGTCCACCACCATGTCCACCATCACCATGTCTCCACCACCATGTCCACCACCACCACGTCCACCAACACCACCATGTCCACCACCACCACGTCCACCACCACCACATCCACCACAAACATGTCCACCACCACGTCCACCACTGCGTCCTCCACCACCACCACATCCAACACGTCCACCCCCACCACCCCATCCACCACCATGTCCACCACCACGTCCATCACTGCCACATCCACCATGTCCACCACCACCACCAGTTCCACCATGTCCACATCCACCACCACCATGTCCATCACCACCACCACATCCACCATGTCCACCACCACCACCAGGTCCACCATGTCCACATCCACCACCACATCTACCACCACCATCACATCCACCACCATGTCCGCCACCACCACCACATCCACCACCACCACCATGTCCACCACCACGTCCACAACCTCCACATCCACCACCACCATCACGTCCACCACCACCACGTCTACCACCACCATGTCCACCACCACCATATCCACCATGTCCACCACCACTACATCCACCACCACGTCCACCACCACCACCACTTCCAGCACCACCACATCCACCATGTCCACCACCACCACATCCACCCCCACATCCACCACCATGTCCACCACCACCACGTCTCCACCACATCCCCACCACCACATCCACCACCACCACATCCACCACCACCACTACGTCCACCATCACCACATCCACCACCACCATGTTCACCACCACGTCCACCACCACCACATACACCACATACACCACCACTACGTCCACAACCACATCCACTACCACCATGTCCACCACCACCACATCCACCACCACATCCACCACCAGCACCACCACTATGTCCACCACCACCACATAACCACCACCATGTCCACCACCACTTCTACCACTACCACATCCATCACCACCTCGTTCGCCAACACCACGTCCACCACCATCACCACCAGCACCACCACATCCACCACTAGCACCACCACCACGTCCACGTCCACCACCACCACGTCCACCTCCACCACATCCACCACCACATCCACCACCACTATGTCCGCCACCACCACATCCACCACCACCATCACATCAACTACCACGTCCACCACCACCATGTCCACCACCACGATGTCCACCACCACCACATCCTCCACCACCACTATGTCCACCACCATGTCCACCACCTCCACATCCACCACCATGTCCACCACCACCATGTCCACCACCACGTCCACCACCACCACGTCCACCACCACCACCACCATCACATCAACCACCATGTCCACCACCACCATGTCCACCACCACCACATCCTCCACCACCTCCTCCATCACCACTATGTCCACGACCATGTCCACCACCTCCACATCCACCACCATGTCCACCACCACCATGTCCACCACCACGTCTACCATCACCACGTCCACAACCACCACTTCCACCACCACGTCCACCACCACATCCACCATCACCACATCAACCACCACCATGTCCACCATCATGTCCACCACCACCACATCCACCACCACGTCCACCACCAGCACCACCACTATGTCCACCACCACCACATAACCACCACCATGTCCACCACCACTTCTACCACTACCACATCCACCACCACCTCATTCATCACCACCACGTCCACCACCAGCACCACCACATCCACCACCAGCACCACCACCACGTCCACCACCACCACGTCCACCACCACCACGTCTACCACATCCACCACCACATCCACCACCACTATGTCCATCACCACCACATCCACCACCACCACCATGTCCACCACCACCACATCCTCCACCACCTCCTCCACCACCACTATGTCCTCCACCATGTCCACCACCTCCACATCCACCACCATGTCCACCACCACATCTACCACCACCACGTCCACCACCACCACCACCATCACATCAACCACCACGTCCACCACCACCATGTCCACCACCACCACATCCTCCACCACCTCCTCCACCACCACTATGTCCACGACCATGTCCACCACCTCCACATCCACCACCATGTCCACCACCACCATGTCCACCACCAGGTCCACCACCACCACGCCCACAACCACCACATCCACCACCACGTCCACCACCACATCCACCATCACCACATTAACCACCACCATGTCCACCATCATGTCCACCACCACCACATCCACCATAATGTCCACTACTACCACTACCATGTCCACCACGTCCACCACCATGTCCACCATCACCACATCCACCACCATCACAGCCACCACCACGTCCACCACCATGTCCACCACGTCCACCACCATGTCCACCACCACCACATCCACCACCACCAGGTCCACCACCACCACATCCACCACCACCACCACATCCACCACGTCCACCACCACCACATCCACCACCACCACATGCACCACATCCACCACCACCATGTCCACCACCATTTCCACCACCACGTCCATCACCACCACGTCCACCACCACCACGTCCACCACCACATCCATCACCACCAACACCACCACCATGTCCACCACCATGTCCACCACCACGTCCACCACCATGTCCACCACCACGGCCACCACCACCACATCCCCTACCACCACCACATCCACCACCACCACCAACACCACCACCACCACCAACACCATGTCCACCACCACCAGCACCACCACCATGTCGTCCACCACCACATCCACCCCCACCACCAAGTCCACCACCACATCCACCACCACCACATCCACCACCACCACGTCCACCACCACCACATCCACCACCACATCCACTACCACCACCATGTCCACCACCACCACATCCACCACCACCATGTTCAAAACCATGTCTGCCACCACTACATCCACCATGTCCACTACCACATCCACCACCACCACATCGACCACCACCACTACATCCACCACCATGTCCACCACCACCATATCCACCACCACTTCCACCACCACCACATCCACCACCACCATGTCCACCACCACCACGTCCACCACCACATCCACCACCACATCCACCACCATATCCACCACCATTTCCACCACCACCATGTCTCCACCATCATGTCCACCACCATCATGTGCACCACCACCATGTCCACCACCACCACATCCACCACCACCATGTCCACCACCATCATGTCCACCACCACATCCACCACCACGTCCACCACCATGTCCACCACCATGTCCACCACCACCACGTCTCCACCACGTCCACCACCACCACATCCACCACCACCACGTCCACCACCACATCCACCACCACCACATTCACCACCACCATGTCCACCACCACGTCCGCCATCACTACATCCACCATGTCCACCACCACGTCCACCACCACCACGTCCACCACCACCACTACATCCACCACCACATCTACCACCACCATGTCCACCACCCCCACCACATCCACCACCACGTCCACCACCACATCCACCACCACGTCGACCACCACAACATACACCACCACCATATCCACCACCATGTCCACCAGCACCACATCCACCACCACCATGTCCACCACCACCATGTCCACCACCACCACGTCTACCACCATGTCCACCACCACATCCACCACCATGTCCACCACCACTATGTTTCCACCACCATGTCCACCACCACCACATCCACCACCACCACGTCCACCACCACCATGTCCACCACCACATCCACCACATCCACCACCACGTCCACCACATCCACCCCCACCACATCCACCACCACATCCACCACCACCACCACGTCCATCACCACCACATCCACCATGTCCACCACCACCCCCACATCCACCACGTCCACCACCACATCTAGCACCACCATGTCCGCCACCACCACCACGTCCACCACTACCACCATGTCCACCACCACATCCACAACCACCACATCCACCACTACCACATCCACCACCACCACGTCCACCACATCCACCATGTCCACCACCACCACATCCACCAACACCACCACCCGTGACAGGTAAAGTGTCACTGGAGGACAGGGGTAATAGAATGTCAACCCCAGCTCTACATGGGACATTTAAGGATGCATTGGGTGCGAGAAGACAGGAATAGGGGCTAGAAGTATTACACCAGACCCAAGATACATTTTGAAGAGGCGCAATGTCACAGGGGCTCCTGTAAAAGCACTTGTAGCATCTCTACCCCACAGTGGCACACCTGCACGAGCCACTCACTCAAAACAAGCATTGACATAGCCAATAGGTCTCGCCTTTGGGACCTTATATGTGTTTAGCCATGCAACACTTGATGTTGTTGTACCAAGGATATTGTGCTGGATAACTAAACTGTGGAAATATGGATTTTTATGATCAGTTATGTCCCCTATCTTGGACCCCAACGGTTTCATGTATGA
Organism: Triturus cristatus; assembly: GCF_964204655.1. Taxonomy (NCBI): domain Eukaryota; kingdom Metazoa; phylum Chordata; class Amphibia; order Caudata; family Salamandridae; genus Triturus; species Triturus cristatus. Next base: position 269,289,600 of record NC_140593.1, on the reverse strand, counting down.
ATCATAAATACATATATGTTCCCTCCAGTTCCAGTTATGAAGACGCAAATACATGTGCGTCCACCGTTAACATGTCCTCTTTCAGATCCGCCATGAATGGGCCGGATATTCCATTCCTAAATACGAAAGGCCACCGGCTTTATATGGTTCACTTATGCCATTTTACAGAGCTCCAGTCTGAGCCTGCATCTGTGACCGTGAACTTTGTCTCATTCCCTGCGCGGCTCACGGTGCCTGACATCAGCTTGTTGCCTGCCAAAAGCTGTATTTCACCTTCGAAATTATCTGCTCCGCTCCCTGCCCAATGCATTCCTGTCTAGTAGTTTAAGTAAACATTCTCCCAGCTACCGAGCAAAGGCCCGGCTTCTCTGTCTTTATGCAAGTAATTCATAGCCCCATTATCATGGAAGACTTCTGCCCTCGCATCTAGTGTAGACACTTAGACGCTTGTACACGCACTAACAGTCAGTATAGTCAGTATAGAATAAGATTCTACTCTAAGAGACCTCTCTTTTGGATAACATAGTTCTTTAAACATAGGATGTTAGATATGATTTGGGATTAGGTTGACTTGACCCTCCAGACATCTGTCGCCACATGTAGAGTTAAATGTCAAATCCCCTTCACCCCCTAGTCGCACGTCAATCATACGTCATGCTGCTACGCGCGCATTTCTGCCAAGTATTTCTACTGACATTGCGAAATTCTTTCATGGAACCACCCTATTATGACATCATACCTGATGACGTTCTTTAGTTACACCCAGTTACGCCCACTTTTGCTACGCATGTATGTTTTATCTCTATTGACAATTGTTACGCCTCCTGCATTTGCTTCACTGTAATGCCTATTGTATATAAGTAATTACTTATCAATAAAGTATGTACTTCACTTCCTGAACCTCCGTGGTGATGGAACCTGGAGTCCACGATTTCGAAATCGTCCATTGGAATAAAGCCCATTCCGAACCTCTAATATCACGGATTTTGCCTCTTATTTTACTGAGCTATATTTATTATTTTTCTGTATCAAATTAAGTCCCGGTAATTAAATTATTTACCACATGAATGGCGCCCGAACAGGGACACTTTCTCATCTCACGCGCCGGCGGTGCGTTGCAGGCCCGGTCTCCTGCCACAGCTGGACGGACAACAACGCGTACCAGCAGGATTTCCTGTATCTCCCTCCGGTCAAGCGGGGGCGACTGAGGCTGCGATCAACACCCAGACGAGGCGGTGAGAAGTGCGAAGTATCCCGACCAGAGCCTAGCTGAGAGAGCAAGATCCGAGGTATACAGAGGCCCACCAAGTTCCAAAGTTCCGAAGTTCCGAGGTTTCCGATGTTCCGAAGTGTCCGAAGTTTTCAAGTCGAGTCCAGTTCAGTTCAGTTCCGTTCCGAGGCCTTCCGTTCCGAGCTACCCGGTGAGTACCATTACTGGGGAGGCGTTCTGGCGTGCACATAAGTTGTGCCGGTCCAGACGGGTTTGGGTACACAAATCCGGTCTGCACTGTTTTAGCAGTGTATCTGTACTGTTTAGCAGTATATCTAGTATATCAAGTATATAAATTCAGAATAATTCAGTTAATGCCGAGGATTATGTTTTGTGATTAAGTTTTCTTAGATCGTCATCATCATTGTTGCTCATTTAAAAACGTTAAATGTTAAATGTGTTAAAACGTTCTGCATATTGTGGTGTGAATGACTGTTCATTATTGTGTTTATTGTATTAAGTTTGTTCAAGACCAAGTATCAGATCAGTTCTCAATATGCCGCTCTTTTCGAAACTAAGACAGATCACAACTAGAAAAGGGGTACTCGAAGAAGCTGTTCCCATTCCTCCTAGGGACACTCCAGGGTACTTCATGTATCATAAACATGGCCTAGACGCCATATTATTTCTTGATCTATGGGTAGACTACACTAAGGAATTACCAGAAAGTCAGAGGTGGCCCGCAGCTGGGACCTGGGATGCAGATTGCATCGTGAAAGTAGAGGAAGAATTATGGAAAAGGAAAGCTAGACAATCACAGAAAGACGCCATTGAATTATGGCGTAAAGAATCGTATAGACGTACAGAAAAAGCACGTAGACAGGAAGAGAAGAGTAAGGAAAATTCAAATAAAGTCCGAGAAAATCTATTAATTGAAGAAGGTACACGAGTGAAATCAGAACAAGTAGACAGACAAAGAAATGCCCTTATGAATGGTATGTATCCCCTTCTGGCCGAGGGATTACCTAAGGCTACCCCGGAGATACCAAAAGACTTGCCACCCCCATTGTTCCCAATAAAAATGCATCCTAAGGGGCATCCTAGAACAGCAGAAGATGTTTTTCTTTCCTCATATTTAGATGAAGCAGCTCCCGAGTATGCTAACCCCGCCCCACATAGACCGTCTGCCGGGGAGGTTCAACGCCAAGATCCTGTATCTGTATCCCTACGGCATCAAATCCTGACACAAGTTCCGGCAAGCACATCTGTTTCCACATCTGTTCCTACAGCCGCTTCTACAGCTGTGTCCACACCTATAGTTGCTGTATCGCGTTCAACGAATCCTTTCACGCCCGATACCCCAGACGGGGCTACCGGAGGTGCTACCAACATTTTTTCTACGCCACCCAGAATAAATAAACTTACTTTTCAAGAATCAGCACATCCACGTACCCCCAAACTCATAAATTCCCGTACACTTAAGGAACTTCTTGTAGATTGTAGATATGACCCTGTGCCCGGAAAAGAGGACGAAATGATCCTGGCATCATTACGTATCAGACGAGCTGCGGTGTATTTAGGAAAGCTACCAGGAATGACTATGCATCTAGATAATATATATCATTTTGTCCAAACAGGGCGAGATTCTGAATGTATTAACAGAGCTATGGAATACCAGAAAGTGGAGATACAGGGGGAACTGTTACGTTTCCTCATAAATTGTGTAATCAGAAATCAAGACCGACCGGGGGTAGATCCGGAAATAATGCAAACCCTTACCAGATGGAGCCAGAATATATCAGAAGGGAGACATGATAGGCAAAAATGTATAATAGCCATGTGCCGAAAGATCCGTAAAGAAATAGAACGCCTACACGAAGAGAGATTAGCGGTAGACCAGTTTGAACAAAATGAGGAGGAGGAAGGATCAGGACTGCCCACAGGACAGTCAGAAACCATAGCCTATGTAGGTAGAGGAAGATCTTGTAATAGTACTAGATGTTTCACTGACCCGATACGTCCGATATGTCCAGATAATAACAGGAATTTCCATACACCTATAATAAATCTAAGGTCCCCCGAGCATTCGTTCCAAGCCGCTGACAAATTACTCCAAGAACGAAGGGGTTACCATTTACTCGATTCTATGGATGAACAAGAATTAGCCAGGTCAGCCGTTCATTGGGTTGACAGTCCCGGAAAATATGGTGATGATACAGTAGCACACACATTTTTGAACCTCACCCCAGATGAACAGCGTTTAGCTGGGATTTATATGATTCAACAACTTCTTATACTTTATAAAAGTCAACATTCCGATCCTGGTCCGTTACCTGATATATTGACTGAATTACTCACGAATAGATGGAGAGGTTCAGGTACTAAGTTAATTAGAGAAATACTAGAATCAAGAAAGCAGTACATCCTTTTTGTATGCCCAGAACATGTCTCACTGCCCATCAAGGAAAGAACGACGTATTACATGGACAGACAGAATCCCTTACGAGAAGTACACCCAATAAAGGGCGAGGACAATCAGTTTAAACGTGTATATGTATATACGCCCATATTGAAAATAGAATTGTTAGAAATGAAGAAAGTGGTACCCAGTCATGACAAAGACCCAGCGGGTTTTCACCGAGAAATTAAAGACATGTTACTCATGGGAGAGTATACCTATCCCGACATTATGACAATATTAAAGGTATTAATGCCTGCTGGCATTTATGAAAAACTCAAGGAAAAAGAGTGGGAGGTGGGAGACCAAAAGATAGACTGGACAGCATTAGAAAATGAAGAAAGGGCCCGAGGTCCAGGTTCGGGGCTTGGGGATAAAACTAAAGCACTACCAGGTTTACTAGTACAGGTACTGCCACGTTTATTAACCACGAAAAAGGAAGACTGGGGTGCAATCTCAGCCTGTAAACAAAAGCAAGATGAAGACACTAGTGATTTCTATGCCCGATTCGAAAAATGTTTTGGTATAAATAGTGGTATAAAAGCAAGTAGCGAGTCATACCCACATCTGTTTGTGACAAAATTAGTTGAAAATTCCTTGCCCCAGGTGAAGAATAGAGTATTAAAATTCGAGAGTACTTGGCAAGGTAATACCCCATCACAAATGTTACAAATGTTACAGTACCATTACAATAGAATTAGAGAGGAACAAGAACATGAACAGAAACGCATGAAAGACACAAAAATGAAAATGCTAGTCTCCCAGACAATTCCAGCTGAAGGTCATAAAAAGGGTACGACACAGTCCGGTGATTCAGCAGGACCTGTAAAAGGGACATGCAACTACTGTAAACAACCAGGTCATTACATACACGATTGCCCAGTCTTGAAGCGTAATATCGCCACAGGTAAAACACAAGAAAGACCACGGCCACCTAGACAGGATCAGAATGAACAAGGAGCACCGCAGCATGCCCAGTCCATGCCAGCTCCACAACAGTCTATACAGTTTGTGCCAGCTGCACCAGCGCTGCCTGTTGCTGCCACACAAACCACGACACGACAGCTGTACCAGACCGCACAGTATGACTATCCTGATTATCAACGATACGCATGAACCAGCCTAGAGAGGGAAGTTGACTTACCCCTTATCGAGGTCCCGGTAGACCAAGAAGGACCTTATGTACATAGTGAACTATTAGGCCAAGATAGAAAATTTTTACTTGATACAGGGGCAAGTCGAACAACTATAAAACGTAGTGAAGTTCCAGGGGCACCCCTCTCAGGCTCACAGAATATTTCCCTTGGTTTTTCAGGAAAACCTATTGTTAATGAAGTATCACAGCCTCTTCCACTTACGATAGGACCCTTGACCCGAACTACAGATTTATTGCTTACTGAATCATGTCCAGAAAACTTGTTAGGTATAAAAACACTGAAAGCTCTAGGAGCTATAATATGTTGTTCTCCGGAAGGAGTAAGATTGTTTTTACGTGATTTCAAAGGTCACTATGTGTCTCGAGACATGGATCCCCGACTGCAGACTTTACCTACACATTTATGGGCACAAGGCCCTACTGATGTGGGTTGCATGAATATTACACCATATCGAGTTACACTAAAGGCAGGAGTGGTACTACCACGAATGCGACAATACAAGTTACCACCAGATGCTGTAGTGGCTTTACTACAAATCATTGACGAGCTCATTGCCCAAGGAGTGGTTGTGGAAACAGACTCCAATGTATGTAATTCCCCGATAATTCCGATTCTTAAACGAACAGATCCAAAGGCCCCGCCAGTATATCGATTGGTTATTGATCTGCGCGAATTGAACAAATGCATTGTGCCACAATTCCCTGTGGTCCCAGATATCTCGTCATTACTGACAGCTATTGATTCCGGAGCAACATTCTTTACTGTAATTGATCTCAAGAATGCCTTTTTCAGCGTCCCAATAGATCCGGAAAGCCAATACTTGTTCGGATTTAGTTTAAATGGACGTAGCTTTAAATTCACACGCGCACCTCAAGGATTTACAGAAAGCCCCAGCATCTATAGCCAAGCACTGAAACGAGAACTCGACAGTATCCACATGCCAGTCAACACTGCCCTGCTTCAATATGTCGATGATCTGCTGATCACCGCTAGAAACGAACCTGAATGTGAGAAAGCATCACTGACGGTATTACAATTTTTGGCCGAAAAGGGGCACAAGGTGTCCCCTTCTAAGCTGCAATTCTGTGTCCAGCGAGTTGTTTACCTTGGTCACTCGCTGTCCAAGGAGGGAAGGCAGCTTACACCAGATCGCATCCAGCTAATTGCAAATATGCCAATACCCAAGACACAAAAGGAGGTGCGGGCTTTCATAGGCCTCACGTCATATTGTAGGCAGTGGATCCCTCAGTATGCATTTCTAGCAAAACCACTCATTCAATTGACAACACAGGAGGCAGCCACATCGACTGTCCTTCCTTGGACTCAGGAACATACACACGTTTTTGAAAGTTTAAAGAAAGCTTTATGTCAAGCACCTGTCCTAGCAACACCATGTTACAATAAACAGTTTACACTCTTTGTTACAGAACGCGAAGGTACTGCCTTGTCAGTACTCACACAGGAACAAGCAGGATCACACAAACCATGTGCTTATTTTTCTAGTACATTAGATCCCGTAGCTCAGGCTTTGCCTGCATGCCTAAAATCAGTGGCAGCAACAGCTTTAGCAATCAGACAAAGCGATGCCATAGTATTAGGACATCCATTGACAGTACAAGTACCACATGCGGTAGAGGTTCTTTTGAACCGCACACAAACACAACACTTGACTATAGCACGACTCACCGGTTACGAATTAACATTGTTTCAGCCACATATAGAAATCAGACGTTGTAATACATTGAATCCTGCCACACTGTTACCAGTAAACGGAACAGACCCACTTGCACATGATTGTATTGAAGTTATCACTATCACGACGAAACCCAGACAGGATTTGACAGACGTTCCATTATCAGACCCAGACCTGACGTTGTATGTAGATGGTTCATGTATGAGAACAGGTACAGGAGAGTTAGTGGCCGCTTATGCAGTCACAACAGACGCTGAAATCATTGAAACAAATTGTATAAATACCTTGTCCGCTCAAGCAGCAGAGCTCATCGCTCTGACACAAGCCTGTATTCTAGCCACAAATAAAAAAGTCAACATATACACTGATTCACGTTATGCATTTGGAGTTGTACATGACTTCGGCGTGCTGTGGCGAGAGAGAGGTTATTTAACTTCTCACGGTGCCCACATTCAGCACGGACCCCTCATTCATGCCTTATTAGATGCAATACATCTACCCACTGCAATATCAATTATGAAATGTAAAGCTCATACGAAAGTTACTGATATCATTTCTCAAGGCAATGATCTAGCTGACAGAACAGCTAAACAGACTGCTCAAACTCAAACATCCGACATGACAAAGACAATAGTCCCGACACCAACACATGGCATGATGGTTAAGGATCCCGCTCTTGACGTAATTGACATACAGACACATGCTACTCCAGACGAAATAAAGAAATGGACTGAGTTAGGAGGGATCCAAACGGATCAAGGATGGATGACAAAGGAAAAATCTGTGTGGTTCCTTCCTGATTCAATGGTCCAAGTCGTTATTAACACTGTACATAGTCCAGCACATCTAGGAGAAAAAGCTATGCTAGACAGCATCCAACAAATTTGGTTCAACAAACATTTACGAGCAGCGGCTAAACAAAAAGTCCGTACCTGTATGATCTGTTGTCAGTTTAACCCAGGAAAAAGCATTCCCGTAGAACAGGGTGGATTTCAGCCTCCTGATCACCCTTTTGAAGTCCTCCAGATGGATTATATCCAGATGGAACGATGTCGAGGATTCAAATATGTTCTCGTAGTTGTCTGTGCTCTTTCCCGTTGGACAGAGGCATACCCGGTTTCAGATTACACTGCCCCGACTACTGCCAAACAGTTAGTTCGAGAATTCTTCCCACGGTACGGTTTACCACGTGTTGTCTACTCAGATAACGGCCAGCCGTTCTCATCTGAACTAATGAAACACGTTTCACTTTTGTTAGGTTATCAGTGGAAGTTTCACTGTGTCCGACACCCCGAGGCAGCAGGTCTCGTGGAAAGACATAATCAGACCCTGAAAATTAGGTTGTCCAAAATTTGTAGAGAGAAAGGTGTAGACTGGGTAGTAGCTTTACCCGTTGCACTCTTTTACATGAGAATGGTAGCACACTCTCGAACAGGGCTATCCCCTTATGAAGTGATCTTCGGTAGACCACCAAATATGTGGGGGACGCCTATACCACGCAAAATAACTGATATTGACTGTAATATGCTGACAGATTACTTGGCTTCCTTGATGTCTGCACTACAATCTTGTCGTTCACAGGTAGCTGCAGCTTTTCCCGACAACACTGAGGTGAAACCCCATGACGTAATTCCAGGAGATTTAGTCTTAGTGAGGAACTTTGATCGGAGGTCTCAGCTGGATCCTAGGTGGAGGTCGCCTCAGCTTGTATTATTAACGACGAGGACAGCCGTGAAGATCGAGGGTCGAAAAGGCTGGATACATTCAAGTCATATCAAGAAATTTCATGGACTACCATCAGATGTAAACGACACACCTTGCGTGTCTTCCCCGAGTGACTCTAAACTTCCTTTGGTTGAATTGAATAGTCGTGAACTATATAAACTAAAACTCAGGTGTAACCAGTCAGGCAATTTGATTGTTTAAGTCCTCTCCAAGGTGAAGCGGTCGAATTTGTCTCTGACATGTATCCCTTAGACCTGTACAGAGAAAGAAACAAAAGGATAAAGCTGAAACGACATGCGTACTGTAAATCACTGCGTAGTCATTGCACAGTGACGTTATTAATTCTGTTTTTTCTAAGTCTTTTAATAATTACTACAAGTATATTGTTGCACATATATTATCCTATTTCTAGACATGTTTATAATGTTACTGCTGAACATTCTTTTAGTGAATTACCTCCGCATGAATTGTCATATAGATTTGCGCTGCGCAATAACACTTTTATTAGTATGTTACATCATTCCCATCAGGTTAGCAATGCTACAAATTGTTGGATATGTGGCCGACTCCCTCCCTATCAGAATTATAAAGGAATTCTACCTCTCTTTCCATACCCGTTCACACACAACGGCTCCTGTGGAGCATGGTTTAGTTTAATCAATTCCCTAGATTCGAACTCTGCAGTTTATCAAGACAACGGGGTATGGGGAAATCTGAACTTAGTTTTACTTAAAGTCTGCCACCCCAACAAGGAGGGACTTCCCAAAAGAACAGGAACTGATCTAGAAAATGAAGTATATGGATTAGGTAATTTTACGCTTAATCTCTTGATCTTGAATGTCGAATCCGAAGCTACTCCAATTTTGCCCGCCATGTCAGTATTTCCAGTAAAAGGTGAATTATGTGTAAGAAAGAATGGTTCCATACATATGGGCCATAGTAGATGCACCACTGTAATAGAATTTAGTGATCAAGGCAAGTCGACATTTAGAGCTTCCCGCCATTCCTATTTTATATGTGGTCAGACGGCATATATACGTCTGCCTCTAGATTGGGATGGTACCTGCTACATCGGATTCCTTCTGCCACCTGTTTTTCTAGCTCCTCCTGATTATCACAGAAATACTCATTTAGTACACAATAGAGAAAGGAGAGATCTCCCAATAGTCGATTACACTGAAACAGCATGGGAAAAATACACAGATTTCAATAAAGGTCTATTTCCCTATATAGGTACAGTCACTAATAGTAAGCTGATACGTAGATTAACTAGAACCCTTGAAGCAGTAGTGAACGAAACTATTTCCGCCTTAGGCAATTTAACAGAAGAACAGTCTGCTATGCGGATTGTTGTGCTTCAAAATCGTCTTGTCCTTGACGTCATCCTGGCCGATAGGGGCGGAGCTTGTAGGGTCATCGGATCAAGTTGTTGCATTTTCATACCAGAAAATTCGCCATCTGTATATAAAGCCATAACTCGCCTTCATAAGATTGTAAGCCAGATACACCAGAATCCAGGCACCTGGACTTGGTCCGGTTGGTTTTGGAGTGTATTATCTACCTTTGGATGGAAGGTCCTATCCTTCCTAGGTATTGGCTTTCTCATACTATTCAGTTGCTGTCTATGTCTACAATGTGGACCAGCGATCTGTGGTCTGTGTGCCACATCGTGTATTCCACCACCAAGATTTCGTTCGTCCCAGAAGAAAAAAGAAGAACAAATGATGCTATATGAACAGATCAATGGATTGATGAAGATTGATATCTCTTGACGGGCAAGTAGGGGACAAGGAGGGAATGTGGAAATATGGATTTTTATGATCAGTTATGTCCCCTATCTTGGACCCCAACGGTTTCATGTATGAATCATAAATACATGTATGTTCCCTCCAGTTCCAGTTATGAAGACGCAAATACATGTGCGTCCACCGTTAACATGTCCTCTTTCAGATCCGCCATGAATGGGCCGGATATTCCATTCCTAAATACGAAAGGCCACCGGCTTTATATGGTTCACTTATGCCATTTTACAGTCCAGGCAAGGAGGCCCTGATTCTGCCATCAAGCTTTTCCTGCCTTCTGCCTCTGAGAGCTCCAGTCTGAGCCTGCATCTGTGACCGTGAACTTTGTCTCATTCCCTGCGCGGCTCACGGTGCCTGACATCAGCTTGTTGCCTGCCAAAAGCTGTATTTCACCTTCGAAATTATCTGCTCCGCTCCCTGCCCAATGCATTCCTGTCTAGTAGTTTAAGTAAACATTCTCCCAGCTACCGAGCAAAGGCCCGGCTTCTCTGTCTTTATGCAAGTAATTCATAGCCCCATTATCATGGAAGACTTCTGCCCTCGCATCTAGTGTAGACACTTAGACGCTTGTACACGCACTAACAGTCAGTATAGTCAGTATAGAATAAGATTCTACTCTAAGAGACCTCTCTTTTGGATAACATAGTTCTTTAAACATAGGATGTTACATATGATTTGGGATTAGGTTGACTTGACCCTCCAGACATCTGTCGCCACATGTAGAGTTAAATGTCAAATCCCCTTCACCCCCTAGTCGCACGTCAATCATACGTCATGCTGCTACGCGCGCATTTCTGCCAAGTATTTCTACTGACATTGCGAAATTCTTTCATGGAACCACCCTATTATGACATCATACCTGATGACGTTCTTTAGTTACACCCAGTTACGCCCACTTTTGCTACGCATGTATGTTTTATCTCTATTGACAATTGTTACGCCTCCTGCATTTGCTTCACTGTAATGCCTATTGTATAAAAGTAATTACTTATCAATAAAGTATGTACTTCACTTCCTGAACCTCCGTGGTGATGGAACCTGGAGTCCACGATTTCGAAATCGTCCATTGGAATAAAGCCCATTCCGAACCTCTAATATCACGGATTTTGCCTCTTATTTTACTGAGCTATATTTATTATTTTTCTGTATCAAATTAAGTCCCGGTAATTAAATTATTTACCACAAAACACTTATAAGGTCCCTAACGCGAGACCTATTGGCTATGCCATTGCTTCTTTTACTTGGAGAAGACAGAAGCAACACAATACTTTGGCCATGAAGCACTACAATTACTGCACAATTTCAAAATGACCCTGGAGGTAGGATAAGACCAGTCTATTTTACAAATGTTCACACAGTTATAATAAGTTAAACAGCACTATTTTTTTGCCCACCAAATGACAAGTGTCTTATGATTGCCATCAAACTGAAACGTTTCTTATTTTCCCTTATATCATAAATGCCCCTTAAACAATGAGATAAGTATTTTAAATGACTGGGTTTGTTTGCAGAAATAGATGTAAGCAACATTCACCAGTTACTTGTATGTATATAAAACCCATGGTAAACTTTCCAAGTCTTAACCTTATTCTATGTTCTAATATTATGCAATAGAATGTACCCCACATGGCCAGCACAATAAATAAAGATGCATACCACCTGCCTCTACAAATTATTTATAGCCCAAGCCAATCTAAGTGTCAGCTGAAATCACTGACATCATTTTTACTAGGTGGTGTCCTGTGTATTCACATAAAATCCATATGTTGCCCTGATAAAGGACCTGGCATCTGGAAATTTGGTTGAAAAATATAGACCAATGATTGACATGCCCTGGGACGTTCAATGGAAGGAACAATGAACATTAAAAGGGACTAAAAATCAATAAGACAAATATTAGTCTCTGTGTTGAATAACTCCACTTCAAAGAATGTGGTTTATTTAATAGACAACAATCGATTACAAAAGTATAGATGCACTTCTGTAATTATGATTACTACCGAACCACTAATGATGAGTTACAAGTTGAAACTACACTTTTTAATATGTGTATCAAATGTAATCATTAAGCCAAAACATTGAAATAATAAGAGTTCACCTATTTAGAAGGATACAAACGTTTGCCAGTGATCAATTGGTAAAAATATTATGACCTGGGTGGGACTAATACACCATCTTCAGCCCTATAATACAACTACAAAAGAAATTCCCTCATTTGAATATTTATTTTTTCATAGCTTTACCTAGTTCTTTAAATTTGCAGGGTGTTCCTTAAATATAACCCAGAACTCACTTACCAACCTATGCACTAATAGGTCAGTTTCCCAAATTCCCATTCAGCATCAGTTGCAATCCGACCTCCCTCATTACTGATCATGAGGTAGGTCGCAAATTGTAACTCTCTTCGAATGGCCACAACCACAGGGATGGTGGCCTGCAAGGATCACCATGTCTGTGATTGTGTTTAAATAAAGTAAACATTTTTTTCTTTTTTTTTTTAAAGCATGCTGTTTTTTTAAAAGAAAATGGGGCTGCTTTTAACAGCAAAAAAGTTATTTTTTTTAAAGTTTCACTTAAAGTTGGCAGTGATCTCCAGGAATATTCTCTGTTTCCTATGAAACTTGTACAAAAAAATCACAAAGGCAAGGGCTCAAAAGTGGGTCCTTTCCCCTTTGGGAAGGAGTTACCACCCCAATACTTGGAGTTGGTAAACTTTCGAATGTTTCACCAAAGAAGTTATGGTTGCAAACCATGTGATACAGAAGTGAAGTTTCAAAGGGATGCTCACAACGCACCACTTCCAAAGTGCGATTCAGTATCCAGGAGCAGACACATTTTAGGAATCTGTAAAATTATACTGACTCCTAAAACAGATTTGGTACATATGGAGAAAACGTTTTAGTGGTCGCAAATCCACAAATGTAGTGAGTTGCAGGGTTTGAGACTACTGAAATGTTTATACATCTGACCCTTGTTTTTCAGACTGGCCTTTGCTGTTTGAGAACTCAGCAGGATAATGCTCTGAGGAGAAATTATATTGTTCACTCCTCATGGTTTGGCCTTTTTACCTAGGACAAGAAGTAGGTGCATTAATAATGTTATCAGGCAGCGCGTTCTGAGATGCCACGCTCAGCAAGTGGCCTAATGCCGTGCTGACAGAAAAGCCCTGAACCTCTGTGCCTCAGGCTGCCTGATGGGTGTGGCGTGTGCTGTCTGGAGTACAGGGTGAGAATGGCAGCAGCTGGATCATGGAATGCTGATCTGGGTGAAAGATAAGATTTCAAACTTGGGTTTTTTCTTTGCTTCCCAAGCGAATACTATGATTTTCAGAATAAGGGTTTTATCACATGCCTATTAGAAGATGGTTGTCTGTTCACAGGATGTTGTCTGGGAATCCCAATCCAAAATGAAGTAAAGTATTTTTCCTGTGATGTCAATTCCTGATAGAACCAAACATAAGGAGGCAGTTCTAAGTGAAGAATGCATGGTAATGCCTTAGTTTCCTTATTTTCCATCACATCCTTCATCCCATTACTTCCATTTTTGTCCCTGATTTTTGCTTCTTGCAGATTGAACTTTCTATTGCATTTTACTTCTGTACATTGGCTTCTCTTTTTTACTCCTTCTTGCTCCTTCAGATGGCATTTAGTGTTTTGCTTTTCTCTTCATTTCTAATCTTCATCTTCGATTAAGACTCATAAGACTGTCAAAGAGTTTTTTTACCTTTGTGGGGTTTTCTTCCTGTGTGTTGCCCTCTAATGGAGAAACAGGACACCCTTCATGTACACTACTCTGTACAGGATTGTTCCTTGGCTACTGGGAGGAGTCATCCCTGCTTCAGGTACGACAGACTATTCAAGCGTCTAGTCCTTGACAGTTTATAATATGCTCACCGGGCATGCAATAATCCCACCGTTTTTTTGCAGGGCAAGCTTTTCGATCCAGGAGAGCCAATTCACTACTGCAGTGAGGTCTCCATATTATCATATATTTATGATAGGGATCTAGCTGTTCAGTGTATCTAGTTGCTCATGGTAACTTGCATGTGCATGCGCAGTACGGCAATCTCTGCCTTGCAATCGGCTTTATTTTTTGAGCAACAACGGCTCTATCCCTCAGGAAAGGCCAATTTTATTTTTGCTTTCAGCCAAGTTTTGGGTTTTTCGATTGATGAGGGCCTAGCAGCTTTTTTAACAATAGGTTAAGGCAAAACAAATCGAGCTCTGACAAAGCCAAAAGGCTGGCTAACAAAGACTGACCTTTGACTTTGCCAATGCTTGTTTTTAAGTGGCTTGCTGCTCAGGGGCCTTGATGTTGAAAAACCTTTTGGGATTACATTTGAATAGGGAACGCTGACCTGTGTTGTGTGTTTCCTTTCAAAAGTCCGGGAAGAGCTTTGCTAATGGATGTCTTAATGTGAGCCATTCCACCCGGATAACCACTGCTGAAGCAAAGCATGGAACACCTCGGAGATTTAGTAAACACGGGCCCCGTGCCATCTTAATCGGTGCTAAAATGCCAGGAATGTGAGAACAAGTGATGAGGATTGTTGTCTGTGTGTCTGACTGAACATTTTCTTTTCTCTAAGTAAACCACAGCCCGGGACCTATGCCAGAGGCTGGCCGCTTGCCTCAGAGTGATCAGTCATTTCGAAATTAAAAACACCCAAAGTTGCTGCACTATGAACACAGACATCCATTCTTATTAAACTCAAAGTGCAACGCTGTGCGGTTGTGAGCAATGTTTAACGTTTCACTCAGTTTTTCACAGTATGATCTTTATTTCTTTCAAGTTTATCGGTTTTGGAAGCCAGCATTTTCAACACCGTGGCCCAGCATTCATTAAGATTTCTAAAAGCAAAAAGTTTAGTTGTTTAGAAACGGCTTGCATAGCAGGATTCTGGAAAAAAACAACAACCTGAAAACAGCTTGGTACATTGGCCTGACACGTGACACATATTTTGTTTAAACTTTATTGCTAAATATTCATTGAATCACTTAGATCATCATTAAATTCATAGACAACTGTAAGTGACCAAGATGTTTTAGCAGCTCATAATGCCTGAACGCATTTCCTGGTAGTGTTCCCTGCAAGCCAGTAAATTACAGGGTTTGCGACAAGAGCATGTATTTTTCGAATGTACCCATTTAGCACTTTGGTAACACGTTAGCGGACCGCTATATGGGTTTAGGAAACTGTTATATCTGGTTTATGGTATTATGCATCTTTCCTTATACTCTGGTCCTTGCTCTTCAGCCATGTGTGAGTGTTCTGTGTGGAATGTTGGTGTGCATGGTGATGTAATGGAATGCGAGGATGCCTGTGGGTTCAGTGTCAGTTGGAGTATCGGCTGAGCAGCTGGGAGGCTACTCCTGGTGGGGCTAACTACAGAACTAAACAAGACCACCATCTTAAGAACTAAGGTCAATAAATCCTTCTTCTATAACCTTGCCTTGGCTACTGGATTTCCTCTCTACATCATAACATATTTTGGCGACGAGCGGAAAACGCATGTACTGTGAAGAAAAGGCCACTACTGAAACTTAAGAGGAGTCATAACTGTTGCAACAAGGGAGGAGAGAGATTAAGAGTACTTCTAACAGAGCCTGTTTGAAGTCTGCTTAGAGGAAGTGCCCTTGCAGCCCCACCGTGTCTGTTTCCACCAGACAGCTTCAGCCCAGGGTATTGGTACAGGCGTTTGAACTGCAGTTCTTTGAAATATTATTTACTTAGTGTTCATGAGACTTTTGAGAGCATAATGAGAACCTGCGGTCCAGGTAGATCATCTTACTTCTCATCAGCAGATTTTCTCTGTTAAGTTGAATGAAATTTGGACCGGGGTGCAGCAGATGGATATTTGGCTGCCAACTTAACATGATTTTCAGGACTTCAGGAAACGGGCAGCGAGTATTTTGAACGGTCAGCCTTTATTGGTCTTGCATTTACATGATCTGGCTGCACTGTTTTGAATTGAACCTGTGACATCGACAGGGTAAGGACCTGCGACTTCGGCAGGTTGAGGTCTGACAGCAGCGACTAACGTGGACAGTGCTGTGGTGGCGCACCAAAGTGTCATAATTGTAGTGTTGGGCCTTAGGCCCTCATCACATAAATGATGGACACAGACACCAGGCAGAGTAGTGTGGTAACTGGCCACGAGCACGTGCACTCGGGCCCTTTTATTGACGGGGCCACGTCACTCGTGGCACCCGTGATGGATGGGTGTGGGGGTGCAGTGTGTCCAGCCCTCGGGGGAGTGGCTGGGGTTACAGCTTCCTGTGGGACACTAGAACATGTCTCGTAGGACACTACATTCCTCCCCAACTTTATTGAAGGACAAACAAGGTGTCAGTCCAACCTGTGGGGAAGAAACACACAGTTGACTAAATACCACAGGGTCCATCAGCTTCTCGAGTCAGGTGGCAGGACGACATCAGATGTGGGCTGGTGAACTTGGCTTGCGGCAGGACCTTCTCGGCGGGCACCCGTAATTTAACCTGAGGGACTCAGGACACGACCGCTGGCTTGGAGACGCCTGCTGCATACCGTCCGTTCGCTGACACTGCCATGTCTTGCTGTCTTGCCTGGCTTCATCTTGACTGACGCCGGTGATGGTCTGTGGTGGGTTCTAACAGTTCTTTTTAGTGTGCTGCGTTGTGACCATGGATGGGGTCTCACATGAGAATTCACAAAGGAGTTGCTGGACCGACTGTCCCTGTTGAACCACTTGGCTGTGACCGGTACCCTGACAGTGGGGCAATGTCTCTCCTCACTCTCCCGCCTGGGGAGGCCCGTCGTCGGGGTTGCTGCGGGACTGTAGGAAGGCTGCGCTGGAGCCGATGCTTGTGTGCCGCCTGGGGGCAGCTGCAGGACCGCCGAGGAGCCGTTGCTTGGTCGCACGCACAACCCTCACGGGTGGATGAGTCTTGGTCAAGACTTGCACTCGCTGTCGCTGTTCCGGTGTAGGCCAGGTTCACAGGTGGCTTCTGATTTCGTTTAGTCGGCTTGTGTGGCAACGGTTTCGGACTCCAGTCCATCGGTACTTGGGGAGTGGTGTTTGATGCACATGTTGATGGCTGGCATGGTGATGGCTGCCAACCATGTGGTGAGTCAGAATGACAGGTGGTGGTGGCTTGCTGAGAGAGCTCGGATGTTAGGATGGACCTGGGCAGCCACGTGCCTCCGCCTTGCTGATGTTGAGTGTCCGTGGCAGTTTAACACGTAGAGTGTGTTGATCCTCTTGCCTGGCTTGGGGCCACTGCCGACTCCATCTTGAGGCGGTGTGAGGACAGACACTCAGAGTAGATCTTCACCCGTGGCATCTGCGGACAGGGGCAGGGATGCCACTTGACTTGGACTGCTGACAATTGGGGAGTGGCCGTTCACCTGGGGAAGCGTTGTAGAGAGACGCGGTTCGCGACTGCTGCGGCTTACATTCGGTTCTCCCGTGAGGCTGCATCCAGGGACGGTGGTCAGCCTTGGTGGCTGTCGGACGTGTCAGGGTGAGCTCTTAGCTTGCTGTGAGTCTCTGGTCTTCTCCTTTTCCTGGTCTGTTCAGACTACCTGTGTCTTCCGGTTCTTCAGGGTGACAGGGCTGTCACTCTTCTTTCTTCGAGGGCGTTGTGCTTGGACCTCGAAGCAGCGCTGTCATGGCGCCGGCTTCTGCCTTCGCTCCGGCGCGCTCCCTGCTTGCTGGGCACCGTGACGTCCAGTTGTGTGTCGCTGGCGTTGGAGCGCCTGTTGCTGTGGCGGCCGCCACGTGGAGTGTGCGACTCCTCTCTTGCCTGTCGTGGGTCACCGCCGACTCCCTCTTGAGGCAATGTTGAGGAGGACACTGTGCCGCTTTCGGGCCACTGCGGGTGCGACTCCTTTCTTGCCTGTCATGGGTCACCGCCGACTCCATCTTGAGGCAGTGTTGAGGAGGACCTTGTTGCTTTCGGCCCACTGCGGGGCTGCGGGTGCGTCTCCTTTCTTGCCTGTTGTGGGTCACCGCCGACTCCATCTTGAGGCAGTGTTGAGGAGGACCTTGTTGCTTTCGGCCCACTGCGGGGCTGCGGGTGCGACTCCTTTCTTGCCTGTCGTGGGTCACCGCCGACTCCGTCTTGAGGCAGTGTTGAGGAGGACCTTGTTGCTTTCGGCCCACTGCGGGGCTTCGCTGGGGCAGTGGAGACGTGGATGCTCTCCTGCCTGCGTTTAGCAGCGCTTCTTTGTGGAGATGTCTGTATCTCCCTGGTGCCTGCCCGTGCTGACGGATTCACTGGAGTGGTCTTCTGCGCGCTTCGGACCACGTGCGCTCTGTCTTCGCCTTGGGCGCTCCCTTCTGGCACTGGTGTGTTTAGCGATTGTGCCTGTTCACCAGTAGGGGCGGGTGATGCAACCTCTTCACTGGCGGTGGGTTTGTGCAGCCATGTGTGTGGTGCGCGCTCTGCACCAGTCTTTCTTGCGCTGTTACTGGGGGCTGTTCCCTGGAGACGTTGCTGTCTTGGCTGACCACCCACTTCTTGCTAGTGGTGGTGGTGGCTGTGTGTGTGTAGCTCTAAGTTACTTGCAGCTCTTTGCGGGGTTTGTCAGTCTCTTCCCCTACTTTGAGGAGGTTGCAGGCGGTGCTCTGGCTTGTCTGATGCTGGTTTTTGCTGGTGTGGCTGGGGCACTTTGGGGCTTGGGTATGGCATTCCCCTGGAGGCTTCGCTTTCTCCACTAGCATCCTGGCTGTTCTCCCTTGCAGGGTGCAGAGGGCCACTCTTTGAGTATTCTTCTCTGAGGGCACGTCTTGCTGTGCCTGGTGCCATCCGTCTCTGCTACTGGGCGTGATCTAGCAGTCTTCCTGGTGATGGCGGGGCGCCCCCGGAGATCTGCTGACTGCTGCTGCCGGTTGGTTAGCAGGACGCTGTGCTGGCCCCCAGAGCAGCTGGTCCGTGGGGTACAGTGCTGCTTGGCTGGTCGCAGGTCTGCCGCTGTCGGTCGTGGTGGGCAGTTCATGTGCTGGACCGCTGCTTTCGGCAGGGTAGTGGGGTGTCCGGGCTTCATCTCCGGCCTACGGTGCTGCAGGACTAACGGTCGCGGGGTGCACTGGCTATCCGTTCTGGCCAGGCAATGCAGCCATCCTTCTGCGCATTGCGTTTGGGGGGGGCTGCTTGGTGGCGCTGCAGCCGTTGTGGTGGCCTTCCCTGATTGCCGTAGACTCTGGGTGCAGGACGAGCTGGTGTGGGGCTCTGTGCACTGGCTGTTTGTCGGTGGCTACAATATGGGAGCTGTGACTACCGTGGGGCGCACTTGGTGCCATGGTGCGTTGAGCTGCCCCTGTTACTTTTGTGGAGGTCCGAGGCATTCCTTGCAGCTCCGCCTTGTTCAGCCTTATTCCTAGGCGCAGTGGCTCTGTGGGTGCCTGTGTTTGGATTCTCCTGTCCTGGTGCATTTGCCGTCATGTTGGGTTTTGCCCTGCAGACTGTTTTCCCCTTGTGTTCTGGGTTGGTGTGGCCGCCATACCACCTGTGGCCGCTAGGTGGTAGTGTAGCGCTTCAGTGACAGTCCGGGCAGCTCTTCACCTGCTGCTGGCAATGCCGTCTCAGGGGCATCGTGTCTGTGTGCCTGTTTGCAGTGTGAGCAGCGCGGAGAAGGTAGGGCAGCTCCCTTTCTTCCCCCAGGATGATGGGCTCTTGCGGGGACACGCGCTGACTGGAGCAGCGCTGCTGGTGGCAGGCTTCCAGGGACGTGTGTGCGTGGGGGCCAATCCAGTGGTGCTGCGGGTGCTGAGGCTGTCAGTTGCGAAGTCGCTGACTTGCGGCGGCTGTGCGGCTGCATGAGCAGGCTGCAACGCTCATGCCGGCTGGCAGGGCAGCATGTCGCTGCGTGTGCTTTTGTTTGTGAGCCAGTAGGGTAGGCTTACAGTGCAGTTCAGGCAGGCAGCCACGAGGTGGCGCTGCCTGCAGCTTCACCGGTTCGCTGGCTGAGGCGGCCTCCTTTTCATCGCGTTGGGGAGCGCCACGGACAACTGGCGCAGGGCCTTCCGCGACGTTGGTGCCTGTGGCCTCTCCACTCTGGGCCGCTGTCGGTGAGCAAGGACTGCCCGGTGCCTCTGATTGTGTGGTAAGAGGGAGCAGGGCGGGGTCTTCAGCGTCTCCCTACCGCTGCATGTTGAAGGTCACAGGACGGTGCTACTGTGGAGGCGGCCGCCTGGGCGCAGCTACGGACACGTTTCGCGTCTTGTAGGGGAGGGTTTGTGGCTCTCCCCCGGGACTCGGGGGCTTTGCTGAAAACAGTGCCTTCTCTCTTCGCTCGCGGTGCAGACACGGAGGGCGGGATAGCCTGAGGACGCTTCGGGGCTTGCAGGGGCTCCCACTGACCTCTCGCTGTCGGGCTGGCCGGCACCAGGGTTGTAGTGGTGGCAGTTGTGTCCGCGGGCACCTCCCGAGACCTCCTCCATGATGTCAGTTCAGGCATATGGTGTCTTCCGTAGCACGGCCACGGCTGCTATGTTGGCAAGGGGCTATGTGCGAGCCCTCGTACAGACAGCGCTGATCCTTTCGGGGCTAGGAGGCGGTGACTGGGTGACACGAGGAGCTCAGTCACCTCTGCAAAGGCGGGTGGTTGTTGACGGCTCGCCAGGCTCATTTCCTCCCTCACGAGGAATGATGAAAACAGAGCGGCAGGCATGCGGGGTTGGCTACCCGCCTCGTCGCCAATGTAGTGTTGGGCCTTAGGTCCTCATCACATAAATGATGGACACAGACACCAGGCAGGGTAGTGTGGTAACTGGCCACGAGCACGTGCACTCGGGCCCTTTTATTGACGGGGCCACGTCACTCATGGCACCAGTGATGGATGGGTGTGGGGGTGCTGTGTGTCCAGCCCTCGAGGGAGTGGCTGGGGTTACAGCTTCCTGTGAGACACTAGAACGTGTCACGCAGGACACTACAATAATGGTCTATTTCGTACTTTTGACAGAGGCCTGTAGCATTATTATTTTAAAAAGGCCAGTGCATCCTTTGTGGTTTAAATTTTTCACTAACCGGATTGTACCAGCTCTTGAAATAGCAATGCCGTTCTAGTGCTGATTAAATGAGGAGTCTGTTCGTGGACACACGTCATCCGAACGCGGTTGCACAGGGGAGACTGTCCCTGGAAACGCGTCATCTGAACGCGCTGCTGGATATTTCGACTCTCTCGGAGCGTGTACTGTCATTAAGAGTCTCCAGGGCAACGCTGCGTGATTGACGCGACAGGGTCTTGTCATCGACATTTTTCTACGTGGCAGCATGGGTCCCTTCCAGCAACGGTGCTGCAGCTTTTAATTAGTAACCTTGTTGTAGGAAAAGGTTTTGTTTATTTGCTGGTGAGATTTCATCATTCTAGAGCACCTTATACTTGTTTGTATGGTGCTCCCGGACTATTCAGAGAAGTCATCGTGGGAGCCTTTTAAAAAAATTCTGTGGCCAGTCAGAAGATCATCATTTTAACTTACAGTAGTTCAGTATTTCAAGGTACCTGGGATTTGAGAGGAACTTTGGGCGAGGAGTCGCTCACCAGGGTGAAAGATCAGTCTCCTGCATGGGAGAGAATGTTTTAATGCTGATTTATTTTAAATGTTCAGTGGTGCCATGATATTCAGGATGTTACATATGATTTTTCAATTCAATTTTTGCTGCACTGATTTCTTAATAATATACTGTGGAAGTGTGAATTCCCACTGGTATGCCAGTTTACTGTGCACTGAAATTATTATTAAGTTTCTGTTTTGTTATTTGGATTTCCTGTGACAGTGTGAATCCCTACTGGTGCATTGTGTGACCGTGCGAGGCGTACGGCTTACATGTGCTTTCCTACCTGTGCGCAAGGTTCTTGTCACCATCTTAAGTACTAAGATCAATAAATCCTTCTTCTATAACCTTGCCTTGGCTACTGGATTTCCTCTATTTATCATAACAGAAACCTTTGGGAATCATGATTTGGACAGGACATGTTCAGAGCATCCCTTCCAAGTGGCAACTCCTTAAGGTATGTAATAATGTTTTGCAACCGAAATCCTAGCAATGTGTAATAAAGGTTTTGGTGTCTACTTGGTTACAGAAGCAAAATTGTATATAGCCTGGGGTGTAAAGCCAGGTCCTGTATAGCACTACAGTGGGGAATTTCCAAAGGCACATTTTCCTATCCATATTAACATCGGCTTTGACATTATCTCTTCCAGCAGAGTTAAATATTATTG
Organism: Triturus cristatus; assembly: GCF_964204655.1. Classification (NCBI taxonomy): domain Eukaryota; kingdom Metazoa; phylum Chordata; class Amphibia; order Caudata; family Salamandridae; genus Triturus; species Triturus cristatus. Next base: position 269,267,350 of record NC_140593.1, on the reverse strand, counting down.
CTATTGGCAGTGGATTGTTGTCTATCCAGTACCTTCTAGATGAGGGTCTGTGTTACAGAAGTTCCCCAGGGGTGCAAAGGACATTTGCACCCACTTGTGCACCCTCGGGCACTTTGGTATTACTTGTGCGGCCTCTTATGTAATACAGATAGGGCTGGCCCACATGTAGCACCAGTGCTATCTTAAGAGGGCGTTCGCTCATTTTACCTCCGCTCCCTCATCGTATTATGGATGCAAGTGCAAAGGCAAAGATGGTGTTAGGAGGCTCACTGACAGTGAGTCACAAAAAATGTCACAGTCAGTGTGCCCCCTGATGTCAGTTATTTGAAGGGGCCAAGGGGGTCCTATGGACCTCCCAAGCATCCCATTCCAACCGGGTGCAGTCACTCACTGTACCCACCTGCAAGGAAATCTCTCTCCCCTCTTAAAAGTGCAGGTAGCAACCTGTTTCAAGGAGCCGCTCCGCATTCCACTCGTAGCTCCTCACACACATTGAAGCTCCTCACGCTCGCCTACAAAGCCCTCCACAACGCTGGACCTGAATACCTCAACCACCACCTCTCCTTCTACACTCCCACCACACATCTCCGCTTTGTCCTACTGGCCCTGGCCACCATTCAACTGATCCCCAAGACCCTGGCTAAAGGAATATCCTTCTACCTCGCTGCAAAGACCTGGAACTCCCTGCCTCTGAACCTTAGGCAATCACCATTTCAATTTAGGAAGGAACCCAAGACCTGGCTCTTCAACTGAACAGCAGATCCACCCTACCCACCCCCTACTCAGCATTTTGAGACCCTTACGGGTGAGTAGCAGCGCTTTAAAAGAAACCTGATTGATTGATTTATCGAATGTACTACCCACAGGGCAGTTCAAGTTCGCGGCTGCCCTGAGGGTAGCGCATTCAACATATTAGGGTAATTTTCCCTGTTTCGGCACAGCGCAGATGTTTGAAGGTGTGCAGTGACGCAAACAGGGAAAGTGCACTTTACCTGTTATAGGGACCCAGCAGTTAGATTAACTCACCTAGCTAAATGTAAATACTGTGAAATAAGTCGTGAAAGAAGTGGTTAATTGTCTTGGTGCCAGCATGTCAGAGGTACAATATATCGCATACTAGTAAGATGAAAGATTTACTTAGAAATAAAAACTTTCTAGACAAAAGGATTCACTTAATACAGTGTTACCACCTCTATTAAAACACTGCCTCTGTTTCAACTTGGTGCTATACTCCAGACCTATATGAACACTTCATATTCCAAGTCTGTGAAATGATCAAAACCACTCTTGTTGAAGTCTCTGTAGATCTGGCCTTTTGTGACCAAACAGTTCTATGTAAAAAAAAACACCTTCACAATGCATCCATCATAACTCAGAAAATGTATTTCAGATCGGAATGGCCTTTGCTTCAACCCTTGATGTTTAGTCATAAATCTAATTAGAACATTGGAATGTTGGAAACTCCACCGAAGACAAAGGAGTGACTCCGTGCTTATAATGGCTGGTAATAGCCCGGAGCTCCAACGTTCCAATGTTTGTCTTCATGTTGCTTCCTTTTTCATTTACAACATTCTACCCTTAGTGGGTGCCAGGGGCGGCTGCTCTGGAAGGCAGATGATGAAAGCTAAAATGATAATAAAACATTTTAATATAATTGTATTTTTCAATGACTCAGCTGAGCCAGCCGAGTCTAGGGTGGCGCCGGACCTTCCAATGTCATCAGCAGTCAGAGAGGAGGAGTGGTGGGCACAGTAAGTGTGCATGTCGGTTTGGCTGGCAGTCTTCGGATGGCCAAACCAACATTGGCACTTACATGTCTCCAACCTGAGCTGTGTTGCACAGGCTCCCAGGTCCTAACTGAGTGCTTCACCAGCCTGCTCAGACCATTCCTGGTGCTTCTCTTATGCTGAGTAATAGCATGAGTGCAGCATCGGATTGGGTGGGGAGCCTTAGAGCCTGTGCTCCTGGGGACTGCAGTGCCTGGAGCAGAGGAGCACCGAGGAGCGGTGCGGGAGCAGAGGATCACTAAGGCGGCGTCCAGTAGCAGAAGGTAAGAGGATATTTTTTTTTTACTATTCCATCCCTCTGCACTGCCCACCACGTCATAATGACAGAAGCTGCCACTTGTGGGTGGAATGTTCTAAAAGCACTATAGCCCGTCTGCCTCGGCTATACCAATTGTTATAGGGTTGAGCCACACAGATTCAGGGCCTTTAACAGCTGGTATAGCCCCTGACAGTGGGTTATATGGCTATACTCCGTAATCGTGAGTATGAAAATCTAGATAAATAACTCCTTCTAAGATGCCTAACTTCTCACAGATTTTAGGCCATTTTAAAAATCATTTAGTTACACAATGTTCTCTTGTTTCAGAGGACTGCATGAACTGTCCCATAAACAATCTGGGTGAGGCGGGAGTCTTATAGTAGTTGGAATTTATTATTTTTTTCTCGCCCGTGCTCCATGGCCTTTGGACACCCAGATAAAATTGTTGTGTTCAAATTTAGAACCCTCATTGCGGCACATACTCTCAATTGCGCTTGCATCAGGATTACTTGCTTGACCGGAATGAGTGTCTAAGGATCTTATTTTTTGAGGGGAATACAACTAATATTATGCAACAAGAATCATATTTTTCCCAGAGACCCGTCTGCACTCCTAAGAGTCGAATAATCCCACCTGAAGCACACAAGCTTTATTTTAGGGCCAGCATTCCACTTTTCATGAGAACTTTTTTTCCTCCTCTGTTCTCACCATGCCTTAATCTGATCTCACTACCCTTGGGGATCCTACCCCTCAAACCTAAGGCATCTGTTAGAAACCAATTCAAACCACCAATATGCCCCTTACCACAGAACCAGATGCAACTTATTTTACATGACCTAATATGTATAACAACTCCTAAACGGCAGCCCATACTCGCCAACTAGGGTTTGTTAAAAAATACTTTGTGGAATATTCACAAAGACATTTGCAGTACCTTAGTAGTACTTCTGTAATACCATTTTACATATTCTTACATGACTTTGTGAATTCACCCCAAAACGTCTCAGATGGGAATTCAGGGAATATTCATGGATTACCAGCATTGGTAGAAAAGATAGTTCCCTCTCAGAACCTTTACTTATATGATGTTGGACGTTTTGGGGCCAAGTCACAAAGGCAAGTAAGAGAATGTTAAAGAGTACTCCTGTGGTAATATTTCTGCTACTCAAATGCTTTTGCGAATCGGCAATTCATTTTTCTTAACCCCTTCACCGTGCGGCAAATTCCGCTGCAGTGCGAGGGGGGCGGGGCTGGGCGTGGCGCTCGGGTATCCAGGACAGCTCCCGGCCGTCATAAATCACGGTGGGCGTGTGCTCATGACGGCCGGGAGCCGTCCGAACTCTGCCCACCAATTAATTCGCCCGCACAGGCGGGGAATTAGCCGCGCGTGGGCGGAGCGGCAACGATCAGATGGCTCCCGGCCGTCATGAGCACACGACTACCGTGACTCATGTCGGCCGGGAGCCGTCCTGAGCATCCATGAGGTTAAATATGCACTTTCTCAAAAACAAACAATTAAAAAGCGAATTAAACCTTATCCTGTTTGTCTGGGGAGCAAAAGCCTGGTCACAGTAGGACTGGTTTTTAGCGCTAGTGGTGTGGCAAACATTTTTGGTGCCTTCTAATGATGAGCTACTCCACAGAACCCCTTACTACCACCCTCAAACGATGCCTTTCATCTCTCTTAGCCCCTCTCTTACATGTATTTAGGTTCTTTTACAGGGCTACCCATATACTGTAGGGAGAGAGAGCCCTTTATGTCACACACACATTATACAGAGACAATGAATCATAAAAGTGTGTAAATCAGTGTATAGGAAATGTTACATAAATCATTGTGTACTACATGGTGTAGGCGGCACATGCCATCCATACCGGTAGGCATTATATTTTAACTGTTCCTTCTCTGGAGAGGCACACATTCGGGCTTTATAACGTAACACAGTGGTTGGGGTTGGCTTTTCTAAGAAGTATTTATTTTTAACAAATAAACCCTTTTTATAAACCTTAGGATAACGTAAGACTAGGAAAAAACATATAGCTGTACCGCTATGCATTGCAGTTTCCATGCAGCTCTTTGATTCCAGTTCAAAGCTCACTGTGCTATATTAAAAGGATTGTAACGTATGAACTGCAAGTAACAAAAGGATTTTTGTGACAAAAGCAGTAACCCACTGGGCTATCTACATAAATACATTTTTGTGATCTGTATGTTACACCTGCCATACAGCAGGCACATTAGTCCTCTGGACTGCTTTATGATGGAGTCAAAACTCTGGCAAGACAAAACTCAGATATCTCCAGCAGATACATTCATTACCGGAGTTATCTTTCCATTTGTATTACTGCCTGAAAATTGCTGGACACACAAGGAACTCTGCAGCAGGTGATTTTAACCAGATACAATATTTAAAAATAGAGTGCCCCTGAAGCTCGGCGCCCTGTGTGGTCCTCCCTGTTAGTAATAATATGCATCTGTCTTTGGCACATAATTTTCATACAATCATTGGAAATGCTATCTGTATTTTAGCAGCAAGTTTCACAAACCTATTTATCAAGTTTCCACTGCCTTTCTTGAATACATAAATACTACAAATATCTGATCTAATGAAGAAACTAAACCAATCTACTAATTTTTTTTTAACTATAAAGATGCTTTGAAATATTGTCTCGCAGGAGGCAAAACTTAAAAAAATAGTTTTTCACGCTTTGGGTTTAAAGTACAGGAACCTCTATGGAACCTTGGATATTTTCCTTAGGGAGTTATCAGAATAATCTTTCAGCAGCATGGTTTTAATATCAAGATTAAAATTTTGCATTTTATATGCTTCTCCATTTCACCAGCCCCCTGCTACATTTATGGACTTTTATCAATCTTAAGGTATTGCACCTTGAATGGTTTTACAGATTTCTACTTGGTCACAAAGATATTTTTCTTTGCACGGTTATTTACAGATGGCCTCAGTATAACCTTAGAAGTTCTCTTGAACCGTTCGGACCTCCAGAGAAAGCGCTTTTGCTTTTTCATTTGACTCCTATAATCTAAGATCCATTTTTAAACAGTGCTGGCACTTTTCTAACTGTCCAAGTATTTGCTTAGCATCCTCCCTCATAGCTTATAAATCCATCTCTAAGCTGAAATACTGCTCCAGTTTCTTCTGTTTTTCTCTATGGCAGTCTTTTGAACATTCTAATAATGACATCCTAAAGAGAACTCACAGTCAACCTAATCAGTCTCCCTAAAAGCCCATTTTTTGCAAGTGCTGAGAAAGTGATGGCCATTTCCAAGGTGTGACTGAGGACCTTGACAAATCTTGTGACTTCAAAAGGATAGTCCCGGCAACACTTACTCATTCAAATGGTATATGCTTATTTAGTTATTTTGTAAAGTGCTCACTTTGTCGGGAAGTCCCTTTCTAGTGACGTTGTTTATTAGAGAGGATAACTGTGAAAACCCCAATAGTCAACCTCAGCAAAGATGGTCCTTGTTGGTAGTAGCATATTGGCAGGCGCATCCTGGGCGTTTAACATTGCGGGAGGTGCTGCTGGCTGCAGCACAGTCCGCAATGTTAAAGGTGCTTGCACCGCATTTCCCTGCACCACGTGGCAGGCACCACATGCACCCCCTACACACAGAGGGGGCCCGCACCGGGCCCTCAAAGCTAGTCTTCGCCTGTCTTTTTGCTGCTGGATATCTGCCGCAAAAAGACAGGTTGAAATGGATACCGTAATCCCTACGACGGGGCCTGCATGGCACCGCCGCAATGTTGCCCTGGTTCCGGGTTCTGCAAGGCCGGCGGAAAAGGACCGCCTTGCGGAACCATGGCGCACAGACTCCGTCCGCCGCTTAACCATTGGGATTCCCACCGCCATCCTAATTTGGCGGTAGGAATTTTCTGTATGATGGCGGAAGGACCGCCACCGCCGGCCCGGTGGTGGCGGTCCTTCCGCCATCATAATGAGCCCCTATGTCTAAAATTAGCATGTTGTAATGTTCTTGACTACAAATAATAATATTTTCTTAGATATCCCTCTTTCTCACACATTCAACTATGATGTTTAAGAATTTCCCTAATATATAACATAATCTCTCTTTATCACATTTCATGATACATTTTAACAGCACTATATTTCTCAAAAAAGTGGAAGCAGCCATTCCTTTCTTATATATACAAAATATTTACAAATTACAATAAAGTGCAGCATTGTAATGGGTACTGGTTTACTAAAGGGACACATTTGTAAAGTATCAACCTCTTTTCTCATCGTATACCCACTCACTTTCCATAAAATAAATGCGGGTACTTGAGCTAATCACATTTTTACAATGCATCTTCTGATGTTTCTATCCTGTATAGGCTTTAAATATGGTTTCATTTCACCGACATAGGTTGAATCCAGTACGTGTGCACATCTTAGCTCAGTCGCTCATTTCTATAGATCTTTTTTGAGAAAAGCTATTTTTATCGAGCTTTTCATCAGTCTTGTTCTTTTAAATTCACTCTATTTCACTACGCCTAATGGGTCAACTATAGGTAGTATTACATTTAGATTTCCATACCATGCAACATTAATAAAAGGCGGTAACTAGGTTTATACTGTATGCTTTATTGAGCTTTTTTTGATTGCTCCAATGACAACACTGGGCAATAATTAATTATGCTTTGATAGCATAAAAATATAATATTTGACAAGCCAAAATCCTTCCTTAATACACTATGTACTGTACCCGTCGGGAGACCTAACCAATTAATTCTATATGCTCATTTCAACTGTCTGAAGTCACCATATCTATTTTCTACTAGATTCTCACTTCCATAAAGCAATGAGCTAACAGTTTTCATATTGTATGTTTCTTTCAGTACCTCGATAGATTCAAAACCCAATTCATAATACATTCTTTTTAGTGCACCAGCCACTGTTTTCACTCTCTGTTCAAGTACCTCAATATAGCTATAAAAATGTTGGTAACTTGTAAAAATTGCTCCTAGATAAGTATATTTGTTAAGACTCAGGGGCTCATTACGATGGCAGGCGGACCTGAGTCCGCCTGCAATTGTTGGGGTGTATGGGGCCGCCCGCCAGACATGTGGTGGTCCCACCACTGCAATTACAATAAAACCGCCATACTGGCGGTCGCATCCAGGGCATTTAACATTGCGGACGGTGCTGCTGGCTGCAGCACCATACGCAATGTAAAAATGTCATGCTGTGCATTTCCCTGCACTACGTGGCAGGCACCACGCAGTGCCTGCCACGCAGTGCTAGGAAATATGGAGGGGTGCCATGGGTACCCACCAGTGCGCTACATGCCCCCAAATCCATTTCCGCCTGTCTTTTCGTGGTGGGAGGACCGCCGTGAAAAGACAGGCGGAAAGGGATATCGTAATCCCTACGGCAGTGCCTGCAAGGCACCGCCACAATGCTGACCAATGTTTTGGTTCCGCAAGGCAGGCGGAAAAGGACCGCCTTGCAGAACCGTGGCAGACAGTCTTTGGGTCCACCACGCTTCCCTGAGGATTCCCCCTGCCATCATAATCCGGGGGGAATACTACTGTCAGATGGTGTAGGGCCTGCCATCGCACGGCTGGCGGTGGCGGTCCCTCCGCCATCGTAATGAGCCCCTTATTCTTTTATTTAATTCAGTTTACAGAATTTAGCTAATTCATTCAGTTGTCTCTGAAACCCTATGAATGTTAGATCCACTAAAACAGTATCATCCACATAACACAGTTTTGAAAAAAGTTATTCACATAATTTCAGCAGAAATGATCATACAAGTTCAGCAAATCAGGACATCCACTATATAGACTGAAATGAATAGTGGGGCCAAGATACATCATTGCCTTCATCCATACAGGGTGTCGATCTTTCTTGACAAGGTTCCATTGTTACCTAATTGGATCTAGGTTGAAGAGCCATTATGTAATTGGATTACCAGTTCCTACAGGCCTGATGTAATTCCCCACTGTACCATCTTTTTCTACAGTCTTGTTTAATTGATGGTGTTTAATGCTATGGTTAAATCATTGTAGGCTACATAACACGGTTGAGCTTTCTTTATTGCATATTTGTTCGAGAGTAATTTTAATAAGCAATTTCTATCTGTATTTGCATAGCCCCGCCCAAACCCTAATTGTGTTTTTGGTAATACGTTTGTATTTTTCTGCCCATTCCTTGAGATTTTTCCAAGGCTATGATCCAGTGATTATTTGTAAGATCTCATGCCCTCTTTTACCTATTGCCACTCTTATGCTACTTCGCCGTGTATCAAGGATTTTGTCCAATTTGTTTACAGCATCATATAGAGGTGTCAAAAATGGAGCCCTTGGTGTTGTATTTACCTTTAAAAGACTTGTGCACAGGACATCTGGACATTGGGCTCTTGAATTCTTTATCGTCTTAATTGTTTTTTTGGCTTCCTATGCTGCAGGCACCAGGACTCCCTGTTGTATATTGGCTTGATGTAAGATCTTTTGTATTGTTATCTTATAAATGTGGACATCTGTAGGTATGTGTGTGAACATATGATGGTGGAAGTGTTGCCATATGATGGTGTATGCGTGTCTGGTGGGTGCTTAATGGTGGTTGTGTTGGCATATGATCATAACTGAGTGGATGTGCAATGGTGGGTGTTGGCAGTATGATTGTGAGTGTATGATTGTGGATGAGGTATAATGTATGATGTGGTTGTGTTTGTGTTTTGTGGTTGTGTAGTATATGATGGTGGTTGTGGAGGTGTATGATGGAGGATGTGTGACTATTCTAGCAGGATGGAAGGGCATCGGATGGTGAATGTATGGACATGTAATGTTAGGTGTTTGATGATAGGTGTCAGTATGTAGGCGTGTCTCTATGATGGTTAGTATGGGCCTATGATAGTGATGTGTGACTGTCTGTGTATGTGGGGGTATATTATGACTACTCTGCTTGTGTATGATATTTGTTGTATGGATGTATGATAGTCAGTTGTAGGATGGTGGGTGTATGGACATATGATGGTTAGTGTGTGGACGTAGTATTGTGTTGGTGTGGGTATATGATGGTGGGTATGATGCTGTATGATGGTGGCAGTGCTGACGTATGATGACAATAGGTGGGTGGGTGGACATATTAGGATGTGTGTGGGGGGCTATATCAAGGTGAATCTATTGGTGTATGTTTGTATGTATGATGGTGGGTTTATTGGCATATTATAGAGGGCGTTGGGCATATGATGGCAGCTATGTGGCTGTATGGCAGAATGGCAGTTTGTGTATGATGTGCATGTGTGTGGATGTATGTTGGTGGGTTTGTGGGTATAGCATGGGAGAAGTATGGCCTTATGAGGGTGGGTCTCTGGTGGGTCTGCATCTAATAGTGAATGTCTGATTGTTTGATGGTGCATATGTGAGTATATGGTGGTGGGTGTGTTAATATGTGATAGGGAGAAGATGTAGGATCTTAATTGTGTGGGTGTATTATGGTGGGTATATGGTGGTAACAGCATGGTTATATAAAAGTGGCTGGGTTATTGTATGCTGGTGGGTATTTGCCTTTATGATGGTGAGAGTGTGCTGGTTTATAATGGCAGCTATGTGGGCATATGTTGGTGGGTATATGGTATGTGATTTTGTGTGTACATATGATGATTGGTATGCCGATCTGTGATAGTGCATCTGTGAGCAACTGATGGTGCACCCATGGGCATCTGATGGCAACTATATGATGATGTCAGTAATTGAGTAAATTATTTAGGATTGGGGTACCCTTATCAACTTATTGAATTCATATCAACTTATTGAAAACATTAGGGAATTAAGTCAATTCCCTAAAGTATGTTATTGTTAAGCACTGGATCCTGACAAAGTCTTCTAAATTGCTAGAGGAAAGTGATTCTACCAGTAGCCATGATGCCACCCTGCACAGAATTAAATGTGTGAAAGGTGTTGAGTGAGAAGATGTGGCATAACAGCCAGGGCTACCAATTTTGGAAAAGCAGATTTGAGTTTAGGCATTGGGTTAACATCCTGTTATTCAGGGCAAATCACTTAATCTACCCAGATCTAAACAAAATAAATCTGACTTTGTGTAATGTATCGAGGTATTCATAAAAAGTGCTCTAGTGCCCTTAGGCTAAGTTCAAACCATATAAAAAAAAATCTGCAATGTAAAAGAAAAAGTTTTTCCATCAGAAGGTCATAGTTAGGAGTAAAAACTCACAAAAGGGAAAAAGTCTCCTTTGGCAACCTTGTGATTATTGATTGAAGATGAAGTTAGAGTTTGAGAATATGAAGCCTATTGCTATATTCATTTGTGATTCTGTATGTTCTTTCAAATGGCCCAAAATGGCCAAATGGCCTATTTTGGTTACGCTGTCAATGTTTGCACTACAGCAGTTTTGCTGGCTTTAGAAGTGACTGCCTTGTCCTCTAGCAGGGTCACCCTTCATGTTAAAGTACAGCACCAGTTACAACCACTGTAGGAAAGGCATTCTGCAGAAATTGGTTTAATTGTATTTTTTTTTAGGAAACAGGTGCAAAAAATATACTTTTATCAGTAAATTAGAGTTCAAGGTAGAGCTTGAGAATTCAGTAAGACCCCAAGTGCCTCCTGACATCCAAAAGGAGATCTGAGCCTTTCAGTGCCAAGAGAATATTGCAGTATAAAACAATCCAACCTGCATGAAGCAAAGATCAGGGACAAAACAGAGGCATGGGGTGAAGAGCACAATCAAAAATCATGGAATGAAATGTGTTGCAATGCAGCTTACTCTCATAAATTCGCCTTCATGTATACCTAAAATAGAAACTGGCTTTACAGAAAATGACTGCAACATCTTGCATGGGCGACTCAGACATTCTCCAAAAGAAAGAGCACATCTTGGAAAGGGCTATTCTCTGCCTTATCCCAGGAACTCATGGTGGTTACTCATCAATAAAAACTAAGCCTTAGTTTGACATCCTGCATGCCAATTAGAATTCTGGAGTCCTGCTACTGTCCATCATGCTATATGTGATGTGTGGAAAGCCATCTTGTTCGACATGACTACGGAAGCCCTGAACCAACCCAAGCAGTGAGGACAATCAACAGCAGTCTGACCATGGTGCCTAGCAATATTCTGATAGAAGACAATTAGAATGTTTTTTAGGTCGCGCCTAGACAGCACTTGCACTTTCTGGAAGATCTGTTGTATGCACTTTGTGGGCTCTGGGGCATTGCCCCAGGACTTGTCTGCTTCTGCTTTTGCTTAGGGACTTTTTTTTCTAGCAACTGCCTCTTTTTAACTCTCTTAATAGAAAATGACCAGCAGAGGTCAGTAAAATACCATAATTGCTTTCTGATTAGGGACTTTCTTTTTTATTTTTCTGGCAACCGCATTTATTTACCTTCCTTGATAGAAAAGGACCAGCAGAGGTCAGTAAAATACCGGAATCGCTTGGGCAAACCCTTGATTCCAGGCCATTGAAACTTGTCTTACGTGAACAACCGCAGACAATAATATATTTTTTTAATGATTTTTTTTCGGTGACACGATCACCTAAGGCCCTGATTTTATATTAAAAACAGAGTTTTGGGCAATACCATTTTCCTGCTGCTAGGCAGTATTTCTTCTATGTGTTCTCATTTCAGATGTACTCCGTAGTTTGGTGCTTACTTTCTCTCTGCCCTGTATCTAATGCTCATACTAAAAGGCTGGAGGTCTCCCTGAAGAGGTGGGGTAATCCTTGGGCCACAGAGAGTGCATGGACCTGTGTTTCTCACCTGGTTTAGAGCTCAGCATCTCGCTCTCATGCACAGGAAGTCTCTGCCACCTGCTATCGCATTTAACACCCTTACAGCTTCACGTGGGCTGCCCCAAGGCCACACAGTCTAATAGCATCATTCATCCCACCCTCTGATACACTTTCTATGCCTCCAATGGTGAGAGACCTTGGTAATTTCCTAAAATTATAAATCATCAAATCATTTCCGGAAAACGTGTAACCTCAAACCAAGTGACATGCAAATTTCACTTACCCTAATACAACTTGTTCCTGTGTACAACTGTAAATTATGTGACAGGGTGTTCGACAAGCTCCAGACTGCTTAGAATTGCAAAGAATACTGAATATCAGATATGAATGCTAGCCACTGACACATGCAGTGTTCTGCAGATCATGGTTTCAACTCCCACCAAGACTGACACAGCCTTGCACTCTTCAGAGTCTCAGGTTTGAATGCTGATAAAGAAACTTTAGACTTCTGAATCTGATAAAGAAAGTACAGTTGTATTGAGTTATTGTGCTACCTCATGTTTACAGGACTAATAAATGGTAAATCGACAGTAGAAATCACAACATAAAAACAAGCATTGGCAGTGCCAAAAACTTCGCTTTTTTTTTTGTGTGCCTTTTTACACCAATGTTGTTCCGAAACGGAAAACTCAACAGGCCACAAAGTGTCATGTTCTGGAGCCATCCCAAAATGATTGAGTTGGACTCTTCACTTCTATGTTTACTTAAAACGACTGCGGCAATATGAGCATCCGTGTCGTTATTTCGAAGAAGGGGAACATTCAGCCCCTTTTCTGCAGGGGAATCGCCATGGCATAGCGGTTTAAAAAGACACATTCCAGTGCATGTTCCCACATCACCACACAAGTGGAGATCCTCAGTGCCTGTTTTTACTTGTGCTTCTGTGATGTAAAAAAGTATATATAATAATCACCGGAAGTCATTGGGTCTTCCCTGTGTTGTGGTGATGACCATGAGCTGGGGATGTCATTGTGCTGTGATACATGGGAGTGCGGCTATGCTTCAGTAATGTGCGATTATGTATAGTGCGATAATGTGCCTGTTAGTGTCAAAGCCTCCATATTAAAACACAGTAGATGGTTCAGCACCCCGGCTAATGTGCTGCATGGTTAAATACTTGTAAGGCACCAAAGGTGAGACCGATTGCATTGCAAATGCTTGTCTCTTTCTGGACCCAGATGGTCATAGGTGAGCTCTTGCTAATGACCTCTGCAGTATGAATGTATCAGTTAAGTTCAAGCAGTACCAAGCAATATTATTAAAGTTAGGGACACCACACAAATATATTTCCAAACCAATTCAGAAAAATCAAGAAAATTGAATTAGCAAAATATCATGAAGTTACCCACAAAGCACCATCACAAGTTAATATTTGTGATAGAACATGACTTAGGCACAATTCTAGAGGGAGGCAAGTACAAGTAGCAGGCACATTGATTATCAAAGTTTTTACCCTGGAACTGGTTACTTTTCTCATTCTCGAAACACGTTGCAGGTGTCAGACAGGAAGCTAAAGCAAACAAGAGCCCCCCAAGGTCCGATACATTGTCATTGAGAACCTCCTGAAGCCTTCAGCTTTGGTGCCAAAAGCTCCAAGTGGGACAAACTGGCAATCTGTAGCCAGCTCTGTCATGCTTTTCGCATGTAACTCTGGTGCCTTGTACTGGCTCTCTAGAAGTAAAGACTTATGTAAAGAAGGAATCTGCATCATAAGCATCCTGCTAGCACACCAGCTTTCTAAACACAAAGGCCACACTAAGGTGATTATAAAGTAAAACCAAAAATACTGTCACTGAAGGGAGATAGCTTGTGTGTGGATGTGATCCATGTGAGAGAGCAAAATGTAGTCACTCAAAGTGAAGTTAATCAGTGGCTTAAGCAGGCTGACCAACTGCCCCATGCTATATGCTGTAGTGAGCGGCAGCAAAAGGTGAATGGCACAACAACAGACCAATGGATAAAGAGAGGTGTCTGCAAGCACCTATATATAAGTGCATTGTACATATTCTATATATTTTAATAAAATCAAAAGGTCTTGCCTAATGCCAGACCAATACAAATTACCCTCTATGCAATGCAAAGAACTCCCATTATGACAGGGCCATTATAGTTTTTGTTTTTCAGTGGCTCAACACGCTGTGATTCTGAAAAAATCACTTCATCTACCCATGTCTAAACAAAAATGAATCTGAGCTTGTGTAATGTAAATCAAATGCCCTTGGGCCAAGTTCTCTCTATATAAAATAAAACCTGCAAATGAAAAAGAAAGTATCTCCTTTAAAGGGTCATCGTTAGGAGTACAACCCACAAAAGAACAACAGCCTCCTTTGGTAATCTTGTAATTTTTGATTGACGATGAAGGTTGTGAGAAGCTGGCCTGGTATATGATGTCCACTTATGTGAGTGGGCACCCTGCATCAGTCAAGACAACCCTATAGTGATTTAAGAGGTCTTAGACAACCTTAGTGGGAGCTGTGGAGAGCAGCCTTCAGGCTTAGTCCAGAAGGAGTGTAAAGCAGCTTGTTTTACCAGAACACAATCTTATATGTATAGATCAAGGGATCACTGATACAACATCGACTCCTAAAACATGGAACTACAAAAATATTGCGTCAACAATATTGTATACAAAAATATGGACACCCAATACACAAAACAGAAATAACACAAACATCGATAAAAAATATTTTTTTAAAATATACAGATGAAAAAATAGAGAACACAAAAATATCAATAACATTAAAATAAAATGAAACACAACAAAAACATCAATATAAATAATATTGACAACACCAACATCTATAAAATACATATAAACTATACCGAAAATAACATTTAAACATAAAAATAAACTATTTTCATTGATATAATAAAATAACATATTCCAAATATTTTAAGCATGCACTAAAAAAAATAACAAATCAATAACATTAAATAAAACAAATACACTAAAAATCCAAAAACAAATAAATTAACAAACAATACAACGTAAAAAATATCAAAAATACCAAAAATAAACAAACATAAATAAATATCATATATAAAAAAAATCACATTTATCACCATATACATTTAAATAACAATAATAAACAAAAAATAACAAACATTAAATAAACCTTATATATATTAAACAAATTAAAAGGAAACTGCTAAAAAATTAAAAAAGGTATCTCGACCAACACATTTAAACTACACCAACACAAACCAATAGAAAACTCGAACTAATTGAATAAACACTAAAAGAACAATCAATCAATTAACACAAAATGTACTGTATAACTGACAAACACAGAGGAAGAACGAACCTTTACGAGACAGAAAACAGAACAAAAAGGAACTACACAAACATCTATTCTGAAAATATCTAATTAAAGGTAAAAATAAAACTTTGGGGGTGATTACAATGGTGGAAGGCCCGCTACCACCAGCCTTGCAGTGGAGGGCCCTCTGCCATCGGACAGCAATTTTCCCACCGCCACATTACGATGGCGGGGGGGAATCGCTTTCTAACCGCGGCGGTCGCAAAGACCGCCTGCCAAGCTTCCGCCACTGGTCAATCAGCATGCCTAAAATGGTGGTGGTGCCTAGCAGGCACCGTCCACCACATTACGATGC
This sequence comes from Triturus cristatus, assembly GCF_964204655.1. NCBI lineage: Eukaryota > Metazoa > Chordata > Amphibia > Caudata > Salamandridae > Triturus > Triturus cristatus. The sequence goes on along the minus strand of NC_140593.1, from coordinate 269,251,913 downwards.
GGGCCGGCGGTGGTGATCGTTCCGCCATCGTCAAGAGATTTACCCCCGCCACATTATGATGGCCGTGGGAATTGCGGCAGACGTAAAGTCCGTCCGCCGCTTTCCCGCCAGTAGCAATCGCCATGATTGCCTGGCAGAGGGCTCAGCATGCTCACAATTTTTTTAACTAAAAATATAGCATGTTTTCCTTTACGTCACAGATTAAAATTCACTAAAAATCCACATAGTAAATTCAATACAAAGGTTTACATCAACAACAACAATAAAATCAACATTACAAAAAACATATAACAAAGTAAGTATATGAATAAACCAACAAATAAAGTAAATTATATAAAACTAATACATTTAATAAAAAAGCAAAACATGGCTAACAGATACTTTTCTTCTAACAGCTTTTTACAGTAGTCAACAAAACCACAACATCAAAGAAATAAACTTCATCAACTAAAAATAGTAAGTATATTTTTTTATAACAAAATAAAAATAGAGTGTAAAAAATCAAAATAATTAAATTAACTAAAACTATAACGTTTTCTATTAAGTTTCACAGATCACACTTCACTAAAACTCCACCTAAAAAACTCCCAAAAAGGATTAACTTTAAAAACGAGGACAAAATTAACATTAAACAATAATATAAAACTAAGGGGTTGATTAGAATAGCTGAAGGACCGCTAACGCCGGGCCAGCGGTGGCGGTCCTTCCGCAATCTCACAGGTTTTACCCAGCACCAAATTAGGATGGCGGTGGGTACCGCGGTGGAGCGAAAGTCCGTCCGCCGCTTTTCCGCCGGTAGCAATCGTCACGATTGCCTGGCGGAGCGGTCAGCATGCTCACAATTGCGGCGAAGCCAAGCAGGCTCTGCCGGCACAATTATGATGCCGGCGGAAGCCAGCCTTTCCATGGTTGAACCGCCATTGAAAGGCTGGCGGAGAATGTCTTCCGGGGCCCGTTGTGGGTAAGGTGTGGGTGCACTGGGGGGTACCCATGGCACCCCCCTACATTTCACTGCACCAAGGGGCAGGCACAGTGTGGTGCCTGCCAAGTAGTGCAGTGAAATGCACAACATGCTCCTTTCAACATCGCGGCCAGGCTGCTGTCAGCAGCCACAGCTGCAATGTTAAAGGTGTGGAATCTGACTGCAGCGGTGGCGGTCCCATCATAATTGGATGGGCGAGACCGCCGCACACATGGCGGTCGGACTCAATCACCGCTACGGTGGCGGGCGGATTTCTAATGAGCCCCTAAGTAAGTATATAAATTAAACAACAAATAGAGCAAACTAATAAAAAACAATAAATTAAATAAAAAAGCAAAATATAACTAACAAATACTTTTCTCGTCACAGCTTCTACAAACTTCAACATGCAACATCAACAAAATAAATTTCATCAACTAAAAACAGTAAGTATTTTTTTCTCTCAACTAAATAAAAATAGAAACTAAATAAACAAAATATTCAAATTAAATGTAACACTTTAATAAAAATAAAATGTTGCTTTAAACCAACAGAAAAAAAGAAACCAGTCAATCAATCATGACCATGGATACCATTTCCAACAAGAAAATTAAAACAAGACAAATGTAAGTTTATTTTCAAATGTAACAATTATACAAAACATCTTTACTATTCAAGACCTTCTAATTAATAGATATATATATACATATATTCAGAGAGAGACAATAAAATGTCAGAAGGAGCAACATTCATCACATCACAAAAGGGAAAACTACTTCTGTGCTACATGGGCTACACTTATACGCAAGAAAAAATAACTGGACACAAAACCCATTGGAAATGTAGTACATACTACTCCAATTCTTGCTATGGAGAGCCACAACAGTAGAAACAAATGTAGTTAATGTCAGGGAACACAACCATCTCCTCGATGTGACAGAAACCGAGGTCAGAGATGCTCTATAAACAATCAGAGAAGCAAGCACCAGCTCCCAACAAACCAGTACCCAAATACTATACACCGTATTAACTAGGGCCCCTGAGCATGTCGTAGGACAACTACCATCCATCCCCACTCTAAAAAGATTAATAGCCTGAACTAAAAGAGCTATTGCTCAAACACCCCCCACCCCCAAACTTTTGCAGGAATAGAAATCTTACCGGAATACACTTCATGACAATAATAGTGATGAAAAATGAATTATCATCTTTGCCACCAACAACAAACAAAAACTAAAAAACTGCGAAACTCGGATGATGGATGGCACATTTAAAGTTTGCCCCAAGCCTTTTTACCAACTATGCCATCCACTATACCATCCGCTGTGAATATGAACACACTAACATCCCCTTCATATAAGCACTTATCCCAAATAAGCAAAATGCCACCTATATAGAGCTGCTTACAATAATAAAACAATACACCAATAACTACTTCTCACAAAAAATAATCATTAACTTTGAACAAGCAATGATTCAGTCAATTTTAAAAATATACCCACACACTGCAATCCAAGGTTGCTATTATCACTTTAACCAAAATATCTGGAGATACCTACAAAAATCTACTCTAAGGGGCCGATTCCGATGTCGGACAGACCTGAGTCCATCCGACATCGGTCATGAACCGTGACCGAACGGCCTACTGTCTTCGGGTACGGCCCTGCAAGTGTGATGCGACCGAACCCTGTTCGGTCGCACTCATATGTTTCACAATGGGAGCATGCATTCCGAGCAGAATGCATGCCAGCATTGTGAAACGGAGGGGTGCAGTTCATCCCTGAACCCTGTGGCCGACACCACAAGGTGCCTGCCACCGGGGGCAGGGATCAACAGAGGGGCACCAACGGTGCCCCCACGCCGCCTTTTGGCAGCATTGCACCCATGGGGGCCCTACTGGGGGCCCCCAAAGACAGTTTCCGACTGTCTTTTCGGCACAAAAAGGTAGTGGAAAACTGCCATCGTACTCCTTCGGTCGTAAAGAGGCGGCCGGGAGAGTAGTGAAGGATTTCCGGATGGCAGACGGGCTCTCCGAGCCCGTCGTAAGCCATCCGGAAATCCGAGTCGGATTCCTTTACGACCGAGCCCATCAGAATGGCTCGGTAGGAAAGGAATCCGGCCGGCATGTTCCGATGTGGGCGGAAGGGCTCCGACCATCGTTCAGAGCCCTTCCGTCCAGAATCGGAATTGGGCCCTAAGTATAGATTAGGCGAACAATAGCAACTTTGCCTATCAAATCAAAAATGTATAACCTTGGCCTATGTACCAACAACTGAAGTAGCCAACCACTATAACATACTTCTTGAAAACCCTTTCTACCAAGCAAATGAAACAAAACATCCTAGACTACTTTTAAGACACTTGGTGGGAAGGCTACATAGGTCAGGACACCGTGGACAACCAAAGTTCCAAATCCCCTGGTGGAATGTCTACAATAGCACTCTAACTCAAAAAGCTGAAACTAATAATGTGGTGGAAGGATGGCACAATGCTTTCCAAGCCACAATAGGAAGAGGACAACCAACCTTACACAAACTAATAGAACTCATAAAAAAAGAACAGCGCTATCAAGAGCTAAGACTAGAGCAATCTCTAACTAAGGGGGTCATTACAATGGCAGACAGACTTCCGTCCATCCGCCATTGTGCCGGGGCCTGTAATGCGGTGGTCCCGCACAGCAGATTGTGATGCGACCGCCACTGTGGCGGTCGCATCGTATATCTCTAACATTGCGGGGGGTGCTGCTGGCTGCAGCACCCCCTCAATGTCCGAAATGCACTGTTTGCATTTCCCTGCACTATGTGGCAGGCACCACATGGTGCCTGCCACCTGGTGCAGGGAGATGATGGTACCCCCAGTGCACACCCACCTCCCCCCAACACAATGGGGGCCCACTACAGGCCCCCAAATGAAATCCCGACAGCCTGTGAATGGCGGTTTCCCCACCATACACCGGCCCGTGGGGAGGCAGCATCATAATATGGCGGACGGTGCCTGCTAGGCACCCCATCATATTGTTGATGCAAGGTGGATCCACCATGCAATCGCAATGATTGCCTGTGGTGGACCTGTGGCGGATGGACTTTGCGTCCACCAGCACACCGCCCGCCATTGTAATTTGGCGGGTGGAGTAGTGCCTTACGATGGCGGTGAAACCACCACCGGCAGGCTCCCGGTGGTGGTTTCACAGCCATTGTAATGACCCCCTAAAATCAGCCCTAAACTCAGTAAACAAATAAAAACAATGTATGAATACCTACAACATAAAACTTGACTATTTCCTAACACCAAAGGGCTAGAATACCTAGACATGGTTACTAAATCCATACTATAAACAAAAAACAGTCCTAAACATCATAAGCATTTTAAAATCACAAAACATTTAAACTACACAAGTGTACATATAAATATATGACATAATATAATTATTATAAGAAAAAAGAAACAAACAAACCAAATGTAACCAAAATCATTTACCACCCATAATAATAAAAAATAACTTACAGTTATGTTGCAATGGACGGTCCTCGAAAATGAACAAATCCATAGTAGATATATCGAAAGGCAAATCCATAAAAAAAAAGCCCAAAAAAATATGCAAAAATACAACTGTAGGAAAAAGGCTCCAATGGCGCAATCCTCTCAATAACAAAACCCTAAAAAATCAGAAACTTTGCTTAAAAAAAACCTGAAAAATAAAAGGAAATGTAAAAAGTTCACTTATTTCAAAATAACTAATTACGTTTTCCTCTTTTCAAAAAATAAACGCGTCGTCAGCACCATCTGTTCATGAAACGGACAACCTGTAAAGAAAAAAAGAAAGAACACCCTCTCACAATAACATGTTCAAACCCACAAGCATTAATATCAACATTTAATACAACATAACATCTCTAACAACACATACCTAACACCACATAACACTCTACTTCTAACATATAAAACACTAAACTACCAAAACACCACCTAACTACACCAAAAATGAACAATTAACATCCTTACAAATCTAACTACACTACTACTACCTCGCCCCTACCCTAAAACTACCTTAAACGTAAACTAAATCAAACTTACCTTACTCAACAAAACACAGCTCCCAACTGTGAGGTTCCATCTTGCAAAATGACCTAAAAAGTAACCAGATAGACAGAAAAGTGAAAAAAAGGAAAATAAAATGGCCATGTAATAAAAATCAAAAAAAGACTGACTCGCTATAGACAATAATGAAGAAATAATTAAAAAATCCCAAAAAGTAAATGTATATTTTTATTGTGAATTTTTTGACAAATGTTCCAAAAATGTACAGAAAATTGTAAAATAAACATTAGGGGGTCGATTCCGATCCTGTATATTTTTTTCCCATTCGACTCGTATCCGTATTTGTTTCCGTACGAATCGTACAAGTCACATCCGACCCGTGAAGTACGATTCGTACGGGAAAAAGTACATATGGATCGGACCGATCCGTACGAATGGTAGCGGGAAAAGTTGTACGAGACGGACCCAGACACTTTTCCGTACGAATCGTAAAAAGACAGTCTGAGCGTACAAGTACGATACGGACCGGCTTTCCGATTTACGAATCGTACGGAAAACGTCCCGTACACGGGGAATGACTTGTACATATGCAATGTCGGTGTACGCACCGTACATACGCAATGTTGTTGTACGCACCAATTTTGTATTACGCACCGTACATACGCAATGGCGGTGTACGCACCGTACATACGCAATGTTGTTGTACGCACCAATGTTGTAGTACGCACCGTACATAGCATTGGCGGTGTACGCACCGTACATATGCAATGGCGGTGTACGCACCGTACATAGCAATGGCGGTGTACGCACCGTACATATGCAATGGCGGTGTACGCACCATCCATAGCAATGGCGGTGTACGCACCGTACATATGCAATGGCGGTGTACGCACCGTACATATGCAATGGCGGTGTACGCCCCATACATAGCAATGGTGGTGTATGCACCGTACATAGCAATGGCGGTGTACGCACCGTACATAGCAATGGTGGTGTATGCACCGTACATAGCAATGGCGGTGTACGCACCGTACATAGCAATGGCGGTGTACGCACCGTACATATGCAATGGCCGTGTACGCACCGTACATACACAATGCATGGGGGGTGTGCCTGTACGACTCGTACCCCTGTACCGTACTGAACCACGGACACTGTAAAACAGCACAAGGAGGGTCTATTCGACTCGCGCAACACCACAAAACACGTCTACAGTGCACTAAAAATGGAAATGACTGACCTGGACACATCCAGACAGGCAAACAGAGGGGCAAACTCACAACCGCCCCTTATAACACACCCACCAAAAATTCAAACTGAGGCCCACCCACAAATGGACCAATAAAAAGGGCCCACACACACAAACCATGAGCCTTTGCAACAGACTCACTGCAGCTAGAGAGCACACACCAACAACTGCACCCATCCACCTTAACATATACACCATCACACAACCTCCTTCACACATACCCCCTCTACACATTCACACCCACACCGTCACATTCAGACCCACACACCCACAACCATCCACACCCTCACCCCACACCATGCCCACAGACAAGAATCCAAAGTTCACAAGGGAGGAGCTGGAGATCCTTGTCAGTGAAGTCATCAGAGTCGAGCCACAGCTGTTTGGAACATTGGTCAGACAGACCAGCATAGCTGAAAAATCACGCCTGTGGCAGAGGATCGTCGATAAGGTAAATGCTGTTGCACCCATCAGAAGGAACAGGAATGAATGCCAAGCCAGGTGGTACGATCTGCGGCGGGCGGTCAAGTGCAAAATGAATGATGACTACGCCCAGAGCAACATCACTGGAGGAGGTGCGCCCCGCAGACCAGTACATTACCATCCCTGGGAGGAGAAGGTGATGGCCCTGCTTCCGCCGGTGGGAGTACATAGATTGCAAGGACTTCCAGAGCCTGGTGAGTACACAAACAACTTACGTAACATGGGGGTAATGGCATCCACACCCCAAATAGACAAAATGCACGTAACTACCCCCAAGCCCTCACCGGCCAGAACCACAGTCAAAGATAACGCTAATGCCACTAACATGTGTATGCTCCATTGAGAAAGCAAGGCCATGCTATGTCCCATGCTACATGAAGCGGCAACCCAAGAATGGATGTCCGGCATGCTGAGAGTGTGGGTGGCACAAAACACATTGTTGAACTCCAAATCAGACACAATTGCCCTCATCCCATATGGCCCAGGTACATACCCATGCGCCATGCGCAATGCACAGAGATTGGGAAAGTACTGACAAGATAGCTCACACTCGGCCCGGGTGTAGGCAGCACAAGGCCCTCCTGTGACCAGTGCAAACACAAATACCAAGACAACCAGGTCGGATATCTAGGACAGGAACTCACACTGACTGTCATGGCAGCATGCTTCATGGGGGGACAGCTACATCACCTGCGAGCCCCAGTGCCAAATCACACTACACCTACCAGCAGGCCCTGTCACACACACCCCTTACACAAGCAGACACCCCCGGGACAGGCAATGGATTTACACACTGTCACAATGGACATGTAACACAACAACACCAATACATAGCCAAAGAAGCATCCAAGCCAAAAATCTACATGTCAAAGACTCAGGAGAACATATCAAACTGTCCCCCGCAACATACCCATCCACAAGTGAACATTGAGGAGAATGCTAGGCACATACAACTACCTGGAGGAACAGTGCCAACTAGAATGTGTATGATACATGCATGTTGCATGAAACAGCATTTACATTGTATGTCTCTCACACACAGGGCAACGCGATGAATATACCCCCAACAATGGGGGTGAAGATTCACAGTCCCTGGCCCAGGAGGAACTGATCCCACCGGCAGCGATGCCTCTAAACATTCCGCGGATGACCCGACCGACCTGGACCCTCTGGTGTCCAAGCCCCTGCAGAACCTGGTTCAGGACCATCTGTGCCCACCACCACCCCCATTCCTGCCACATCCCAGGAGACAACGAGGAGCCCTGCCCGCAGTGAACAACTGAGCCAGTCTGACCAGGAGGGACAAGGAGCGCTGGGCACCCAGGAGGAGGCAGACAACACTGCCACTGCCATCCCTCAGGGGTCCCGTAGACCCGATGTGCCCACAACGGCAGGCCAGGCTCGTGTGGGCAGGGGTGGTGGGAGTGGAGGCAGGCGGATTCGAGAACCTGACCAGCCAGCTGAAGGGACCGGTATGTCACACATACACAACATCATGGAGGCATACGGGCGTGACACCAGGGAGTTCAGCCAGGTAGTGGTGACCCTCACAGAGATCAAGAACCAGCAGGCCGAGCAACACGCCAGTCAACAAGAACACCAAGGACGGATGGAGGCAAGACTGGCTGAGCTCCTGGCGGTGCAAAGGAACATAAGCCATTCACTCCGTCGGATCGCCGACAACATGGGCAACCCTCCTTGTGCCACCAGGCGAAGACCACCACCAGCCACAGAGAGGGAGGATGAGGAGGAGGAGGATTTGTCCGACGGAGCATCCCAAGCATCGTCAAGGCCTGCATCTGAGGGTCCCCGGAGGAAGGTGGGTCGTCCACGGAAAAGACAGTGAGAAGCAGCGGACCATCCATTTCTCCCAGGTCACCTGGCCTGGCACCTGGCCTTCATGTGCGACAGCATCACCTCATTGACTGACATCATCTGCCACATGGACCTGCTGGTCACAATCTGACTAATGATGCCAAACACTGTGGTCTGGGAACTTTGGATTCTATGGTCCTTGCGTTGCACCTTTGTCAGTGCACAAATCACGCCCCAGACCTATAATTAAATAATTAATACGTGAAATTTTAAGTTGCATTCATTTAGCATGAGTCCACAACATACGTGTGGGGGGATATGTCAAAGTATGCCTGAGTGTGGAACTAACTCCAGCCATCCATACACTTGGATCTGAGTCCGGTCGAGGACACACATGTGTCTCAATGTATCACCAAATACAGACATGGAGCACAATACTCACCCGTGATGGCCTCAAGCTGCTGAGGAGGGGCTTGCAATACTGCTCAGACAGACCAATTTGGAAGAGTATCATGAAGGTGTAGAGGTCATGGGTCATGTTGATGTGCCCGGGGAGGGAGTCCCAGGTCTGTTTGGCGAGGTGGGAGAACTATCTCCTGCATGCAGTGTTTATGTGGATGTGAGGAATGGTGGCCAGGTCAAGGTGGGCTGCACGGAGTTGGGCCAACGGGGTGTTGGATGACAGATGTCCAAGGATTGTTTTGGGTCTGGGGTTGTGGACTGCCTCCTGAGTGTGGTTGAGGAATCAGAAGGTGATCCTGCAGCAGACAGTGAGCCATTCTAGCTATCTCAGGTGGACGGTGATGTGGCTGGGGCGGGGGATGTTGAAGATGAGGTGTGCGGATGCACCCTGGATGTGGACAACTTCTCCTGCAGTTTTGCTGTTGTTCTACGTAGAGGCCGGTGCTGTAGTTGAGCCGGCTGGTGTCGTGGACATGGGGGACGGTCTGTCTTGCCTTGTAGTGGATCTATCTGTGGATCATTTGCAGCATGCGGAGGGTGTTGCAGCATGAGGTACAGATGGTGGTGAGTTGCATGGTAATTGTCAGCGATGTGTCCATGATGAACACCAGCTTCCGTGCGTGGCCACTGGGTGCTGGTGCGGTGCCCAGACCAGTGGGACACAAGGATTTGACCCAGCCGTAAAGGGACAATCCGCAGATGATGACCTCAGTCCTGTCCAAGTCCAGCCTCAGGTGGCTGATGTTCAGCCATTCGTCAACGGATCTCATGCCTTCTTGAAGTTTGGATCTGGCAATGGCTGGCTCTTTGGTGAGTTTGAGGAGCAGCTGGGTGTGAATGGCATACGAGATGATGATGAGGTTGTGTGCGCATGTGATGGTGGAGAGGGGGGTCATGGAGACATTGAAGATCGTCACGCTGAGAGAAGAGCCCTGGGGCATGTGCCACATGACCCCAGTGTACTACATGCTGCAGGGTGGAGGCAGACTCCCTGGGCCTTGCTGGTGAGCTACTTTCTGATTGAATCCTGGGCCCTCCTCTGGATACCAGTGTTGGAGATGTGTGAGCTGACAGTGTGGTAGCACATGGTGTACAATGCCGTTGAGAGGTCAAGGGGGCTGGGCTCACCATTGTTGAGCATGGCAAAGTTGTCGTTGGTGGTGGCAATGATGACGGTTGCAGTGATGTGATTACTGTGGAATATGGTCTGGTGCCGGTTGCCTGGAGCTGGTTGCGTGGAGGAAATTTGTCAGTTGCTTGTTGAGTATCTTCCGGATCACATTTGCGGGGTAGGGAAGCAGGGTGATGTACCAGGAGATCCTGGCGTATTGCCGTCCGTTGTTTAAGAAGGGCCTGGGTCACTGCATGCCTCCTGCACCCATGGAATGTGGCTAACTCAAAGGAGACATTCAGGACGCGCTGGACGTGGGCTTCAAGGATGGGGAATGATGTGGTTGAGATGCTGTGTGGGAAGGGGCCTGGTGGAGAGCCAGAGTGGATGGTGCACATGAGCCAGGTGGTGTACTTGCTGCTGACGGGAGGCCAGAACCTGAGGGGGGTTTGTCCTGCGGATAATAGTGCTGTCTGCCTCTGTGTGCCAAGGCTCTTGTGTATGGCCATGAGCTAGCAGTGGTACAAAGTTGCATGGGATGTGATCTGCCTTGCAAGGGTGGGGTGTCTTGGATGGAGATCTGCTGTCAGTTCACTCACAATGCTGATGAGCTCCTTGATGTCGTGTGTTTTGGTGTCTCAGCACTATCTGAAGGATCTCCACTTGTCCTTGCTGATGATATGGTGATGGCTGTGTGTGGTCTTTTCCAGGCCTGTAAGCTAAATGATGGCTCTTTGTGTTGCAAGGTGTGCACAAGAGTCCAGCTACGTCTGTAGGAGTCCAGTAGGTCTGCCTTGTCCCAGGTGCCTTAACTATTGTTGTGCTTCACAGGAAAGTCCGTCAATGTGGAAAGATTGTTGGATCAGTTGCTGATCCAGTGCGTGAGGTTTCAGGGTGTTGCGTTGGGGTTGTTTTGAGTGTCCCACACAGCTTGTCTGTGGTGACTTACATCAAGCATCTTTGGGGGATCGTTAGCAGGGTGTGGGGCAGTGTGTTGCTTGTCGGAGACGTCGATTAAAATGTTGATGGACCAATGATGGATGGTAGTGTGGTTCTCCTCCAGCCAGAAGTTACTGGCCCCCAGCCACATGTAGCCTGTGGAGGTGAGGGCGTGCGTGCAGATGTACGTGTTGATGGCTTAGCGCAATTGTGGATGTAGGCCTTGATATCTGTAGATGAGTGTTACTCTGAGGGTTGCCAGGGAGTTGCTGCAAACCCGGATTTGTGACTCTGAGGGTGTACTTGTGAATCAATTGAAATTCATCCTCCGGGATTGTTGGTGCCGTCCCTGCGGGTGATCTTGTATCCGTCTGAGATGGCAATGAAGAAGTAGTGTGCTGAGGATGCTTATGTCCAGGTTACTGTCATGAAGGTGATGTGTGGGCCTGTTGTGTTGAGGAGGTAACAGAGTCCAATGGCGTGCTGGTGGACGGAGCGGGTGTGGAGTAGGAGGCACATGACCTGGTTGTTCTGACAGGGTCTGGTAGGCTGGGCAGTGCTGTGTAGGCAGTTTGAGTTGCACACTCAACATGCGAAGGTGTCGTGTGTGCGCTTAGGGGTTGCCTGATAGCAGGCGGATGATTGTGTGGAGGACATTGCTTGGAGGTTGGCTGCAGCATGAGCCTGTTGTGTGGCGTGGGTCATGCAAAGACCAGAGGCTCGGGCACTGTGCATGTTGCAGGCGCAGACAGTTCTGCCTTTGGCACGGCGATGGCGCAACAGTGGCACAGACAAGCTGCTGGCTGCATTAAGAATGGGTGGAGGGGGGAAGGGAGGAGCATTTTGGAGGCGTGTGGGTTACAGAATCATGGCACTCAGCGGGGCGGTGCCGCAGGTGACGCAGCAGCAGGCGGAAGGGGTGAGAAACTAGGCAAAAAGTAGCACACAAAGACAAGGAGGTCAGAAAGGCACAGTGCAACAGGTGTATGTAAAGGAAGGAGTGTCAGGTAACTCATGGGCACTTCCACCTGGAGAACAACAACGACCGCAACACCAGCACCCTGCTCGACAACCTCGCCAATCTTGGACTCAAGCAGCTGGTATCCACCCCCACCCACCTCGCCGGACACACACTCGACGCCGTCTTCTCATCCTGCAAAGACATCGTCTTCAGCCACGCCACAGAGCTTCAATGGACGGACCACAGCTGCGTCCACTTCACCTTCAAGAGAACGACGACCCACCACCACCAGCAACAGGCCGCCAGCAGAAGCTGGAACAAGATCACAGCAGACCAGCTCGCCACCTCCCTGAGCCAGCACCCCCCTGCCAGCTCAGCGAACCCCAGCCAGGCCGCCAACAACCTCACACAGTGGATCAGCAACTGCGCGGACGAACTCGCCCCGCTGAGGACCCCGCCCAGCAGACCCGGCAGCAAGAAAGCCCCGTGGTTCACCGACGAACTCAAGAGCTCCAAGAAGAACTGCCGAGCCCTCGAGAAAGTCTGGAGAAGGGATCCCACACCGGACAACAGGAACACCTTCAAGCTGGCCACCCGGAAACACCACCAGCTGATCCGCGCCGCCAAGAAAACTGCTTTCAAGGACCGGCTGGACAACAACGCACACAACTGCAAGGAACTCTTCAACATCGTGAAAGAGCTCTCCAACCCCAGCGCAGAAAACAACGACATCACCCCATCGCAAGACCTCTGCAACTCCCTCGCCTCATACTTCCACAACAAGATCGTGGACATACACAACAGCTTCAGCAACCAACCAACGCACACCAAGACCGAACAACCACCCCTCACCACCACCCTCCAAGCCTGGACTCCGATCAGCACCGAAGACACCATCCGCACGATGAACTCCATCCACTCCGGATCACGACCGACCCCTGCCCTCATCACGTCTTCAACAAGGCTGACGCTGTCATCGCACCCCACCTGCGAGACATCATCAACACATCCTTCGACACCGCCACCTTCCCTGAGAGCTGGAAGCACGCCGAACTCAGCGCGCTACTCAAGAAACCCACAGCGGACCCCACCGAACTCAAGAACTACCGCCCCATCTCGCTCCTCCCGTTTCCAGCCAAAGTCATCGAGAAGACCGTCAACAAGCAGATGGCCGCCTTCCTCGAAACGAATGGATCCCTCGACCCCTCACAGTCCGGCTTCCGAGCCAATCACAGCACCGAGACCGCCCTCATCGCCGCCACCGATGACATTCGAGCCCTGATGGACAACGGAGAAACAGCGGCCCTCATCCTCCTAGACCTCTCCGCAGCATTCGACACTGTCTGCCACCGCACCCTAGTACAGCGCCTCAGCAACGTCGGAATCCAGGACAAGGCGCTGGAATGGATCATCTCCTTCCTCGACGGAAGAACACAGAGAGTCCGTCTACCACCGTACAAGTCAGAGGCCACCGATGTCATCTGCGGCGTCCCTCAAGGATCCTCGCTGAGCCCCACCCTCTTCAACGTCTACATGAGCCCCCTCGCGGCCATCGCACGGCAATACAACCTCAACATAATCTCCTACGCCGACGACACCCAGCTGATCCTCTCCCTGACCAACGACCCCACCGCCGCCAGAGCCAACCTACACGAAGGGATGAAGGACGTAGCCGAGTGGATGACGACCAGCCGCCTGAAGCTGAACTCGGACAAGACGGAGGTCCTCATCCTTGGCTCCTCACCCTCCGCCTGGGACGACTCCTGGTGGCCTCCCGCCCTGGGCACCGCACTCAAACCGACAGACCATGCACGCAACCTGGGCTTCATCCTGGACTCCTCCCTCTCCATGACCAGGCAAGTCAACGCCGTCTCCTCGGCGTGCTTCAACATCCTACGCATGCTACGGAAGATCTTCTGGTGGATCCCCACCGAAACCAGGAGGACCGTCACCCAGGCCCTCGTCACCAGCCGACTGGACTACGGCAACGCCCTCTACGCCGGCACCACCGCCAAGCTCCAGAAGAGACTCCAGCGGATCCAGAACGCCTCAGCCAGACTCATCCTCGACATCCCACGAACCAGCCACATCTCCGGACATCTGAGAGACCTTCACTGGCTCCCCGTCAACAAAAGAATCACCTTCCGCCTCCTCACCCACGCACACAAAGCCCTACACGACCAGGGCCCGAGCTACCTCAACAGCCGAGTCAACTTCTACGCTCCCAAACGCCACCTCCGATCAGCCAACCTCGCCCTCGCCGCCGTCCCCCGCATCCGAAGAGCGACTACAGGAGGAAGGTCCTTCTCCTACCTGGCCGCCAAGACCTGGAACTCCCTCCCGACCGACCTGCGCCTGACCCAAGACCACCTCTCCTTCAGGAAGAAGCTGAAGACATGGCTGTTCGAGCAGTAGCGGCACCCCCCCCACCCCCAGCGCCTTGAGACCCTACGGGTATGTAGTGCGCTCTATAAATGTCACTGATTGATTGATTGATTGATGGGTCACTACGAGAAAATGTATGACCAATCAGCAAAAATCACAGGGTCAGGCAACAAAATGCGGAGCTGCGCACAGGAGACACACCATCAGCATGTGTTCACGTCCCGTTGTGTGGAGCAACCTGCACAAATACATGCACAACCAGGGACTTCATGCACAATAGATATTATTAGCCATGAAGAACTGCATGCATGTTGCCGAAGTACACATACACATATGCTCAATATTTGACAAGTGTGCCATAGATGACGCATGCAAACTGGCAAGAGAGTTGCAGTGACAGAGATGAGGCACTTTGGATTGTGCTGAACACCTTTATTCCACATACACACACAAAGGGAAATGCATCCATGTGAACAGACTCACAGGACAGTTGACAGAACATGTGGGACATACGCTGGACCCCCCCTTCACGACGCGGATGATGTCAATCCCAATGAATTGGCACACAAGTCAAGGGGATGAGCCAAACACATCCTGCTGCACACAGCGAGGCTGCAATTCCCCATGGAGCCTGTTGTTGTGATGTCCCCCACTATGTCCACCCGTAGCATCCGCAATGTTTCAGAGGCAATGTTTACACACATTGATGCCTTCATCAGACGCCACACTCCACTACAGATGACAGTCAAGAAGGGTGACTATCATGTCATGGGAGTGACCTCGCCGCCAAGACCTGGAACTCCCTCCCGACCCACCTCCGCCTTACCCAGGACCACCTCGCCTTCAGGAAGCTGCTCAAGACCTGGCTGTTCGAGCAGTAGCGGACCCCCCTCCCCTAGCGCCTTGAGACCCTTTGGGTGAGTAGCGCGCTATACAAATGCTTTGATTGATTGATTGATTGATTGATTGATGCTACATGTTATATGCTCCATGGTGAGAAGACATGTATGCATGGTACCACAGCATGCACAGAAGCAGGCCCACACATTCCCAACCCGTACCACCACCAAAAAGTCTTGCTTCTATCCTTACCCAAACTGACATTTCCACATGTCCGTGCATGGAACGCTGATTTACCACACGTTGCAATCCTCATGAGGAATAGCAGGAGGACAAAGATGACACGAGCAGACAACAGGCGCAAAAACCTGGGAATGACAGACACACAAGAAGTCACCTAAAACAATTCTCGCCGCACACATGGACATTTACAAAACATGAACACTGTTGGACACATGTAAATTTCAAAGAAAGTCTCTCCGCAAAACTGTGTGGCATGACATCATCACTCGAGTGACACATCAGAACACACATCAAAGTCACTTTGCATTCTGTCAGCTGGACACACACATTGCAACACATGTGTTGGAAAGGCGTCCGCCGGAAGGGGGGTTCGAGCACGTCTTGCCCACCCCTTTGACCCACCTCTCCCAAGTAAGCCGAACCAGGCGCGCACACCCTGAGCTGCACTGTGAACAGAGGGACACCACACGTATTCTTTGTAGGACGATAAGTTCTTTTATCGATGATTTCAGGGATCTTTATGACCCAAAAGGCAAATAGTACAACAGTGGCACAACGTACAACAATTCAGTCGTGGGGAATGGGGGTAGCGGGACAGTCTTTCAAGATAGTGTCTCTGCGAAATACCCTGCGGAAGCTCACAATCCTCGAGCTGGAGGGTGTCGTGTCTCTGGGCGAGCTCTTATCGAGTCGTCCTCAAGGGGAGCGCCGCGAGTCTCTCAGCAGGCACAGGTGGTCGGAGTTCAGGAGCCGCGATTCCGTCAGCAGGCTCAGATGGTCCAATGCTGGGGGCCGCGAGTCGCTCAGCAGGCCTAGATGGTTCAATGCTGGAGGCCGCGAGTCGCTCAGCCGGCCTAGATGGTTCAATGCTGGAGGCCGCGAGTCGCTCAGCAGGCCTAGGTGGTTCAGTGTTCGGGAGCCGCGACCTCGTCCGCAGGGCTCAGATGGTTCAATAGCAAGAGGCCGCGAGTCACTCAGCAGGCCCAGGTGACTTCAGCGTTCAGGAGCCGCGACAGCGTCAGCAGGCTCAGATGGTTCCAGGTCTTCTCTGTCCTTGTTCCTCCGGCACCCCTTGTTATACTCCGCTGGTTCTTTGAAGTCCGGAGTGCTCGCAGAGGGGGGGACTGGGGTGACGGAGGGGGATCGGCGGGATTTCCTGCCGCTCACTTCTTGGTCTTTTCAGGTGGGTCTGGGAGGGACCCCAGACGCTCGGTAGGGGAGGCGCCTGCTCCCCAGGGGCCTGGTGGCCGATTGAGTCCTCCCGGGGAAGGCGACCCGAGGTGTGACTGGGCTGGCGCCTCTGGGTCTGGCTCGAGGGTTCCCGCTCCCTCGGTTGGGCATGCGTGGTAGGGTTTTGAGTCTGTCAGGTCTCTGGCCGGCCCGTGGATCGGGGGTGG
This sequence comes from Triturus cristatus, assembly GCF_964204655.1. Lineage (NCBI taxonomy): Eukaryota > Metazoa > Chordata > Amphibia > Caudata > Salamandridae > Triturus > Triturus cristatus. Next base: position 269,235,029 of record NC_140593.1, on the reverse strand, counting down.
CTGGGGCGGCCGGAGTCGGGGATGTCGGGTCTTGAGGGTGGCTGCAGGTTGGCGGGATGATGGAGAGGGCCACGCCGTGAGGCCGGTCTCACACGCGTCCCCCCCAGCTGAAAGTCGTGGAGAACTACCCATCCACTGGGGGGTTCTCCTCGCCGAAGCGGAAGAACCGGGACAGACCGTCGGCGTTGGCATGATCCGTCCCGGGGCGATGTTTGACAGTGAAGTCCATCCCTTGGAGAGAGATGGACCATCGTAGTAGCTTGGGGTTCTCCCCCCTCATCCGCATTAGCCACTGCAAGGGCCGGTGGTCCGTCTGTACTCGAAAATGGGTTCCGAACAAGTAGGGCCGCAGTTTCTTGAGGGCCCAGACTACGGCAAAGGCCTCTCACTCTATAGTGCTCCATCGCTGCTCTCTCGGCAGCAGCCTTCGGCTGATGAAGGCTATGGGCTGATCAATGCCCTTGTCGTCAAACTGCGAGAGCACGGCCCCGATGCCATGTTCGGATGCATCGGTCTGGACCACGAACTCTCGGGAGTAGTCGGGGGCCTTGAGTACGGGAGCGGTGCACATGGCGGTTTTCAAGGCGTCGAACGCCTGCTGGCACTGGGGGGTCCACTGCACCTTTTGCGGAAGTTTTTTGGAGGTCAACTCTGTGAGGGGCCCTGCGATACTACCATAACTTTTAATGAACCTCCGGTAGTACCCCGTAAGGCCCAGGAAGGCCCGAACCTCTGTCTGCGTGGTGGGGGGCTCCCAGGACTTGATGGCATCGATCTTCGGCTGGAGAGGGGCGACCTGGCCGCTGCCCACCTGATGCCCCAGGTAGACCACGGAGCCTTGTCCGAGCTGGCATTTGCTGGCTTTCACTGTCAGGCCCACTTGGCGCAGGGCCATAAGTACTTGTCGGAGGTGCTGGAGATGCTCGTGCCATTGAGAGCTGAATACGGCGATGTCGTCAAGGTACGCTGCGCTGAACTCCTCGAGTCCGGCCAGGACCTTGTTCACCAACCGCTGGAACGTGGCTGGGGCGTTTTTCATCCCGAACGGCATGACCCTGAAGCGGTAGTGGCCATCTGGCGTGGAGAAGGCAGAGCGCTCTTTCGCCCCTTCCGTGAGAGCGATCTGCCAGTACCCGCAGGTCAGGTCGAAAGTGCTGAGGAACTGGGCGGCCCCCAGGCGGTCGATGAGCTCGTCGGCTCGGGGAATAGGGTGAGCGTCTGCGCGGGTGACCGCATTGAGCCCCCGATAGTCTACACAGAATCTTAGTTCGGGGGCGACCCCTGGGGAGGCAGCCTTCGGGACCAGAACCACCGGGCTGGCCCAGGGGCTGTCAGAGGGCTCGATGACCCCCAGGTTGAGCATTTTCTGTACCTCGGTCTTGATGCAGGTGCGGACCCGGTCAGGCACCCGGTAGGCTCTGTGTCTCACAGGTGGGCAGTCGCCGGTGTCTACGTCGTGGACACACCAGTTGGTCACCCTTGGAATGAGGGAGAAAAGGTCTGCGAATTGTCCGAGCAGCTGGCGGCAGTCGTCGGCCTGCTGGGGAGTGAGGGTGTCCGACAGTTTCACACCCTCTACGGAACCGTCCAGTTCTTTTGTGTACAGGAGATCGGGCAGGGGTTCGGTGTCCTCTTCTGCCCCCTCATCGGTGGCCAGTAGCAAACTCAGTTCTGTCCTTACGAAGTGGGGCTTGAGACGGTTTACGTGGAGGACCCGGAGGGGGTTCCGTGGGGATTGTACGTCGACCAGATACGTGACCTGGCTCTTCCGCTCGACCACCTTGAATGGGCCAGTCCACTTGTCTTGTAGGGCGCAGGGTCTCACCGGAGCCATGACCCAAACCTGCTGGCCCGGCTGGAACTCGACCAAGGTTGCGTTCTGGTCATACCAGCGCTTCATTTCTTCCTGGCTGGCCTCGAGGTTAGCCTCTGCAAGTTCCCTAAACTTCCTCGTCTGGTTGCGGAGCGCCAGGATGTAGCGGAACACATCTGGGGGTGTTCCCCGAGGGCTTGTCTCCCAGCCCTCCTTGACCAGGCTTAGGGGCCCCCGAACGGGATGTCCGTACAGCAGTTCGAAGGGGCTGAACCCCAGAGACTTTTGGGGAACCTCCCGGTACGCGAACAGGAGGCAAGGGAGGAGGACGTCCCATTTCCGGCGCAGGGGCTCTTCGAGGCCCAGGATCATTCCCTTTAGAGTTCGGTTGAAGCGTTCCACCAGGCCGTTGCCCTGGGGGTGGTAGGGGGTCGTGAATTTATAGGTGACTCCGCACTGCTGCCACAGGGACTTCATGTAGCGGGATATAAAGTTCGTGCCGCGATCACTCACAACCTCGCGGGGAAATCCGACCCGGGAGAAGATCCCCATGAGAGCCCGGCCCACCACGGGAGCCGTCACGGTGCGGAGGGGGATGGCCTCGGGGTAGCGGGTGGCATGGTCCACCAGGACGAGGATGAATCTGTGGCCCTGGGTGGTTTTCGGATCCAGGGGTCCCACGATGTCGATGCCGACCCGCTCGAACGGGGTACTTACAACGGGGAACGGTTGTAAGGGAGCTTTGCGTTTTCCGCCACTCTTCCCACTGCCCTGGCACGTGAGGCAGGACTTGCAGTGTGTTTCTACATTCGCTCGCATCTTGGGCCAATAGAAGTGGGTCACCAATCGCTGGTATGTCTTGTCCTGGCCTAAGTGTCCTGCCAAGGGTACATCGTGGGCCAGGCCCAGGAGGAGGCTCCGGAACCGCAGGGGTACCACCAGTACTCGTGCTGCGCCTAGCTCGGCGGACTTTTGCTCGCTGTAGAGGAGGCCATTGTCCCAATAGACCCAATGGGTTCCGGTTTGATCACCGGCGACCTGGGCTTCGGCTTGTTGTCTAAGTCCCTCGAGGGAGGGGCAAGTGGTCTGTTCCTGGCAGAACTCTTCGCGGGAGGGCCCCCCTTCGCAGGGCCACTGGGCCAACTCGGGCAGTTCTTCGGGTTCCATCGGGACCTCTAGGGCGGAAGGTTCCGGTCCTTCCCCTGGGTTAGTGTCTCCTACTTCCTCGGACGGAGGGTTGTCTGCTTCTGGTAGGGGGTCCCTGTTCTCGGGGAAAGTGTTCGGTAAGAGGGCTTCACCGCCCTTGGAGGGGGCCATTCGTGCGGTCATGGAGCGCGTGGTGGCGCAGACCCACTCCGGTAGGCCCATCATCTCTAGGTGGGCTCTTCGTTCCACCTGCCCCCACGGGGAATTTTCCAGGTCGTTGCCCAGGAGGCAGTCTACGGGCTGCGAGGTCCGGACCGCTACCTTTAGTTCTCCGGAGACCCCTCCCCACTCGAAGGGCACCAGGGCCATCTGGCAGAGGCTCTCAGAATTGTCGGAGGATACGACCGGACAGAGGGCCCCGGCTAGGATCTGGTCTTCGGCAATTAGGCTGCGGTGGACCGCGGTGACACTCGCCCCGGTGTCGCGAAGGCCCTCGACTCGGTGGCCGTTGATAGTCACCTGCTGTCGGTATTTCTCTGTGTTGGCGGGCAAGGGTGTCCCGGGGACCATTTCTCGATCCCCAAGGGAGACCAGGGCCATGGCCGCCGGTTCCCATTCCCCGGAGTCTTCCATTTCTTCCCCCAGAGCCACGGAGGCCATCTGCCGGGTCGTGGGGTTGGTCGTTGTGGTTCGCTGATACTGGGGACACTGGGGGTCATTGGCGAAGTGTCCGGGCTGCTGGCAGCGGAAGCAGGTGATCCTAGCTCGTGGACCTGGTCGTCCTGGGGCTCCGGTGCTGGCTGGAGACTGGGCCGAACCCGCCGTTGGTGGGCTGCTGGGGGGGCTGGTGGAGGACCCCCCGGCAAAGTCTCTTGGTCGGCCGTGGTTCCCTCCGCCCCTCTGGCGGGGGGGACCCTGACTGTTGCGGCCGTAGTCCCCCACGGGGCCCCGGGTGGCCCGGGTGTTCACCCAACGATCAGCCTCAGCGGCCAGCTTCCGAGGGTCGGTGAGTTTACTGTCTAGGAGATGCTGCCGCAGTTCTATAAAGCAATTGGCCGCTAAATGTTCCCAGGCGATCAGATCGAACAGTTCTTCGAAGGTGGAGACCTTGCTGCCCTTGATCCACCCGTCCAGAGCTCGGCTGTAAAAGTTCACGTATTCGACCCACGTGGTGCCCGGTATCTTTTTGCAATCTCGGAACCGTTGTCGGTACATTTCGGGGGTGAGTCCGTACCGGCCCACGAGGGCTTCCTTCATGTGGCTGTAGGAGTTCATGACCGCGGAGGGCAGATCGAGCAGGGTGTCTCTTCCTTCGCTTAAGAACCGGCCCCATAGGCCAGCCCCCCAATCCTTCTGCGGTACTCGGTGAGAGGTCATGGCGACTTCGTAGGCTTTAAACCACTGCTGGATATCATCGTTCTTATAATACTCCTTGACCACATCCTTGGGGATGTGGACTTTGGTTTCCCCGGCGGGAGCGGGCTGGGGATTCCCGGGCGGCTGTGACTTTTCGTGTCTAGCCCGCCACTCAATTTCCTTCAGGCCGCGTTCATGTTCTAGCTGGAGTTTCTTTTCGTCGTGCTCCCTTTGGAGTCTCTTCTCTTCGAGTTCCCCTTGTAGCCGTAACTGCTCGACGGCTAACTTCTTCTCTGCCAGTTTTATCTCTCCCTCGATTTTTAGTTTTGCGAGTTCCAGTTCGTGGTTGCGGCTTCTCTCTCAGTCCGCTAGTTCCTCGGCGGACAGGTTTCCCTCTGGCCCGTTGTTTCTCGCCGGGGTGCTTGTTCGTTCATGGGTAGAGTCTCCTTCCGTTTGGGTCGGGGGCGCCCCCGTCTCGACCCAGGCTTTCAGTACTTTCTGGTAGTCTTCCTTTGTGCTCAGTCCGGTGGTAGCGATGCCAAGGTCTTTGCAAAACTGTTTTAGTTCTCTATGTGTGTAATAGTCCAATTGATCTTCTCGGAACGGTGAGCTTATTTCGGTACCTGTGGCACCCAGGGAGGTTTCTCCTTCCATTTCTGTTTGGTAGTGCGTCAGTCGTTTACTGCACGCTCTCCTTCGGTGTCGGCTCGGATCCCGTCGTCTGCCACCAAATGTTGGAAAGGCGTCCGCCGGAAGGGGGGTTCGAGCACGTCTTGCCCACCCCTTTGACCCACCTCTCCCAAGTAAGCCGAACCAGGCGCGCACACCCTGAGCTGCACTGTGAACAGAGGGACACCACACGTATTCTTTGTAGGACGATAAGTTCTTTTATCGATGATTTCAGGGATCTTTATGACCCAAAAGGCAAATAGTACAACAGTGGCACAACGTACCACAATTCAGTCGTGGGGAATGGGGGTAGCGGGACAGTCTTTCAAGATAGTGTCTCTGCGAAATACCCTGCGGAAGCTCACAATCCTCGAGCTGGAGGGTGTCGTGTCTCTGGGCGAGCTCTTATCGAGTCGTCCTCAAGGGGAGCGCCGCGAGTCTCTCAGCAGGCACAGGTGGTCGGAGTTCAGGAGCCGCAATTCCGTCAGCAGGCTCAGATGGTCCAATGCTGGGGGCCGCGAGTCGCTCAGCAGGCCTAGATGGTTCAATGCTGGAGGCCGCGAGTCGCTCAGCCGGCCTAGATGGTTCAATGCTGGAGGCCGCGAGTCGCTCAGCAGGCCTAGGTGGTTCAGTGTTCGGGAGCCGCGACCTCGTCCGCAGGGCTCAGATGGTTCAATAGCAAGAGGCCGCGAGTCACTCAGCAGGCCCAGGTGACTTCAGCGTTCAGGAGCCGCGACAGCGTCAGCAGGCTCAGATGGTTCCAGGTCTTCTCTGTCCTTGTTCCTCCGGCACCCCTTGTTATACTCCGCTGGTTCTTTGAAGTCCGGAGTGCTCGCAGAGGGGGGGACTGGGGTGACGGAGGGGGATCGGCGGGATTTCCTGCCGCTCACTTCTTGGTCTTTTCAGGTGGGTCTGGGAGGGACCCCAGACGCTCGGTAGGGGAGGCGCCTGCTCCCCAGGGGCCTGGTGGCCGATTGAGTCCTCCCGGGGAAGGCGACCCGAGGTGTGACTGGGCTGGCGCCTCTGGGTCTGGCTCGAGGGTTCCCGCTCCCTCGGTTGGGCATGCGTGGTAGGGTGTTGAGTCTGTCAGGTCTCTGGCCGGCCCGTGGATCGGGGGTGGCTGGGGCGGCAGGAGTCGGGGATGTCGGGTCTTGAGGGTGGCTGCAGGTTGGCGGGATGATGGAGAGGGCCACGCCGTGAGGCCGGTCTCACAACATGCCACTCAATGCTACAAGCTTGCACACTCATACCCAGTGACTCACCATTATGAGAAGAAGTTGCGTATGAGCTGACTCCGGATATCATCCTCCTCCTCCTCCTCATCACTAGCCTCGTGAGCAAGCCCTTGATCCTCCATGGGTGGATGTTCCTGCTCATCCGGATCCAGGATGAGTGGCACTGCCTTCTCAACTTCCATGTTGTGCAGCATGCAGCACACGAGGAAGATTCGGCAGACCTTCTCCGGGGCATAAGGGAGGGACCCGCCTGTCTTGTCCAGGCACCGGAATCAGCTCTTCAGGAGGCCAAACGTCCTCTCAATCACTCGCCTGGTCTGCCCGTGTGCATTGTTGTACCTGTGATCTGCAGCTGTTCTTGGGTTGCGGAGAGGTGTCATTAGCCATGGCATGTTGGGATATCCAGAGTCCCCTACATGGAAAGATCATGTAAAAAAGTGGGTCAGGAGATGCCGTAAGAGCCAAAGATACCGCAACACACAGGATAAACAGAGTATACCCACCAACAAGACATGCTCGTTCATTGTGCAGCCGCAGCATCATTTGTGGCACCCTGCTACGCCTCATGATGTAGGCATCGTGTGCTGATCCTGGAAAACGTGCACAGACATGCGAAATCAGCATGTTAGCAAGACACACCACAAGGGCATTTATCAAGTGGTAATGTTTTCTATTGCGATAGGCTTGTTCCTGTGCCTGTGGTGGTACCAAAGCCACATGTGTACCATTAATGGATCCAATGACATGGGTCATCCCTCCCAGGGCATAGAAATCACCCTTGACATCTGTCAACTCCTCAGGAGTAGGAAATGTGATGAATTCATCAAGGTGCTCCAACATGGCTGCTAAAACATCACGCAGGACACGGCTGAACATTGTCTGTGACATGCCACCAACATCAGCTATGGTGAATTGAAACGTACCTGTGGCAAAAAAATGTAGGGCTGCCATTACCTTCATCTATGGGGTCAGCGCAGTAGGATACTTGTGTCGTGGTTGGAGGTGTGTTGCCAGCCTGTCGGTCAAGTCCTCAATCAACTGTTGAGTGAATCTCTAACGTCGGATGCAGGCACGTTCCCTCATGGCACCCAAGTCTGGCATTGGTCTTGGGACAGGCGATGCCCTGCAAGACATTGTTTGTAAGAATGAAGATTGAGAGTCTGCCAATATCAATGTCAATGAACATAGCACATGCTACACTGCTAATACACATCAGGTAACTATGGAGTCGGGTGTGTGCAATACATACAGGACACATATGCCAGCTTGCTGGCACTCCTACAAAAAGCCAGATACACCTGTTGATTGTCAAGTCTACATGACATACCCTGAAATGAGTTGGTGGCCAGTCTGAGTGAAGAGCCACAGATATCACCGGAGTGACACACAACCACATAGCTGCATTGGAAGGATGTCATCTCATCCACACAGCTGACTGAAAGGCACACGCACAGGTCACAAGGAATGTCAAATGTACATATCAAACACATTGCGATGAAGGGGTACACATGACAAGAGAAAAACACAGCCATTGAGACAACGCAGACATGTATGACTGGGAAAATATGAGTTCCGATGCACACAGACACTACAGCGGTGGGAATCCACATGTGGCATGGTGTGCGTAGATGTGTCCTATGCCCATCTCCACACAGACCCATGTTGGATGCACCAACAGCAGATGCAGTTGATGGAACACTGACATCAAGCTCATGGGAACACATGACACACACCTGACATAGTCACAAAGGGGCACGCAGATCGTGACAAGTCAGTTGATAGAGTGTCCCTGGCATCGGGATACAGGTGCGGGTGGTGATGACTGTGCCATCCCACTGATGCTGTGAATGACACAGTTGGACTACAGACACACGTGGCAAGTGTCAAGGTGATGTGTGCCACATAGTGCCCCATCACACATGACATGTGTCCACAGGTCATCACACATCAATTGTGCAACTAGATGAGATGACCTGTGCAATATCACTGGCTGCCACACCTAGGGCCTGCACATAACAGTATACAATGACAAGTACTTGATGGACATCCTTGTGCGACTCGTAGCCCGCCATTCCTGGCATGTGTGCGCCTGTATTACCATTGTAAGCATGTGAAATGCGTACCCGTAGGTGTCTAACGCACTGTACTACTAGTGCGTACCCATACGTGTGAACTAGTGCATACCCGTAGGTGTCTAATGCACTGTACTACTAGTGCGTACCTGTATGTGTGAACTAGTGCGTACCCGTAGGTGTCTAACGCACTGTACTACTACTGCGTACCCGTACGTGTGAACTAGTGCGTACCCGTACGTGTGAAACGCACCGTACACCCGCTATCATCGCGTGTGTACGCTTCGTTTCACCATTGTACTTGTGCCATAGGGGTACGTGTGAAGCGCACCGTACACCCGCTATCATCGCGTGTGAACGCTTTGTTTCACCATAGTCCTAGTGCCGTAGGGGTATGTGTGAAACGCACTGTACACCCGCTATCATCACGTGTGTATGCTTCGTTTCACCATTGTACTAGTGCCGTAGGGGTATGTGTGAAACGCACTGTACACCCGCTATCATCACGTGTGTATGCTTCGTTTCACCATTGTACTTGTGTCGTAGGGGTACGTGTGAAACACACCGTACACCCGCTATCATCGCGTGTGTATGCTTCGTTTCACCATTGTACTTGTGCCGTAGGGGTACGTGTGAAACGCACCGTACACCCGCTATCATCGTGTGTGTATGCTTTGTTTCACCACTGTACTTGTGCCATAGGGGTACGTGTGAAACGCACCGTACACCCGATATCATCGCATGTGTACGCTTCATTTCACCATTGTACTTGTGCCGTAGGGGTACGTGTCAAACGCACTGTACCTGTGTGTGGATTTCAAAATTACATAGGGGACCCATAAGGGACAAGTATTAGGCCCTAAACGCATGCTGGTTGTCATGGAGACAGAGTTTTCAGTTGAAAAGTGTTGATCATGTGTCCTGGAACAGTCAGTTGGCCACAAAATACAATGTTGCAAAATGGTTGTTGACTTGACATGATGCTCAAAATTTGAACGATGCAAATGCTGTCATTGGTGTATGTTTAAAGTCATTGGTGTATGTTTAAAGGGATTGGAGTAAATGTAGGATGCAAATGAGTCTGGCCAATCACTATGTACTCCTCTAAATGAATGCCCCTCCGCAAGACAGATATAAGACAGCCAGAACCCATGAGAGGGCACTTGCCTGCACAACTTTCCAGTCGACCACACTGCTGCTGTCTCTGCTTCCTCTGTACCATGTCACGTACTGTGGAGAGGGCCCAGCCATTCACCCATGAGGAGAATGAAGCCTTGCTGGATGTCCTCCTCCCACAGTACACCAAGCTGTATGGGAGACCAGGGGAGCAGGTGAGTGCTGAGTCAACTAACTTTGCCTATGCACCTGTTGTGTGACTGTCAATATTGTGTCCAGGTGGGACAGACATGCAATGTTGTTTAGAGTGGGTCCCAGGGGGGGGACATGCTGATGTCTCTCATGCAGAGCATGATGTAGTTCCTGTGTGCACTCCTCACTTGCATTGTGCTTACTGTGACTTTCACTGCATAGTGCATGACACTTTCAGCCTGGCAAATCCTTGGTGGCTTTTCTTCCTATTGTCCTGAGGTGATTCAGTGGTCCCCCCGGTGTGACAGGTGACTGTACCCACAGATGTGTATGAGTTGAGTGGCCCTGTGGTGAGAGTGTCCAAATGATGTGTACGACCTCATGAACAGTGATGTGTGTGAATGTTCCTTGTCATGTGGGTGAGTGTCTATGTGAAGTGTTGCACCACAGCTGCATGGAGGAGGCAACAGATCACCCCATCTGATGTGACAAGTAAGCCGTGCTGTGTGTCTGACTTGCAGAGCTAGCATGACACCTGTGACCCCACTGGCAAGTGGCACATGTGCAGAGTGAGGGTTGTATCCGCTGTTGTCAATGACAGGCGAGTGATCTGTGCTTGGGTGTGTCTGTCTAGTATGCTGATGGTGCGTCGGTGGAGTGGGTCAGCCCTTCAGCCTGCTGTTGCATGTGCTGCACAGTGTGTGGCATGATCAGTGAGTGTGTCGCACCCCTCATGCCAACCTGTTGACTTTCAATGCCATGTAGTGCATTGGGGCTTGCACACAGGCCAATTTCTTATTGTGTATGATGTAATTCCTGTCTGCATCCTATACCCTGTTCAACATTTCAATGATGTACAAATGTGTGTCTCTGGGACATGGAGCAGGTGTATTGATGTTGTGTCACTTTGTCATTCTGACAGGTAACTGCCTACGAGAAGGGCGTGATCTGGAAGGACATCATCAGGGCCGTGAGATCTGAGGGGGAGCATAGTCGGCAGCTGCCACAGGTCCGCAAGAGGTGGCAGGACATCCGGTGCTGGACCCAGCGGATCTCCTGGGTCCAGCTGGGGCTCGACAGTCCTCGCCCCCACGGCAGCCGCCGACGCCTGACCCCCCACATGAAACGTGTCCTGGCGGTGGTATTCCCTGAGCTCAATAGGCAGTTACAGGAGAGACTGCAGCAAGGAGGGGTTAGGTACATGGCTGTTTGTCGTGTTATATGTCGCAAGCTTTTGGAAGTGCTCTGTAGCCTGGATACACTCCCAGAGTTAATATGTGCAGTGCATTTTCTGTTCCCCAATGTCACCTGGTGCTATTTTTTATCCCTTCCCCTCCTTGACATGTGTCCCCTGGTCTGTGTGTAATCACATTTGCACATGGTCATCTTGGGTGCCAGTAAATCTAAGTGCACATTGCTTTCGGCATCATGTGGGAGGGTGGTCTGTGACTTGTGTTGGTACCTTGCCTGTGCCATGACCTGTTCACTATGTTGGGGTCCATATTTGTTGGCACTGATGATGATTCTCAACATAGAAGTGTGAGCTTTCAACTGAACACCCTTGCAGCATGCATGACCAATGTTGTGGCCTCAGACATGATGTGCATGAGTGTGAGATATGCATATTGCCATGACGGTTGAACATGGTACAGTCAGCTCATTCCAGGACCACGGAGCAGTGTGCCCACTACAGTCCCCTGAGACACCCTGGCCTACTAATCATGTGTGTCATCCAACACTGTGCACATTCTCTGTGTGTTCAGCATAGGTCTGCCTCTGTGGCATTGTTCCCTGGCCTAGTTAGTATTTTGCAAATGTGTGCTACATGTGTCCACTGGACAGAGATACACCATTTTGCTTGTACATACTCACACTGGGCAGTGCCTGTGTGGCTATTCAGAACAATCTGTTGATGGTTGTTTGTCACAAATATGTGTTGCCAGCCCCACGAGGTGATGTTGTGTAAATGAAGATATTTTTCCTGCACAGTTATTGTAACCCTGAATGAGAGGTGTCACTTATTGATCTGTATCAATCACATTGACTCAGGCATGGGATGGGGTGTGCGGGAGAGGCATACATTTGCAACCCTGATTTTTCATTGCCAGGTCTGACTTGTGTGTGAGACTTGGCTGTACAAAGAATCACCGTGCAGTGCCCCTGTGATGCTGGCCAGTGCTTAATTTACCTGCTTTGCAGCCTGTGTCAGTTTTTTAAAAACATGATTCCTGCTCATACATTTTGAGCACCTGTGTGTAGTTCATATGCAACGCTGTTTGGACTTTGTGTGCTGACATCTATGTGTACATTCTGGCTTGCCATGAGGGTGTCCCCACAGTACAGCTAGGCTTTTTTTCTACCCAATTGCAGGCCCATTAGCTTATGCATTGTCCTGGGTGTGGACATGTGTGCCACTCAAGATGACAGGCAGTAGGTCATATGTGTAGCCAACTGTGTAATAAGGTGACGGATGGCCATGTGACAACTGACATAATTCCAGTTGTTACTCTTAAAATATTGTACCTTGGCACTCACAGCACTTGTCAACAGTTCTTCATGTTTTAAATGTGGAAATTTGATGATTTGTGTTAAGAACACTGATGTGCCTGCATGAAAAAAGTCGCCCAAGGAAGTGCACACCAAACGACATTTCCACTTTCATGGAACACACTGGCACATTTTCTAAGAACCCACTGTTAGAATTAAATGGTGTTGCAGATTCTCCATATACATGTTCCCACAGTGCTAATGATTTTGTGAGACTCCTTTGTTGTTGGTGATACAAACTGACGAGTCTCAAGACATCAAGACCTCCGTGGGCCCATGTATATGTACTTTCTGCAACACCATTAATTTCTAACAGTGGCTTCTTAGAAAAGGTGGCAGCTTCTTCAATGACAGTGTAAATGTACTTTTGTGTGCACTGCCTTGTGTGACATATTTTATGCAGGCACATGAGTGTTCTTTTCACGAAATGGCGAATTGGCACATTCAAAACATGTCGATTGTGTAAAGTATTGTGAGTCCCAAGGTAGCAACATTTTTTAGGTCTCGTCTGAGACAGCGCTTTAGCGCTGTTCTGGCGAGACTTATAGTAAGCACTTTTGGAAGTGCAAACAGTGCTTTCCAGGCCTCCAAATACAGTGCATGTGCCCTGGGCGCGCGCACCATTTGGCAGCCTGAAAAGCACTGCCTGATCACTTGCTTTGATGTCCTCAGTGAGCCGCGGGGCCACTGAGGACATCAAAGTGCACACCATTTGCCACCCCTTGTTTTTTCCTTTGATCCCTATCTTTCCCTTCCTCAATCTCACCCTCTCCCTGCCTTTTACAACTGCGGCCCGCACCCACTCCCCCCTCCCACTCCCTCCTCGTCAGCTTCAGTGCGCTCTTGTTCTGTGCCACCCGTTTTTTTTCCTCGTTTTTTGTGCCTTTCTGCCCTCTGTTCCACTCGTTTTCCCTCTTTTTGTGCCTTTCTGTCCTCTGTTACACTCGTTTTCCCTCTTTTTTTGTTCCTTTCTGCCCTCTGCTCCTCTCGTTTTTGTGCCCTTCTGCCCTCTGTTCCACTCGTTTTTGTGCCCTTCTGCCCTCTGTTCCACTCGTTTTTTGTGTGCCTTTCTGCCCTCTGCTCCTCTCGTCTTTTGTGCCCTTCTGCGCCACTCTTTTTTGTGCCTTTCTGCCCTCTGTGCCACTCGTTTTCCACTCTTTTTTGTGCCTTTCTGTCCTCTGTTCCACTCGTTTCCCTCTTTTTTTTTGTGCCTTTCTGCCCTCTGTTCCACTCGTTTTTTTGTGCCCTTCTGCCCTCTGTGCCACTCGTTTTTCGTGCCTTTCTGCCCTCTGTTCCTTTCGTTTTTCTGTACCGGCTTGTTACCCAGGAGTCTGTGTAAGGCGCGCGCCTACAGACCGGTCCCTTAAGGTGACTGGCCACCACGTCATCAGAGACTTTATGTTCCTGTCTTGTCCTTAAGTAGACGACAAAGTATTGTGGGAGTTGTAGTTCTGGTTTAACTCAAATTGAACAATTTAGCTGCGGATCTAGATGAAGGAATACGGTGACCTTGCTTGCTGGGACTACATTCCTCTGCACGTCTAGTACACACTAGGAAACTGTCCCCCGACTTCCCAAGAAAAGGCCTCAGAGAGGACATGTGGTCATAGGACAGCCTTCATGGCCTGTGCCTGGCCTCCGAAGCTGGACCCTTCGAAGCACTGAGCCAGGGCCAGGGTTGGGGCGCAGAGGGGCTCTGCTCGCTTATACTCCCCCGGAGTGTTTATTCACTTTCAGAATGAATCCTCCATATCTGTAGTGTCACGTGAGGCAGGATCATGGGATTCTGTGGGTGCTCAGCCCTGTGGATCACCCCCCCCCCCCCCCCGGAAACGTTAATCCTTGAAGCCCGGGATGTCAGGGTGGTGTCTAACTGGCTGGCTTTGAGGCGCTGCCAGAAAGACACGTTGGCGCTAGCTGGAGAGTTGTGCCTGGCTCCAAGGTCCACCTGTAGTGCCACTTAGTGGGAACTTGAACCAGGCGCTAAGCAGCGGTCGGATACTGGTGCGAGCTGGCGATATGTGCCAGGCTCTCTCGTGACCCGCACCTGATGGCACCCCGGCATCTGCCCCTGGCAGTGATTCACGTAGCTCCATCACTATAAAGTTATTTCGAAAAATTGATCCCTTAAAACTTACAGTCTATAAAACAATCATCAGATCACAACATTTCAAGATTGTTGGAACGGGACGTCACGAAAAGATTTATAAGGGGGACGAACCCTTAGTAAACAGGAATTGGCCTGTCAACCAATCAAGAGACTGCAATAACAAGCGGCACTGAAAGCGATCGCTATTGTAAAATGTATGGGTGCGTCTGTAGCATAACTAGTGCTCATGTAAAGCGCTCTGATACCTCCGGGTCGAGTTCGCGCTATATAAAACTCCACCCAAAAAAAACAAGCATTTGCAATGCAATAGGTCTCGCATTGACGTGAGTTTGAGCTATTGACATTGCAAATAACAATGCCTTTTAGTTTTGTTTTCTTTTTATAAACATAAATAAAAGGCATTGTTATTTACAATGCCAGTGGCATAAACTTGCGTAACTGCGAGACCTATTGCATTGCAAATGCTTGTTCTTTTTGTGTTCCAAAGTACTTACAGGTCTCTGAGTGTGGTGACACCTTGAGTATTGAGGTGTGTCAGTTTACATTGGGTGCACCACTACTGTTTCTTTCAGGTTAAACAAGAGGTGACATGACTTCATTGTATTGTTGTGCTCACCGGTTCACAGACACTAGCTTCTCAGTGTATTTCTCATTCAAGTTGTGGACTTTTGTGTTCTTTATTTCCTGGTGTCCAAGTGGCATAGTGGGGTCTACCAACTGGGCAGTACAGGGCTCACATATGTGCGGAGTTATATAGCTGTTACTCATGATGCATTGCCTGATATGCACTGTGACCAATTGTTCTTGTGCTCATGTGTCAGATGTATACAGGTGACTGATGCATTTCGGTTTCTTCTCCTTGCCCACAGCATCATCATCTGCAACCAAGGGAGACACCTGCAGGGACCTGGAGAAGGGACCCAGCGACAGTGCCGCCAGTGCTGGGGAGTCAGAAGGAGCCAGTGGGACGGAGGGCGAGGGGAGTCAGTCGGAGGACCTGTCTAGAGCCGAGAGCAGCTACGATGCCGACGGGTCCGAGGCTGACCTCCCTGAGTAGGCGGAGGCTGCAACACCAACTGGCAGCATCCCCACATCTGTCCCCACCTCCTCCATTACCATTTCCACCCTCCCAGTTGCTCCCGTCCCTTCTGTCCGTGCAGAGTCCCCCCATGTCTCCTTGGGCCCAGGCACCGCACCCCCTGCCCCTGTCACCCCTGCTGCCCTCAGTGAAGAGTCTGTGGACATACTGCGGCAGTTGCAGGTTGGGCAGGCATCGGTGCTGACTGTCCTCCATGGACACACTAAACTGCTCACACAGATGGTGTCGTTCATGGAGAGCATGTCAGCAATGATGTCTGACCAATGCAGGTTTCTGAGGTCCATGGACTCTTCCCTGACAGCAGCAGTTTCTCTCCTGCAGCGCTCCGTCCCCCCCACCCCGGACCCATCCACACTGCCCTCTCCCATGCCTGCCCAACGCACACCCAGACAGTCACGGGCACGCACCCCACCAGACACATCCAGCACACCCCCAAGTAAGTCACATCGCACACCTCCTAGCAAGCACACTCACGGGGATGTAGGCACACCCACAGGGGCTGGGGGCAGACAACATACACGCAGCCACAGTCGCAGTCCGCAGTCCTCACAACCCTGTTCCTCCAAAACCACTCCCCCTAGCTCCCCTGCCAAACTCTCACCTAAGGAGACCTATATGGTTGAGCTGGGCCTCGCCCCCACTGAGCCACCACCCCACAAGTGGGCGAGGAAGTCCCCGGGCATGGGAGTTGAGTCCCCCAACATGTCCACTCCCTCCCCCAAGAGCGCTGCACCCCATCTCTCGCCCACCACACCCTTCGTTGGCCCTGGGGTATCTTCAGGTGCAGGGGTTAGGATGGCGGCCCTAGCAGCAGTGTGCAGTGCCGAGCTCACCTCCACCTTTGGCGCTGCCCCACCCCCTGTGGTGGAGACATCCACCCCTGCACCCACCACACCTCCCCCTCCCCCTAATGTCCCTGCGGTGCCTGGTCCTGCCACAGATGCGGCCCCCCCGGTCGACAAACCTTGAGGTTCCTTAGTGCAGGCAAGGTAGGGGTGGACGCGATCCCCTACGTCCACCCTTGGACTTGAGAAATGGACTGGCCATTGGCCTTTGTACATAGTATCTTTTGAATGTATTTATTTTTGGTGCTGAATAAAGCCTTTTTTGGTGGTCTGGTAATGTGTTAGGGTTCTGAGAAATGTTTTTGTATGATGGTCATGAGGTGGACCATGGTATCTGTGTGCCATCACAATGTCTCTGCAAAGAATCATTGGTAGTGTGTGTTCATTTAGTTTGGAGACATTGTCCGAAGGAGTGTTCCTTCCTCTGTGGCACCTGACATCTTCCCTGCAAACAGTTGCACAATTGTTGTGCTGACCTGTGTCCACATTTCCTTTGTTGGTGACGGATCCCTCCAACAATGGCCATGCCTGCTCACCAATGTCTCCTGCTGCATCGTCTGTGCCATCCTTGCTAGTCACTGTACTTGTGTTTTGGGTATGTAGGAATGCCTTCAGGGACAAATTGGCCTTTTTCAGCACTATGCATTTGTGTAATCACGGCCTACCACACAAATGGCACTTGTTATGCAGGGTATTTGGGCACCTGACTCACAATTGTGGGCATTGTATCTGGTGGAATTGAACCCTATTCCTTCCATGAGAGACAACATCTTGGTGACTGGACCAGCACCTGTACATTCCTAACACTCCTGGGATGTGCGTGACAGTGTGCGTTCACTATGGCTATCTTAGTTTTGTATGCAGTTACATGACTATACAGTCTGTTGACATGAAATCAGGGTGTGTATTGTGCTGCATCCGCCATGGGTGGGTATGCATGTGTTATATGTCCTCACACCCACATGTGGTGTGTCATGCAGTGTGTGACAGACATCCATCGTCCTGGGAGTGGGACCCTGCTGTCAGTGATGTGTTGTAATAGCACTAAAATCATAGTGCAAAGTTAGGGATGCGTCCATACCACCATGTAGGTGTGGTCATCTGATGATGATGTACACCCCCCCATATCTCTGTCCACTGCTGGGAGTCCTCTGCACCCACCCCTCATAGGTCTGGACACTGCTGGGAGTCATATGCACCCACCCCTCATATCTCTGTCTACTGCTGGGAGTCATATGCACCCACCCCTCATATCTCTGACCACTGCTGGTAGTCATATGCACCCACCCTTCATATTTCTGGACACTGCTGGTAGTCATATGCACCCACCCATCATATGTCTGGACACTGCTGGGAGTCATATGCACCCACCCCTCATATTGCAGGCCACTGCTGGTAGTCATATGCACCCACCCCTCATATATCTGTCCACTGCTGGGAGTCATATGCACCCAACCCTCATATCTCTGACCACTGCTGGGAGTCATATGCACCCACCCCTCATATCTCTGACCACTGCTGGTAGTCATATGCACCCACCCCTCATATGTCTGGACACTGCTAGGAGTCATGTGCACCCAACCCTCATATTGCAGGCCACTGCTGGGAGTCATCTGTCACCCACCCCTCATATGGCTGGACACTGCTGGGAGTCATATGCACCCACCCCTCATGTCTCTGTCCACTGCTGGGAGTCATATGCACCCACCCCTCATATGTCTGGACACTGCTGGGAGTCATATGCACCCACCCCTCATATAGCTGACCACTGCTGGGAGTCATATGCACCCACCTCTCATATCTCTGACCACTGCTGGTAGTCATATGCACCCACCCCTCATATGTCTGGACATTGCTAGGAGTCATGTGCACCCACCCCTCATATTGCATGCCACTGCTGGGAGTCCTCTGTCACCCATCCCTCATATGTCTGGACACTGC
Organism: Triturus cristatus; assembly: GCF_964204655.1. NCBI lineage: Eukaryota > Metazoa > Chordata > Amphibia > Caudata > Salamandridae > Triturus > Triturus cristatus. The sequence goes on along the minus strand of NC_140593.1, from coordinate 269,216,888 downwards.
TAGGAGTCATATGCACCCACCCCTCATATTGCAGGCCACTGCTGGTAGTCATATGCACCCACCCCTCATATCTCTGTCCACTGCTGGGAGTCATATGCACCCACCCCTCATATCTCTGTCCACTGCTGGGAGTCATATGCACCCACCCCTCATACATCTGGACACTGCTAGGAGTCATATGCACCCACCCCTCATATTGCAGGTCACTGCTGGTAGTCATATCCACCCACCCCTTATATCTCTGTCTACTGCTGGGAGTCATATGCACCCACCCCTCATATTTCTGGACACTGCTGGGAGTCATATGCACCCACCCCTCATATTTCTGGACACTGCTGGGAGTCATATGCACCCACCCCTCATATGTCTGGACACTGCTGGGAGTCATATGCACCCACCCCTCATATTGCAGGCCACTGCTGGTAGTCATATGCACCCACCCCTCATATCTCTGTCCACTGCTGGGAGTCATATGCACCCACCCCTCATATCTCTGACCACTGCTGGGAGTCATATGCACTCACCCCTCATATCTCTGACCACTGCTGGTAGTCATATGCACCAACCCCTCATATGTCTGGACACTGCTAGGAGTCATGTGCACCCACCCCTCATATTGCAGGCCACTGCTAGGAGTCATATGCACCCACCCCTCATATTGCAGGCCACTGCTGGGAGTCCTCTGCACCCACCCACGCACCCATCTTGGAGCAGTACACTGCTGGCCTGGACCTACACACACACCAATATGAAGGTAACATGCTGGGCCAGTCCTCTAAGCCCACATTCCTGGAGTGTGTACGCCTCGAATCCCAAATGTACTGGTGCCGTAACGGGGTAAGTGTGACACGCACCGTACCCACGCATTCATTGCGTGTGTACGGTCCGTATCACTGTTCTAATTGTGCCGTAGGGGTACGTGCGGTACGCACCGTACCCACGCATTCATTGCGTGTGTACGGTCCGTATCACAGTTCTACTGTGCTGTATGGGTACGTGTGGTACGCACCGTACCCACGCATTCATTGCGTGTGTTGGGTCCGTATCACTGTTCTAATGGTGTCGTAGGGGTACGTGTGGTATGCACCGTACCCACGCATTCATTGCATGTGTACGGTCCGTATCACAGTTCTACTGTGCCGTAGGGGTACGTGTGGTATGCACCGTACCCGTACCCACGCATTCATTGCGTGTGTACGGTCCGTATCACAGTTCTACTGTGCCGTAGAGGTACGTGTGGTACGCACCGTATCCATGCATTCATTGCGTGTGTACGGTCCGTATCACTGTTCTAATGGTGTCGTAGGGGTACGTGTGGGACGCAGCGTACACACGCATTCATTGCATGTGTACGGTCCATATCACTGTTCTAATGGTGCCGTAGGGGTACATGTGACACGCACCGTACCCACGCATTCATTGTGTGTGTACGGTCCGTATCACAGTTCTACTGTGCCATAGGGGTACGTGTGGCACGCACCGTACCCACACATTCATTGCATGTGTACGGTCCGTATCACAGTTCTACTGTGCCGTAGGGGTACGTATGGTACGCACCGTACCCACGCATTCATTGCGTGTGTACGGTCCGTATGACTGTTCTACTGGTGCCGTAGGGGTACGTGTGCAACGCACCGTACAAGTCCACTTCTGTTGTTGCGGTACGCAGGGGTTGCTGGCCATGCCCGCCCAAGTGACCAGACCCTGGTGGTAATGTATGGCCTCCATATTATAGGTTTGGCTTTGAGTATGGGGTTTGTTTCCTGCTCCTCACCCCCACCCTGGCCCCTGGGTGTTGGTCACTTCTGCAGCGTGTGCGTCGGGTGTGGTGCACCAGGTCGTAGGCCAAGAGGACCGGGACGACACGTACGACGGGGTTCATGACGTGTACGTCGCGTACCGGGGCTCCGTTGCGTAGCGGTTCGCGTCAGACACTGCTTTTCCGGCTTTGTTTGACTCCCGTAAAAAGAAGAGCCGTACGGAGTGACGTAGGGACGAATCGTACTTACTGGGCTGGAAACCGCTGCCTGAATACATCCAGACGTCGCGTACAAGCTGTTCCGGATCAGAATCGTAGTTTTTTTTGCCCCGTACGGGCTTTTTTATGAAACGTACGGAAATAGGCTTTCTGTACGAATCGTACTTCCTAGGTTGTACGGAAAGTTTACCGGGTACGAGTCGTACGGGGTATACGCTCCGTACAACTATTCGTACAGCCTTTTTCCATGATTAGAATCGGCCCCTAAATATCATATTATAAGAAAACAAAATATATAATATTTAATATATATTAAAATGTATGTTTGTTTCATGTACTCACCTTCAAAATATAGAATTCAAATAAGACTATTGTAAATGTGGAATCAATATAACAATGTTATATGAAAAAGTATATGATACAAAATATATTTGTAATTATTTTTACATTATTTAACATGTTAAATATTATTTTCTTAATAATAATATTTGATATACTAAATAAACATTTGTACAAAATATACATTTGTAAAATACATATTATACAATTTTACAACAAAAATACAATTATATAAAATGTATTGAAAAAATGCAAAAAAGAAATGTACTAAAATGTGTACTTTTTCTCATAAAAATTACAAAAAATAACAATCAAAGTGTTTATAAATAAAGAACTAAAAATGTATTTACTATTACATGACTATACTTCAGAAAATGTACAACTTTTCAAAACTGTTAAAAAAATATGTGTGTAAAAATATATTTAAAATTTTGCAAATGTACATGAAAAATATATGTTAAAAATATATTAAACTTTATAATAAATTCTGAATAATATCAACGTTTCTGAATCATGTTTTTAATATTGTCAAAAATTGCATAACAAAACTAAATAAAAACAATTCAATTGTGAACAAAAAACACTTTTGCAATTAAAAACGTTAACAATAAAAACTAACATACGTGTTCTCTTTTATTTGAATGTACATATAAACTCTTAAAAAAATTACATAATAAACAATAAAAATGTAATATTCCTAACTCCAAAACCAACTAAACTCAGGGAAAATGCTAGATAATAAACCATAATAAATTACTATTCCAACTCCAAAATCAACTTAACTCAGGGAAAGTGCAGGATCATAAACCCTAAAAAAATTACTATTCCAACTCCAAAACCAACTAAACTCAGGGAACATGCTGGATAATAAACCATAATAAATTACTATTCCAACGTTAAAACCAACTAAACTCAGGGAAAATGCTGGATAATAAACCATAATATATTACTATTCCAACTCCAAAACCAACTAAACTCAGGGAATGTGCTGGATAATAAACCAAAATAAATGACTATTCCAACTCCAAAACCAACTAAACTCAGGGAAAATGCTGGATAATAAACCTCAAAAAATTACTATTCCAACTTCAAAACCAACAAAACTCAGGGAAAGTGCTGAATAATAAACCATAATAAATTACTATTCCAACTCCAAAACCAACTAAACTCAGGGAACATGCTGGATAATAAACCATAATAAATTACCATTCCAACTTCATAACCAACTGCACTCAGGAAAAGTGCTGGATAATAAACCATAATATATTACTATTCCAACTCCCAAACCAACTAAACTCAGGGAAAGTGCTGGATAATAAACCCCCAAAAATTACTATTCCACTCCAAAACCAACTAAACTCAGGGAAAGTGCTGAATAATAAACCAAAATAAATTACCATTCCAACTCCAAAACCAACTAAACTTAAGGAAAGTGCTGGATAATAAACCAAAATAAATTACTATTCCAACTCAAAAATCAATTAAACTCAGGGAAAGTGCTGGATAATAAACCCCAAAAAATTACTATTCCAACTCCAAAACCAACTAAACTCAGGGAAAGTGCTGGATAATAAACCCAAATAAATTGCTATTCCAACTCCAAAACCAACAAAACTCAGGTAAGGTGTAGAATAATAAACTCCTAACTCCAAAACAGACAAGCATTTACAATGCAATAGGTCTTGCAATGACATTATTTTGAGCTATTGACATTGTAATTGGCAATGTCTTTAAAAAAATTAAAAGGCATTGTTATTTACAATACCAAAAGCAACACCTATTGCATTGCATAGCGCGATGTCTGTGAAGACAGCGCCGTGCTTATTAAAGTAAAAAAAATGACAATGCCATTTATTTATGTTTTAAAAACCAAAACATAAAAAAAGGCATTGCCATTTACAATGCCAATAGCTCAAACTCGCATAAATGCGAGACCTATTGCATTGCAAATGCTTGTTTGATATTGTGTTTGGATGTAGGCAGATGGAGGGCTTAATATGGTAGCTCCTTAAGTGAAAATTGGGAAGCATCTCCAGCCCTAGGCCCGACTCAAACAGGCAACTGCCCTTGTCCGCTCTGCCCAGAGCCTTAGGCTTATAATTGCCCTATTGACCCATGGAACCCAAGCTCTAACTAATCAGAATCCTGAACCCTAAACCCTAGAGCCAATGGGAGACATGGCCATATTAACCAATCCTAGCCATAACAGCCAAAGCCCTAATCTCCAAGTCCAAAATAAAACCCTAGTCCTCGTCGCCAATCAGAACCCTAAAGTAACCCCTCTGACAGCAAGAACCACATACAACAGCACTTGTCAACTGAAAGCTTGGTGCTGTGTGGTCTACCGCTACAAAATTACTAAACCACATCCATGCCATCTGAGCACACTCAAGCACGTAGTACATCAGACCAGAAGATGATTAGCTCTGGAATTTACCCAAAAATGTAGAAAGATTGTTAAGCTAAAGAGAAAAAGACCACTATTAGTACAGCTAAATGATCTAACAAACAAAATATTTGACCTTCCCCAGCAGCAAAGGGCTATATTACACCACATCCACACGCTACATTGTGTACCCTGGATGGTTTGTCTCCTCAGTCATGGTCCAAGGACTCTGAGAAGTCTTAGGAATATACAGGATAAAGCTCAGCAGCCCGAAGACTGCAAGCAAAACTTGTTCTCCAGCAGCGTGGAACGGGACTGTACGACATGGGCCAAGGGCCTATGCTCCCAAATGCCACTAGGACAGAGCTGAGAGAGAGCAACCTACCACAGGTATCCCTGTTGGATCACCATTAAAGTTAGAGGATACAATCCAAATGAGCTAACTTCTAATCACACCCAGCAAGCCACAACCAGCCTGTACTTGTTCCAGCTTCAGTGCAGGTACAGTTGTCCATAGGAAACGTTCCGCATTGGTACAAGTTAAGGGTTTTCACATTATCCTACCACATTATCTTTTTTAATAGTTACTAAAGTGCCTTTTTCCAGCTGTGCCAAAGTAGTTTTAGGTCATCACACATTTTAACTCTTCTCCAGTTTAGCTCAAGTGAAGATTAATGACTCGGCACGATGTGCCTGATCTTGAGTGATGTACAAATTGACCTAGCAAATTTTCTGTGTGTACCAGATAGGCGAGTAGTCATGATTCCGGTGCAGTACTAGATGAAGTCTTTGGGGCCTATTAGGATGGCTGGCGGACTTTCGCCCGCCCGCCACCCTAGCGATGCTGGGACTGGCCGCCAGTGGTGCAGCGGTCCCGCGCGGCAATTAGGATGCCACCGCCACAGTGGCGGTGGCATCCCGCATACATTGCATTGTGGTGGGCGGTGCTGGAAGCAGCACCCGCCACAATGCAATATATGCATGTCACGCATTTGCATGCACAACGTGACAGCCACCGTTTGGTGCATGCCACCTTGTGAATGCAAATGCAGGGGGGTACCAGAGGTACCCCCATGTGCCCACCCATCCCCCCAACACCCTGGGGGCCCGCAACAGGCCTCCAACTGAGAAGACCACATGCCTTTCCATGGCGGCAACACCGCCATGGAAAGGCACTAATCCGCCTGTATGCTAATATGGATGGCAGTGTCTTCCAGAAACCGCCACCTTATTCAGCCCCTTTTCCGCCCGGTCGACTGGTCGACCGGTGGAAAACTGGCAGACGGTCTTATCACAAAATACATATATTAAAAAAATTATTTGTAAAAATTTGAGACACCCCCTCTCACAAAAATAAATAAATATAAACATTTATTTCTAAATCACAATTAACATTTTAACATTTTCAAATTCTAAATTATTCAATTTAAAAAAAACAAAAAAAACAAAAACAATGAAAAATTATGTATAACAAAATAGAATATAAAACCAATCATATATGTATTTAATCCTTTGTTCAATACAAAAAATATTTATAAAATATTTTACACAATTTACGTCAAAATATTAGCACCCACCAAAAATTCTAAATTTTTGAAATTTTTAAATGTAATTTTTTTTCTAAATTATTTATATCTTTCAATATTTTTTATCAATATTTATTTTTAACCGACATTCTTAAATTACTCCCCACCCTTATCCTCTATAAACCCAAAATCCAGCTCCTAAATTTTTACATAAAATTAAAAAAATGTTAATTCCATTCGCACAGCTACAGGCAACATATCCGATAGCAGGAAGGGAGCAATATCGCTATACTCAAATTAAACACGCCCTTACGAAGGCCATACCCCCAGGAACCAACCAGCCGGAATCCTCTCTGCTTGAGGATCGTTTACTAACGGACTCACTATCCAAAAAGGCAATTTCATTAACATACCGAAAGCTGATAAATATCCAGAGGGATCCCACACAGACTCTAAAGGACAGATGGCGGGCAGAGGTAGGGGAGTTGGACGAACAGGAATGGCAGGAGGCACTGGCGTCCACGCGGGAGGTAGCGACCCCTTCCTGACTAAAACTCGTGCAACTTAAAATATTACATAGAACATACTACACACGGTCGATACTATACAAAATAGGGAGGGCAGACACGCCACTTTGCCTGTGGGGTTGCGGGCTCACTGGTTCCTTCTACCACACGATATGGGACTGTCCCCTCATAACACCATATTGGAGGGCGGTTATGACAACGATCACCCAGGTGTGTGGGTTCGAGGTCCCCCTTGAACCTCAGCAGTGTTTGCTTTATGTGTTGGAGCCCACAGATCTAAACCATGCAGCACAGCACTGGGCTGCACTCAGCATTACCCTAGCCAAAAGGAACATTGCAAGAAACTGGGGAGCCCAAACAACACTCTCCCACCAGCAATGGTGTTGTGATCTTGATAACGCCATGATGGCAGAAAAGGCAGTTTTTATAAATAGGGGACGCCCCCGAAAATGGACACGAGTGTGGGGGAAATGGAACAATTTTCAGGGAAACATATGTTCTCCTCCACCTGAGGACATAAGTGATTGAGACCCCGAAAACGGATGTGCCATGAGCAGATCCCAATGTGAGATGGAGAAGTTTGGTAATTGTAAGGAGGGGGGGTTGACACACCTGTCTTCATATGTCCCTGTCTTATGTACGCAATTGCTGCATGTTACATTGTGTGAGTTACTCTCTGAACACAGTCATGTATGTGGATTACTCTACTCGATGTGTACCACAATACTAATAAAATTAAAAGGCGGGGCTTGTGGCGTCAAGATGGCGGTCGCGCTCTAAGAGTGCTCGGGACCCCCTCCGTCATCCGCCTGCCATCCCTACTTAACTCCTACCATCCATATTCCTCACCAGCTGCTGCGGTTCCTTCCTGCTCCCGGCTGCATTTTGGGCCACGTCTGGGCCTCCCTGGTCGGGTTGAGGCTCTAATGACCGCCTGCTCTCTCCAGTAATGGCGGCCGACTCCTGGTGGTGACGCCCGCGTGGTGGAGCTTGAGTGCCGCTGCCCCTCCCTTTGAGACCCTGTGTGGTGGCGTGGGCGGCTGTGGATCTCCGGCCCCCTGTGTTGCGGAGGGGGCCGGCTGCTGCCTGCGAGAGAGGAGGCATTGTGGTCGTGGGTCGGAGGACGGGGCCTGCAATACCCGGTCGGCCCTGAAGAGCTCCGGATCAGACTATGACAAAGCGGTGAGTGGGCATCGGCTGTCGCGCTCGGGCAGCGGTGGGACGGGCTGCGCTGGGGCCGGGCCTGCCTTCATCTGTGTGGCTGGTGTTGCTCCGTGCCCCGGTGGTTGGGGCGTTGGGCCTGGCCGGCAGCCGCGCCTGAGCTGCGGTTGCGCTGCAGGCTGCTGGCTGCATCCTCCGGTGTGGCTGGGTCCCTGGGTACATCCCCGGAGCTGCAGGGGGCACGGCCTGTCATCTTGGATCCTCCGTTGTTGCCCTGAGAAACGAGCCTCGCGTTGACGCCAGCTGGTGCAGCGAGGCCTTTCTTCTTGGTTTGGTGCCACATTTTCCGCGGCCGAGGAGCCTGGAGTCGGCCCTCTGCTGGTGATACGTCGCTGTGTGTGTGAGGGCGCTTCTCCTCTTCTACCGGGGGTGCGGCCATCATATCGGGTGGCAGGGGCGTCTGGGTGCTCCCTGCCCCCCCTTGTTCTCTGTTTGCCACCTCTTCCCTGGTGGATGTGGGCCCGCACACTGGGGTTGCCTGGACACCTCTTTTCTTCATCGCTGCCTGCGTCGCCTGGTGTTGGTCTCGTGGTCGAAGGGGTCCGGAGTGCCGAAGGGGCCGCCTGCCAGCAGTAGCCGCCCTGCTGGTGGAATCCTGGTTCTTCTGCCGGGGAGGATCAGCCGCTGGACTGGGTATACTCCTTGTTCCTCTCCTACTCTCCCGTTTACAGGTTGAGGTCTGTCTTCCGAGTGGCCGGGGGTCCCACAAACTGTCCTCCCTGACTTCAATCGTTTGCACTGTCCTGGGCCTGTCCAGCTGGGGGGTGGAGTTCGGCCATCGTGTCGGGTAGCAGTCATTCAGGGGGTACAACGCTGGTGCCCCTGGCCCCCCTCACCGCTTCCCCATTCCAGCCCGACGCCTGGGCGGCGGCTGCTGCAGTGCCCGCCTGGACCGACCTAGCGGCCTCCCTCCGGGGTGATGGACATCTGACACTGACCGGTGCGGCTGAGGCGGACGAGCTGCGGGTTCCTCCCACCCGGCGTGCCTGGCGATTCGGCTTCGCTTTCTCCGGACCGGCGGGCCCCAGTGACGATGGGCAGTACCAAAGCGCCGTAGACCCCGTGACCCGGTGGGTGGACCGGCTGCTGCCTCCGGGGTCGTGGGGGGAGGTCTGTCCACTATTCTTCAGGCGATTAGTGCATTTCAGGCTTCCGTGGAGGGTAAGATCGGGGAGGTGAAGATTGACATGTCTCTTATCCGCCAGGACTTGCGCAAAGCAGGGGTACGCCTCGCAGAGGCAGAGTCTTGCATTTCCACCATGGAAGATGACAATAACCATTTCAAAACTCACGTGGCTCGCCTCCAGACCCAGGCCTCCAAACTCCACCGACGGGCAGAGGATGCTGAAAACAGATCGAGGAGGAATAACCTGCGCTTGGTTGGAATTCCCGAGGGGGCGGAGCACGGCCGCGCTGATACATTTGTCGAGACTTGGGTACGTTCGTGGATGCCCGAGGCAGACCTCTCTCCCTGGTTCACTGTGGAGTGGGCCCAACGCTCGTTAGCTTCCAAACCTCCACCGGGAGCTCCTGCCTGTCCCATAATCCTACGGGTGTTGAACTTTAGAGATAGAGATGCTATCCTTAACGCAGCCAGGGCGCACGGTCCCCTTCATTTCCAAAACCATCGAGTCATGGTATTCCCGGACTATTCCAGAGGGGTGCAGACTCAGCGCCGCTCCTATGACGACGTCAAGCTGAAGCTCCGTTCCCTGGGTCTCCGATACGGTCTCCTCTTCCCCGCCAGGCTCAAGGTCATTTTCCAAGATAAGACCCTTGTCTTTGACACTCCGCAGGCGGCCTGGACCTGGCTCATGGAGGAGCGGCCTCTTCGGCTAGGCCGGAGTCATCCCCCGTCCGGCGAGAATCCTCGCTGCCCGACGCTGTTCCGCCTAGGCCCCAAAGGCGTCGAACCCGGTCCTGCAGGCCCAACAGTGGGTGGGAGGCCACATCTCGATCACCGGGCGTGGAGTCGCCACACATCACCGTCCAGGCCCCACGTCGAAGGTCTGCCTCCCCGGGCTTGGCTGCCCCTTTGGTGGACCAGGGCAGCCCCCCGGAGCCCTAGGGCACGATGCAGCACACAATATCCGACTCTGACCTGTCCCGGAGCCCCGAGATCCGTATCTCCGGTACAGAGGAGACCGACTGAAGAGACCACGCATGAAAGCTACGTTCTTGCCTCCTGGCAGCTTCTGCGAGGACCTTGATCGCAGTGCCTTGTGGTGAGGAGGCTCCATCCCGTGCTGGTTGCTCTGGGTGGCGTACGCCCAGGGTTCGTCTCCGGACTTGCTTTCACCTCATGCACGAACTGAACTTGATTGTTATGGTATTAGTTATTGTATCTTTATCCGTCTAAATGGGGGGGGTCCCCTTCTGCCGAGTTCCTGTCTTGCTAATTGTTTTAGCTTAGCATTCAGCCTCCTTGGGGGTTGTTAGTTGACCTTGTTTTCTTTCCAGGGCGACAGATGCATCCTTTTCAGAAGTATAGGGTGGGGGGTGTTGTGGGGTTGGGGAGGGGGAGGGGGAGGGGGAAAAGACCGTTGTCTCCCGATAATTTGTTGTTTTTGGCCGCCTACGGGCCGCTGTTTCCAGTTCTCCATGGTAGCTCCACGCACCTGGCTACTTCAGGTGATGACATGAATTTGTTGGCTCACACTCCTCTCATTGCACAACTCGGACCTTGCCTTATCACCTCTTTCAGGGGTCTGGGCTCCCATGCAATGGCTCTCCCCTGCTCCCACACCGCCCGTCCCAATTGCACATGCTTTTACTAGGGCCCCCCATATCCTCTCCTGGAACGTCAATGGCCTGCTGGACCGTATCAAGCATACTGCTGTCCTGCGTAGCGCACACCGCCATGCGCCTGATATCCTGTTCTTGCAGGAGACACACCTTCTAGGCTCCCAATGTAATTCCCTCGCCAGGTATGGCTTTGACAGGGTCTGGCACTCTGGTTTTGCACGGGGCTCTCGGGGGTTGCTATTCTGATGCGGCGCGGCCTCCCCTTCAATCTTGTTCACGCTGAGCTGGACCCGCAAGGTCGATTCGTAGCACTGACCGGCGTGATTGAGGGGCAACCCCTTAGTCTCCTCTGCGTGTATATTCCCCCATAACGTTAGCCTCCACTCTTCGTAGCCTCACCTCTGCCCTCTCCTCCTTCCCTCCGGGCCTGACGGTGGTGGGGGGACTTTAATGCCGTCCTGCAACCCTTGTGTGACACAACAGGTACTCCCTCGGCTCCCCGCATAGCCTCAGCACGGCGCATGTCTGAGTGGTCCTCTGCCATGGGTCTCTGTGACGCCTGGAGGGTGTGGCACCCTTGCAAGGCCCAATACTCCCACACTTCGGCAGCCCATCACACCCACTCTCGTATTGACCTCTTCCTCCTGCCAGCTTCTGACTGTCAGCTGCTGTCCTGGGTCACTATTTTGCCCAGGGGGATCTCGGATCAATCCCCCGTTTCCCTCCACGTCGGGTCCTCCAGTTATAGCACCTATCCGGTTTGGCGCATGAACGCCTAGTTCTTGGAGGACGCTGACTTTGTATCATCCCTCGGGTGGGAACTGCAGCTCTACTTCTCTACCAATATGGGGTCGGTCTCTTCCCCGGGAACCCTATGGGAGTCTGGAAAGGCGGAGGTGCGGGGGGTCGCAAGAGGCCTGGTCCAGGCAAAACGTACGGAACAGTTGGCTCGGCTCGTGAGGCTAGAGGCGCAGGCGGCTCGGTTGGAGAGTGCCCTGGCCGCTGACGGTGGGGGGGGACTCCGATCGGCGCCTCGCACGTCTCCGAGAAGAGATCTCTCAAATCACGTTGGACTCTGCCAGGATGCTCTGGCAGTCGTCGGTGGCCCGTACATACAGTTGGGGCAATAAAAATGGTAAATTGCTCCACGACTTGGTGTCATACCCCAGAGCGGCTCGTATCATTCCTGAAATTCGGTCTGAGACCGGCACCTGCCAGGTCACGTCTCTGGCCATTGCCCGAACCTTCGCACATTACTATGCGGCCTTGTATGCGGCCCGACCCCCCGTCCTCTCTGGCCTCCCTTTAGGGTGAGACTCATACCCACTTGCCTCGTCTATCCCGAACAGTTTCTGAGACCCTGGATCTTCCCGTTACTTTGGAAGAAATACACTGGGCCATCTCAACTTTGCGTTCCGGAACGACGCCTGGGCCTGACGGTTATCCGCAAGAATACTACGCAACTTGTTGTGACTCCCTGGTACCCCATCTTCTGGAACTGTTCACGCATGTCGCTGACCAAGAATTCTTCCCGCCCGAAGCGGACGAGGCCACCGTCGTTCTTCCCAAGACAAATCCACCCTCACTTGACTGTGCCGACTATCGCCCGATCTCGCTCATCAATACTGAGATCAAAATCTTCACCATTGTGGTGGCTCAACGGCTCCGGCCCCACCTACAGGACATGCTTCACTTAGACCAGTGTGGATTTATACCTGGCCGGGGGGCCCGGCATTGTATACGCCGTCTCCACCTTACCCTTGCTCACCGTCATCGCCTCACCCCCTACCTGGCACTACTTTTTATAGACTTCGAAAAGGTGTTTGACATGGTGGATTGGGGTTACCTTGGCGAGGTGCTAGAGAGGGTGGGTTTCGACCCCTTCTTCCGACGCCTTGTCCGGGCTCTTTATTCCCAACCCAGGGCGCAGGTCCTTATTAACGGCGTACTCTCCGAGTCCTTTTTCATCCAAAGGGGCACCCGTCAGGGTTGTCCGCTTTCTCTGCTACTATTTGCTTTGGCGATGGAACCTCTGGCGGCGACCATTTGTCAGGACTCTCTCATCAGCGGCTGGACCTGGGACCGGAGCCATGCAGATAAGATAGCCTTATACGCTGATGATGTCGTTCTGTACCTAGCAGACCCTGAACATTCTGGTCCGCGCTGTCTGAGGGTCCTTTCGGCGTTCGAGCGGGTCTCTGGCCTTCGACTCAACCCAGCGAAGTCTACCTTAGTCCCTCTGCACCCATCCCGGTCATGCTTTGACTGGCAAACGAATATTCCCTTACGTAAACAGTCCCTTAAATATTTGGGTGTGTGAATCGCCCTCCTTCCGGAGCTTGAATGGGCCCTGAACATTGCGCCCATGGTCTCCAGGGCCAGGGCAGATCATAAGAAATGTCAATCCCTCCCTCTCAACCCCTTAGGCCGTAGTGCCCTTTTTAAAATGATGATGCTTCCCTGTTTTCTGTATATTCTACAGAACACAACCGCCTACCTCCCGAGCAGCTGGTTCTGGGAGATGGATGGTATTCTCGTTTGTTTTCTGTGGGGTAACGGGAGGTCACGATTGTCCCTAGCACATTGTCGTATCCCTCCCTACGACGGGGGCATGGGGGTTACTAACCTGCAACTTTACTACCTTGCCACTCGCCTTATTGTAATCCATGATTGGTTCACCGGTGGATGGTCGGATCCAGCATACCAAGTTGAACTTGGAGCCCTGGACTCTCCACAGATCCAGGACTATCTGTATGGCCACCCAATACCGTGGGATCTTCCTCCCATCACTCAGTCGGTGCTCCTGGCCTGGCGCACAGCTTTGCGTTACGTCCGGTGGGACCGGAGGCTCACCAGGCAGACGCCCTTGTGGAGTGGAGCATGGTTGAACGAGGTCTCCTCCCTTCGAGACTCCCGGCACTGGGACCTCGTGGGGATTTCACTTCTGGGGGACGTCTGGGTGGGGGACCACATTAGATCTTTTGCAGACCTGCAACAGCGTCACTCCCTCCTTCCCTCACAGTTCTACAAATACCTCCAACTCCGCCACGCTATACAGTTGCACATTCCCAGTCCTACTACCCTTCCAGAGTTCAGTCCCTTGGAGGCCCAGGTGTTGATGGGTGACCTTGGTAGAGGAGGGGTGTCGCAAATTTATAAGTCCCTAGTTAATAATGGTCCTGTATCTCTCGCTCGACTGCGCACCCGGTGGGAGGGGTGTCTGGGTCCCCTGGAGGAGGCGGACTGGAGGGATGCCCTTATGGCACCCAAGACCCTGACAACCTCCTCCAAACTTCGTCTTACCCAACTTTATTTCCTACATATGGCTTACCTCATGCCAGTGCGGTTGTATAAAGCTAATCTGCGGTCCTCCTCTGCTTGTGCGCGCTGCTCCCATACCGCTGCGGACTTCTTTCATGTGGTCTGGCAGTGCCCCGTTATTGAATCGTTCTGGAGGGAAGTGGAATGGGAGCTCACGGGCGCCCTGGGTTGGGTGGTTCCCCATGATTCGCTGTGCCTGCTGCTTGGGGTGCTGGAGGGCCTGGATGGATCCAGAACAGATAAACGCCTGCTGGGAACAGCGGTGGCGGTGGTCCCAGGCCAAGCCACCCACTGTTAGGCGCTGGAGGCGGGGAGTGGATTGGTGTGGAGCCCAGGAGGAGCCCCTTTTTGCGGCCAGAGGCTGCCCTGAGATGTTTGGCCAAATATGGAGTAAATGGTTCAATCTCCTTCCCCCATGAGTGTTTGAGTGCGTTGGAGATAACGTTCGTCCTCATACAACGGTATATCTATACCCTTTGATGTGCATCACAAACTTGTATATACCTGTATCAAACTAATGTGCGGTTCTGCTACCGATGTAAGTTTGTGTTTAATCTAAATGCAATGAAGTTTGCTATAAAAAAAAAGTGTTTAAAAAAAACAGATTTTTTTAAATATTAAACATTTTAAATAAATATTTTTCAATTATTCCTGCCCTCATCCCCAATAAACCCAACATCCTGCTCCTAAAAATAAATTTAAATACCTTAAAAACAAACATCTTCACATAAAAAACATTGAAAACTATGTAATAACTACTACCAAATTATTAAAAAAACATTAAACAAAAACAAGCCAATACAAACATTCGATATTATTTACAACAATATATTTGCCATAGATATTTACAAAATTGATTTTTCTACATTACACAAAAATCAATATTCTAAACAACGAAAAAACTTACCCTATTTTCCACCATCGATATTCTTGACTCGATATTTATGCAATACGATATTTCAACATCGATATTCTGTCTCTGCACCTAGATTAAGTGAAAAAGAACCACACAAGGTATTCATAAAAATATGTATTTATGATATATTAATCTCTAACACATACAAATACCTCTTACCCAGAATTATGTACAATGCACACAATACTTTGCATAGAAATCAAGTAAATAGCACAAAATACACATTGGACCCCAGTGGGGGACCAACCTATATACTAAGAAAGGGGTATAAGAACCACTACTCGGGTCAAGACAATGTCGAGAGGACATAGAAGTGCTGGGGACCCAAGGAACCACCCAAGCTGAGTGACTAGGAACCCCATAGAGAGTGTGTGCAGGGTGGGAACAAATCAACATTTAACTTGCGGTTGGAGTTTTAAAGATTAAGGACCCTTCCCAGTGGACCCTGATGAAACCCCATGGAAAACAGAAGGCTGGAGAGCCACCCCACCGGTGGATACCCTAGTACCCATGTTACCTGCACCAGGGAAGCCGGGTGCATAGGTGTGAAGTGGTGTTGGAAACCACCTTCGAACCCAATGGAGGACTTCAGGAAAGTGTCGCTGCTGGGGAAGGAGAAAGTGTCCGGTGGAATCCGAAGGTGGATTCTAGTTGAGAGGTACCTGTACGCAGAGGGGACACAGTCTATGTCACTCAGGAGTGACCTGAAGATCTGGAAGACGAATGCCCACCAATGTTGGGAGTTGCCAAGGACCTTGACTCTGCAGCTTTGAGGACCAGGCAATGTTGAGGAAGACCAAGAGCCATATCAATCAATCAATCAATCAAGACATTTGTAAAGCGCGCTACTCACCCGGAGGGTCTCAAGGCGCTAGGGGGAGGGGGGTCCGCTACTGCTCGAACAGCTAGGTCTTGAGTTGCTTCCTGAAGGAGAGGTGGTCTTGGGTCAGGCGGAGGTGGGTGGGGAGGGAGTTCCAAGTCTTGGCTGCCAGGTAGGAGAAGGATCTTCCTCCCATGGTGGCTCTTCGGATGCGTGGAATGGTGGCGAGGGCGTGGCTGGTCGATCGTAGCTGGCATGTGGGAGTGTAGAAGGTCAGGCGGTTGTTGAGGTATCTGGGGCCCAGGTCGTGGAGGGCCTTGTGTGCGTGGGTGAGGAGTCGGAACGTGATTCTCTTGCTGACCGGGAGCCAGTGCAGGTCTCTCAGGTGACCGGAGATGTGGCTGTGTCGGGGGATGTCAAGGATGAGTCGTGCGGAGGCGTTCTGGATGCGTTGGGAGTCTTTTCTGTAGTTTGGCTGTGGTTCCGGTGTAGAGGGTGTTTCCGTAGTCCAGTCGGCTGGTGACGAGAGCCTGGGTGACCGTCTTTCTGGTTTCGGTGGGGATCCATCGGAAGATCTTTCGGAGCATGCGTAGGATGTTGAAACATGATGATGAGACGGCGTTGACTTGTCTGGTCATCGAGAGGGAGGAGTCTAGGATGAAGCCCAGGTTGCGAGCGTGGTCCGTAGGTTTGGGTGCGCTGCCCAGGGCGGGGGGCCACCAGGAGTCGTCCCAGGCGGAGGGTGATGATCCCAGGATGAGGACTTCCGTCGTGTCTGAGTTCAGTTTCGGGCGGCTGTTCATCATCCACTCGGCTACGTCTTTCATCCCTTCATGTAGGTTGGTTATGGCGGTGGCTGGGTCGTTGGTGAGGGAGAGGATCAGCTGAGTGTCATCAGCGTAGGAGATGATGTTGAGGTTGTGTTGGCGTGCGATGGCTGCGAGGGGGCTCATGTAGACATTGAAGAGGGTGGGGCTGAGTGATGATCCTTGCGGGACGCCGCAGATGACTTCGGTGGCCTCGGATCTGAACGGGGGGAGGCGGACTCTCTGGGTTCTTCCGGCGAGGAACGAGATGATCCAATCTAGAGCCCTCTCTTGGATTCCGATGTTGCTGAGGTGCTGTTCTAGGGTGCGGTGGCAGACAGTGTTGAACGCTGCGGAGAGGTCCAGGAGGATGAGGGCCGCTGTTTCCCCGTTGTCGAGCAGGGCTCGGATGTCGTCAGTGGCTGCGATGAGGGCGGTCTCAGTGCTGTGGTTTGCTCGGAAGCCGGACTGCGAGTGGTCGAGGGATCCGTTTGTCTCGAGGAAGGTGGCAAGCTGTCTGTTGACGGTCTTCTCAATGACTTTGGCAGGAAAAGGCAGGAGCGAGATGGGGCGGTAGTTCTTGCGGTCGGAGGGGTCTGCTGATGGCTTCTTCAGGAGGGCGCTGAGTTCGGCGTGCTTCCAGCTCTCCGGGAAGGTGGCGGTGTTGAAGGAGCAGTTGATGATGTTCCGGAGTTGGGGTGCGATGACGGAGTCAGCCTTGTTGAAGACTTGGTGGGGGCATGGGTCGGTTGGTGATCCGGAGTGGATGGTGTTCATCGTGTGGATGGTGTCTTCGGTGCTGACCGGGGTCCAGGCGCGGAGGGTGGTGGTGGGGTCGTTGGTTCAGTGGTTGGGTGCGTAGTTTGTGCGCCGAGGCTGTTGTGTATATCGGCGATCTTGCGGTGAAAGAACGAGGCGAGGGAGTCGCAGAGGTCTTGTGAGGGAGTGATGTCGTTGTTTCCGGCGCTGGGGTTGGAGAGCTCTTTGACGATGCTGAAGAGTTCCTTGCTGTTGTGTGCGTTGTTGTCTAGTCGTTCCTTGAATGCTGTCCTCTTGGTGGTGTGGATCAGCTGGTGGTGTTTGTGGGAGGCGTGCTTGAGGGCGGTCATGTTGTCTGTAGTCAGGTTTTTTTGCCAGGCTTTCTCGAGGGTACGGCAGTTCTTTTTGGAGTTTTTAAGGTCGTCGTTGAACCAGGAGGCTTTCTTGCTGCCGGGCCTGCTGGGGTGGTTTTTCAGAGGTGCGAGGTCGTCAGCGCAGTTGGTGATCCACTGTGTGAGGTTGTTGGCTGCTTGGTTGAGGTTCGTTGAGCTGGCGGGAGGGTTCTGGCTCAGTGATGTGGTGAGCTGGTCGGTGGTGATCTTGTTCCAGTTCCTGCGGGGAGCCTGTTGCGGGTGGTGGTAAGTCGTGGTTCTTCTGAAGCTGAAGTGGACGCAGCTGTGGTCTGTCCAGTGGAGTCCGGTGGCGTGGCTGAAGGAGATGTACTTGCTGGAGGAGAAGACTGGATCAAGCGTGTGTCCGGCGTAGTGGGTGGGGGAGTTCACCAGTTGCTTGAGTCCGAGGTTGGCGAGGTTGTCCAGCAGGGTGGTGGTGTTGTTGTCGTTGTTGTTCTCCAGGTGGAAGTTGAGGTCCCCTAGGAGGATGTAGTCAGCGGAGGGGAGGGCGTGTGGGCTGATGAAGTCTGCGATGTCTTCGCTGAATTGAGTGCGGGGTCCTGGGGGTCTGTAGATGAGGGTGCCTCTGAGTGTGGTCTTGGGGTCGGTGTGTATCTGGAAGTGAAGGTGTTCGGCAGCTGTGAGGGTGTCGTCGGAGTTGGTCGTGATGCGGATGGTGTTCTTATGGACGATGGCGAGGCCTCCGCCTGTCTGGTTGACGCGGTCCCTCCGGGTGATCTTGTATCCGTCCGGGATGGCGATGGCGATGCCGGTTGCTGAGGAGGCGTTCATCCATGTTTCCGTGAGGAAGGCGACGTCTGGAGATGTGGTGTCGAGCAGGTTCCAGAGTTCCACGGCGTTTCTGTGGACGGAGCGTGTGTTGAGCAGGATGCACTTCAAGTGGTTGCTGCTGGTGCTCGGCTTGGCGGGTGCGGTACAGGGCCGGATGCAGGAGAACTGGCAGGAATGGCAGCTGAATGGTCTGTGGGTGCGTCTTGGGGTGGCTCTGCAGCAGCCGGGGATCCGGCCGGAGTTGAGTGCGATGAGAGTGGTGGCATTGTAGGACTTGCGGGTGGGCTGGCATCTGCGGGGGCCAGGGGGTCTGGCGCTGGGCACGGGCCAGGCGTGGACGGGCGCAGACGGGCTTGCCTTAGGCGTGCCTTTGGCGCGCCAGCGGCGCGCCCGCCGCGCGGCCTCCATATGAGTGGGAGAGGGAGGGAGGAGCAGCTGGGAGGTGGGAGCGGGACGGCCAATGGGGTACGAGGGGGGCGGAGCTATGGGACACGGTGGTGGGAAACGTGCGGCGAGGGGGAGACGCGGTGCGCAGGGGAACAGAAGGCAAAAAAGGATCACAATCTGGGCAAAAACAGGAGAGGGGAGCAATTCAAGGCAGCAAGGACACGGGTACAATAGGGGCAATTACAGGCACTCACTCGTGGGAACAGAAGAGAAGGGGGAACAAATCCAGGCAGCAACAAGGCACAGGTACAATGGGGGCGATGCAGGCACTCACTCGAGGGAACAGAAGAGAAGGAGGACACTGGCACTCAAATGCAGGCAGAAACAAAGCAGCAGCGGATGGCGGTCACACGGGGGCTGCGTGGCGGTGAGGGGAGCGACCTGCCTGGTAAACAGGGTCAGAGGTCGCTCCATACACGAGCTGTCCCACATCGGATGTCGAGTGCTGAGAGGTTGGTGTCCGGCGGGAGCAAATGCGAATGCAACCAACGCAGGAGTAGAAGAAGGTGAAATATCGGGACCCGCAAGGTTCAGGGGACTCAACACAGGCAAGGAAGTCAGGGCAGGCCTCGAGAAAGCAGGGGAGCCCAAAAGAAGCAACGATGGCCCTCAACATGACCCACAGGCCAGAGGCACTGGAGTCACAAGAGGACCTCAAGCAGCTCACCAAAAGATGCAGGCCACGGTGCAAACGATGCAATGTGGACAAAGACTTTGGTCACTGGAGATGCTTGATGTCGGGCTACTTGGAGCCCGAAGATCTTGATGGAAGGAAGCCAACAAGTCTTCGCAACTGCAAGCCGATGCAGTGCACAGGGGTTCGGTTCCTGTGGCTCCCACGAGGGACACTGGCCTCAAACTTGGTGAGCGGACAGGGCAGGCATCGTAAGCTGTGGAGAACCACCACCTGTGTTGCAGAACCTTTCGGAGTCCATAGGACCTCAGGCTCAGCAGACCGGTCAGCTTAGTTGTAGTTCCTGCGCATGCAGGGAAGTGACTCCTTCACTTCAAGGGAGTTTCCTTCAGGTATCTTTGATGCCCACAGGACTTGGAAGGTTCCTGCATGGTGTACAGGCACAGACAATGCAGCAGACTGGAAGGGAGACAAGTTGGGCCCAAAGGAAGTCCAGCGAAGACCAGAGTGCCCAGACAGTAGAAGACGCAGTGGTGTCTGAATTGAATATGGTCCCACGATGAATCTAGGGACCCACCCACAGGTAAGCCCTTAAGTACCCTTAGGGAAGGGTTAGGATGATTCAGGGGACGCTCCCAGGGGAGGGTCTGGACAGAGGGGAGGTTACTCCCATGTCATTTGTCCAGTTTTGCACCAGAGCTGGAGCCAATGGCTCCCAAGGCTGGTTTGAACTGGACTATGCATGGGGACACCAAATGTGCCCCTCATGCAAAATGAGTGGCGTTGGCAAGCACACGCACCTGGTCCCAATACACTAAATCCTGCCTGGAAGGCAGTCGTACCTTAATGTGACAGGATGACTATTATTCTGCCTTCCCCTGCTCGAGCTTGGCTCAGCAGCAGGAGGGCAGAATCGTGTCTCTGGTCGGCAGCTACCATTTTGTGCTGTCCGTGTCTAGAAGGCTGGCACTGGGACACTGAGAGCCTAACGGAGGGCTCTTCCAGTGCTTGGAATCATACCTCCCACACCATTTACGGTGTGGGGTATGATTACAACATATTTGATACCAAACATGATAGGATTTGTTGCAGTCGATTTTGAGATGGTCATCGCATAATTACGTGGTGCCCCTTTATATGGTATATGGCTGCTTCACTTACAAACCAGAAGGATGGACTCCAGAGGCTGTAGGGGTGTCCTGCTGATGCAGGGACACTCTCACTCTTAGAACCAAGCACCCTGTCTTCAGGAATGCAAAGGCCTGCTATAGGGGTGACCGCTAGGTTTTAAGTGCAGTGAACATAGATATAGGAAACCTATATCTTTAGTAGGTGGTGCTGGCACCATCTTACACCGGCTGCAATGGCAGGCCTGTTGTTCCATTTTGAATGGTCTCCCATGGGTGTCATAATACATGTTCCAGCCCATGGGGGACCTCTGGGATACCTATGCCCTGGGTACCTTGAGTACCATATACTAGGAACTTATAAGGGTACCCCAGTATCCAATCTGGGCTGTACCTACGGGGCTCATTATGATGTCCGCCCAGTTCAAGAAAAGAGATGCACACCTAGTCATCCTTGTTTAAACCTTTCTTAACCAATGCGGTTTCAACGGCATGCAATAGCCTGCTTCGCGCTTCGTCTCAGTGCGCTGTGCCAAAATGAACTTTTCCACAAGGAACCCCATTTCCGATTCCGACAGGCTGCACTGCCGCATTTTTAAATTTGAATCAAGGGAATCAATTTATTTTCTGCTTTTCTCTTGCTTTATTCTTCATCGTTTAAACCGTTTTAATCCTTAACTCTTGTTTGGTGGTCAGTTCATTTTACTCCATTTTTTGGTGGGCGTTAAAGTTTCACAAAAGCTCAGGAGTCCAAATTGGGTTCCACATACCATGACATTTATTGAAACAACCCAATGCATTTCGGGAAGTAAATTCCCTTCTTCAGGGGAATCTACAAATACAGAAACAAATATTTAGCTGACAAATTTAACTGTGTTTAAGCACTTCATTGTGTTTAAAGAAACAAACGTCTTCAATTATACAGCTAAAACCGGAATCACAAACCATTTATACAGTAATTTACCCCATGTTCAGAAACATTCCCTCCTTGATCTTCCGTTTAAGTTCAACACTTTGTATCCCAGTGAATCTACCCAATGTGTGCTACACATCTCTACACTCTTTATCACTGGCCTACATACAAACATATAGTAATGTGCGCTTACCATAACTGGTTGGTCTCCATGTTATTTAAAATGAAACATTCCTTCGTTCCTTTACAGCGTGTAAAAACGCTTCTGATGCGAGGGATATGTTTTTCTGCAAAAAGCCTTTTCTTATGTATTCCTGCCCATATTCAACGTCAGAAGGTAATTCATTGCACGTGTGTGCCTCCAAAGCTATACATAAACATTAACAAAGGACTACTCAAATTGCAGTTCATTAGTCTCTTACACACAGTGACATTACAACTCCCAGAATACCCTAAACATCCCCCTCCAGTGCCTATCACCCTGTGAATGGAAATGTAGGGAGGTACCATGGGTACCCTCCCAGTGCCGCCCCCCGCGGGCCCCCAAAGCCATTCTCCGCCTGTCTTTTTGTGGTGGGATATCCGCCGCAAAAAGACAGGCGGAAGGGCACATCCTAATCACTACGACGGTGCCTGCACGGCACCGTCGCAATGATGCCCTGGTTCTGGGTTCCGCAAGGGGGGAAAAGGACCGCCTTGCGGGACCATGGCGGACGGACTTACCGTCTGCCACGGAACCAATGTGATTCCCACCGCCATCCTAATTTGCCTGTGGGTGAATCACGTTATGATGGCGGGAGGATTGGTGGCGATCCTTCCGCCATCATAATGAGCTCCTATGTACTGAACATGACAATTTAAGGGCGAAAGCAGATAGACTGTGATCCTGATTAGCAGGATCCCAGTCAGACTAGTCAATAACAGCTTAGCACCAGGCAAAAAGTGGGGGTAACCATAAAAGTAGATCCTACTTTCCTACAAAGGTAGAGCTTGAGAATAGGAAATCTATTGCTGTAGTGCTTTGTGATGACATATGTTCTTCCAAATGACACAAAATGGCCAAATGGCCTATTCTGGCTATGCTGTCAGTGTCCCCACTACAACAGTCTTGCTGGCTTTAGAAGTGACTGTTTTATCCTCTAACAGTGACAAAGAGCATTTTGGCACCTTTCACTGTAGGGACACATATTTCATTAACATTTAGAATGTTGTACTTATATACATTAAGCACTCAACCCTGTGGGCTTACAGGCCACACTTTAGGGTGACTTACATAATGGATAAAAGTAGATTTTGCTACATGACAGATCACGTTTCTTAGCTATGTGCTACTGCAATTATTTTAAAACTGCAGCTAGCAAGGACAAAATGTTGTTCACTATTCATATATGAGGGTGGTATAGATACACACTGTCCGTAAATGACTTTTAAATTTCTTTCCACTGGTGCATTTCCTGCCCCCACTTACCCATGCATTATTGAAAAGTTAAACAAGCCAAATGGGTGTTACCAATTTTACATAGAATGTTTAGGGGAATAAACACACATGTTGTGACAATGAATGGCAGTGTCATGCACAGAGAGTCTGACGCCAAAAGAAAAAAATGATCAAGCCACTTCAAAATGATGTCCTTCTTTACAGGGTGTTTAATGGTTAGTGTGTGGCTGAATACTGTTGAATGTGTTAGTATTTTTAGGTTTGTAGGTTGCTGTAGAATACTGGGTGGATTGGTGTATTACTGTGGCTGTGTGGGCCCTGTGATAGTGACTGTGTGCCACATGATGATGAATGTATGGCTTTCAGATAAAGAGTGTGATAAAATTTGATGGTGGGTATATGGGCTTAAGATGTGGATGTGTTGCTGTCTAATGGGTGTGTGAGCACATAAAGGTGAATATGTAGGTATATATTGTTGGTTTCATGGTTGTGTATGGTTGTGGCTGTTTGGTGTCCTCAGCAGTCCCCATGGACCTCAAGAACTACCAGCCCATCTCGCTCCTACCCCTCGCGGCAAAATTCGCTGAGAAGACCATCAACGCAGAGCTAACAAGGTTCATCGAAGACAACTCCATCCGCAACCCTTCTCAATCCAGATTCCGCAGCAACCACAGCACCGAGCCCGCCCTACTTGCCACCACAGATGACATCCGCACCCTCCTCGACCAAGGCCACACCGCAGCCCTGATCCTACTTGACCTGTTAGCAGCATTCGACACCATCTCCAACAGCACACTCGCCGCCAGACTACAAGAGGCCGGCATACCAGTTACCACCCTCGACAGGATCTGCTCGTTCCTCACCGGCAGAAGCCAAAGAATCAGACTGCCACCTTTCCTCTCCAAACCCACGGAATCCAACTGCGGAGTGCCCCAGGGATCATCACTGAGCCCAACCCTCTTCAACATCTACATAGCCCCCTTCGCCACCATCATCAGACAGCACAGCCTCAGCATAGTGTCCTACGCTGACGACACCCAGCTCATCCTCTCACTCACCAAAGACCATTCCACCACCAGACTCAACTCCCAGGAAGGAATGCAGGACGTTGCATCCTGGATGAGCAACAGCTGCCTGAAGCACAACTAGGAGAAGACAGAAGTTCATGTCCTCGGAACCACTCCATCAGCATGGAACAACACCTGGTGGCCCGCCGCCCTAGGCAGCCCTCCGACCCTCACGGACCACACCAGAAACCTGGGCATCGTACTCGACTCCTCCCTCTCCATGAACCAACAGGTCAACGCGGTCGCATCCAGCTGCTTCAACACCCTCCGCATCCTCCGTAAGACTTTTAAATGGATCCCTCCTGAGTCAGGGAAGACAGTCACCCACGCACTGATAACCAGCAGACTTGACTACAGAAACGCCCTCTACGCCGGCATAAACAAATCACTATTCAGCAAGCTCCAGACAATAGAGAACACCGCCGCCAGACACGTCCTCGGCATCCCTCGACATGAGCAAATCAGCCACCACCTACGGAATCTCCACTGGCTCCCCATTGAGAAGAGAGTCACTTTCAAGATACTCACCCATGCCTAAAAATGCCTCCACGACATCGAACCCCAATACCTCAACGATAGGATCACCTTACACGTACCCAAAATAAACCTCTGATCCTCCAACCTCGTCCTCGCCGAAAACCCATGCATCCATAGAGCCAAAGCAGGGGGAAGAGCCTTCTCCTACATCATGGCCAAGACCTTGAACGAGCTCACGATCGACATCAGAAGCGCCTCCTCTCTGAACACCTTCAGGAAGGCCCTCAAGACTTGGCTCTTCGATTGATCGGAACTGAAGAACCCCCTCCCCCCAGTGCCCTGAGACCCTGGCGGGCACGTAGCGTGCTTACAATTCCCCTGATTGATTGACTGATTGTTTGTTATTTGGATGTATGATGGTGGATGTGTTGTCTATGAGGGAATATATGTAGGTTTGTGGTGGTCCATGTATGGGAGTATAATTGTGGAAGTGTGGCTGTATAATGGTGAATGTGGGGTTGCATGACAGTGGGTAAGGTGGTGCATGTCAGTCAGTATATAGGTATTTGATGGGGGTATGTGTCCATTGGATGGTAGGTGTGTAGTTGTCATCACCATGGTTGCGTGGGTGCATGATAGTGGGTGCTTGGGTGTTTAGTAATGGGTTACCCACCCTATGATGTTGATTGTGTGGATGTCGCATGGTAGGTGTGTGAATGTATAATTGTAGGTGTGGGCTGCTTTTTGAATGTATGATGCATGCTTGGCTCTCTGATTGTGAGTGTATGGGTGCAGGATAGTATAATGTGTGTAGGCTTATGATGGCAGTTGTGTGGCAAATGCACAGCAAAGGTTAACTTCTCCTTTTTTTAGTTGTTGAATGCTGTATTAAAGTGTTAAACTGATACTAATAAGGTAAAACCGTTGTATAGACATGATTAATAGGTTAAAATGTCAAAATAGTGAAAGAAAATGATACATAATTTGAATTTACATACCACATACTTTTAGTGACCCTGTTGCATAATTCGGTTCACTATTGCTGCATAATTCCAGTGGACATGCCTATATTATACATGTGTGGTGAACTAGATGTGTGTCATCTTCTGCCTAACATGTCTTGTTGAGACTTTGTGTGTGTTGTTTCTTAATGTTGAGTTCTACTGGCAGTACTGAAATAGCTAATGAGAGGTTATATAAGGGTTGCTTTATATTTATTTTGTTCCATTGGATGTTTGGGTGAGATACAGACACTCATTAACCATTCTACTGCTCAGTTACAAGAGCTATGATGAGTTTCCTTAGTCATTAGAAGAAAACTGTACATGTGTAGCAATATTAAGTCAAGTAGTACGCATGGAAGTTGTTTAGGGTGGGAGTTGTGAACCATAGCTTGCTGCTTGCGACCCCTGTACTGGCTTGGCGACCCCTGGCAAAACCAGTGCCATGAACACAGGGGCTATGGGCTCCTTGTTTTCTGACCATTATTTAATACACCAGCAGTTAATAATAGTGTATAATTAATTAACTGTTACCGTAATAAAATAAAGCACAAAGAGATTAAACGAGTCCTTCACAGGCAGCTGAAGTAAGTTCACTAATTAATTGCAGTTGACAGTGTGTGCGTGTGCATGAGAGTTTGTGTTTGTGAAAGCGTGAGTATGTGTGAGCATGTATGTGAGATAAAGTGAGTGACAGTCAATGACAAGTAATGAATGAAGATGAGTGTCAGGGAGTGGGTGTCTCGAATGAGCAAGAATGAGTGTGGGGAGAGATTATGAGTGTGAGTGAAAATGAGAGTGAATGACAATGAGAGAGAGAGTGACAGTAAGTATATCTGTGAATGAGTCAGAGTGGGTGGGAATGAATTAGAGTCAGTGAAAGTGAGAAAGTGTGAGTGAGAGTAAGAGCGAATGTAAGGGAAAGAGAGTGGAGAATTAGTGAGTAGAGTGAGTGAAAATGAGGGATTGAGAATACGAGTGAGTGGGGGGCGTGGCCAACTACCAACCAAGATGGCTGCACACTGAGCAAGCTCCACAGTAGCCAATGTATTGATCCCCCATAATGCATCTAGTGCCGGGGACAAAGACAACAGCGGAGCCAGCCCACGTTTTTAGGACCAGATTGGTGGTGGTCCAAGTGTTTGCGGCTCCTGTGAAAAGGAGAGGGTTGCTCTTGTAGCTGGGACTGTGCAGTGGCGAGGACGGGACCGGCACCATCGTGGGGCCTGGCAGGGAGAGGGGCGGAGACTGCGGCTCATCTGTAGCGAAGTATCGGGCGGAGTGCCCGAATGAAGGTATCAGAGAGACGGTAGCCATGTACCTAGGAATAGGTAGTGGCCCGAACGAGAGATCGGCCGTGTGGGACTGTAAGCAGACTGTTGGTGTGATCTGGCCTTGGGCATGGGCCCTTTCAGGGCCCCCCTGCCAGCCTCTGCTCCTAAGGCCTGGCCCTGGTGACAGGACTGGCCTGCTGTGCAGCACTCGTTCTCTCCCGAGACTGTGCGGGGTCACTGATTGTTTTTGAAAGTTGCAGCATCACTTCTTGGCACTGTTCTGGCCCCCTGACTGTCGGGTGATTGTCCGTGCCCTGTGGTGAGGATCGGGGCACGCTGGAGGACGCGCTGAGACCACGCTGGTGCTTTCTGGGGTTGCTGCCAGGAGTTCTGGGATGCTGTGTACTGTTAGCAATTGTGCGGGCCCTGACCCTGTCGTGTGGGTGTGGTTGGGGACTGGGCCCCCGTCCTAGTGTTGCACTGGACAGGTGCAGCCCTTTCGTGGGCCTGATACCTAATGGGCGCATCCCAATCTGGGCCCTGATCATGACAAAGTAACATCCGCGCTGCTCATTGCCCAGAATTGAACCCCCTCAGGGCTAGAGACCGGTGAAGTAGAGCCTACACATGTTGTGGAGCAGGAGACATAGTGCATGCTGGCATTTACTGTTGGTGGACCTCGAGTGTGGAGCCAAGTGGTCTCGCCTGCAATGGTCAGGAATCGTGTGGCAAAACCAATACAGTCCAACAAGCTAGATAAATATACAGTGCTTATAGCTGCCCGGGGGAAGCCTCCCAAAATACTGATGAAGGAGGTGCTCACCCTCCCAGCACGATGAAGAGCCCACTCTACAAGAAATAATAGCAGTGATACAGGACTTGAGGGGAACTCTGGAGACTAAACTGGATACAGTCATGACTGACATTAACCTGCTGAGGCTGGATATCAGAAAAATGGCTGACCAGGTGAAAACAGAGAAGCCCCAAATCAATTGCCTTCAGTCTATGACAAAACTCTTGGAAGAACAGGTCCAGACCCTCACCATAAACAATGCTATACTTGCTGCCAAGATAGCCGATCAGGAAGGCAGGTCACGTTGAAACAATATCAGGGTAGTGGGGGTCCCTGAAGGTAGAGAGGGACCCAGTGTAGACCTGTTTCTTGAAGAACTAATCCTCAACATGCTTCCCCTGAAAAGACTGTCAAAATCTTTCTCCATCGAACCGGCACATAGAGCACTGAGCTGGCAGCCAAAGCCAGTTGTTCCACCATGCACAATTACTGCTCAAATATTCAACTTCAGAGATCGGGACTCACACTCCTGAAGAGGCATGGAACTGGGTTGAGAGTTGGTGCCATATGCATCGAAGGGGGAGCAGGGGTAGAGGGCCTCGAGATCTAGGGACAGAGGAAGTGCTGCAACAATACAAAGCCACTGAAGAGCACCGATCACTGAATCCCATGGTGGACACATGAGCATAACCCCTAAGGACTTTTGTCTGTTGATATGCACTCTGTGGCTTAATAGGTTTCTTGATTACTTAATATCTCACACGTGGGTCTGGTGTGGACTGAAATGGTACATGTTACAATGCTCTTTCTGAACTGATCTCCAAACTGGCACCATCCATCAAGACACCTAACAATGCCTCATGAAGAGGGATTACTGAACCATTCCTGCTGACTAATACTTGTTTTAATTTAGTGTGGGCTGCCCTCCCCAGTTTAGGTAAGATATGCAGAGGGTGATAGGTGCTCTGTAAGTTGGGGGGTGGGGATGTTCTGGCTCACAAGGGAGGGTAGCAGGGAGGTGGAGGTAGGGGATTTATTCTGCTATGTTTTATTTGTTTGGATTATGTTGATTTTTATGATGCATCACAACAGGCAGTTCCTGACGGGTGGTACGGGTGGTGGGCATGGAGGCTTCAGGGATGTGGTTGTCCTGGCTAACCTTGAGTGACTCCTGATGGGACAGAGAATAGGTTTAACACAATATATTTCCCAATGTCACAATGCACTTATAAAGATCTGAATATATGGACATGGAATGTTAATGGCCTGGGCCATAGGATTAAGTGTGCCCTGGTGCTTCAATATTTAAAACATATGGAAGAAGTGGGGTAGACCTGTACCTTACGTTTTTTTGAAAAGCACTAAAAATTCCGCTTTATGGCCAAACACATTCTTTTTTTGTTTGTATCGGTATTTTATTTATACCTTTTACTTTTCTTCTTATTGTTTTCCATTAATTTTTTCAACATGAAAAAGGCAATTGTCAGATCATATCTATATTCTATATATAAACATTTTACAAAACATTCTGAATTCAGATAAATGGTAAAACATACTATACATAATACATCACAATACACCTTTATACACAAAGAGTGAAAGAAATACGAAACATAAAGACATCCAATACATGTATCTTTTTCCACCAATTATGGTGGACAAATTAGTGATCCTAGACTTCCTTTTAGTGTCTATATCAGGTATCCGTATTTGCACAGGGAAAAACATTTGGAATTTATTTTTTGGAAGAGAACTTAATCCTTAATTCTCAGACTGGAATATAATTTGTCATTCCTCTGTGCTTTGTTGATGTGCCGACGCGTTTCGAATCCTAGGCCTTGAGTATCAGGATTCTCGTCAGGGCTGTTTAATTTTCTGTAAAGGATGTGTGACATAAAAGAAAAAAAATGTATTTTAATTTTTGGAGCTCCTTCCTTTTCTCATTTGATTTTGCTAGCATTTTCTCATTTTATTGACAATTGTACCTGAGAAGTATTGTTTGTCTTCCCATCAAGTTTTAAATGGCTGCACCACGAGTTGTCTCTTGTTTTGGGGACTTTCTGTTAAAAGACAGAGAGGACTGTCAGTAATATTCATGTGGGATGTCTCATCTAAGTGGGGACTTTCGTTTACCGTTTCCTACCTTTTGTACTTCCTTCAGGTTCTTTACTGGATCATACGGCCATTAGTATATATCGCGCCCTGCAAAACATACATGTTTTGGTCTTTTATAATGAAATTTGTGTTTCACGTATCTGCTCACTTTAAGGTTTTAACATTTGTAAGTACCTGTTTGTGGGGCGATCTCTTCTTGGACCGCTTGTGCCACTGGATTATTTTGTACCGGTGCTTGTTTTCTGCGGGGGAATAAACTCTATTTACTATATATTCTCTTGTAACAATCTATCTCTGTTAGCGGTTACAAGCATTCACGTGCATACCTCTTTTGGCAATGTTTGTGGTGTTCGCCACTTCTAGTCCTCGCGTTCGAGTTCTCTCGCTCGTGCTTTCTGTAATACAGTGTGAAAAACCAATTTTCCATTCTGGCTATTGCTTCTTTAGCGATCTCTCGGCTGTGTTGTTTATCGTCTTACGCTTACCTCAACATGAAAAAGGCAATTGTCAGATCATATCTATATTCTATATATAAACATTTTACAAAACATTCTGAATTTACATAAATGGTAAAACATACTATACATAATACATCACAATACACCTTTATACACAAAGAGTGAAAGAAATACGAAACATAAAGACATCCAATACATGTATCTTTTTCCACCAATTATGGTGGACAAATTAGTGATCCTAGACTTCCTTTTAGTGTCTATATCAGGTATCCGTATTTGCACAGGGAAAAACATTTGGAATTTATTTTTTGGAAGAGAACTTAATCCTTAATTCTCAGACTGGAATATAATTTGTCATTCCTCTGTGCTTTGTTGATGTGCCGACGCGTTTCGAATCCTAGGCGTTGAGTACCAGGATTCTCGTCAGGGCTGTTTAATTTTCTGTAAAGGATGTGTGACATAAATGAAAAAAAATGTATTTTAATTTTTGGAGCTCCTTCCTTTTCTCATTTGATTTTGCTAGCATTTTCTCATTTTATTGACAATTGTACCTGAGAAGTATTGTTTGTCTTCCCATCAAGTTTTAAATGGCTGCACCACGAGTTGTCTCTTGTTTTGGGGACTTTCTGTTAAAAGACAGAGAGGACTGTCAGTAATATTCATGTGGGATGTCTCATCTAAGTGGGGACTTTCGTTTACCGTTTCCTACCTTTTGTACTTCCTTCTGGTTCTTTACTGGATCATACGGCCATTAGTATATATCGCGCCCTGCAAAACATACATGTTTTGGTCTTTTATAATGAAATTTGTGTTTCACGTATCTGCTCACTTTAAGGTTTTAACATTTGTAAGTACCTGTTTGTGGGGCGATCTCTTCTTGGACCGCTTGTGCCACTGGATTATTTTGTACCGGTGCTTGTTTTCTGCGGGGGAATAAACTCTATTTACTATATATTCTCTTGTAACAATCTATCTCTGTTAGCGGTTACAAGCATTCACGTGCATACCTCTTTTGGCAATGTTTGTGGTGTTCGCCACTTCTAGTCCTCGCGTTCGAGTTCTCTCGCTCGTGCTTTCTGTAATACAGTGTGAAAAACCAATTTTCCATTCTGGCTATTGCTTCTTTAGCGATCTCTCGGCTGTGTTGTTTATCGTCTTACGCTTACCTCAACATGAAAAAGGCAATTGTCAGATCATATGTATATTCTATATATAAACATTTTACAAAACATTCTGAATTCACATAAATGGTAAAACATACTATACATAATACATCACAATACACCTTTATACACAAAGAGTGAAAGAAATACGAAACATAAAGACATCCAATACATGTATCTTTTTCCACCAATTATGGTGGACAAATTAGTGATCCTAGACTTCCTTTTAGTGTCTATATCAGGTATCCGTATTTGCACAGGGAAAAACATTTGGAATTTAATTTTTGGAAGAGAACTTAATCCTTAATTCTCAGACTGGAATATAATTTGTCATTCCTCTGTGCTTTGTTGATGTGCCGACGCGTTTCGAATCCTAGGAGTTGAGTACCAGGATTCTCATCAGGGCTGTTTAATTTTCTGTAAAGGATGTGTGACATAAAAGAAAAAAAATGTATTTTAATTTTTGGAGCTCCTTCCTTTTCTCATTTGATTTTGCTAGCATTTTCTCATTTTATTGACAATTGTACCTGAGAAGTATTGTTTGTCTTCCCATCAACTTTTAAATGGCTGCACCATGAGTTGTCTCTTGTTTTGGGGACTTTCTGTTAAAAGACAGAGAGGACTGTCAGTAATATTCATACGGGATGTCTCATCTAAGTGGGGACTTTCGTTTACTGTTTCCTACCTTTTGTACTTCCTTCTGGTTCTTTACTGGATCATACGGCCATTAGTATATATCGCGCCCTGCAAAACATACATGTTTTGGTCTTTTATAATGAAATTTGTGTTTCACGTATCTGCTCACTTTAAGGTTTTAACATTTGTAAGTACCTGTTTGTGGGGCGATCTCTTCTTGGACCGCTTGTGCCACTGGATTATTTTGTACCGGTGCTTGTTTTCTGCGGGGGAATAAACTCTTTTTACTATATATTCTCTTGTAACAATCTATCTTTGTTAGCGGTTACAAGCATTCACGTGCATACCTCTTTTGGCAATGTTTGTGGTGTTCGCCACTTCTAGTCCTCGAGTTCGAGTTCTCTCGCTCGTGCTTTCTGTAATACAGTGTGAAAAACCAATTTTCTATTCTGGCTATTGCTTCTTTAGCGATCTCTCGGTTGTGTTGTTTATCGTCTTACGCTTACCTCAACATGAAAAAGGCAATTGTCAGATCATATCTATATTCTATATATAAACATTTTACAAAACATTCTGAATTCACATAAATGGTAAAACATACTATACATAATACATCACAATACACCTTTATACACAAAGAGTGAAAGAAATACGAAACATAAAGACATCCAATACATGTATCTTTTTCCACCAATTATGGTGGACAAATTAGTGATCCTAGACTTCCTTTTAGTGTCTATATCAGGTATCCGTATTTGCACAGGGAAAAACATTTGGAATTTATTTTTTGGAAGAGAACTTAATCCTTAATCCTCAGACTGGAATATAATTTGTCATTCCTCTTTGCTTTGTTGATGTGCCGCCGCGTTTCGAATCCTAAGCGTTGAGTACCAGGATTCTCGTCAGGGCTGTTTAATTTTCTGTAAAGGATGTGTGACATTAAAGAAAAAAAATGTATTTTAATTTTTGGAGCTCCTTCCTTTTCTCATTTGATTTGCTAGCATTTTCTCATTTTATTGACAATTGTACCTGAGAAGTATTGTTTGTCTTCCCATCAAGTTTTAAATGGCTGCACCACGAGTTGTCTCTTGTTTTGGGGACTTTCTGTTAAAAGACAGAGAGGACTGTCAGTAATATTCATGTGGGATGTCTCATCTAAGTGGGGACTTTCGTTTACTGTTTCCTACCTTTTGTACTTCCTTCTGGTTCTTTACTGGATCATACGGCCATTAGTATATATCGCGCCCTGCAAAACATACATGTTTTGGTCTTTTATAATGAAATTTGTGTTTCACGTATCTGCTCACTTTAAGGTTTTAACATTTGTAAGTACCTGTTTGTGGGGCGATCTCTTCTTGGACCGCTTGTGCCACTGGATTATTTTGTACTGGTGCTTGTTTTCTGCGGGGAATAAACTCTATTTACTATATATTCTCTTGTAACAATCTATCTCTGTTAGCGGTTAAAAGCATTCACGTGCATACCTCTCTTGGCAATGTTTGTGGTGTTCGCCACTTCTAGTCCTCGCGTTCGAGTTCTCTCGCTCGTGCTTTCTGTAATACAGTGTGAAAAACCAATTTTCTATTCTGGCTATTGCTTCTTTAGCGATCTCTCGATTGTGTTGTTTATCGTCTTACGCTTACCTCAATTTCACTTGTGGTTTAGCTGCATTTCATGACGTCTTCTTGGATACCATTATTAGCGGTAGACATTTTGGGCAAAGGCTTCGCCTATTATGGTTTCTTCAGGATTTTAGGGAAATGTAGTTTCACTTGTATTTACTAATCAGACAGAGTTCATTAGATTGACCACTGTGATGCATTGTGGATTGCGAAGTTTTAAGTTTTAGTCAGCTCTGTCATACTGTTCAATCCTGTCATGGCACTATTGAACTTTAGAATTAAATATGCCTGTTTTTTAAAGCAACGCACTTTCAATGTCAATTGGACATTTAGCTGCATTAATAGCTGCTAGAATTGTCGATATAAATTCATTCTCGCCATGGGATTTTTCATTAAAAATGCTCAACCATTGGGCAGTGGCCACCTTCTTTTTTTATTCTCGATCTGTGTCGTGTGATTTGGGTATTTACCTGTTGATTTGTCTTCCCTACATAGATTTTCTTGCAGGGGCATATTATGGCCAAGGCCACGTTCTTGGTTTTAGTCAGAATGTTTCCATTTGGTACTGTTGTGATTAAATTCTGTACCTTCTATGGTACTATTGCAGGCCACACAATTGCCACACTTGTGATGGCCTTCAATTGGTTTTAAATTCCATTGTGATAGTAGGTCACTTTTTGGCGTAGGTAGAGAAATGTCTGCGCGCACTATTTGTTGTCCTATGCTCTGGTTCTTTTTCATCGCAAATAATGGTTTTGGAAAAGGACATTCAAGGTTCTCAAGGAGGTGCCAGTTTTTTAGTATAATTTGCCTGAATTTATTTGTATCAGGACCGAATGTTGGCACGCATACTAGTCTGTCAAGATCTTTTTTCTCTTTCACTTGAAGGACAATTTGAAAGAGAAAAAAGATCTTGACAAAAACCATTATTTGCTATGAAAAAGAACCAGAGCATAGTGAAGACAACATAACCCGTCAATATACTTATTTTGCCTCTGCACACACCAGTTTTTCCCGACTGGACAATCTTTTTACACACACCCTGACTACTGGCCTATTTCGGCAATCGAAGATTTACGCAAGAGGTATCTCTCATCACTCCCCCTTGGGGGTGTACTACTTGCAGGGCTCCCTCAAGCACCGCCCCACTTTTCCCCAAAATTGACACCTGGTATCTTCAGGATAAAGAAATTAGAGGAAACATTTGAAATAAGACAGCTCTATACTTTCAGGACAATCAGGGCTTAGTGGCCTTCGTCTGCACCCTCTGGGAAGCTTATAAGGTAGTGCTCTGTGATCAAGTTCTGGCCC
This sequence comes from Triturus cristatus, assembly GCF_964204655.1. NCBI lineage: Eukaryota > Metazoa > Chordata > Amphibia > Caudata > Salamandridae > Triturus > Triturus cristatus. Next base: position 269,181,884 of record NC_140593.1, on the reverse strand, counting down.
TACTAGAGGGATAAATAAAGACCAGAAACTAGAATATGACACTCTCGAGAAGGAAGTGTTAGTGCTAGAGGGAAAAGCAATAGTGGATGGGTCTGGCAGTGCGGGTCTTCAGCGTCGGTTGAAACAAGATGCTCTTCACACCCTTGCTGCAGCTATACTTTGGCAACGCAAAGGCTCCTTTACGATGTAGAAGACAAGGCAGGCAGACTGCTGGCCTTGCTGGACAAGAGAGACTGAGATAGGGCCTAGGTGCTTGAGGTGTTGAACACTGGAAGGATGTCGCAGAGAACCAATGCAGCAATAGCAGAGACTTTCATGGCCTACTATGAACTACTATATTCCCCTTCAGCGGCTAGGGGAGACTTAGACCACACCACTTACCTGCACGATATCGAACTGAAAGTACTTTTGCAAGTAGACAGTAAGTGATTGGACGGGGAACTGACTGAGAAGGAGGTGGAAGCAGCCATGCAGGTGCCATAGTGGGAGAAGGCAGTAGGCCCAATGGCTTACCAGTAGAACTGTATAAAATGTGTATAGCTGGGGTGGCTAAGCCATTATTAGCAATGTTCTGAAAGGCCAATGTGCATCAAGACCCACACATAAATGGGCTGCCAATGATTGTTGCTGGGAAGAACAAATATTGCTCTACGCAAACTATATCCTCCTGTATGTGATGCAGCCATATTGATCATCAGCCCAGTGTTACTTAAATTTGGGGAGTTCAGCGATTATTCAGACTATTGTATAAACTGGTCCAAGTCAATGTCGTCCCATTGACTAAGGGAATATCTCAGATCCCATGAGAGTGTGAGGCTCCGTTTGCGCAGGATTGGTTTAAATATTTAGGCATTAATATCACCCGTGACTCGCAAGAATTTATACACCTCAATGTGCTCCCCCAAGTGGAGAGACTTAGGTGTGACATGGCCCTTTTGCGACATTTACCCCACACGCTGATTTGAAGGGCGTCCCTATTACAATATGATGACCCTCCTGCGACGACCATATTTTGAAAAAAATTAACCAGGAAATCTGCACACTCCTCTGGCAGGGCTCCACCCCTAGTATTGCATTGCGTAAACTGCAAAGGGGAATATATGACGGAGGGCTTGGACTCCCAGATGCTCGCCTCTATTATTGGGCAACACAATTAATGGTGATAAATGATTGGGTCTTTTCAGACTAACTGGAGCCTGCCTGTCGCTTTGATCGGCATGCAATGGGAGAAGGTAGATATGATGCAGTTCTCCAACTGCATCGCGGTGAACGACATCTACCACCCCACAAGCAGTCAGTGGTCAGAGCCTGGAGGAAAGCAATGCAGTTCTTGGGGTGGTGAGGTAAACTGACAAACTAGACAAGCTGTGGCATAGTGAACTCAGTGGGGGGGCCTAAAGGTTTTCACCGGGTGGGAGCGAATTGGGATAGAATATGTATGGAGGGGACAGGCTCTACCTTTTGAAAACCTCTGCCAGGAATTCAGCTTGGCAGAAGCTGCACGCTACAAATATTTGCAATTGGGTCATGTGACACGGTGCTATTTACAAGAATGGGAAACCCTGCTGGAGTCATTCCCTCTGGAAGGCCGGCTATTAGTAGATCACGTGCCTCCAATCTCACTGGTCTATAGAAAGTTACTTAACAACTCTTCAAACGTACTGGTACACTTATGTGAAAGGTGGTCTGAAGACCTGGGAGACATTGATGACAAGGAATGGACCGAGGCTTTACAAAGTCCAAGGGAGTTTGCGATCAGGGCCAGATTTCACCTGATAAAATTGAGGATCTTACACAGATTGTATTATTCCAGGACGATCCTCTTCAGGGCCGGGAGGGCAGAGTCCCCTGTGTTGCCTTCGTGGTGGTGGCTAGAAAGCAACATTTTTCCATATCCCATGGGCATGCCCCCAGATTCAGATATTTAGGGCACAGGTCACCGAGGTTATGGCCCAGGTTACGTCCAGTACAGTCCCATTGAGCGCTAAAGAACCACTGTTTAACATGTCAAGCGAAGACCGCAGGACTAGATACCAAAGCATCTGGGTGATTTAGGCGACTACAGTGGCCAAGCAAAAAAATAGCCCAGGTGTCCGGGGAAATGGACCCAACTAATCTTGGGTAATGGTCTGGATGGCTGATTTAGACTGGTGTCAATGAGCTGAGCAGGGTAGAGGTTGCCTGAAAAAATTGGAAAAATGTGGGGGGCCTGCAGGGAGTTTAGGGGATTCTAAAGGCTTGCCAAGACAGATGAATTGCAAAGGGTTTACAATGTTGCATGCATCTGTGCTTTTTGAATCATTAACATGAAATATAATTGCACTACCAAAACACGTTTGTCTTTGAGACCACCTTACTTTGTATTGTATTCAAGATGCATTTACTGCCCGTACAACCAGTATGATGCAAACGTTAATAAAAAGATGTTTAAAAAAAAGAGAATACAAGTGAGTGCAAGTAATAGTGAGTGAGAAAATAGGAGTTTGTCAGAATATGAACAATATTGAGTGAGGGCAAAGAAGTGAGAGTTGGTGAGTGAAAGTAAAAGTGACAGAGTGATTGGGTTACTGCAAGTGAGTGAACATGAATGAATGTGACGTAATGAGAGTGACTGTAAGTGAGTGAAGTCTTATCTTATAGAGGCGCCTATGGCAAAATACTGGTGCTGGCATCCTGGGGCCAATACTTAACATGACAGACAATTGTGAAAAAATACTGGTACTTGGGGAGATCTTGCTTGGCATAATAGGCACCCATCATAAAATACTGTAACTCGCATACTAGATGTTATTCTTTGTATATGGGGCACCCTTGGAAAATGCTGGAGCTGGCATAGTTAAGGAAATTCTTAGCATCGAGCACCCATGGAAAAAGGCTTGTGCTAACACATTGGAAGCAATTCTTGGCACAGGAGGGGACATTTGTGGCACATGGAAAGGGGAAACCATGATCAAATGCTGGCTCTGGCACACTAGATGTAATTTTTGACAGATGGGTGACCCATTATGAATGGATTGCATTAATGAAATAAATCTACCATTGGCATATAGTATGTATTATTTTTTACATATGGGGCAGCCACTGCACTGAGGTCAACTCATAAGGACCATCAGGTGTTATTGGCTTGGTCCACCATTAAGGGCTTTGTGAATATTGTTAGAATGTGAAATGTTGGTTTGTTTGGGTAATAATGAAATTATTCTTGTTAGGTCTAGTATAGGTTTCAGCAATTTAAACTTAAGCTTAACCCTTGGTAGCTTTGGCACAGAGCAGAAAGGTTTAACTTGGAAAAAGTGCAAAGCATTTATAAATAGCAAAACAGTTAAAAGTCGAACACACAACACAACAAGAATTCCACTCCAATTCATACAAATTGAGACTATTTTAATTAGCAAAATGACACCAAAACAGCAAAATTGTAATAAGGAAAACCACGGACAACTGGTTGCGCTAAACCTGGAAAAGGTAAGTTTAAAGGCTGCCTTGAGGGAGCGCAGAAACAACTATTCAAAATGTTACCTTTGGACTTACAAACTTTAATGAAGAAAAAGTTGCCTACAAGTTTGTGGCTGGGCAAGCTGGATCCGAAGTGGGACTTGACAACGGTGGGCATGCAGAAGTGCAGGGTCCCGTTGCAGATTTGAAAGAAGGTGGGAAAGCTGCAAGCGGTTGAAGTTTGAAGTTCTTGCCCAGGAAGGCCTCTATGTCGCTCGAATGCTGCTCAACGTCGCTCCCAGCAAAGGTCTCATCGTTCAGACTTCTCTGGAAATCATATTTCTGTCAGCAGGGCAAATTAGCAAGATGAGGGTGGTTATTTAACATTAACAGCTGCAGCTTCAACGAAAACCATGGTCACCATGGGTTCTGCAGGCAGAAAGTTGTCAAAATGTTTTAAGGCCCAGCTTTTGAACTTTTATCAGGAGGACTCTTGCACAAGCCAATGGGTTCCAGGACCTCGTGAACAGTACTTGGGTGTCAGGACTCACTCCCACAGAAGCCACCAGCCAGGTCCAGGGCTGGTCCAGTTGAAAGTTGTCAGCTGGGCTCTTTCATGAATGCGGGTTTCTTGCAGCTTTCGAGCACTGTAGCTTAACAGGAGGTCAGCGAACATATCCTTGGAGTCCACTTCATTTTCCTGGGTACCAGTGGGAGCAGGTCCAGCCCTCAGGGTTCTCCTCACAGGTATCAACAGCCAGTGCAGTCCTTCTTCTATCTTCCAGAGGTCCAGTAGTGTTCTGAAGAAGCTGCTCAGGGGAGCCAAATTAAGGCTGGCACTAGCTTATGGGTGGGGGTGACTCCTGGCCTCACCCTGAAATATTTCGAGGGGTACCCCTGCCCACGTGTGCAGCAGTCCATGTGTTCCTTACTGCAACCAATCCCACAATGTCCCTCTCTATCTAAAACCAAGTTGGCAGAATGTATTTTCCCCTGTGCAGAACTTGTCTGCCCACCTTAGAAGTGTGGCCATGGAAATGAGTAAACCCTCCCCTGTGGTTACTCAAAACTGGTTCTTCGGGCATCTCTTTCTGTCCCACTGGGATTGGTGTCTGGTTGGCTAGTTATACAAAAGAGGGCCAGGCACAGGAGTGAGCTATATTTGCCAGTAACAGAGAAAGCATCTTGTGAAGATCTGCAAAGGGCTGGGCTCTGACTCCCTAGCCATCTTGTCAGGGGAAAATCATCTTCTCCCCACACCGAAGGCCTTTGTCTCAGCTCTGGAATCCAATTCACACCTAATCAAAGAGCTAGTCAGATTTTGGGTGGCAGTTGGAATGTCAGGCAAAAGGGCTTTTAAAGGCTTTAGGCATGCAAAAGATGACTTTTTAAAGTACTTTTTGTAAAATATTTGTTACAAATCCAACTTTACCAATGAATTGGATTTGTAATTGATATTTCAAATGTCCAATAATTACGTTTTTAGTTGGTTCCTAGATGGAGATAACTTTTTTAACTTTAATAAAGTAACCCAATGCATTCCTAAGGACCAGCCAACACTGCTACTTTGAAAATAGCTTTTTAGGCTTTTTGACTGTAAGGACTTGTTTGCCATTCAACCTTTACATGTTCTTCTTTTAACTGTCATGCAACCTACATTATGGGCATTTAAGGCCTTCTTAAGGGTGACTTATTCATATTTAAAAGGAGGGTTTAGGCATGTCAAAAGGGATTATTTCGAAACAATGAATTTGAAATTTACTGGCGGCAGGCCTGCAGTCATATTTTACGCTGTCATTTTAGGTGGCACAGTATGTGCTGCAGTCCACTATAGTCATTTAACTTTTAGTCCCTGGGTACATTTTATACCATAAACTAAGGACTTATATGTATGTTTAATATGCCAATTAGTCCTAAAAACAGCAGTGTCAGTCCACAACAATGTGGGTGGTCATGCAAAAAGAGGTATTTTCATGGGCACCCCTTCAGATCCCATGGCTTTTAAGCAAATGTATATGAGAACAGTACTTTAAAATACGCTATTTTACCTTACTGTTATCAAAATTTTCCAAGAGGGGGTAACCCCTGTCGTGCCCCCTTGGAAGAGGTCTGGTTCACTCACTTTGCTCACTCACTACAGTTCAAAGCAAGTATTGTCCCCCACCACTTTCAAAGATCATCTCACCACCTCAATATAGTTGGTTTCTGAAACAGAAATGTGTCTGTGTTGTGTTGTTATATTAATCCTATAGTTATTATGAACTTTATCAATATACATATAAAATACTCTCATATCATTAGGATTACTAGGAGGATTCAGAGTCAAAGTCATACATATAATTTCACTTTCTGTGATGTCATTAACGTCAAAGGATATGTGATGTCACTTCTCCTGCACCATTTTCTGACTGGCGCTGGTAGTTACTGCCTTTGTGCCGTGGGCCCTGCTACCAGGCCTGGGCCATTGCTTTGTTTAAACGGTATATAGTAATAAGATGTATTTACAATCAGTATAACAACCTACCTGTAAGCCCCTAGTATACGGTAGGGCATGTAGGTTTAGAAGCCCAGTAGATTTAATGCACTTAAGTGTGCACTGCTGTGGGGCCTGCTGTCATTTGAAAAGCCAGCCCTGCAGGCTGCTTTAAAAATAAAACAATGTCCAAATTCGACTTTAGAATTAAAAGTACTTCCAAAGTCCTAAACACCCCTAAGATCTATCCTAGGTGCCTCAAGTGTATGGTGCCATATTAAAATAAGCAAAGACGTCATACCAATTTCGTTTTTCCCCGCTGTAGTGCATTAGCTCCATGGACTAACATGGAAAGGTTTTATTTAACATTAATAAAGTCTACCTATTGACAGGCTTGAGCTAAAATAATAATTCAAAGTGCCAAAATAATAGTTAGAATTAATCCAACAACTTGGCAAGGTTGGATTTTAATATAACTATGACAAAAAAGAAATTAGAGCACTTGCTTTTCTGATGTGCCTGAATCCAGCCCTGGATCAGCCTCTCCTCATTGGCCAGCCTTTGACAAGCTGGGGCAAACTGCTCTGATGAGGTGTGAAGTAGCCTGCAAGAAAACAAAGAGACATCTGGTGGGAGGATATCTGCAGCTGCAGAGCAAAAGGCAGGAAGGGGGTTGTGTACCCAAACTGGTCTTCAAAGGGAGACAGACATTAAGGATATGAACCAGCCCCACTCCCCATTTCCTGAACCTCCAGCCAGATGAGAGCCCCTGTAATTAAATTAGCTTAGGGACTATAAGGGGAGGGTTAGGGAAAGTTAGTCACACCTGTAGGTTGGATTAGCCAGGCCTGAGCCCCCAGGAAAGATGTTCTCCATTTTAGAATTTTGTGACAGGGCTTTCTGGGACAAGCAAATGCTACACTTAAGGGGAAGTGGCCATCACAGAGGGTGGAGCCCTGCACGCCATTAGTCAGTGGTACCCCCTTCTTGGCAGCCCAGAAACTTGTATAAATATGGGAGAGCTGCCCAGCAACTAAGATCCCTGCCTGAAAAAAAGAACCCCTGGCCTGCGCTATGATTACTGCACTCTTAATGACTACACATGCTCCAGACTTTGGGCTTCTCCAAAAAAGGACTTTGCCTTGCTCTGAATGTTTAAGGAGTTCACTCCCTGAAAGCAACAGGTTAATCTGCATCATTTCGACCAATAAGAACCCAACTGACCAGCTTCACCTGGATTTTGAAGGATTTGACCAGGTGCATTGTGGGTATTGTACTGTAAACTTCCCAAGGAGCAGCTAAGAGCTTCTGGAACCTTGGATTGGTGTTGTGGTTACTTCAAAACCTCAAAATGACCTTCTAGAAGGAGATGCAGAAGTTTGAGACCATTTGGATTTTTTTTTATAACAAGCTCCATAAGTTGTCGGACTCGTTGTCGAGAGTCAAGCCTGTGACGTCTAACAGAAACTTGGACTAACATCCAAGTTTGTTCTGCTGTAAGCTCTGGAGCTCCCTTGCTGTCGAGGACGAGAACCAAGACCTCCAGGAGTCACAGAGGCATCACATTGAAACAAGCAGCTGTTGTCAAACTGCAACCCAGCCAGACGAGGAACCTCACTTGACATCAAGAGAAAAAGTTCCAAAAAAGTGACTAAATCAGCAGGTAAAATCTTGATGGGGCTCTACCGCTCATCATATCCGACCTGCACTCCATTGCAGTCAGCCGAAACTTTGACTTTGTCCCAGACAAGCACAACCAGATATCCCAAGTTGGCGCTTTTAGCTTTTAGGCACTAGAAAGAATTCACGGCCAGATGTACAAAGCTTTTTTCAGCTGGCATACGACCCAATGACTATTAATTAGGTTGGTCTATTGCGGCCCACTCGGAATCGTAAACAGAGTAAAAAACACACTGTTGTACATAGCTGTTTGAGATTTCCTAATAGCGAATTTCTAAAAAGTGCTATTAGGAACTCACAAAGCCAGAACTACATACAGTTGGTCCTTAATGTATGAAAATTCATATATCTGGTTCCCTTCATTGGATGTTTGTCATTTTGGTGTCATTTTAATCATAAACATATGTCCTATTTCTATAAATTGGTGTTGGATTTTCATTGTGAGTTGTGTCTTACTGATTTACGTTATTGGTGATTTTAAATGCTTTACACTCCTACGTTAAGTATGACTGCTCGTGAGCCAAGCTACCAATGGTTGATCAAGGATTCATTTATTGAGACTTGACTGGACCTCACTTTTGATTGTGGTGTTATTACTAGCTGTAGGTACCTACCTGCACCTAGTAATAAACCCCCTTCGAACACATTTGAAAAAAATTCTACTGTTTCAAAAAAAGGAATACTATCTGGACTCTTGTTACCTCGGCACAGGCTGTCTACCAAGGATTTCTGTACATCCAAACCCATGAGAGCGGGAGCATGAACTATAGCCACTGTACTGCCACAGCTGCATAAATAGCCAGCTGATAAATTCAGACCTTAGCGACTACCTGGGACCAGAGGCTTGCACGTACAGACGAGTCTGCCATGTTGTTTTGGGGCTTTTTGCAGGAGATGTAAAAGACATTGTCTGCATCTGTACCTGAATGATGCCTTAGCCATAGTGTTTTGGAGAATGTAGACATAAGATTCCAACCCTATTGGTGTAAGGTCACCGGAGGAGAAGGGGTGTAGCACCTAATTTTCAAATATGACTTTCATCATGACCCTGTATTGTATGTATGTATGTTTGCATGTGGTACTTCCATAGTGCAAAGCGAGCCAAAAGGCACCAGAATGATGTACAGGATCAAAGACAAGCATCAAGACAACGAGTGATAGGAGAGGCAGCTGCTTTATGGACTATTAAGGCACGGTGATGTAGTGTTCTGTACTGTGCTTCCATTTGACTTTTATGGTATGCAGTACTTCCTCTTACATGAAAGATAAGCAAGGGACTGGACAATATGTTATTTAGTCAATTGGTTGACAAGGACTGCTCACCCTTACTATCCTGAGAGTCAAATGCATAGAGTATTGAACTTGGCCAGTTTGCAGAGCCAAAGTAGGATGGACCCCAGATCCCTAGTGGCAAAAAGCCTCCACCACCACTGTTGGGGCCCTGAACGGGGTCGTACATTGAGCCATGAAACTCCTTTCAAAATCTTTAAAAGATGAGGAACTGGTTCCTGCTAACTTTTTCAATGTTGGTGAGCAGCTAACTCGTGTAGCATATGCAGTGTTAGCCATGTAACCTAATGCCCTACTGACATTTTTGTATGGCTGGGACACTGCAGCAGGAACCTCATGGTTTAGTTATGAGGTGATGGTCCTCATGAGCAGGACACTGGAAAGTGTGTCACATCCTATTTAGCACTACTAATCAACTAATATATGTAATTAGTGGGCACACCTGCTGTATAATCTCAAATCAGGGATGCAGATTCTAGCGCTGTTATAATGGTGTCTTAAATCATAAAGTCAGTGAGCCTGATTAACAAAGTTAAACTTTCACTTTTGTGTAAGTTTCCGATTGTTTGCTATTCACAGAGGAATTTGCGAGTAGTATCTTTATGTGTGCAGATTCTCTGCACATAAACAGATAGTTCTATTTATGTGCAAAGAGACTCCACACTTCCAAAGATGCTACTCGTAAATCCCTTTGTGAATAGTAAACAATCGTAAACTTACACAAAGTGTAAGTTTACCTGTGCAGATCAGGCCCAGTATTTTTAAGAAGGCACCCCAGAAATTTCTGAATAAACGCTGTAGAGCTGCAAAGTAACTGTTTAAAGAAGAAGATAGGCCTTGTAAATGTGTTGAAAGGATATTCCCCTTCTTTTATTCACACTTTAACTTGCAGGCTTCATTTTGTACACCAAAGAGCAGCTGTGCCCAGGCACTAGGGAGAAGAGCAAAGCTTTCTCGTAAAGTTTTGTGGAATGGAACTGTAAGTTGATGCTGCTGAATGAGAATTTTCACCTACACTGCCTTTAATTGAGTCCCTGATCACCTTATCCTGGACCCAAAGGACAATGAGTTAAGTCATCTCCAGTAGCCAAAATCAGATCTGTGCACTCTCTCTTGCCTTAGCCTTAAGTAGTCCTCACCAGTAACCCCTTCCTTCAGCCCTAAGTATGCTCAACATGTTAAGTACAATAATATGAAATTTGGTGACTTGATAACCAAATCCCTGTAGCCATCATTGATGTGTGTCTGTGATCAGTTTGTAGCAGGCCAAGGCGGGGCATGTGCAGTGGCGTTACAAAAGCCCCCGCAGCCCTGTGGTGCGAGGGGCCCCAGCTCTGGGGACCCCCTATGATACTGGCGGACCCCATGGCTGAGAGCTTCGGACTGGGTCTGGAGCGTGGGGGGCCCCCTACATGTACTTTGCAGGGGGGCCCCCTCAAGTTTCATTACGTCACTGGGCATGGGAAGCCAATCCACTGCTGAATTAAGTTTCTGACAGCGAGAGAGTACTGAATTCAGCTAAAATTCAATTGTTATGTTTAGTCTTTTGTCAAATTCAGCAAATAGAGCAGAGACCAGAATATGGAGGGACAAAATATCAAGGAGGTCAGTGCATGGAGGGAGGTATGGATCTACTATTAGCTCCACATCTATGTGCCATGGAGATATATATATCACCAAGGTGAGGTGTGGAACTAGGTATAAAAAAATCTATGCAAATTTTACCTTCAGTATTTTGTCCCTCGATATTCTGGTCATGATATTGTGACCCACCGATAGTCTGGCTTCGATATTCCTGACCCTCACCTCCACATTAGTGTCTGTCTTATCACCATCAGTCTGACCAATGTGGATTGCCGAGCCATCGGCAGCGATGGTTAGTTTTGCTGGGTTCGGCTGATACACCCTTGAGCTGTGCCTGCAATGGAGCCCAAAGGTACTGGAGAAACACTCATTAGTGACTCTATCAAAGGAGTTTATTTAAATCAGGAGCGAACAGGACTGAGCACTGTGGGAAAACGACTGATGTAAAACATTAGTGTGAAGTACTGACAGCATTTCATCTAACATCACACTTTGCACATTTTGTCTTAAAGTGGTACCCAACAACTTGCATATTTGTTGTCTCTTTCCCTACGTCTATTATCACTTCTGTTCTCGCCAGTCTTAAAGATAGGAGGATGCCTTTTTTACTCTTTTTTTATTATTTATTATTGTTTATTTTTAATGTATTTATAATGTATATATGTAATGTATGATCATTCTTTCTTATCGTAATATATTATGATATATATTCATTGCCTCCCAATATTTCTAAAGACAAGCATTCTGCATGGAATAGCATCTATGACAAACTACTGTCCTACATAGGGGCCAACCTGAAGCCTGATTTGATGCTGGGTCAGGCCGAATGAGATGTAAAGTCCGTGTCCGGTCACAGCTTCTTGAAATGGCAAAACAATAATCCAGCATGCTTACACTGTGGAATCAAAAAACATGGTGGTAGTGATAATTCGGGGAACTAATTCTACATGGTTTATTTGTAGCACATCTTACTTTTAACAAAAACTGTTAATACAATCGGCGATGCGGAATTTTGATAGTTGTGACATTTCACCTAAAGAAGACATTTCACAGATGTGTTTCTAGAAGAAAAATTGCATGGAACAGCTTTTTGCATTCTAAATTTTAATGTGGAGTTTCAAAACAGCATACAACAAGGTTAATACGACATTGTTTTACCAAATACATCCATCATACTCAAGTAGAAAGGAAACTAACCGAGTTATTCAGGAAATAAAACACAGACGGACAAGCTGGTACAGGAAGAACATTCCAGTGGTTGGCATCTTTGACTTACCTCCATCGAGCAAACACTGCGTGCGGCCGTGGGTGCAGGCATCAGAGCTGGAACTTTTTGAGGGGAACCACAAACAACCAACGAGGCCACAAAAAAGTACGGCCAAATCAGTACAGAAATTACATTCATATGGTTATTATTTTTAATCACGTGACGTTCTGTGCACCTCGGCCTCTGTGGTTTTCTACACAGCATGCAGTCATTACGTGAATAATTCTGAATATGACTGCAATGATGAAGAATTTTGCCTTCTGAGAAAAACATGAAAAATAATGATTCTACACAGAAGCATTAACTAGTGAAAGACTATATAGAGGAGTGTTGACCACAGACACAATTTGCTTCAAAAGCAATTGTTTGAAGTTAAATGCACCACAGTGACCTAAAATCATTAAATGTAAGACGTTTTTGTCTTAATTTTTTGCATCAAAAGAGTGTCATTTTTTGCAGCCTCAGTGAATTGCCCTAAGGGAGACTAGGATGCTCAGGCGTGTGTCCCATGTTCGCACATGCTGCTCTTCATGTGTAGTGCCCTCCCCCCCTTGGAGCATGCAAATGAACACAGTACACATCGGGGGTTCCATAACAGACGTCTTTACACACTGCACACATTACATCATGATTTTAATAGCCACACCTTAACACCTCCCAACAGATCACATAACTTCTTGTTTAAAGTCTGGCCAGAACCACGAGGGTCCAAGCGCTTCTAACATCAAAGACACTACATCTCCGCCTATTGTTTAACAAAAAGTACAAATAACAATGAGCATCACATTTCCTCAAGAGTCGTTGAGGTGTCTGCACTTGTCTGCCAGATCGGGTGCTATGAGGTAGTTGAGTTGCACCTGGACTAGGCACCGATGCTTGAGCAGGACCTTCAGGCCGAGTCGTCTCGCTCGCAACCTCAGCAGTTGACGAACACTGAGGGAAATGCTTAAAGTGTGAAAAGTCTCTCATGATGGACTTTCTGGGACGATGCGCTGTCACCATGTGTCCCTTGCTCGTCACAACCCTCAAAGGATAAGCAGCAAACTGAGCTTCCACTTTTATTTCTGTTTGACCAGTGCCCAATCTCCTTCATCAAAGACTGTCGTTGTGCATGTCGGAACCAATCAGCATAAGTCTTCATCTTGTGCTTTCCAAAAGAGTCTGTGACACAAATCTTTTCAGCATTCACCCATTGGTTCGGAGTTCATTGCTGTAGCTCGGTTCCGATGGCTCTCCCAAATAGCAAGGTGGGAGGGCTTTCACCAGTTGTGGAATAAGGAGTAGCTCAATAGGGATGAAGGGCTTGACACAGGGCTTGATCTAGACTAATTCCTTCAATTGATGCTAGCTAGATCACTCTTTTAAGGGTACTCAAGAATCGTTCGACAACACCATTGGCGTGAGGCCACAGAGATGTGCTCTTCTGATGCTTGACATTAACTCAATTGAGAAATTCCTTGAATTCCCTGCTATTGAATGGTGGGCCATTGTCAGATTTTAGGACAGAGGGAATGCCCCACGCCACAAAGATGGCATCAAGCTGCACAAATACTTTGTCATGGGTTGTCGATGACAAGTCCTCCACCAGAGGAAAATGCAAATATTCATCAATAACTACCATGAGATGATGTCCATTTTTTAAAGGGGCCAAGGAAATCAACTGCAACTCTTTCCCAGGTGTGCGCAAGTAGGTCAGACATTGTCATTGGATGTTGATTGCATCATTTTGGGGGACAAGCAATTGCAGAGATGGCATGCTTTCAGTTGTTTCTCAACCTGTTCATCAAGATAAGGGTACTAGACACGAACTCTTAAAGCTCTTGTGGTGGCTACAACACCACAATGTCCTTCATGAGCTAGTTCAATTACTTGTTGTCTCACGCTCTGGGGCATGATGATTCTCAAGTGTAGTGTTGTATATGTTAGAGATAGCAGAACCCCTCAGGTACATGACCGACTCCCTAGAATAGTGACGTAAGTGATTGGGTATGGGTAAGAAATTAATGATGTAGTACAGGTAGTTAACGATTACACTCTGAAGAATAAAGACGTGTAATACTGAGCTCCATGTGTGACATGATCATTTACATGTGCCCGGGATGGGGCGGACACTACAACTGGAGAAGAGATAGGGGATTACATAAACTCTGCAATCCAAAGAGCCAAGAGTGCTCTCCCGGAGAGTTTGCGTGGTCCAGCAAACCGCTCGTGCAAGCCACGTGTGCCTCAGTCGAAGTGAAAATCGTTCAGCGGCATATGTGGAGTCAAATCGCAACTCATGCATGTGCAAGGCCTGTGAAGAAAGTGAGAGCCTTATAGAAAGTTTGTTTGTTGTCAGCTATAAATTTGCTGGTAAAGTCGAGACAAGAGAGACTGCACCACAACCTGACACAGAGCCGTCATTGTTACAGTTCAAGAATGCTAAACGTAGTGACAACCAGGTACAGAGAAGCACTAAAGGTAGTGATAGCCGAGTGCAAAGAAGGGCTAAAAGCGGAAACATTTCTGACACAAAGAAATGCTAAAGGCAGTAGAAATCAGGTACCATGCAAAGAGGTGAGAGTGGTGAAGATCCAGTCAAAGAAAAAAAGCTGCTACTTACCGCCAAAGAAGAGGACAGCACCTCACAACCAGAGAGCAGGTGTGACATTCCAAATGTTAGCACATGGCAGGTGCGTGACGTATGTGCCAGTCTGAGTGGGAAGGAGACACTCCCGACAGCAGAAGGTTCCACAGGTTAGGATGCTGCTGCATTCCTAAAACCACCGCCCCCTTCGGTACCGCCAAAAAGCAGAATATTGGTGACCGATGGACTGCCTGGATTGAATCCTTCGATCATTTTATTGATGTGGTGGGTGGCCTGAGCATGTGTGTGGCGGCCATTTTAGGAAGGCAGGCATTGTGCTTTTGCCATAGGCGTACATTGACTGTCTTCCATTTCTTGTTGTTGTGGGTGTGTGGCGGCCATTTTGTGGACCCATCCAAGCAGTGTGCTTGCTTTTGCGATTCTGTTCCAAGCTTGTGGCCTAGTCTGCCAGTACGCCCAGAGGTAGTCATCCTCAAATCTTTGGTGCATTATTTAAATTTACAGTTTGTGTTGTCTGTTGATTTTTTTTTTACACCATGGATGACTTTGGATTTCATTGCAAAAGGTGTTTTTTGGGGTGGGATTGCAGTTTTTGGGTGTGTGTTAAATAAATAGGGCTTTTGAGCCAGTAGGTAACCCTAGGGATTCAGCTCGCGTACTTTCGGTAACTCTGCACAGCGCGACAACGCGGACTTACAGTTTTCGTCATTTTGCGCTCTCAATATACGTGTTCGCGCACGCGATAAAGCCTTTTTGTACAGTTCGCGATCCCGAACACGCAGCATTTGCAATCTGGCCAACAATATCTCGCGAGCAACATAAATCCTTCTCGAAAACGCTGATTTTGTGCATTTGGCTAAAAAAACTCCTCAGGTTGTCATTCTGCTGTAGTTTTGGAGCACGGAGAAGCTTTTATTTAAAAAAAAATATTTTTAGGAGAGGAAGAAAGTCCCACAGAGACTACAACTTCCTGTTCCTGTCCTTTGTAATCACTTTTTGGTTATTATTGTGGTGGGTGGCCTGAGCATGTGTGTGGCGGCCATTTTAGGAAGGCAGGCATTGTGCTTTTGCCATAGGCGTACATTGACTGTCTTCCATTTCTTGTTGTTTTGGTGTTTGGCGGCCATTTTGTGGAGCCATCCAAGCAGTGTGCTTGCTTTTGCCATTCTGTTCCAAGCTTGTGGCCTAGTCTGCCAGTACGCCCAGAGGTAGCCATCCTCAAATCTTTGGTGCATTATTTAAATTTACAGTTTGTGTTGTCTGTTGATTTTTTTTTTACACCATGGATGTCTTTGGATTTCATTGCAAAAGGTGTTTTTTGGGGTGGGATTGCAGTTTTTGGGTGTGTGTTAAATAAATAGGGCTTTTCAGCCAGTAGGTAACCCTAGGGATTCAGTTCGCGATCCCGAACACGCAGCATTTGAAATCTGGCAAACAATATCTCGCGAGCAACATAAATCCTTCTCGAAAACGCTGATTTTGTGCATTTGGCTAAAAAAACTCCTCAGGTTGTCATTCTGCTGTAGTTTTGGAGCACGGAGAAGCTTTTATTTAAAAAAAAATATTTTTAGGAGAGGAAGAAAGTCCCACAGAGACTACAACTTCCTGTTCCTGTCCTTTGTAATCACATTTTGGTTATTATTGTGGTGGGTGGCCTGAGCATGTGTGGCGGCCATTTTGTGGAGGCAGGCATTGTGCTTTTGCAATAGGCCTGCATTGTCTGTCTTGTATTCCTGACCGTTTGTTGTTTTTGTGAGTGGCCTGGCCATGTGGTGGCGGCCATTTTGTGGTACCAGCCACTGTGCTTTTTCCATAGGCCTCCAAGCTTGTGGCCTAGTCGTACAGTAGGCCCAGGGGTACTACTCATCAATCATCATGGGTGCATGGAATTTAAACAACTGTTTTTGTGTTGTGCGTTAAAGTTTAACATTATGTATGGCTTTGGATTGAATTGTAAAATGTGGGCTTTACTTTTTTTCGGGGGACATTTCACTTTGTGGGTGTTGTAAATAAATGTCTTTAGTTTTGATGTGTATATGTTCGATGTTGTTGCTCCCTGATGCTGCATCCATCCCATAAGATGCACACATTTTTATTTAGGGCAAACAGGCTACACTACATTTATGTTTCTGTTCTTTGCTATTCTTCTTCCTGAGTGTACACAGTACAAGTACACCAGGAGCCCTGGCCTTGTCAGTCTCTTAAATGGCTATACTGTTGTTGTTCACTGACTTCATAAAATTTAATAATTGTGACCACCCACCAGACACTAAGAAGTTATATATTATATTATTGATCTTTTGACTGATGTTCTTCTGGCTTTTTTGCTTTTAGGTGCACAAAAGACAGAGGAGGTGTGTCATCATCATCGACCGTTGTGGTGCCAGACCGACGTCCTCCTGCTGTACACGACCTGACATGTGAGTGACCTGACCAGGCATCTCTGCAACTTGTGCAACTGAGTGCTGTTTTGACATCTGAAGAAGATGCTCCCAAAGAAAGCAGGTAGCGGGTCCTCCGGTACCAAGAAAGTTGCCATGGAGAAGAAGGAACAGAAGAAGAAGGAAGTGTTACTTAAGTCTGGTGTGCCTCCCAAAACCTTTTTTGGTACACCAAAATGACGCCTGCAGCAGCGGTGTCTGGGGGCCAAGCTGGGTGCAGCACCTCCACATCAGTGGGCCCAACCCACCAACCCAGGCCCAAGCAGATGAGTGTGGAAAAGGTAGCCAGCCTTATGGTGGAAAGCAGTGATGCTGAGCCTGAACTAAACTTATCGCTATCTCAAAGTAGTACACAATCAACGCAGGAGGGAACACAGCAGATAAGTGGTCAACAGCCGCAGCCACCGCTTGCAATAGTAGCTGTAGTTCCTCCCGAAGTAGGGGCAGTTCAGGAAATTGAGCCTCATGCAGAGGAAGAAGAGGAAGCCACTCCTTTAGAAGTTCCATTGGCTTCCAAATCCCCATCAAGCCTCAGTGAATTGCCCTAAGGGAGACTAGGATGCTCAGGCGTGTGTCCCATGCTCGCACATGCTGCTCTTCATGTGTAGTGCCCTCCCCCCCTTGGAGCATGCAAATGAACACAGTACACATCGGGGGTTCCATAACAGACGTCTTTACACACTGCACACATTACATCATGATTTTAATAGCCACACCTTAACACCTCCCAACAGATCACATAACTTCTTGTTTAAAGTCTGGCCAGAACCACGAGGGTCCAAGCGCTTCTAACATCAAAGACACTACATCTCCGCCTATTGTTTAACAAAAAGTACAAATAACAATGAGCATCACATTTCCTCAAGAGTCGTTGAGGTGTCTGCACTTGTCTGCCAGATCGGGTGCTATGAGGTAGTTGAGTTGCACCTGGACTAGGCACCGATGCTTGAGCAGGACCTTCAGGCCGAGTCGTCTCGCTCGCAACCTCAGCAGTTGACGAACACTGAGGGAAATGCTTAAAGTGTGAAAAGTCTCTCATGATGGACTTTCTGGGACGATGCGCTGTCACCATGTGTCCCTTGCTCGTCACAACCCTCAAAGGATAAGCAGCAAACTGAGCTTCCACTTTTATTTCTGTTTGACCAGTGCCCAATCTCCTTCATCAAAGACTGTCGTTGTGCATGTCGGAACCAATCAGCATAAGTCTTCATCTTGTGCTTTCCAAAAGAGTCTGTGACACAAATCTTTTCAGCATTCACCCATTGGTTCGGAGTTCATTGCTGTAGCTCGGTTCCGATGGCTCTCCCAAATAGCAAGGTGGGAGGGCTTTCACCAGTTGTGGAATAAGGAGTGGCTCAATAGGGATGAAGGGCTTGACACAGGGCTTGATCTAGACTAATTCCTTCAATTGATGCTAGCTAGATCACTCTTTTAAGGGTACTCAAGAATCGTTCGACAACACCATTGGCGTGAGGCCACAGAGATGTGCTCTTCTGATGCTTGACATTAACTCAATTGAGAAATTCCTTGAATTCCCTGCTATTGAATGGTGGGCCATTGTCAGATTTTAGGACAGAGGGAATGCCCCACGCCACAAAGATGGCATCAAGCTGCACAAATACTTTGTCATGGGTTGTCGATGACAAGTCCTCCACCAGAGGAAAATGCAAATATTCATCAATAACTACCATGAGATGATGTCCATTTTTTAAAGGGGCCAAGGAAATCAACTGCAACTCTTTCCCAGGTGTGCGCAAGTAGGTCAGACATTGTCATTGGATGTTGATTGCATCATTTTGGGGGACAAGCAATTGCAGAGATGGCATGCTTTCAGTTGTTTCTCAACCTGTTCATCAAGATAAGGGTACTAGACACGAACTCTTAAAGCTCTTGTGGTGGCTACAACACCACAATGTCCTTCATGAGCTAGTTCAATTACTTGTTGTCTCACGCTCTGGGGCATGATGATTCTCAAGTGTAGTGTTGTATATGTTAGAGATAGCAGAACCCCTCAGGTACATGACCGACTCCCTAGAATAGTGACGTAAGTGATTGGGTATGGGTAAGAAATTAATGATGTAGTACAGGTAGTTAACGATTACACTCTGAAGAATAAAGACGTGTAATACTGAGCTCCATGTGTGACATGATCATTTACATGTGCCCGGGATGGGGCGGACACTACAACTGGAGAAGAGATAGGGGATTACATAAACTCTGCAATCCAAAGAGCCAAGAGTGCTCTCCCGGAGAGTTTGCGTGGTCCAGCAAACTGCTCGTGCAAGCCACGTGTGCCTCAGTCGAAGTGAAAATCGTTCAGCGGCATATGTGGAGTCAAATCGCAACTCATGCATGTGCAAGGCCTGTGAAGAAAGTGAGAGCCTTATAGAAAGTTTGTTTGTTGTCAGCTATAAATTTGCTGGTAAAGTCGAGACAAGAGAGACTGCACCACAACCTGACACAGAGCCGTCATTGTTACAGTTCAAGAATGCTAAACGTAGTGACAACCAGGTACAGAGAAGCACTAAAGGTATGGATAGCCGAGTGCAAAGAAGGGCTAAAAGCGGAAACATTTCTGACACAAAGAAATGCTAAAGGCAGTAGAAATCAGGTACCATGCAAAGAGGTGAGAGTGGTGAAGATCCAGTCAAAGAAAAAAAGCTGCTACTTACCGCCAAAGAAGAGGACAGCACCTCACAACCAGAGAGCAGGTGTGACATTCCAAATGTTAGCACATGGCAGGTGCGTGACGTATGTGCCAGTCTGAGTGGGAAGGAGACACTCCCGACAGCAGAAGGTTCCACAGGTTAGGATGCTGCTGCATTCCTAAAACCACCGCCCCCTTCGGTACCGCCAAAAAGCAGAATATTGGTGACCGATGGACTGCCTGGATTGAATCCTTCGATCATTTTATTGATGTGGTGGGTGGCCTGAGCATGTGTGTGGCGGCCATTTTAGGAAGGCAGGCATTGTGCTTTTGCCATAGGCGTACATTGACTGTCTTCCATTTCTTGTTGTTGTGGGTGTGTGGCGGCCATTTTGTGGACCCATCCAAGCAGTGTGCTTGCTTTTGCGATTCTGTTCCAAGCTTGTGGCCTAGTCTGCCAGTACGCCCAGAGGTAGTCATCCTCAAATCTTTGGTGCATTATTTAAATTTACAGTTTGTGTTGTCTGTTGATTTTTTTTTTACACCATGGATGACTTTGGATTTCATTGCAAAAGGTGTTTTTTGGGGTGGGATTGCAGTTTTTGGGTGTGTGTTAAATAAATAGGGCTTTTGAGCCAGTAGGTAACCCTAGGGATTCAGCTCGCGTACTTTCGGTAACTCTGCACAGCGCGACAACGCGGACTTACAGTTTTCGTCATTTTGCGCTCTCAATATACGTGTTCGCGCACGCGATAAAGCCTTTTTGTACAGTTCGCGATCCCGAACACGCAGCATTTGCAATCTGGCCAACAATATCTCGCGAGCAACATAAATCCTTCTCGAAAACGCTGATTTTGTGCATTTGGCTAAAAAAACTCCTCAGGTTGTCATTCTGCTGTAGTTTTGGAGCACGGAGAAGCTTTTATTTAAAAAAAAATATTTTTAGGAGAGGAAGAAAGTCCCACAGAGACTACAACTTCCTGTTCCTGTCCTTTGTAATCACTTTTTGGTTATTATTGTGGTGGGTGGCCTGAGCATGTGTGTGGCGGCCATTTTAGGAAGGCAGGCATTGTGCTTTTGCCATAGGCGTACATTGACTGTCTTCCATTTCTTGTTGTTTTGGTGTTTGGCGGCCATTTTGTGGAGCCATCCAAGCAGTGTGCTTGCTTTTGCCATTCTGTTCCAAGCTTGTGGCCTAGTCTGCCAGTACGCCCAGAGGTAGCCATCCTCAAATCTTTGGTGCATTATTTAAATTTACAGTTTGTGTTGTCTGTTGATTTTTTTTTTACACCATGGATGTCTTTGGATTTCATTGCAAAAGGTGTTTTTTGGGGTGGGATTGCAGTTTTTGGGTGTGTGTTAAATAAATAGGGCTTTTCAGCCAGTAGGTAACCCTAGGGATTCAGTTCGCGATCCCGAACACGCAGCATTTGAAATCTGGCAAACAATATCTCGCGAGCAACATAAATCCTTCTCGAAAACGCTGATTTTGTGCATTTGGCTAAAAAAACTCCTCAGGTTGTCATTCTGCTGTAGTTTTGGAGCACGGAGAAGCTTTTATTTAAAAAAAAAATATTTTTAGGAGAGGAAGAAAGTCTCACAGAGACTACAACTTCCTGTTCCTGTCCTTTGTAATCACATTTTGGTTATTATTGTGGTGGGTGGCCTGAGCATGTGTGGCGGCCATTTTGTGGAGGCAGGCATTGTGCTTTTGCAATAGGCCTGCATTGTCTGTCTTGTATTCCTGACCGTTTGTTGTTTTTGTGAGTGGCCTGGCCATGTGGTGGCGGCCATTTTGTGGTACCAGCCACTGTGCTTTTTCCATAGGCCTCCAAGCTTGTGGCCTAGTCGTACAGTAGGCCCAGGGGTACTACTCATCAATCATCATGGGTGCATGGAATTTAAACAACTGTTTTTGTGTTGTGCGTTAAAGTTTAACATTATGTATGGCTTTGGATTGAATTGTAAAATGTGGGCTTTACTTTTTTTCGGGGGACATTTCACTTTGTGGGTGTTGTAAATAAATGTCTTTAGTTTTGATGTGTATATGTTCGATGTTGTTGCTCCCTGATGCTGCATCCATCCCATAAGATGCACACATTTTTATTTAGGGCAAACAGGCTACACTACATTTATGTTTCTGTTCTTTGCTATTCTTCTTCCTGAGTGTACACAGTACAAGTACACCAGGAGCCCTGGCCTTGTCAGTCTCTTAAATGGCTATACTGTTGTTGTTCACTGACTTCATAAAATTTAATAATTGTGACCACCCACCAGACACTAAGAAGTTATATATTATATTATTGATCTTTTGACTGATGTTCTTCTGGCTTTTTTGCTTTTAGGTGCACAAAAGACAGAGGAGGTGTGTCATCATCATCGACCGTTGTGGTGCCAGACCGACGTCCTCCTGCTGTACACGACCTGACATGTGAGTGACCTGACCAGGCATCTCTGCAACTTGTGCAACTGAGTGCTGTTTTGACATCTGAAGAAGATGCTCCCAAAGAAAGCAGGTAGCGGGTCCTCCGGTACCAAGAAAGTTGCCATGGAGAAGAAGGAACAGAAGAAGAAGGAAGTGTTACTTAAGTCTGGTGTGCCTCCCAAAACCTTTTTTGGTACACCAAAATGACGCCTGCAGCAGCGGTGTCTGGGGGCCAAGCTGGGTGCAGCACCTCCACATCAGTGGGCCCAACCCACCAACCCAGGCCCAAGCAGATGAGTGTGGAAAAGGTAGCCAGCCTTATGGTGGAAAGCAGTGATGCTGAGCCTGAACTAAACTTATCGCTATCTCAAAGTAGTACACAATCAACGCAGGAGGGAACACAGCAGATAAGTGGTCAACAGCCGCAGCCACCGCTTGCAATAGTAGCTGTAGTTCCTCCCGAAGTAGGGGCAGTTCAGGAAATTGAGCCTCATGCAGAGGAAGAAGAGGAAGCCACTCCTTTAGAAGTTCCATTGGCTTCCAAATCCCCATCAAGTTCTTCACCAAGCCCCCCTTCTGATGATCTAGATGACACTTGGAAGCCACAAACTGAGTCTGAGAGGGAAACACGTCACAAGAGCAGGCATGGGAAAAGGAAGGTTCCAGAAAGCCTTACACTTATGGAGGTTGATGTAGAAGAGCAGGATGATGATGATGATGATGATGAGCCAGTCATCACGAACATCACTCCCGGGCCTGAGGAGATGGAGACCAACATTTTTACACTATCCAAAATGGCTGCAAGGGATGTAGCACGCATACTTCCAACACAGGTAACACCAACACGACCTCCAGCTTCCATATTTACATTAGCATAGGGCACCACCTCAGCAGAAGTAGGTAGTGGTACTGCACAGAGTCAAATTCAACACACACCCTCCAGTTCATCCAGCATTGGAAGTGGGAGTGGCACCTCCAGCAGGAGACAAAAGTTAAGCTCCCAGTGTGGGACTTCTTTACGGTTAGCGGAAAGAAGGAGAACATTGCTATATGCTCCATTTGTCATACCTCTGTTAGTCGTGGTAAGCTTGGTACAAACTATGGTACCAGAGGCCAAATGACCCATCTGAAAAAACACCACGCAATCCAGTGGGAGGAGCACCTTAGTCGCATGAAAACTAGAACCATTGCTGTTGGGCATAAACAAGTAGAAAGTCCGCTCACGGTGGAACAGGAAGAAGAGGGAGACATTCTCTGTGGTAGTGGTACACAAAGTAGCCCTGTCCCCAGCACTGCAGTGGTAACGCCCACATCCTCAGCCACATCTCATTGGCACAAGAGTAAGAGTCAGCCTGAGACACCAAGGAGTATTGCTGGCCCAAAAAGTGCGACATTGACCACAGGAAGGAATACCATGCAGCCTACCATTCTTAGCATGTTTCCTAGGCCGGAGGGGCTGTACGAACGCAACCACCCATTAGCACATTTGTACAATGCGAAGCTGGCTAAAATGTTAGCACTGGACCTTCTCCCTTTTTCTTTTGTTGAAGGGGTGGGTTTTCTTGAATTTGTGAATTTGTGAACACCATCTGCCCAAAATGGAAAGTTCCCAGCCGCTACTATTTCGCAAGAGTTACTGTTCCAGCACTACATCACGACGTGCTGGAATTGCTTGGAAAAGCCTTAAAACAGAGTGCTGTTCAGAGTATACACCGACAACAGACATGTGGACCAGTTGCCAAGCCACTGATTACATGTGCATCACTGCACACTGGGTCTCTTTTTCGGGTGTTAAAGATAAGATATCTGACGGTGTTGTTGACACCGCTGAGATTTTTAAAGACACTCGCAAACATGCAACTGTAGCCATGTTTGCTATAGAGAAATCTCATTCTGCTGCAAACATTTTGGATGAGTTTAACAGCAAGGTGTTTGAGTGGCTGCGACCAAGAGGGCTTACCATTGGTTTTGTTGCCACGGACAATGGCAGTAATGTAGTTAGGGCCATGAAAGATGGTGGCTATTTCAGGGTCTCATGTTTGGCACACTGCATTAACATTGTTGTTCAAGACTTTCTGAAAAATGAAAGCAAAATCAGCAGCTTTCTGACCACCTGCAGAAGAATATGCACACATTTCAACCATTCTTTTAAAGTCCGGAAGCAGCTGAGGGTCATTCAACGTGAGCATAAAATGCCAGTCAAAGCACTCATCCAGGAGGTGCCAACACGTTGGAACTCAACGTATTACATGCTTGAGCGTCTGTTTGAGCAGTACATACCACTTAATGCTTATGTCATGAAAAGGCCAGGGGATCCTACTGTGAAAGGCATGACAGTTGAGATGGCCCAATGGGACCTTGTCAAATGCCTGACAGAGATGCTACTTCCTTTTGAGGTCTCCGCACGTGAAGTGAGCAGGGAGGACTGTACTATGGGCCAAGCTATCCCATTGTTGTACATGCTAGAGCAAGAGCTGAAGGAGGTGTCAGAAATGTACGCAGGTGTGGATGACAAAGTAGACGTATATTATTTGGCAGACACCTTAGTCGCTCGCTTATCTGACAATACAAGGATTCAAAATAACATTGTGTCACATCCACATTACATTACTGCCTCAATTTTGGATCCACGTTACAAATTATTGCTGCGCAGTAATGAAGTAATTCCTTTTTCAGAAGTGGATGTTGCCCAGTACAAAACTTTGATAGCTGAGGAAGCCACTGACTTTGAAAACGAACAGATCTTAATTAGAGGCCCGCCCCCCCAGGGCAGAAAAAGTACTGGAGGGCACCCAGAGTCAAGTTCTACTTCAGAGGCCGAGAGCAGTGTGTTTGCCTCCCAGCAGTCAACAACACTGCCAGCAATAACATCAACAGCACCAACAGGATCATCAGGCACATTTAAAAAAACGGCAGGTGATTGGTTTCTACGGAAAGGGTTTTGTAGGTCCATGACTGATGCAAAGGCAAAAGAGGCCAAGCAAATCGGAGCACCCCTGAACATTGAGCGGATGGTTCAGGCCTATCTAGATGACACAACAGAGGTCTTCATGGAGCAAAGCCCATTGGTGTATTGGTATGGGAAAATAAGCCAATGGCCAGTGCTCAGCAGGCTGGCGATAAAGTATGTGGCTTGCCCTGTTGCAAGTGTCTCTTCAGAGCGTGTTTTCAGTGCTGCTGGTGCCATTGTTACTGTCAAAAGGACCAGTCTCTCGCCTAAAAGCGTTGAGAGGTTAACCATGATCAAAATGAATCAACACTTTATACCACCGGAGTACAAAATACGTGATTCACAGCAGGAATAGGAGAGCGACTTCGATGACATAAGTAGTGGGTTGTTAGACGTACTTCTGTTCGAACCACCAGAGTTTGAGGACGAGCTCCTCTTCCCTGACAACTAGGCTTTCAAATTGTTCTCCCTTCCTTTGTTTGTGTGTGACTGTGTATCTGTTTTTCTGGTTCAAAATCTAATCACAACAAATCCATCAACGGTCTCCTCTTTTTATTTCCCTATTGGAGTTGCACGTCTGTGCATAACTGTCCACTCCACTCCTCAGGGTCCTGCTCCATCTTCCTTAATCTCCATAAATACGTTTCAAGCAAGCCAGACATTGGATGGAGATGGAGAATAGTACAATGCATGTTGCCTCTAACAGTCCCTCCATAAGAAGTGAAACGTGACTCCAGCTATATTCCGTTTTGTTTCCAAGCCGAAAGAAACTCATCACTGACTGTCAGAAGGCTAGGCAGGCATCAGATCTGACAGCCAAAGAGAACAGCAAGGCAGGTAATGAGTGATTATTGTGAATGATGGCATGCATTGCATTGGATGCTGGCTGACTACGAATGAATGTGCATGAAGTAAAACCATACTACTTTATCGACAAAGTAAAAGTGACTCAGGTGAGGTGACAGTTAATGTTTCCTTGTTGTTTAATAACCACATTGTACTCCTACCACTGCAGGTGCCGGCCAATATCCTTTGCAATTTTGTCATATGGAATATATTATAAACTTAATCAGTCACTACAGACTGAGTTGGTGTTGGAGAATACGTACCACACGGTCATCATCATCATGATGCTGCTGAGCATGCTATCTTTGCACAGTCAGTTGGATCAGAGATAATTGATGGAATAACTGCGTTTGATGGGCTGACTTAAAAGGTAAACATTTTGACTTTGAGTTTGAACAAGAACCACAGCAGACCTAGGCTAGATGTCCGTGTAGTGTGGGGACTGGAGTAGAGTGTAGTGGTATGAGGGACAGTGGCACATTGGTTTAGTCACTTAATTCGGAAAATGCTAGGTTGCTGCAGTGCATATGACATTTGTCTGGCTCGGTCAAAATGTGAGTAAGGGGTAGGGTGCCTGGCCTGTGCCGCGGTTCTCCTGTTTTGTGGCTGTGCTGGCTCCTGAGTCCTGTCCCGTTGTTGTTGTAGCTTAATGCTGTGGAGTAGACACTATGTATCCTATCCAAGCTGCCTCAGTCTGAAAGTGTTCTCTCCAGAGTCTTGTCTTCTCTTCTTGCACTCCACTGTAATTGAGTTTATTGTTTTAAATGCAGTAATTTTTCAATACCCCGTTTGTTTTTCCATCTACACTTACAGGCCGGCCTTTAACCTGTGCTATAGTGGGAGAAACGACTCACACTTGCCTTACCAATCCGCATCAGGCAGGCAGTGGTACCCAAGATTGATCTATGTGTGGAGTGTCCATGGAAGGGGGGACCAAGAGGAATGACGAGAATGATGCAACTCCACATTTGGACCAGGATAATACAGTAACTTTAGTATCATTCATCATTCGTCTTTACATTTATTTGATTCCTTTTTTCGGTTCAATCATTACGACTGTGTGTTGTGGTTTGTTTGGTAATTGATCCCTACAACTTTTTTTTCATTTCCTCTGCTAGCTTGAAAAATAAAAGTAAGCCCGGTACAGCATGTAATTTGGTTTGGTCTGAGCTCTGAGGGCGGCAGACATGCAAGGCAAATTTCATATTAATAATATCTTCCCTGTACTGTCTCATTGGGTAATAGTAGTAAGTACAACTCATTATCATTAACCATCAAGTTCTCTTCCTCAGCATGCATGCATTTGCTTTTTCTCACTTTATACTTTGATTTCTTTGATAATGGATCATGGTCGTCTTACAAGATTGTGTTTTACTTTTGTTGTGTCCAATCATACTGTCTGGTTTTTTTTCTCAAACCTTTCCCAAAACCCCACTTCCCATCCATTCGTCAATCCCTAACCCTCTTCCCCCGGGCTGTGTGATTTATATTGAGGTGTGATGTGACTACATAAAATGTACACCAACAATTGATCACTTGCTTGCTGGGGCAGATGTGGTGAAAGCAACACTAATTGAATTTCAAACTAAGGCTGGGCAAGGATCTTCTTCTGCTTGGCCACCCATGCTGTAGTTTACTTTATGTTCTACTACTCCTCCCCCAGTCTCTCAGTCAAGTGACTTTCTCTTTCTTTTTTCAAATGCTATTGCCAGTGTCTACTACTACCACCGCAATAATGGCATCTTCTACGTTCATTTGGGAAACCAACCATGCAGCCATCAGTGTGCCGAACTTCATCATCAATCACAGGTAAGATAAGTTTGGTGGGAGGTATGGACTAGGAGGAGAGACTGACAGTACTATTATGACAATTAAAAATAAGTCAGTGAGGGGTACTGCATCTATCGGTTTGTGTGTTACAAAATCGGCAGATCTTCTAAATCAAACACTGGCTGTGGGCATGCAGCAGCATGGCAACAAAGTAACAAACCATGTAACTTAGATTGAATTCGCAAAACTGTAACCCACCACAAAACATTAACATCGTATAAGTAAATAGTATAAAATGTAATATCCCCTAACAAAAATAAACTATCCCACTCTGACCTAACCCACCCCCCTCCCTAGCCCCAACCAATGTCCACAACGAAACGAAACGAAAGTCCAAGAGTCCCAATGTTCGAACGAATCCCCAACGCCCAAAAACCCACCAACCAACAAAAGGAATTAAAAAAGGGGCAAATGAGACAAGGTCCTCTATCGTCGGCGGGCCTTCAGGTGTTTGTCCACCAGGATCTTAACCCGCTCCTCTAGGTTCTCCTCTAAGCGGGCCATCCGGCAGAGCAGCTGGCGGCGAAATGCCCTGCAGTTACATGCAGGGTGGGGGGCAGCAGTGGTCGAGATGGATGCGCGGCGGCGGGCGGCTGCCGGACCACGGCGCCGTGAAACTGGAGACAGGGCCTGACTGGGGCCCGGGGCATTGGAGGAGGCTGCAGCTGCAGCCGCCTCCTCCTCCTCCTCCGCCTGAGCCACCAGCCGGCGATATTCTTCGCAAATGGCCTCCAGTTTACGGTGCCGGGCCCTGGCGGCCAACTCCTTCCGAGAGGGTTTGGGTGTGGATGTGGAAGGAGTATCTATATCAAGAAAGAAAAAGAACATGTTGTAGCCAATACTCTTAGCAAAACAGAAATACTAAAATCATTCAACACATACTGTCACAGTATCACTAGCAAGCACAGTTCATAACATTTGTGATTTGGTGGTAAGTATCTCTACTCCTACTTCCTTGGACATTTGTGGGAGTTTCCGACATTATAATCGTACTATGTACTCCGGTACACCAGTCGTGTTGTTCTTATCTGTAGTTTAGCGCAATTACATAACCCTATTCTAGCCGGCATGCCAGCTCAGTCAGCTAAGCTTGCACCCAAGAGAAACAGATATGAGCCACATGATGCAGACTTACGTTAGTTTTATTTACTGCTACTGTCTGCAGGTGGGGAAGCTCATATTTTTGTATGACGCCTTACGGCCGGTGGCAGTGGCCATACTCTGTCTGTTACATGAGGGCAAATGCACAATTTCACTTACACCCTGCCCTGGGTACTACAAAAAGGCTGATTATTTATTTGATCCAATGATCATTGCTTATATTCATATTATAGATGGTAATGCGACATCAGGTCAGTACCGGTCGGTGGTGCGAGTGCTGCCGGGCAGTGACGTGGGAAGGTGCAGGGTGGGGATAGTAAACTATGGATTAAGGACAATCACAGGTAATTAAACAATACAGTAAAACAAAAAAAGTGTTGCACGCACTGCATCGCATTTGGCGGTGCAGTGCGCACAATGAAAATAATTGTATTTATTTTTATGTTGATTACCTGTTTGGCCATAATACACAGTTTACTCGCCAGTGTCACCCACCCTGCCCCTCCCCATGTCACCGCCCGCCAGCACTCCCACCACCAACCGCTACAGAGGGTACTTTGCTTTCATTGATTGTGTAACCAATAACCATAAACAACAGATAGGCCACCCTTTGCAGGCTGGCTGACCCAATCGAAAATACATTAATAATAATAGGTAGGGAGTGGTCCCAAGAGTGTGAGGAAGGGGCTTCCGCTTGATAATATATATATTTATATATATATATATATATATTACCTACTGGCGGTCGCTAGTAGGTAGTTATAGTTAGGACCACGTTTCCATAGGAAAACCTCAACATTCTATTTTGAATAACTTTGGCGCCGGTCGACGAATCCTCGCGAATTTCTCAAAATAGGTGGGGCGCTACGCTCCGCTCCTACCCTGAAAGTCTCGGGGGGATCCGTCAAGCGGGGGCTGAGATAAAAGGGGGGTCCCAAAACGCGTTTTTCCCATGCATTTTTCCATAGGACCTTTAGAACGAGCTACAGCCCGAACGGCTGAACAGAATTACTCAAAATTTGGCAGAGAGGTAGTCCCTAGGTCAAGGAAGTGCCTTTTGTAGGTTTGGTGTAAATCTGTTCAGTAGATTCTGAGAAAATAGCCTTTAAATCAATATATATATCTGAGCCCGCTTACGGTACGCTTACCGTACGCTTACGGTAAGCGTACGGTGGCGTGCGCGAGCGCGATTCTGATTGGCTCTTAGATCTTAGTAAACATTCGAATCGGTCGAAACCAGGAAGCGGCGGCCGCCATTTTGTGTATTTCACTCTGAAAAAAAAGAGTGAAAACAAGGAAAGGGGGCAATGAGGAGAGTTACAGACCCCCTAACATTTGTAAGGGGGTCAAAGAAGGACAGAAAAGTACAAAAAAAACATTTATTGATTTTAAAAAAAATCACGGGGTACGCGTACGGTAAGCTTACGGTAAGCGTACGGTAAAAAAAAATAAAAATAAATAAATGAAAAGCAGATTTAAGAGTTTAGATATTAGGGAGCTCTAAAAAGAGCTGTTGTGTTTATGAAGTCATTTTTTAAGTGGTACCTACAAGTAAGTACCGATGCAGAGTCTAAGGTTCAAGAGGAAGACTCTGTTCCCTTCATCATTGAAGTGCACACCATCTCCTCTATAAATGTCTTGCATGTCATAACGCAAGTTGTTGTGGTAAATGGCACCCATACCATAGTCACGGAGGAAAGCAGAAACAGATTTGTTGACGTGCTTTCTTGCTTTGTCAATCTGTGGACAGAAATGATTGGACCAGTTCCATTTTTGCCTTTGGCATATGTTGGAAAACACAAAGGCAGTTTTAGGGAAAAGTGTAAACAGTTGTGCAAAGGTGTCCTTCATAAGCATTTCCAGACCTACCCCAGTCAAAGTGCCTAGGTCATTGCCACCACAGTGCACTATTATGAGGTCAGGGTGTTGGATTTGAATGAAGGATTTCACCAATGGCATCAATTGGTGCCACTTTAACCCTCTCTGACCAATCCATTTAATGTCTACATTTGGCAAAGCAAGGTCTCTCACCATACCTGTTTTCTCTGCAAACTTTTCACTCCAGAAGACATAGCTGTGCCCTACAATCCACACTGTGAACATCTTCAAAGGGGAACTGGATGCACTCAGGAGGTGTCTTTCAGTAGAATGGCAATATGAAAAGAAAGACAGTTTGGAAATGGAGGCATACATATTTTTTACAAAACAAAAAGAACTGATTGGCTGTTTCATACCATTCTAGAATAAAAACTAGGCTGTATGTGTAAATTAATAGAAGCATGTTTTGTATTGGTAAAAAAAAATGTGTAACCAAAGAACAGTACTATGGATTTGCTGTTAGGTTTGAAAAGTCAAGCACTCTTGCTCTGTGGAATTGAAACATTGTTTGGCGAACTTCTGACCTAACTCAACACAGCAGTGTTCCATGAGCTGTTGCTATGGTAGCAGGCAGAAGTCAAGTTGGGGGAAGGGTACTAGGCAGAAGTCAAGTTGGGGGAAGGGTACTTTTGGAAAAGGGTTGGTTTTCAACCAATAGAAATGTGTGATTACATTTGAAAAAAAGGGGGAAGCACTGAGATTTGAAATTTACAAGTATATGTGTGGAAAAATAGAGGGAAAGTTTGCCATTATCTGGTTCTGCTGAGAGGAGAGAGGTGAACACAACAGAGATCCTGGCTCTGATAATCTGCTGTTTGAGTGTCACATTTCTTTCACAACTAACTAATTTTAAAGGTGAGTTTACAGTTTGAGAGGGGATGTATGTGGTAACTTAAGAAATGAATAATAGAAATGGAAATTGTTTTTGTTGTAGTTACACATGGTGGTTTCATAATGTGTCAGTCTGTAAAAGTGATTTTCACTTGCCCCGAAAAAAAAAAGAGCAGTAAGTGTGCTTTCAAATTGGCAAAGAAATTTCGTTTTGGGACTAATGTGAAAACATGACTCTGTGTGCAGAGAGGAATTATAGGCAGAGATTTATTGCGTCTTGCTCTGGTGATTTCACAGTTGCATTAGATGGAAAGGGGGAGCGAATTTTTGGGGGAAGAAGCAGAGTCTTAGCACACACCCATGTGCTTGCCATGTATAGTCATGCACAGTATTTACAAGCGAGTGGGGTTTTCAGGTTTCAGTCTGTAATGCAAATACATTCAGCATCACTAAGGCTGGTTGCCCTTGCTGGAGTGTAGGCAGTCACCGAGAATACACATGGTGGTGGTCTGAAAAAACAGTTTGGACATGTGCATTTAAATAAATCAAAAAAAGTGGTTTCATAATGTGTCAGTCTGTAAAAGTGATTTTCACTTGCCCCGAAAAAAAAAAGAGCAGTAAGTGTGCTTTCAAATTGGCAAAGAAATTTCGTTTTGGGACTAATGTGAAAACATGACTCTGTGTGCAGAGAGGAATTATAGGCAGAGATTTATTGCGTCTTGCTCTGGTGATTTCACAGTTGCATTAGATGGAAAGGGGGAGCGAATTTTTGGGGGAAGAAGCAGAGTCTTAGCACACACCCATGTGCTTGCCATGTATAGTCATGCACAGTATTTACAAGCGAGTGGGGTTTTCAGGTTTCAGTCTGTAATGCAAATACATTCAGCATCACTAAGGCCGGTTGCCCTTGCTGTAGTGTAGCAGTCTGGACATGGGCTTTTTAAAAAATCTGAAAAGTGGTTTCATAATGTGACAGTTTGTAAAAGTGATTTTCACTTGCCCAAAAAAAAGAGCAGTTAGTGTGCATTCAAATTGGCATAGAAATTTCGTTTTGTGACTATTGTGAAAAGAAATGTAGTAATATATTTAAATACAATAAAGGAATTGTTACAGAGAATCGGTGAGATCTGTACAAATAAAACTTTAGAATTTTATTGGATTACCATTGGAAATTTAATCAAAAAAGAATTTTAAAATTACTATTTGGTCTAAAGGAAATGAAATCAGATGTATTTTGGAGTTATTTGAGATATAATATTGTGATTATACTTCTGAAACAAACATATCAGACGGTATTTTAAAGAAATAAGTATTGGTATTAGATGATATTTTTTTAGAATATTATGCATTTCTATAATGTTAAGTTTAAGTAAAAAAAGAATCAGGGCTTTTTTAATACAATCTTTGTGATTGTTATTTTTTTTTGCCCGCTGTAAAATGATGAATGCAATTGCTTTCACAATTTATAGTGAAATGCAATATATTCTGAAAACAGCAAAAATAAGGCAAAAATATTTTATGGAAAAAAATGTAAATATGTGTACTGTATTATAAAATGTTTTAAAAATATTAATACTTTTTTCTTTTTTCCAGATAGATATAGAAAATTTTCGAAAACTACAAACATTTTTAAAACTATTTTTAAAAAAAACAAATGAATAAATATTTTTTCAGTGAGTATGGTAAGTCAATAATAATAATTGTAGTCTCTCAAGGACCTTGTAATGTGTTTATTGATTTTTAGTGTTTTTAAAAAAAAAAAAAAAAAAAGTACGCGCACCGTACGCGTACGGTAAAAAAAAAAAAAAAAAAAGTTTTTAAAAACATATGTAAAAAAAAGATGAAAGATAAGGTTGGCTCTTAAAAGAACCGTTGTGTTCATGCAGGGACAGAGGAAAGGAAGCATGGGAAAATTATTCAAAGCGACAAATGTGTTGATCTATTTTGTTGTTCACTAGGGAAACACTGGTCTCCCTATAGCAAATTAGATCTTGACAAAATGTGCATCGAATATCAACCTTCCGAAATCGAGGGTTGATTTCCAGAGGGCCAGCAAAAGGAGATTCTCCCCCCACAGATGAAGGGCTCACCTGACCTGCAGAAGAAGGAGTCAGCCCTGCAGATGATGGTTCAGGCTGAGCTGCTGTGGATGTACTGGCTTGTCTTTCTGAAGAGTTACCTCCAAAAAGATGACCATGTGTCCTTCTGTGTACATCCTGGAGGTGTCTCTTCATGGTGTGATTCCCAAAGGAATACTTCCTGTTAGGATTACCTCTAGAAAGTACACGCTTACACAGCTTACAAGTCACTAAGGGTGCATTTACCTTTTGCTGGCCTTCAGGAAAAGTAAAATAATCCCATACATAAGAGGGCTTTTGTTTCCTCGATCTCTGCCTCAAGACAGTGCTGCTAGTGCTAGCCTCACTCTCAGAAGAGCTCTGCTGTTCTGCCATCGTATCCCAAAGACAAACCAGCTCCTTCTCCCAAGGGATCACAAGCAGAAATGAGGGGAATGGGTGTGGTGTAGGAGAGTTCTAGAACTGAAAGTAGTTTCAACCAATCAAAAGTTGTGTTTCATGATCACATGACCTACCGTACGCTTACGGTATGCTTACGGTACGCTTACGGCAAAAGTGCGCATGCGCGTAAAAAAGACACGCGCTTGCGCGCATGCGCATAACAGTGACTCCCGGCACTTCCGCGTAACGTGCGCGTGTAGCGTACACGCGTACGCGTCCCACGCGGAGTACGCGCGGCTACGCAAATTACGTAACTATACGCAAGCAGCGTAGGAAAATTACGGACGTTGCGTAAACCGTACGCTTACCGTGAGCTTACGGTACGCGTACTAAAAAAATAAAAAA
The DNA here is from genome assembly GCF_964204655.1 of Triturus cristatus. NCBI lineage: Eukaryota > Metazoa > Chordata > Amphibia > Caudata > Salamandridae > Triturus > Triturus cristatus. Next base: position 269,147,755 of record NC_140593.1, on the reverse strand, counting down.
AAAAATAGAAAAAAAGTACTGCAAATAAATTTTACATGTTTATTTTAAAAAATATATAAAAAAAACATATTTAAGAATTTTAAAAATTTAATAATAGTCTTTATAAAAGGTAAGAAAATTAAAATAAAAATATGTTAGAAAAAATAGAAGAAAAAAAAAAATTAGCATTTAAAAAACCTTGCAAATTCACTGAAACAAACATGGGTTTCACACACGTTATAGTTAGGAATTAGCATTTAAAAAACCTTGCAAATTCACTGAAAAAACCATGGGTTTCACACACGTTATAGTTAGGAATTAGCATTTAAAAAACCTTAGAAATTCAGTGAAAAAACCATAGGTTTCACACACGTTATAGTTAGGAATTAGCATATAAAAAACCTTAGAAATTCAGTGAAAAAACCATAGGTTTCACACATGTTATAGTTAGCTGGACATTTTACTCGTAAAAAACCAATGAAATTCCCCCGTTATAGTTAGTTCAGCTAACTATAACTCGCGCGCCCGCAATGAACTGCTGATGACGTCACATATTACATCACTCATGACATGGTCAGTGACATCACTCATGACATCACTGATGACATCTCAAATGACATCACTGATGACCTCACTGATGACATCATCCTTGTGATAGAGTGGCAGACCTCCTCTTCCCCTAATAAAACCTTTGATACACACATTCAAAAATAGAGACTAAAATTTACAAAACAATGGACATACCAATAACAGTTACAACAACCTCTTCAGTAATTCTAAGATCCACATACACATCCACTCATTCACCAACAGTCCAATACAGTCACTCATACATGTACTCACTTTTCATATGTACTCATACACCTATACATCCTGTAACACAATGCCACTCATCCATAGAGCTACTCACACACATAGTCACTCATGCTAATAAAGAATCAAACATACATTTACTTGCATATACAGTTATACACACACCACCACACTTACTTCTACGGAAACTTACACATACTTAGTCTTTTAAACAATCACTTATGGAAATACATACTTATTCATACAGGAACTCTTTCAATCTCTCACTCTCACATATACTCACATATATAAACCAATAGTCACATATACTAGTTTTAAACATATGTAGTTACTCATAAAGACACTATTGAGACAGTCATTCACTCACTAACACACCCATACATACACTCATCCACCCATGCAGTCCTGCACACATGCTCTGTTCAACACATACAAACAGTGAGTCACTCATTCATGCACCTATGCACTACGTCATACCCCCCACCGAACCATGCAGACACTCAGACTGATACTCAAAAAACCAACTAATAACCTATATAGACACCCATGTAGCTACTCACCAACCCATGCAGCCACTTATACACAAAGTGAAAAAATGATACAGATATTTATATATTTAAACATTACTCACTAAGCCATGTATTCACTATGATACACTTAATCAGTCAGTTACATAATCAATTTTTCAAAAAGAAATCATCCATTTAGAGAGTAATATACCCATTTATTCTTCCATCAACCTTGAGATATACATATATAAAACATATTTAATTTTCAGAAAAACACACATTCACTGGATGATGTCATCAGTGAGGTCATCAGTGATGTCATTTGAGATGTCATCAGTGATGTCATGAGTGATGTCACTGACCATGTCATGAGTGATGTAATATGTGACGTCATCAGCAGTTCATTGCGGGCGCGCGAGTTATAGTTAGCTGAACTAACTATAACGGGGGAATTTCATTGGTTTTTTACGAGTAAAATGTCCAGCTAACTATAACATGTGTGAAACCTATGGTTTTTTCACTGAATTTCTAAGGTTTTTTATATGCTAATTCCTAACTATAACGTGTGTGAAACCTATGGTTTTTTCACTGAATATATATATATATATATATATATATATATATATATATATATATATATATATATATATATATATATGACGTGCTTGCAAACTACTGCAAGTCTACTGTATTCTGATATTACTACCTATATTCCCCTACGCTTTGCTACTGTGGCGCAGTTTCTTTTACATTTTGTTCAAAGTAAGAATCTCCAGTGACACTTTCCACCTATACTGTCTATTGATGATAGTACATCCAGGCATACATCCATTAAAGTAAACGTTTATCCTTCTTTTTTATATATCTCATACTTAGTTGGTTTCACCAACAACCAACCATGCTTCCGCTCCTTCCTTGCTTGCCTTGGCTTTGAGTTTGAATTTGAACCAAACACCGCTGATTCTTGCTATGTAGCACTATCCACCCATACTGTGTCACCCAACCAGGCAGGCATTCTCTTTCACCTTCCACCCATCCTTCAACAACCCATACATCTGATCTGATTACTATCAGCCACCTATGCATGCTTCCAACAACATATCCTTCTCTGCCAGTCAGTCATATTATTTATCTCGCCCGTCCTTCCACCCTTAGTTCTTTCCCTCTTTGTTCAACACATCCATCAAGGTCATCTGATCTGAGTTTGTCTTCTCCATAAAACCTTCACAGCTGATTTTGGAGTCAAATAGAAGAGGCCTTTGGTTACTCAACTCATGCTGCTAATTGTAAGTAAAGGGTGTCTTCTTCAACCATTGTATAATGTTCACTACAACTTAATAAGTTGCACAGTACAGTGAAATAGTGAACACACTTCCATCTAGTAGTAATGTCAAGAAGTAATGAATATAACTTACCGACGTCAGCCACTGCTGCTGGCTCCCCCCCCTGTCTCTCCTGCAGGTGCCGCCAGTTCTCCTGCTCCCTCCGGAATGGCCACATCGCCGCTGGCCCCACCGGCACTGGTGGATGGTAGTGTGCCTAGAAAAAAACATCACAAATTTTTAGATGCGCGGAAACCTCCCCCTATTTTAATAGTGTTCACTTGGAACATTGAAAAAAAAGTTAATCCAACATACATCTGCACTAGACAGTAAGTACAGTCAGTAGACAGACACTAGTAGTGATATGGTTCCTAGGGTCATCTAGTCCTACTCTACTCTTTTGAAAGTTAGCCTGAGCCATGTGTAACTCTTTTAGATTCATCATGTCGACTACTACTCTTTTGGCGCATATATTTAATTATATACCTGCCAGCTTATTGACATGTGCAGTAGACGCCTTTGAGGCCACACTTTTTGCCATGACTGCAAAAATGCTTGCATTCACCAGTATACTATCTAACGGCTAACGCGCAGCATTTTTCTCATACAATAGGCGGAAGATTCCCTTCTACAAACCAGAGATTTACAGAGCATATTATGATACAAGATGATGTAACCAGTATTTCTACGTTCTACGGTGAGGGGTCTTCCAGAATTCAAAAGATCTTGGCTCTTGTTCTTGTTGTCATGCACTTGTAAATGTTTACTGTTTTAATCTGAGGCTTTTTGCTGGCTTATTGACTATGGCTGTAGTAAATTAAATTTCATATTAACGATGTACAGAGTTTGTTACTTGTTTTAAATAAACCTTTTGAACTTACACATAGACTCTGTGGTATTTGGTGTGGTGGGGTGGACTTACGCAAGTGAGTGAGCAAAATGTTGTTATTATGTTCTGGGTTGTCTGTCTCAGTCATCATCAACATTGTGTATCTTCTTCGTGGGGAGGGGTCGGGAGTGGGACCCTAATGTGAGACACTATAGCTAGTTGGTCAGGGGATCGTGGGTTCTTCGGACTGAGGTGTGATCAGTATGGTCCAACCTCCCATCACCAACATCCTATTTTGTTGTGCATAGTTCTCTATGTGGCTCTGCAGAATCACTAGACAAAGTATCAGGTACTATCCGATCAAAAATACTAGTCAAATATCTGGTTGGCTATTTTGTTTGTGGTAATTGTCAAAGCCTCAACATTGAGAAGACAAGAAGAGGACAACCCAAAGGATAGGACACAGTGGCTAGAGCTATTGGTCAATCAGAGTTTTATTATTCCAAAGAAAACCTTCAATAAAGAGTGGGCAACTGTGCAAGCTTCGTTACAGACAGAGTAATAATAGTAATAGTAGTAGTAGTAGTACAGAGAGTCATAGCAGAGGCAGTTAGAAGCAACTTAGAGGCAGGGATAAACAGAATTTGGAAACAGATAGTCAAGGTCAAAGAAGTAAGCTTTTGTAAAAAATAGAATTAGAAAGTGGAACCATAATTTATAGTTCGGAAAAAAAAGATGCAGTAAAAGTTAGGGAAATATAAATGTCAATATAACCACTGGAGGACTTACTGGGGCCAGCAGCAGGAGCCTCGGTAGAGGAGCGGTCCTGTGGTTCCCCCGCCGACTCTGACCCCGTCTTCTTGCCCCTGGGTGGTGCTGATGATCATGTATAATATAATAAAGAAAGAAACAAACATTAAGGAGTGCTGTGAAACAAATAATAATAAATCATTTGGAAAAATAAGTCAAACAACATTTTAGGAAACAACAATTGCAATAAAATTGACCTATCTAATCAGATGGATCGACTTCTACTGGCTTCTTCCTGCATTCACGGATCGTCTACTTATTTATGAACACTCCAGTGTTCCATAATCATTCTGATTACAATACGAAGTATTATTAGTATTATTAGTATTATTATTAAGTAAGTACCACCTGACCTACACCACCTATTCCAGACGGGCCAATTGTTCACTAAGTCTGCATTTCCATTTTTTTCAGCCATCAAATGCATAGATGAGATGGAGGACACATGCATACATTTGTGCATACATACATACAACAAATTGTGGGTTGGTTGCATGATTCTGATCTAGTTCTGCTACTGACTGACCATGCTAAGCCTACCACTCACTAAACAAAGTACAAAAGGTTCTACGGAGGACTGGGGTAAGCAGCACTCAATGACAGAGGAGGCGTCACGCAGACCGCATAAAACAATTATTAACTAATACTAACAAACTAAACCTAGTATCCAATATCCATATACCACTATTTCACAGTAGGACAATGGAAGGACTAGAGTCTCTCTAGCAAATCGCATTACCCAACTTCAGTTCTGTAAAATAAACTCTTACATAATCAGCACAAGCTAGCGCAAACTAAGTTGCAAACAAGTAAGAGTACCACTGAGCACCTGGGTCCTTAAATCAAAGAAGATTTTGCTTTTTGGAACGTATTAATTTACCAGCAACACTTGCCACGCAGCAGAAATCTTGTTGTTCATCAAATTTAATTTATACACAATAAGTTACTCACCAAGCCCGACGACCTCGACACCTAGCAGGTCCAACAGGTCCTGCTCCCGGTCCAGGATGTCGGACCACCGGTGGGCTAGCTGATTGTGGGTGCGCCGGACCCCAGAGCATCGGAACACTGCCCGGCGCACCTTCGCCCACCGACGGTGCTGCTCTTGGGTAGCGTACCCGGAGCCGGGCCTGCCGCCTGCTGCCAAGGTCAAGGGGAGGTGGCGCTGGATGAAAAAAACAAGGGCGGCCACCTCCTCCTCCCCAAACAGTTGCCGGGCCTGCACCCCTGCAGGACGCATTCTGCCGCAAGGCAGGCGGACCTTGCCTGCTGCTCCTGCAGGTCCCTTGCCCTTGGCACTAGCTGTGCCCTTGGCCATGGGTCTGGGGTGGGTGGGAGGCGGAAAAGAAAAGTTAGAAGGGGAAAAAAAAGTTACGGGGAAGAAGAAAGAAAGAACTTTATAAAAGTAAAAAAACACAGTAAAAGTAGAAATAAAATGCAAAATATAAACTTAGGCAAAGAGAGAGATAGATGATAACTAAAAAAAGTCAGAAAAAAATGCTTTAAAGACAAAGGATTGCAAAGATAAAGAAAGGATAGAAAAGTAGGCCCAGAACCATAGCATAGAGTCAAAAACAAGATGGCCGCGCCCATTCGCGACCGCGTGGGTAAGTTTGCGCGATATTTCTCGCGAACATGCACTATTCATCGCGAACAAGTAAAATGCGCTCCCGAACACGTCAATGCACATCGCGAACATGCTATCCGCGACCCGGAACAGGAAATAAGGCATCGCGAGCGGGCGGGACAATTGAAAATCAAGATGGCCGCGCCCATTGGCGACCGCATAGGTAAGAACGCAAGATATTATCTCCGAGCATGCAAACAGCTCCCTGAACACGCTCACCGCGCTCCCGAACAAGAAAAAGCCATCACGAATGGGCGCAGCAAGCAACTACGCAAGCTCGCGAAGCTTCGCGTAGCTTGCGTAGTGCAAGTACATCTTCGCAAAGCTTCGCATAGCGCGACTACGCGAACTACGCCCAGGGTTAAATATGATACCCTCTAGGGTGACAGACAGTTCATCCTGCACATTTCTCATTGAAGAGTTATGATGTATATATGTATTTTTTGTTGTTGTGTACTTTATATTTAACAAGGGGGAGGTGTAGTGTTTTGTATGTTAGAGATACCGGGAACCCTCTGGTCCCTGACAGACTCCGTAGAATAGTGACGTAATTGATTGGGTGGGGTTAAGAAAATTCATGACGTGGTACGTGCAGTTAATAGTTACACACTGAAAAATAAAGACCTGTAATACCGAGGTCAGTATGTGGCGTGATCATTTTGTGCCTGGCCTGAGGAGGACGCTACATTGAGCCTCTCAATGTTATACCCTCTTGGTTGACAGACAGTTCATCCTGCACATTCTTGAATTTCTGAAGCCCAACTTCATCAGCAAAAGGTGAAAACGCATGTAAATATTTGCAGGCCCACATTACAGCCAGACTGTTCTTTTCTGGCAGAGAATAGGCACGTTCAGGCTCAGACAAGCTTCGACTGGCATAGGCCCCAATGTGTTTCTGAGCATGCTGTTGAGCAAGGATTGCTCCTGCCACACCGGGTTTGCATCTACTGTGATCTCAGTATGCAGTTTGAGTTCTGAAAAGGCCATTTCAGTTGCATTCTCAATCTCACGTTTTATTCCTTTGAAACTTTGGTCCCACTCAGGAGAAGGAAAAGGATATTTCGATTTGTCTACTCTCTCAATGTAGCATTCACTGTGGTAAAATCATGAATGTATCTTGAGCAATAACTGACCAAGCCTAAAAAAGATCGCAACATAGTTACATCTTGTGGGAGGCAAGTAGATGACTGTGCTTGTACCATGTCAAGGTCAGGAGTCATTCCCCATTAGACAAAATGTGCCTATACAATTTAAGTTTTGTCTTTTGAAACTCACATTTTGTTGCATTCAGAGTGAGACCTGCATCAGCAGGTAGATGGCACACTTGTGTAAGAACCTTGCCATGCTCCTTTTGCATTGTCCCAAAAGCAATTATGTCATCACTGTAATTAAAAGCATGTGTAACAGGTTGAATTATTCAACATATAGCATCCTGGAATATTTCTGCAGCCAACAACACTCCAAAAACTCAGTCTTTTATGTCTGATTAAACCAACAGGAGTCAAACAGTAGTAATGTATCTACAGTTTTCTTCCAGTTCGAGTTAATGTATTCCTTGTTCAGGTTCAGAAGCAAGAACACTTTGGCTCCGTTCAGTTGCCTGATCATGTCCGCTATGTGTGGACCAGGGTGTCTTTCTCTCTCAATTGCTTTGTTTGCCTGGCACATATCAACACAGATGCACACGGCATTTCCACTGTCCTTTTATGGCACTATCAATATGTGCAAAACCCATGGCGTGGGACCGGTGGAGCCTTCTATGATGTCATGCTTCAACAGCGTTTCTAGTTCTTTCTCAACTGATTTTTGTAAGTGAAAAGCAATTGTACGGTGCAATTGAACAATAGGGCGAATGTCCTCATTGATATGAAGTTGCACTTTCATTGGCTTTTGTCTCCCTAAACCATGAAACAATGATGGGAACTGATTTACAATGTCACACTGGGCATGAAGATTGTAATTGAGGGATATCAGTTCCATTTCAGCAGCAGTGGCAAAACTGAGCAGACAGACATTGGATGAAGTTCCTTGAAGGACATGAATTTGCGCTTGCACTGACGTCATTTTGTATTGCATGGTTGCCATGAGTGACCCTTGACTGTGTAAGGATTGTGAAGCAGCCCATGTGTATACCTTCATATTTGAGTAAGGAGTGGTTCTGCAGACAGGCTGTTGAATTTCTCCATTGGCATGATATTAATCGACACGCCACTGTCTATAATGAAGGTTATGGGGCAATCATTCACCTTTAAGGTAATCTTGAGGCAGTGTCCAAAAGAATGCGGTTGCTATGTCTTGTGACTCTTTTCCTACTTTCGATCTTCTTTGCAAGCAGCTAATCCTACATGGGCATTTTGTTTCTTAGTTGACATCGTTAGCACACATCCATCATCTTCATCAGTGCTTGATAATGATGTTGAAGATTCTTTACATGATGTATTTGGCGATGATCGGCCTAGTTTAGTTTCTATTTTTGTAATGGATATTACCTTTTGGTTTTGTAGGCGAGGCAAGATTGTTTCTGGAACTGGCATCCATTTTCTCTTCTTGCTGTGACGCAGTTATTTTATTTTTTGCTTTGCAGACTGTTATGAAATGGTTTTTTTTCCCACAGTCCAAACATGTCTGTCTGAAGCAGGACATTTACCTTCATGGGGAAATGGAAATCCACATCGGAAACACAATTTCTTTTTTTTCGGAGACATCGATGTGTTTGCATCTACCTTGTGTTTATGTCTACTTTTCATGATCAATTCTGATCCACCGTGCACTGTTCCAGCTTCCATATCAGCTGCCTGTCGATCTGCAATTTTTTTTGCCCTAACAGCCATTAGCACTTTCTCTAAACTGAGGGGCTTATTTATGAGCCCTTGGTCACTTTGGCACCGGCGGTGCGTCATTTTTTGTGACGCACCAGCGGCGTAAAAAGTGAGCCTTGTTGCACCATATTTACAAAGTGACGCATCTACATAGATGCGTCACTTTGTAAACCCCTGTGTCACATTATACCTGCGCCAGGTATAATGTATGCGGGGGGCATTCCAACGCAAGAAAGGGTCGTAGAAGTGACACAGTGAAATCTAAAGATTTCACCGCGCTACTTCTAGGACACAAATGTGTCAATATCTTACGCCTGCCTCATGGCAGGCGTAAGACTGACGCAGGCACATTTCACATGGTGCTTGCCCATGTGTAATGACCCATTGCTGGAGTTGCGTCACTTTTGTGACACACTCCAGCAATGCGTCATTTTTGCGCCTACAGATACGTCAGAAATACTGACGTATCTGTAACTCCTTGCGACAAGATGCGTCATGCAGTAAATATGATGCATCATTGGTGTCGCAAGGAGAGAGCAATGAAAAGTGACGCACCGCTGTTTTCTCGCAGCAATGCTTCACTTTTTATAAATGAGGCCCTGAGTGTTTTTCTCAACATGCGTCTTCTGAACGAGTCTGAAAGACAACCATTGATGACTGTAAGGCTCATGGCTTCTTTATCATTGAATTCACTGAACTTGCAGTGTTTGATGAGCACATCAAGCCTTTCAACAAACACATCCATCGTTTCACCAGTTTATTGTTGTGCTGGATCGAAAATGTACCTTTCATACTCCACAGTTGGAAACTGATTGAATTTGGCTTCCAACGCTTGCTTGATTTGACAGTATGATACTGCATGGCTTGTGATATTTTCTTTAGCACTTCTTTCGCTCCATCACCAGCAAGGTCCTTTAAGCACTTAATGATTTTCTTATTGTCTGCTTCTTCTAGCATGTCTATGATTGATGCAGTCCACTTGGCACTAATATTCTGCTTCTTCACTATGTCAAATGGAAGTGGTGGTTTCAGAAATGCATCAGGATAGAATTTTGCAGTCTTTACTGCCGCTGAGAGCATGTGCTGTTCAGACAACTGGCGCTGTTCACCCATACCTGTCACTTCTGCAAGCTCTAGCCATGTGCTTGCCTATGGGTAATCACGCCTGATCGGAGGTCATAGGGCGTCATCTTCTTTGTTGACGGTAAGTAACGGTTCCATCTCACCGACTTGGTCGTCGGTGCCTTCAGCTTTTTGCATGGTATCTGGTTGTTTCTGCCTTTTAGTGTTTCGCTTTGTATTGATGATGACTCTGTGATATGATGTGGTGCAGTATCTATTCTTTTGGCCTTACTAGTGTGTGTCTGGTGGGCTTTTTGAATATGAATCTCTGTAGGTCCTTCAACTTCTTCAATGGCCATGTCTAGGCTGTGGACTAGAGTGGGTCTTTGACTCTACATACGCCAACTTCAGACTGCTTTGCATCGATTTGAGGTGCACATGGCATGCACAAGCAGTTTGCTGTACCATTGCAAATTCTCAGGGAGAGCAATCTTATTCCTTTGGGCACATATCCCCCGCTCATCACCAGATGTAGTGTCCTCCCCAGCCCGGGAGCATGCAACACATGGAGCTCCATAACAGATGTCTTTATACTTTCATGTACAATCACACAATGCACACGTAACGTCATGATTTAGGAGCCACACCTTAACACCTCCCAACAGATCCCTTAACTTCCTTTTCAAAGTCCACACAGAAACACAAGGGTCCTAGAGCTCCTAACATCAAGGACACTACATTACGGATGAGGTGCAGACTAAGGTTGAATTATTTCTGGTTGATCTTATTTTGTAATGGTAAAAATGAGGTAATGTTTATGGAATGGAATGCACCCAGGTTACTTACCCATGGTTCAGATTATTTCAATTACTTTGACCATCATGTTTCTGCTTTCTAGCATTACATTCATCACCAAAAGAAATATAGCAATCAATAGATTGACATTTTTCTAATTGTACTGCTTTTAGAATGTGGAGAATTTGATGTATCATAATTCCAAAAGCCACGCAGTTTTAATTTTATAAAGATAAATCTACAAATATGCACTTATTAACGTTCAGTCACATTTTGGCAGTATGTCAATGAGACAACAAAAATATTCATAGTGTAATAGACATATGTTTTCTATCCCATTTTGGAAAGGCTTAATTTTCCACCCACTCCGCAGTATATATATGTGTATATATTGGGGTATTTATGTAGGGCGAACCTCGCCAGCAAGCAAGGAAGTGGTGATGCTGAATTGAAGGGTGATACCCAAACATACATTTTTGTGGTCTTACTACAGACAACTTCAGCTGTCTATCACTGGCAGCATTGCATATAATACCAGATAGAGTGGGCATACCTATCTGTGTTCTCTGCTCTTTAGTGGATGGCTTTTCTACCTATGCTTGTGTTTGCCCCGCACCTGGAGACGTTCCACTTCACCCTTGCTTTTGGTTGGCTGAATTGTATCCTTTCACTGCTAACATCATGGAAATATTTTTTCTTTTTTTCTCTTGTTTGATTTTTCACTTAGCACGCCACTGTAGAGCAATTTCTCCTCTTTCCTCTGGCTCCCATGCACATAGGGTGAGCTTCTGCTCTTTCACATTTTCCTGTTGGCAAAGCCAATAGAGGCGATAGGCCGTCTTGAAAGTATATTTGTTATAATTTTCAGGCAGTTGCCACAATGTATGCAGCATTAACTTTTTCAAGATAGCTCTCACATTGAATATAGCAGTGATTACAAGAACTATATCTATCTGAAGACTGTTGTAACTCTGAGGCAGATAAGTCAGAGTGCACACTCTAGCAGTAGCAAAGCAGTTGTGGGATGAAACGGGGGAAATTGGACACCATATATGGCAAATTCCCCTTGAACAAGAAAACTGGCAAGACCAGACATGATGATCTGCAGATAAATACTTTGAACTGTTCCACGGTATAAACTTAGAATAAGTAGTGGGATTTAAAACAACCTTTGCTGGAAACGAATAGCAGGCTAGTTGCAATAGGTCATAGGATTAACATATTATCCATTAAAGCAGACCATTTATACTTCTTTAACTAATCATTTGCTCCCCTCCCAGTTCGCTACGTACCAGCTATTGTGTTGTTCTCTGTTATCCCTTTTGTAACAGATTTGTTTGGTATTCCTATTTGACGGCTGTACTGCAAAGATTAGATTCCTTCCCGCCAATTGTGAAGCGCTCTGATATCCTTCGGGATCATGTTTGCGCTATATAAAACTTTATAAATAAATTGATAAAATGGGTGATTAGGCTGATGTGGTCGTACCCCTTTGTGTCAAGGTGGCAGCACTGGACTGTGGCAGCAAGGCACAAAAAGACTGAAAATTTAAAGTGATTGGTGTTTAACAGTGATTTTCTTTTTTTTTTGCATATTTATATAGCGCGAACTTGACCCGAAGGTATTGGAGCGCTATACATAGCACCGTATTTACATTACACATTCAGGCACGGGGAGATTAAGTGATTTGCCCAGAATCACAGGATGCGGACGCGACCTCGAGGCTCGAACCCTGGTTTCCTGCACCAGAGGCGGCAGCGCTGCCGACGGACGTGTGTGTGATGTGTGTGCGCTGAATGCTAAGTCATCATGATTGTGAGGCGATTCAACTTCAGAAAGTTAGATGTCAATCATTTTGTGCCAGTGGTTTGCTGATATGTGAGTTGTTGTGCCCGTAGCTTTTGAGACATTAGAGCCCTGATTACAAGTGCAGGGATTACATCCAATCCCTGTGCAAATGCATGTTTGCACAGGTATTGGAATTATGAGTTGGGTGATAATTATCACACCCTCTGAGTTTTCCCCTGATAAATTCCAGCAGGTCACACCAGCTGAAATTTATCGGAGGAAAAGGCCCATAACAAAGCAAAACATGAGAAAATTGGTTCATTAAATACTGCTTCTGCATATAATTCTTCATTTGCAAGTTAAAAAGATGGAATATGAGGTATTTACCACACATGATAAATACCCCACTGTAGGGTAATGGCATTTACCACATGTGGTAGATGCCTCACCTATTCGGCCTAACTCGTGATAAGGACCTATGTTTTCTCTGAGTTGAATGGCCACATCGGGCAAAGGGTTAATCACAAAAACTGCACCACTGTCATTGTGTTGTTGTACTGGTCATAGTTACAAACTCCCTGTAATCACCACCAGAACTTGAAATAGATATCAAACAGAGAGGTCAGGAGGTGATGATTACACTTTTCCATCAAAATAAATGGGAAACTAAGCCCAGGTATTAAAAACACATTTGTATGATTATGACCGACCACAAAAATGTCATCGCAAACTGGCAAACAAAAAAAGTATCGATAGTCACAAGGAACAAAATGCCCCAAAAGCAAATTGAACACACAATTTGATTCATAATGAAAAAGAAAGAAGACCAAATCTTATGAAAATCGCTTTTATTATTAGCAAAAGCAAAACAGAAATAAAAAGTAGAATGCAAAAGCAGTGACGGCTGCTACTTAACAGTGACGGCAAGTTGAGAGGGATAAAAAAAATCACATACCTGCAGGCCAGCCGTCGCCACTCGATCCTCTTTGGCCAACTCCAGAAGCAGGAAGCACACAGGCTCCCATACCCCCATAGCCAATCACGATGCTGCTGTCACCAGCATGTCGGCAGCATCGTGATTGGTCTGAGCGCCGACAGGGACTGGAAGCCTGTGCATGTTCTGCACCCAGGCAGTGCAACACGGTGGAGAACATGCTAAGTGTGCATGACTGTTTGTCCGGCCCAAGACGGCAGGCTAATCCACCATGCGCACTTAAGAGAGTGCCCACCACTCCTCCCCCTGCTCCTGGGACAGTGCCGCCCTGCCCCACACCTAAAATGGAAACCAGCTGAGCCAATGCAATGCATAACATTTCATTATTATCATTTTATTTTCCCTTTTTGAACTACTCACAGAGCAGTGGGGCGTAGCTCCTCCGCATTAACGGAGGAGCCGCCACTGTGCAAATAAACATTGCCAATACCTATGCACACAAAATAAAGAAACAGCAAGGATTGTTTTTGTGCAGGAAGGGACTAGTCACTGGGAAGCCTGGGAAAGCCCAGACACTATGCACCCCTATAGGTCTATCCTAATTCTCAGTGTGGGTGCAAAGATTTACACAAATGCTTCGACAAATTGCCTCAACCCATTGCTTCCTGCTCTGGCGCATGACGCCTAATCAGGATTTGTTAGGCAGATATTTGACAGCATTAAATATCTGGGAAGACCTGGCTTAAATGAACAAAAGGAAGGTAATCCCACCCTTGCAGTGGTGTTTGAGTCCAAATTCCAAAAAGACTTTTGAAAGGCTAAGCTGGATGCTCCTGAAAGAAACCTAATTCAGTTTATCCTCGCTGAGCAGTTCATTGGCGTGATTATGATATCCGACAAGCAGGGGCATAACTTGGGGGTGGGGGGTGTTTGGTGTGTTACACCCCACTAATGAATGTATTTTCTGATACATAGTTGTATACAGGTACTTTCAGTCGGGTATAATGAGGTGTTTTGGATTTTCCCAGGACTTTTTACCTACACCTAGACAAAAACGCATGCACACTCACTCTCTGTTTTAAAAGCCCTCACAAATGTTGGTTATTTTACAAAAGATTGTGTTTTCTCTCACTTTGTACTCCTACCAATCCACATTGGGATCACTTGTCACTGTCCCTTAGACCCCTCTCATGCACCTTGCTTGTTGCATTATGTATTTTAACATTATATGCCAGAGTGAGTGGAAAATTTGAAACTTACACCCTCCAATCTTACTGATTAAGTTACGCCCAAACAACAAAGATGAAAATGAATGGTTATCACTCGTGGGAGATAACCTTGTAAAGAGGAACCAGGCAGATAATACGTTTCTTATGTGCTAAGGGCCACATGTATGAAAGTTTGAAATAGCGAGTTCCTAATTGCAATTTCCTGTGAATTGCAATTAAGAAATTACTATTTCAAATGTATGAAACTCTTTTGAGTTTCATTTACGATTCCTAGGGTGTAGCAAATCGACCTACCTCATTAATATTAATGAGGTAGATCACAATTTGTGACCCCCCAGGAATCGCTAAAAACACGGGGATGGTGGCCTGCAGGTGTCAGCAGACCACCATGTCCGTGATTGCTTTTAAATAATGCAATCTTTTTTATTTTTTAAATGCTGCCCGTTTTCCATAAAGGAAAACGGGTGCATTTAAAACATTAAAAAAAAGTTTTCTTTTCATTTTTTAGGAGTAGGCTGCTCCTAAAAAATATTTGTACAAACCTTCACAAAGGGTAAGGGGTCTCTTGGGACCCCTCTCCCATTTGCAAATGGGTTACCAACCAATTGAAGTATGTTGTAAATTGTGAATTCTTTGCGACCGCATTCATGGTCACAAAACATTCATACATACTGTTACGATTAGGTATTTTGAAGGGACGCCCTAAACATGCCCCTTCCAAATACCGAATCGCAAACCCATTTTATGATTTGGTAACAGGTTACTGAATCGCAAAAAAGGGTTTGATACATGTAAAAAGCCTTTTTTGCGTTCACAAACAAGCAGATTCTCCTAAATCGGCCCGTTTGCGAACACAAAATTGGTTGATACATATGGCCCTAAGTTTTTATCATCGCTATCTATTCAGCCTCAAACTAGAGGGAGTAATGGCATTAGGAGAACAAATTATGCAAACATGTTGTTGATATTCACAATTGACATGAACGCTTTAATGATCCAAATTCAAGTATCAGGTTCTCTAACGCACACATACCTTATTAGGCTACTGTCTGTTAAAAGGGCGGAGCCAGACTGATTCTTACCGATAAGATACTCTCTTCGGTTTGCTCGGGAGCAGTCATTTAGGGTTCCAGAACGGAAATAGTCTGTCCATTACTATTGAAACCCTCTCTGGACCTCCATAACCCACCCTACTTTATGTTAATGTATTTAATACCACACGCCTTCAAGCAGCTGGAAAAAGGTTCCAAGACAATACCACAATGATGCAGAAAATGTGGGTCTGTTGGATGTCAATAAATCCTTAATAGTTTCTTTGAGCAATCAAGTTTTCCATGGAGGTGTTGCGTCATCTAGCGGCAGTTCAACATATAATAGCTTAATAAACTTTATTGTGCAGATATTATGAAACGCTTCTTCAGCTCCTTTGGCAGATTTTCTTTGTTTTTAGTTTTGGTAACTTTGTATTTTCCGTGTCTACGAACTTGCAAAACCACTGAAACCCTCGTGTTATGGTAACCTACCCACACGGCATATGCCGTGAGTAACTCTGTCTCCGCTCGCTATGCTCAAATCACCAATTTGTCAATGGTGAAGAAACAAAGAAAAGAGCGATCAAGAAAAGTCAGGACCGGACAGGTCTTTTAGTCCACTGCGCATTTGGCATGTGGGCTGGGGTTTTGAAAGTCTGGGGTCAACCCTGGTGCCTCTTCCACTGCCCCTAGCTCCCCGAGGTTAATTGCAGCAGGCACTGGAAGGCTTCAATACAGAGAGAGAGAAAGAAAGAGAGGGAGAGAAGCGGAAGGTAGAGAGAAAGCAATCCGAGGAATCTGGGACAGTGTTAAACACGAGTAAGAGGCGAAAGAATGAATGGATAGCTGGAAATAGATCGATAGCGCAAGAAGGCAGGGTTGGTTTTGATTTGATTTGAATTGTTACTTATTAAGCGCACGAATGCCGAGGCGTCTTCTTGGCGCTGACTGTGACACATGGATAACTGGAGCAAACCTGACTATGAATGTTTACATTTTAGAATGCCGCTGCCCGCGTCCCAAGCAATGGGACATCAGCAGGGCAGCATTCTAGTGGCCGCCCGTCGGAGCCTTCCCCCCCTTGCTG